>NW_027671346.1:0-600000 GCF_964165515.1 Mesoplodon bidens
ACTGGAAGTACGGAGTCTTAACCACTGGACCACTAGGGAAATCCCAGGGTTGTATGTATATTTTTGAATTAGAGTTTTCTCCGGGTCTATGCCCAGGAGTGGAATTGCGGGACCCTATGGCAGCTGTTCTCTGCACGTCTCACATCAACCACCTGCACTGCAATCCTTGCTCTCAATGTCATCTTCGGGGAACCCAACCTGTGACAGGGACCTTGACAAGAAGAAATGGCTCAGGGAAAAGCTACCTGCACAGGGAGGAGATAGAGGCCATCGACCCTGGGGTGTGGCGGGGAGCGTGGGCACAGAGATTTGTCATTTCACCTCTGATACTCAGCCCTCCTGGCTGCCCCACTCTAGGTCACCTCGGGATACAGAGGTGACCTGGTTAGAGTCCCTGCCTGTGCAGGAATCTAGGGGCACCAGCGGGTCTGAATAATATTAGTGCAGGGTCTCCCCCACGGCACTGGGGTTATTTGGGGCGGGTCATCCTCTGCTGGGGGCCCCTCCTGGGCACTGTGTGGGGTTCAGCAGCATCCCTGGCCCCACTCATTTGATTCCAGGGGCCTCTCCACCCCAGTTGTGACCACCACAGATTTTCCCAGACATCACCAAAAAACTGGGGGAGGCGGGGGCAGGATGGCCCTGGGTGAGGACAGCTGTGTTGAAGCAACCAGCCTGGCCCAGGGCAAGGTCTGCCCCAATCCCGTCAGAGCCTGCATTTAGAACTGCCCCTTCCCTCTCCCACCTCCCCTGCCCTGCAGTGGTCTCCGAGACATCATCCCCATGTAATCAATCACACCTTCTCAGTTTACTGTCCCCAGCACCTAGAGGAGTGTCTGATGTGTAGTAGATGCTTCATAAATACTTGCTGAATAAAGGAGTTGAATAAGGGATGAGTGGATGAATGAATGAAGGTTACCATGGAAGGAGGGGGGAGATTCCCTTTCTGGCTCTCGGGGGTTGGGAGATCAAGTGAAAGATCCGTCCTAAATAGGCTGACCAGCCTTCTGGGGTTCCCCAGGAATGAGGGTTTCCCCACAGTTCCAATGCTCAAACCTGAGCGGTCCTGGGCAAGCTGGGGGTGGGTGTTGGTCACCCTATGTAAACAGTAAGAATTCCAACTGCAATAACAATGGCCAAGGACCTCTAGGGTCTTACTGACCAGGCAGAGTTCTTTACCTGGCAGGGAAAGTGACACAGGAGGGAGGGAGGAGTCTAAGGAAGAACATCCCACACGACAATGTGTGCCAATAGTCCTGGGCCCAAGGTCACACCTGACCAGGGCTTGCTTTTTTTTTTTTTTCTAGTTTACTTTTTCCCACATGGGTATGCAATTGTCCAAATGTCATTTATTTAAAACTCCTTAATTTCCCCACTTTCTGTCATATCAAGTTCTCATATATCTCTTTCTGGACCTTTATTCTATACCATAGAGCTTTACGTCCCATTCTTGCACCACTAGGGCTGTTTCATCACTCTAACTTTATTTTTTATTCATTTATTTTTATGGCCGGGCCGTGCGGCATGTGGGATTTTATTTCCCTGACCAGGGATCGAACCCACGCCCCCTGCAGTGGAAATTCGGAGTCTTAATCACTGGACCTCCAAGGAAGTCCCCAGGGCTTGCTTTGACATCCATCGAATGGTGGCGGGTGGACACAGGGAGCAGCTGTCTGTGAGCCATCCTGTGTAGAAATGCAGGGTGGAGAGCAGGACAGCTGGAGCGGGAGGGGAAGAGGCGGAGGAGGGAGGGAGGGTGGGCGGGCGAGAGACAGACAGAGAGTTTCCGGAGACAATAGCTCTGGCCATGTCCTAGGGCATGAAAACTGAAAATAGCTCCTAGTGCCCGGAGCCTTGGAGCCGCAGCCTGTGAGCCAGGGTGACTGGCTCTCCTCCCTGGTGTGTGTGTGTGTGGGTAGCTCTGGGTTTCTCAGGCTGGGAATGAGGTGCACGGAGCAGGGACGGAGTAGGGACCCTTCTCTCTGGGACCTCGCGGGCCATCCTTAGCTCACAAAGCTGAGCCACTCCTGGCCCTACGAGTGGGGGGCTTATCCTCCTTGTCCACTGGATCACACCCCCTCACACACAACTTCCCCGTGTGTGCTCCCAGCAGCCAAGAGAATCTGTTTTTAAAAGATTTGGGGTTGGGGGGGTAAATATACAAACAAGAGCAGAATGCATACTTTTTCAGAATGGGAATGGCTCTGTGTAACCCCTCCCCCAGGGTAACCACAGTCCTGACCTCTAACACCCTTGACGAGTCAGCCTTGGTCTGGGCTTGCGGACTCACGGAAGCTACCTCATCCCCTCCTTCAGACCCCGTCTCTCCCTCGGCGTCTTTGTGAGAAGCACCTGGGGAAGTGGCTCTGCTAGGCTGTTCTGCTGCTAGAACTCCACCTGGGCTCCACCAGGCTCCAGCCCCCCGCCCTGTGCGCCTCTCTGACCCTGAGGCACCTCAACTGGTAGGAGCGGCATCACCTTCCCTCCCGGGACTTGTGACACTTAAGGGAGACACCGAAAAGACAAGCGTTTGGCTCCCTGGCTGGCAAAGAGCAGGTGCTCAATTGTCATAAGTGTCCGTATCAGTGAGGCTTCTCCAGACAAACAGAATCCATAGGGTGTGTGTGTGTATATACACACACACACATACATATGTACATGCATACAAAAATATACAGCTGTGTATATATGCAGTATGCATACAGACATATACACATATAGTATATGCAATACACACATACATATATACACACGTATATAAAATGCATCGTTTGTATATATACAGTATGTATACACACATACAATATACGTATACATATACACTATACATACACACATATCAAATGCATAGTTTGTATATATACAGTATGTACACATACATATAACATATGCAATAGACACACCTAGGTACATATATATCATACATATATACACACATACAAAGATATTTAGATGTGTATATATACAGTATACATACATATATAATATGTGCAATACACGTACATACATATAGACACATATATACACCTACATCTAAAAGCATGTAGCATAAAAATATATATGTACTGTACATATAAATTCATCGTATATATACATATATATCATATATATAAGATACATACACATACATATACACAATGTATACACACACATACACACCTATATGTAAATATGCGCATGTACATACACATATAAATACATATGCAAGTGTGTCTATATATAGTATATACATATATACATATAATACCTATGCAACATATACACATACAGGTATACAACATATATACACACCTATATATAAATATACACTGTATACATACATACGTACAGTGTACATATACTGTATATATACACACACCCACATATCAATATATGGGTGTGTGTATATATACAGCATGTTCACATTTATAATATGTATACTATATATATACACATACATACATGTATACAATATATACACACAAATATATAGGCTTGTATGTATACTGTATATAGTACTTACACATATAATACAAACGCACGCACATATAAACATGTGTATACATATATATAATATGTATACACACATATACAAATTAATAGGCTTGTATATATTCAGCATTTTTACATATATAGCTTTGTTTTAAGGCGTTGACTCATGTGGCTGTGAGGCAAGCAAGTCCGGGCAGGACTCTGGGCTGGAGACACAGGGAAGAGCTGATGTCCCAAGGCCATGGGAGGAACAGTTCCCTCTTTCTAGGGAACCTCATTTTTCTCTCCAGTCCTTCAACTGATGGACGAGGCCCACCCACGCCGCGGCATTGACAGTCTCCTTTACGCAAAGTGGACCAATTTCAGTGTTAATCTCTTCTGAAAAATACCTTCCTGGCCACATCTGGAATAATGTTTGTGGTTGCCGGGGCCCCACGCAGTGCGCACATGAGATTAACCATCCCCATGGCGATGATGACACTTTATTTTCTCCCTTGAACATTGTCCCTACTATTCCAATTAAAATGGCAGTGCCATGAGGGCAGGGCATTTCCTTTTTTGCCAGTACTGAGCGTCCGCGGTCTGGTGCCTAGCATAGGCTAAATACACGGCATTTTTGTGAACAGAAGCCGGGATTCCAGCTGTCATATTTAATGAGGAATTATAGTCTTCTTATTGGGGGGGAGGGGGGGGTGTCACGGTACGTCAAGGGCGGGAGTCGAACCCGCCACCCCAGGCCCCGAGGGGTCTCCTCGGGTCCCCACTTCGGGCCAGTGGGTGTGGCTGGGGGCAGCCGAAGACGTGCGTGCGTGCGTGCGTGCGTGAGAGCGGGCGTGTCCAAAGGGTGGGCTGCGCGCGCCGCGAGTGGTTCGGCCCGGTCCCCGGCTCATTGTGCTCGCCTCACGCAGGCCTGAGTTCGCAACAGCGCTGGAGGCCCGGGGCCTGTGACCACAAAGAGGGAGCCGGGGGCCGGACGGGAGCGTGGCGGCGGCGGCTGAGGCCCAGGCCAGGCCCCCTCCCCTCACCGCCCGCCTGCCTGTTTGCCCCGCCCCCGCCGGCGGCGCCGCGCCCCTCCCCCAACCGCTAGACTAGCACGGTGCGGGGGCGGCGCGCGAAGACATGGGGGAGAAGCTGGAGCTGAGGCTGGAATCGCTCGTGGGGGCCGAGCCCGCCGTCTGCCCGTGGCCGCTGCCGGTCTACGTAAGTGCCACCCGTCCCCTCCTCCCGGACCCCCGCCTCTCTTCCCCCACGGCGCGCGCTGAACCCACCGAGAAACGGAGCGACTCGAGTCGCCAGACCTCCTTTGGAGCCCCCCTTCCGGCCCCGCCGTGGTTCTCCGCGGCCGTTTCCAGCCCCCGCGCGCAGGGTGGGCAGAGGGGAGCCGGCGCCGGCCGGGGGCGCAGACTCGGCCGCGGGGACCCCGCGCTTCTGAGGGGCGCCCGAGCCGGTCTGCGGTTGGCTCTGCAGGGCTGGGGACCCCGGTCTCCCCGGGCCTGGACTGCCGGCGGGCTTGCCCTTCTGTACTTTAGGATTTGACATGTAGGGTTTCTTTTGCCTGGTAGTTTATTCTTAGCGCTGTCAACGTGCTTAGGTTTTTTTTATTTTATTTTTGAGGGCACCCTTTCCTCCCTCTCTCCAGTTTTTTGTGTTTCTGTTTTGTTTTGTTTTAGTTAGGCATTTTGTCCCTCTGATCTTGAGTGGGTGGGCTGGCAGGACACTTGGAGAGGAGGCGTGCTGTCCCCTGATCTCGAGTGGCCTTTGGAAAATGACACGCCAAAGGGAAATTTACACACAAGTCCGGTGATTCCAGAAATGCAGGGTGTCCGGCCAGGTGGGCGTCCGGCCTCTCGTCCCCTGTGGCGGCGTGGTGCGCGTGTACCTTGTCTCAGGGTTTACGCTTGGGCCCCGCAGCCCACCTTCCGGAGGGAAAGCGCAGTGGGCGCCTTGGGCCGGCGCCTTTGGGGCGCCCTTTCGTGCGCTCAGCTTGCGGGGGACCGGCCTCCAGGCGACCCGGCGGGGAAGCCCGCGCGACCCGCGCGTGTGTGTCAGTTTTGTGGAAAGTGTGTCGCGGCCGGGGTCGGGACGCTGGGACCGCCTGGAGCCGACGTTGACTCCGAGCCCAGGTTCTCCGCAGTTATCTGAGGTCCGAGGGTTTCCAGCCCTCCACTGCGCACTGGCGCTTTCTATTTTTGCCCTTCCTGTGCCTGGAGGCGCGGCTGAGCCTGGGCTCTGGCTTTTCCGGTTGGGTAACTCCAGGCGGCCCGGGTGGGCGGCCTGAGCAGCAGTGGGCCGGGCGGGGAGACATGCCAGGGGAGGGAAACTGAAAGTGGGGAGAACCTTAAGAACTCCAGCTGATCCACTTGCCTCACCTCCCCGCCCCTCTTACTGCATTTGTCATGCAGGGGATGGCTGGCCGGCACATTTTTCAAACTGTAATAATTTGTGTCTCCTTAGTAGCCGTGAAGCATAGTTCACTTGTAGTGCACAGTTGTAGGAGTTTTGATCGCCATCAGGCGGCAGAGCAATCCTGTCATGCCATTTGCTGCCCTTTGGCGCCAGGGTGCCTCTAGCCTCTTGGCCACTAATCTCCTCTCCGTCCCTAAGGTTTTGGCTTTTCCAGAAAGTCAGATAAACGGAACAACAGCATGTAGCTTTTTGATTCTGGCTGCTTTGGCTCAGCAAAAGCTATGCGATATTCCTCCCGGGTTTGCTTTTTTGTTGTTGTTGTTTTAACTCTTTATTTAGTTAGTTATTTACTTGGCTGTGCTGGGTCTTAGTTGCGGTACATGGGATCTTTATTACCGTGTGCAGTATGTTTTAGTTGCGGCGTGGGGGATCTAGTTCCCTGAGCAGGGATGGACCCCTGGCCCCCTGCATTGGGAGTGTGGAGTCTTAGCCACTGGACCACCAGGGAAGTCCGTCATCCCTGTTGTTGCGGGTATGAGAAGCCACTCCTTTTTCTTGCTGTGTTGTATTCCATTTTCCGTTTGTCCATTCGCCTGCGGGTGGCAGGACTTGTGGGATGTTTCCAGTTTTGAGGGGATCATGAATAAAGCTGCTGTAAACATCCCAGGGCAGGTTTCCATGTGAACTTGGGTTTTTACCTCACTTGAGAAAATACTCAGGAGTGGGACTGGGGTCTGTGCTAAGTGTATGTTTAACAACTCTTCTGCATCTTAGAAATTGGTATTTTTGAATATTGGAAGAGTTTAGAAATCCACTGTGACCCAGCACCCAGGCACTTGAAACGAAGTTGAACGTTCATCTGGAGATGGTCACGTTGTCCCCGTCACTGTCTTTTATTCGAGGCAGAGCGAGGCCACAGATGTGTAACCCTTGTAAGGAAGGCCTCGTGTGTCCAGGCCCTGGCAGGACCTGGCTTTCTGGTGGTGGGCAGTTCTGAAGTGGAGAGCGTCTTTCCCTTGCTGGCCAGACCTCGCTTGGCAGGGTGCGGGGTGTGCTGCCTGCCTGGCCGGGCGCTCTTTCTGCCGGTCAGCAGCCGTTCCTGGTGTGTCTGTCCTACTACCAGGCAGGCGGTCAGGGGCCCTAGTGACGTGCTCAGCGAGCCGCAGCCTTCCTAAAGCTTTGCGGGTAATGTCTGCTACCCTCCCATTTCCCTGCTGAGGAATTTTGCTTTCTCATGGGAAGTGAGGGGGCCAGTACTTCATAAGAGTTCCTATTATGTGATGACTCGATGCTGAATACATTAAGAAAATGGGCTCCTTCCAGAAGCTTAACTTCTCAGAAGGTCAGATTTCGCATGTGACTGCACGTTTGAAACGAGTGAGCTTGTTTGTTCATGGATTCATTCATTCTGCAGGCACCTCCTGGATATGTACAGTGAGTGTTCCAGGGGGCGCGGAGGACAGTAGACAGTATTCTTTTTTTTTTTTGATTTTTGAATTTTATTTTATTTTTTTATACAGCATGTTCTTATTAGTCATCAATTTTATACACATCAGTGTATACACGTCAATCCGAGTCGCCCAGTTCAGCACACCACCATCCCCACCCCCCTGCGGCTTTCCTCCCTTGGTGTCCATACGTTTGTTCTCTACATCTGTGTCTCAGCTTCTGCCCTGCAAACTGGTTCATCTGTTTGAGACAGCTGAGACAGCTTTGTACTTCCCGCTTCCAGGGGCTCTCGTGTGGGCGCTGCGAAGCGGGGTTTTAGATGGTGCAAGGTGGAAGGTGGGCACTAGAACAGGTGCCCAGTGCCCGGGTGTGCGTGCGCTAGATGGGGCGTGCGGCCTCGGACTCCTGCCGGCTCGGTGACCCCGGCCGAGTGCTCTAAGGCTTCTAGGTCTCAGTGTTCTCATCTGTAGCATGGGCTGAACAGGACTCACTCTCTCTGGAGGTTACAAGGTCTCACTGTGTTAATGCTTGTAGACCCTACAATGTAGGACTTAGGACAGTTTGGAGCATCGTTAATTGTTCCACAGATATTACCTGGTCTGTTGAACGACTTTGCCTGGTACACGCCAAAGCGATTAGGAAATTGGTATATCCCAGCTTCATTTCCTTTCCATTAAAACAGGGCTCAGGAAAAAAAATTCTGTTTTTCAGTAGTCGTATCATATAGTGGAAAGGGCACTGGTGTGAAGGCAGCTTAGGATTTGAATTCCAGGGCTTATGCTGTCTGTGGCCTGGGCAGGTTACTTTTGAACTGCAATCCCCACGCTTGTAAAATGACATTAAAAACCACTCTTTCTGTGGGTTCTTAGAATTAATTAAGCAGGTTATGTGTGTCAAGTAGCCTGGCACTTGAATGAGTTGTCAGAACCAAGGGCTGCTGGAGACGATGCTTCCGCCCTAGGTAATCTCCCCTTCTACTGGGCGGCAGGTAGACACAAGCACAGTAGTCAGTGCTCTGGAAGAAGTGAGTTCTGGTGCTACAGAGCACAGAATCTTTTTTTAAATTTAATTATTATTTTATATTGGAGGTTAGTTGATGTACAATGTTGTGTTAGTTTCAGGTGTACAGCAAAGTGGTTTAGTTATTCATATATCCATTCCTTTTCAGATTCTTATCCCGTACAGTTTGTTCCAGGCTATGGAGTAGACTTCCCTGTGCTATGCGGTAGGTCCTTGTTGATTATCTGTTTTATACAGAGTCGTGTGTCTGTGTTAATCCCAAACTCCTAATGTATCCCTCCCCCCCCCACCTTTCCCCTTTGCAGAGCACAGAATCTTGGAAGGGAAAGTTCAGGGTAGGCTTCTTGGAGGAGGTGCCATCCTTTCTAAGGATATGTAGAAGCTCCTGGCGTGGCAGGAGGGAGCAGTGTGTGTCAAAGTTTGAGAAATATAAGAAAATATGGCAAAACTAAGGTATAGGACTAGAACTCAGGGTTTGGGAAAGAAATGAGAGTTGATACTGGAAACCTAGTGGGGCCCAACAGAACGGGGCCTTGTTTGTCCTGTCAGAAGTTTAGATGTTTATCCTGAAGGCTGTGGGAAACCCTAAAGAACGGTGAGATGGACTTCTGGTTTAGAGACTCACTTGGACCTCCATGTGCAAGGCACTTGATTGGGTGCAGGGTGAATTGTAATCTAAGGTTTCCACTTAAGTTATAAAAGGTTGGACTGGATTTTGGAGATCTGAGAGAGAATGGGTGGGGCCTGGTGACCAGTTAGAAAAGGGAGGGCAGCAAGCGTGGGTGACAGTTTACAGCTGCATCTTTTTGAGAGATATAGAGCACAGTAGGAAGGTATTGGGGGTTGGGAGAGGATCTCACTTCATCTTCAGTGCTTTAGAGGGGCCTGGTAGACAGGTCTGGGCCCAAGGTTCAGATCTGGGCTTTTGGGGAGGAGAGGTGTTTGAAGGCATGGGAGAGACTTAGGTTACCCACAAGAAGATCCAAAGAATCATAGGTCTGAGGGCTTTTTAAGTGGGTATACTGAGGAAGTTTATAAGCTGAAAGAAAGCAGCCAGCAGAGAAAGGGTGTGAAGATCTAGGAGAGGAAATGATTGTTCATTTGTTTTCAAAAAGCTGAATACTTATCGTGTGCCTGGCCCTTTTCTAGGATCTGGGGTTCTCACCATGTGTTACCTCTTCTGCAAGGACAGTTCAACTCATTCCCTGGTGAAGAGAAGTCAGATTATTCTTTGCATCCCATTCAGGTGTAGGAACTGTTCTGTACCTCTGAAGGGACTTTACTTAACGAGAGTAATAAGTTAGAAATCAAAAGAAATTAGAGCTGGAAGGGACCTTAAAAGCCACTGTACTTAATTTTGCCTAATATTTTACATTGATTGTAAGAAAAATGCAGAGCCCATTCTCTTCAGAATTCCTTCACTGAACTTTCTTTATGACTTTCATCCAGTGGGTCTAGCTTGTAAATTTTGGCCTCCTCCTAAATTTGCTTCTTCATCCACATTACATTTTGCCCCGACTATGGTAGAAACTCCTGGGTGGTTTCGCGGCCCCTGGTCTCAGTTCCTCTAAGTTCATCTGCCTACCCGGGTTGAGTGATCTTCTAACATGACAAGATATGCCTAAAATAATGCTGCTAATGGCTTGCCCACACAGAGTCAGTGCATACTAGCCGCCCAGCGTGTGCTCTGCACAGAGGCCTGTAGTCTGAACTGTGCTTTGCCAAGCCTCCTGGGGCTCTTTGCCCTGAGGAAGGGGAGCTTTTTGTGATCACTCTCTTTATCTAATTGGTTCTTCAGCTGCGGGGCGCCTTTTTCTCATCAGCGGAGGCACCCTTACTCAGCCAGTGGTAGCCCCAGGGCCTCATCACTTGTGGGATACAAGCCATGCTCTCTCCCAGGCTTGCTTGGGCCAACATCTCTATTTTTATTTCTGTCTCTTCTCACACTTGGACCGCTGGTCTTTAGTCATCCCCACCTGCAGTATTTACAGTGCCCAGCAGGTGTCAGGCTTGAGTGTATTTGCACAGGTGCTCCCTGTGCAGTTAATGCACCTCCTACTCCAACTCTGCATAGCCTCATCTTTCTAGACTGTACTCCAGGGTTATCATGAAGCCGTCACTTAGATATAACTTTTGGCCTCCATAGGCACTTCTGTGCTTTATGTCATGTGATTGAAATTTTGACTTTATAGATCTTCCTCCTTAATGAGGCTTTAAGGACAGGAGTCATTTCTAATCCTTAGCACAGAGCAGATGCTTTTTAAAGGTGATAAAATGTATGGTTTAAATGACTCATTTTACAATAATTTTGCTTTAGCTTCTGTTAGAAATAAAGTTTCCAGATGTTGTGTTCCTGCAATAAGAAATAAAGATGTGACCTTCCAGTTGTGTAAAGCTCATCAATGCTGTGTAAGTGCGTCAGGTGCGCTAAGGAACGTGGAGCCAAGTGGTCTAGTTGTGAGAGAGACTTAACTATGTTAACAAAGGTAAGCCTCCATTGTGTCCTGCCAACATTTGACAGTTGCTTTTGGGCAAACTAAATTTATAAAATTTTAAACTGTTCCTCCCCTTTAAAGGGATTGAATATTTGGCCACTTTGGTGCACCTGTGTCTTGTGAATTGTCCAATTGGAGATGGAGGTTTAGAAAGTGAATTTTAGTCTTGTTTAAGTCTCTTCCCATCAGACTGGTCTCGTGATTTCCTACACACCATGTTACTTCCTGTCTACCTTTCCTTGGTGTTGTTCATGCCTGGATTGTCTCCTGTACCTGCTCAAACCTTGGTCCATTCTCATTTGTACCATGGAAGTTTGTCATGCCGGATACTGTCAGAACTAATTTTACTTAAGTTTGTGTTAAGGTGCAAAGCACACGTTTTGTATATTATCTGTTTTTTGTGTTTGTTTATATTTTTATGGTTTCTCTTCAAGAAATATTATGAGTAGGGAAATAACAAGATGTAAAGAGAAAAAAGTCTTCATTCTCTTTTAAGTTGTTAGAACATCTACCTGCAATCATAATGCACTGTGGTATGTGTTAAAATAGGAAATCTGTGTCATGTCCCGTAGGAGCAGGAAAGTCAGTGGTGTTAGTGGGGGTGTGTCATGGAAGTAATCACAAAGCAGGTGACTGCTGGTTGGGGTCCTGAAACATTAGTGTGTGTTCCCTGTGTCCAGTAGTGGTCTGGAGGGGTCAGGAAGCGTGTCTTTCAATTTGAGGGAACAGAGGGTTTGAGGTCCTCTCTGTTCTATTGCTCTAGTATAGTGTACTGCATAGCAGCTCATAAAATACTGGGTTTATAGTTGATATTTAAATCGCTGATTGATCATCAAGATTGGGATGATGTATCATTGGAAATGAAAATAGGAAGAGTCTTATGCTTTTTAGGTTTTTCCTTTTTTTCTGATGTCTCAGAAGGCTCTTTGACGGGGGACTTTTTATTCTCCCATACAATTCCATGAATACTTATACCCTGGCACTTATTTTAATGGCATTTTCAATTTATAAATGTCTCTGAAACACATACTGTAAACTATTTGAGGGTAATGACCATGGCCATTGATGGCACATCTTAAATGTGCATCGTGTTAATGTTTGAGTGTCAAGTGGTCTACCATCAGTGCTTCCTTCTTTCACCCAGTTTTCTTCCTCATTTCTTTCTCCAAATTTGTCTCATTTTTCTACTCTCCCTTTTGCTTCTCTATTCTTGCTTTCTCTTTCCCATTGCATGTGTCATTCTTCTTCTTCTTCTTCTCCTCCTTCTGACTTCATTATTACGGCCAACCAAAACCTTTTCTAGGATTGTCTCTGTCTTCCTTTCCTCTTCTTTGCCATCCACAAACTCTTACAGAATATTCTTGCTTGACTCCGTTACTTCCTAGCAAACCCATGTACTTCCTGGTCACTTTAGAACATTGAAAAGTGTTGGAATTTTTAAAAATAGGTAATTATAATCAGTCTTCTTTCACCTCTGGCATAAGACTCTTCTTCCTCAATCTGACCATTCTTAAATCTAGAAGTACTCCAGCTCATTGGTCTCCCTTACCCCCATGTTTAGGCCAAAGAACTTGTGAAACCTTAGCCCTGTTTAATACTTGAATTTATCAAAACATAAGAGGGCTAATTCTGCCTAAGGGCACCAAAGAAGAATAAAGACGCCACAAATAAACGTTTAGTCCAGATTTATAGTGGACTCTTAAGTGCCTAGTTGAGTGCTAACCGTTAACTCACTTGAACAACAGGGAGGTCATGACACAAACTAACATGTTAATTGTATAGACACTTCACTTCACCATTCCTCAATGTAGCTGATAAACTGCATCCAGTTAGCTTAAATAACATGAATGATGAATTTCCCTGTGTATATAAATGGGGAGTTTCTAAAGTTTTCGTTTTCCCTTTGTACAACTACTGACTGCCACCTCGCTTGGTCAGTGCAATAGAAAATGATGACTAAGAAACACATTGTCTCAGTATCAGTGGACATTATGTCCTAGTAGTGTATAAAAATCTCAAAATTCTTAATCTAAAAGGTAGTTCTGCCAATCTTATATCCTTTTCCTTTGTTAATATAAATATCCAATCTATGAAGGTCTCAGTTTCCTTACTTAGAATATGAGGTGGATAGATTTGCTGATATCTAGAGACCTTTCCAATTTTAATATTCCCTAGTTATAAGGGCTGAGCCAAATACAATGGCTCCCTTAATCATTAACCTTGCTCATGATGAAAGTTATCAGCAAGTTCTACTTGTAAGAGATCAAACATTCATATAGATGTATATTGTAGCACATTGACTTTTATAGAACTCAAAGTAACACA
Source organism: Mesoplodon bidens (assembly GCF_964165515.1). Lineage (NCBI taxonomy): Eukaryota > Metazoa > Chordata > Mammalia > Artiodactyla > Ziphiidae > Mesoplodon > Mesoplodon bidens. Next base: position 13,167 of record NW_027671346.1, read on the forward strand.
ACATAGTTACATTCATAGACTTAAGGTCACTGTGGTATACTTTACAATTTTTCTTTTCCCTAGTAAGGAAATGTAGATCCCTAGGAAGGGATTTCTTTCTCTGCCTTTCAGTAATGTAAGCCTTTTATTATCTCTTGGATCCTAAAACTGGGTAGGGTTTTGGCAGATGGAGCTTAGGACAGACATTCCAGGTGACAGGGACAACACGAGAAAGGGCAGAAGGAAGAATGGATTTTCAGAAAGACTTGATATCTTACATGATGAGAGCAGCGTTTCACAATCTCTGTCCTGCAGAACACTGGTTTTAGATGATGTTAATGTAGTTACAAGACAGAAGCATTTGAGAAGAGCTGTACTCTACATCCCGACATGAAATTCAAGTTTCACTTTGTTACATTACATACTCTGAAAAGTTTTGGAGGAAGGAATTGATTTATTTTTGTTTAATTCAGTCTTACTCACAGTTACTTGACAAACCTATATTCAGCTGATGGGACTGTATTTTGTGAAAGGCCAATCGGAGAAATGGTGAGATGGAGCTTAGGATATTTCTCTGTTGGGACAGGCATGTGATTATTTTTCTTATAATTCTTTACTGTTTGTCGTAACAATTGTTACTTTGCAGGAGTCAGGTTTTGTTTTTTTTTTACATCTTTATTGGAGTTTAATTGCTTTACAGTGTTGTGTTAGTTTCTGCTGTATAACAAAGTGAATCAGCTATATGCATACATATATCCCCAGGATTCAGTTTTAAGCCCTCTGTTTTTACCTGAGTTATTGGGACTCTTAGAAAGCTCAACAGTCCTGGAGTCTTCATCTCTGATGTAGTTTCCAGAGGCTCCTGGCACTTACCACTATTTTCTCTTGATTCTTTTCCTCCGGCTTCAGACTTCTTAGGATTATGAGCTGATGGTTTTCTCAGCCTCTAGTGTCAAAACCAGCTACCTCACTCATCTTCATTGTCTCAGTTACAAGGTGTAATATTTCCCATGTTTATATGTGTCAAAATATACGTCAGGGATTGATACATAGCATATGCATAATAAAAATTGTATTTCTTTTTTTTCTTTGTTCAGAGGTATCCAAACACTGGCCAAGTTCTTAAATTGAAAGTAGAGTGATCTAACTTATTCAGCTCATCCAACCATCAATGTTGAATATTTGTCTTTTTTCTTACACATGTTTCTTGTATTCCAATTGTGACATTCTAGAGCACAGTGAGTACATTTATAACTTATTACTGCATTACTACCTTGGCTATTCCTTGACCAAAATTTACTTCACACAACTGACAGCCTAATTAACCTACTAGATTTTTTTTTAATGTACGCATACATTAAAAAAAAATCTAGTAGGTTAACTTCATTGCTAATAACTGAATTTTTACATCTCTATGCACCCATGTATGCAACACCAGATCAAGATATTATAAAATATTTCTAACACCCTACACGGTTCTCTGTTACTTCTTTGTGTTCCATACTCTCCCAGGGCAACACCTAAGCTGACCTCTATCACCATATATGACATACATGGAAAGACACAGTGTGTATTCTTTGGTATCTGGCCTCTGGGTACATATCATTCTATCAGTAGTTTATTGTTTTATTGTGTTTTCCTGATTTTTTAAACCTAGACATTCATACAGTGTCAAAGTACCACTGAGTTCTTCATATTATTATGCTGACCTCCATCTTCAGGGGCTTTCCACAGTCTTCCATGTGTCTTTCCACCTCCTTTCTCTTCCGTCTAATTATGTTTCATTTAACCAACCTCAGCCAGCCTTCCCCCATATTCCCCAACACGTAGCACTCCTGTGTTCAGCCAGTTTTGTCCCCTATTCCATAAGCCCTTTGTGCCATTCCTGACACTGTGCCTGTTCCCTGCCCGGAAGGCCTGTTCCCTACCCTCTATATACTTGTTCAAGACTCAGTTTAAATGCTACCTGTTCTGAGAAGTCTTCTCAGAAGAAGCCAGTACTTTTTGGAATCCTTCTTTAATGAAATCCCATAGCAAGTGTAATCTGTCCTCCCTGATCTGGTATTTAATTATCCATTGTTCCTATCATATAGTGTTTGTTTTCCTTGTGTGCTGTTATTATTTATTGAAGCAGATTACAGTGACTTGAACCAGGAACTGGGTCATTTTCCTCTTCATTTTAGCGCAAGTTTCTGTGATATGAAGTTAAACTCTTTTTCCCTCACTTCCCATTCACCCTCAGCAGTTGTTAAACATGAAGTACAAGTGAAATTTATTGGTTAACAGGTTTTTGTGGTCCTTGTTTCTGGTCCCTAGGTCTAAGCTGCACTTCTGTAGTGCTAATTTGACTGATTTCTTATTGTCACATAACTCAGGAATTAACTAAATCATTACAAATTTAGCTCCATATAAGATAGTATAAGAAAAACCCAGTGGATATCAAAAGTTTTGGCCTGGAGGAGAGTGTTGTATGAGTCCTAGTTTGGTGGGACTCACACTTAATGATCGAGCCTTCCAATATTCCACTGTAAGTAAGAAAGAGGTATGCAAATATATGGTTAATATTTACCAGTGTTGATAGAAAAGAGAAGAGAGAAAGGGACAACAGATACTTTGAGGGCCTTTTGGAATTCATGAACAATTATGATTGGATGGGGAAAAAGAAGAGCCGAGGGCTAACCTCCCACAAGTGAGGTCAGGAAAGAGAGAAGGGCTCATCTGGTATGCAGGTAGAGAGGTTTGACCTACAGAATCTTAGAAAACCTCAACAATCTGAGCAGCGTTGGCAAGAGGCAAACTAAAGGGCTAACAAAAGTCTGCAAAAGTCTCACACAAAGAACTCTGGCATGGTGTTCATCATCTAGCTAATCCTAACATGCAGACATTTATGAGAGTAAAGTCAGGTCTTTACCAGAGTGGGTTTCTTATTTGGGCAACTGGGTCAAATGAAGAAAGGCAGGTGTAGGCTGCCAGAGTAATAAGTAAGGAGAGGAAAAACAAACAGAACGAGACATATCATTCATCAGTGATTTCCCCCCAGTATTCTTAGCCTCCACCTTATCTCCATCTTACTGCGAACACAGGAACTAGACCGAGCAGTGAGGTAAAAGGTCTCTACAGAAACTGAGGTAATATAGAAAATAAAACGTAAAATTGTACATTTTCTTCCTGGGGGTAGTTGAGACGACAGTTCAGTAATCACATAAGGTCAGGCGACGTCTACAGGAATTGTAGCGAAGCTGGACAAAGCAAGGAAACATCTGTTCGCTGGCATCTGAACGTCAGGGAGACACCAAGACGTGTGGGCCAAGTTGTGGAGAGAAGGGAAACACAGACGCAGGCTTGACATTTGGTGCAGCTTTTCTCCTCTGGGCATTTGCTGATTCAGATCTTACAGCCTAGGAACTGAAAAGCCAAGGAGTTCAAAAGACTCTAACCACAGACGCCAAAGGGCAACAGCTCAAGCTAAAGGCAACAACTAATGGAATGACAAGCTAAGTGTATCTTTAGTCTCACAGGGCTGTGGGAACCATCACATTTAAAGCGTAACAAATACAAGGGTAGTTGGGAATAGGGAGAATCCAAACTTTCACATGGTAATCCCAAAGGGCAACACCCATAGGGAAGGACAAGACAGAAATAGACCAGCCTTCACACAGACTGAAAAATGGCTTTGAATGAGCTCAAACTGAGAATGGACTAAGGTTACCAGTCCCTATAGTAACTGTCTGCCATGGGCCAAAGTAAATCTTTTCAAGAGGAAGATAACAACATCCAGAATGTGGAGGTATCTTTATAGTTTCCTAAAATAAGTTAAGCCCCATTTTAGTATAAAAAATAATTGGACATAACCAGAAAAAAGACTAAATGATCAAAAGTTCAAAAAAAAGAAGAAAGAGAGAAAGTAGACAACAGAAATAGACACAGGAGGACAAGAGTTAGCAGGCCTTGGTTAAAAAAAAAACAACAAAACTACTATGGTTAAACAAAGAAAATAGACACATGGCAAATAAGCATATGAAAAGATGCTACACATTCCATGTCATCAGTGAATTTTGAATTAGAACAATAATGAGATACCACTACACACCTATTTAAATGGCTGAAATCCCAAAACCGAAATACTGAAGTTGGTGATGATGCAGAACAATTGGAATTCTCATTTGTGGCTAGCGGGATACTTAGCAGTTTATTACAAAATAAACGTACTTTTACCATACAATGACCGAGTAATCCTGCTCTTTGGTATTTACCCATAGAAACGGAAAAGTTCTGAAAAGTTATGAAAGTAAGAGCCTTTACAGTGAGAAAATTCTATGATTCTATGGTTTTTCAACTGATTAATTTGTGTAGTTCATCCATTTTACTCATTGAATACACTTAAGTATATTGTTCCTTGAAATGGCCATTCAAAGTTGTTTCCTGTGCCACACACTATTATTGTTAGGGTTGGTCCTGTGTAAATCTTACCCCCACTGAATTAGTATTAACCCTAAACAAGCAACTTTCTTCCATAAGGAAACAAAAAAGAGGTTCAGAAATGTCCAAACAAAGGTTTTATAAAACTGTGTTATCAAATCTTATTTATCAAAAAACTTCAAACATAGCAGTATGAGTTCCCATATACCCTTTACTCAGCTTCCCCAAATGTTAACATTTTATATTACTAGAGTATAATTATTGAAAGCAGAAAGTTTACATTGTCACAATGCTACTAACGATTTATAGACTCGTATTCAAATATTGCCTATTGTCTTGTGGTCCAGATTCAAATCTAGGATCCCTTATTGCATTTGCTTGTCATATCTCCCCATTCTTCTCTAATCTAGGATAGTTCCTCAGTCTTTTTTTGTCTGTTATGACCTTGAACTAATGGAAAATCCTAGCCAGTCATTTTGTAGAATTTTTCTCAAATAGGATTTGTTTGATATTTTCTCATGGTTAGACTGAGGATATGTATTTCTTGACAAGAACACTTCAGGAGAGATATGCCATTTTCAGTACATATTAGAGGTGCAAACAAATCTGTATGTCTCACTACTGGGGATGCTAACGTTGATGACTTAGTTATAATGATAGCTGCAAAATCACTATTTTTCCCTTTGTAATTATTTGAGATTGTTCAAATATTCTGCTTCTTGTTTAATTGTCCCATACTAATCTTAGCATCCATCAATAATTTTTGACTCCATCCTTTACTGTGGTGTTTGATGATTGTTCATTTTCTATTCCCATCATTCCCTCTACATTTATTAACTATAATTTGAGTATAAGAAAGAGCTGTTCTTCTCCTTCATTTATGTATTTATCTGGTTATTTGTTTATATATATACATACATCAGTGTGAACTTGTGGATATTTATTTTATTCTACGGGTTAAAATTTATTACTATCATTAATAGTTTTGTTTCTCAAAGTGTTCCATATTTGGTCACTGGTACTCCTTCCAGCTGTCTCCTATATTTTTCCTACATGGCCATACAATTTTTGGAGTAATATCTTACTTTCTGACACCACAAAATGCTCCAGACCCATCTTTTACTTTCCTCTGTCTCAGCCTTGAATCAGTCGTTCCTCCATGGAGTTCTTGTTTCTTGCATTAATAATGGTATTCAGAAACCAGAATCTTGGTATGAGGTGGATTTATCGCTGTCCAAGCTACCTCATTGTGTTTTCAGCAGAGAGAGCTAAAAATATATATACGAATACATAAAAATATACAAGTATCTCTATTTTCATATTATCTATCTGGGTGTGTGTGTATACACACACATTATCTATCATCTGTCTATCTACATATATATATATATAACTTCAAATTGATATATGAATTCAAATTGATACCTTGATTCCAATCTAACACCACAGGGTTTATTCTAGCCTCCCTTACCCTTTCCTTATTTGTAGCTCTTTTCTTTAACAATTAGAAACCTGATTCTCATTATTTGCAGTCTATTTATTCATTTGCTCAATTCTGGAATACACATAAAATATTTAAAAATCATTAACCTGTACATGTGTGAAAAATAAGTTTACTAACAAGTTCAATATTTGTGTACATTTCTTTTTGTCTTTAGCTTTTCAGTATATATTGTGCATGGTTAATTACAGTATATTAAAATACTATTTTCCAAAGTTACTTAGGTTAGCTCTTTCCCACCTCCTTCAGTGTGTTTTTTTATCTTCTGCAGTGTGAGAAAATCCAGTACTTTGTGTTCAACTCAGACTACCAAACCAGAAGTTCTAGCAGAAAAGGTGATAATCCATATGTGCACTAAGATCCCCAGGTGATTCTTTTCATTGGAGAAATATGAGGAACACTGCTTGACGTCTCTACAGCTAAGATGTCTAAAATGAAACTTCAGTTATTCCTTCTTCCAAACTGTCCCATCCTGCAAATCTTTTCTTGCTCAGTGAATGGTGCCATGATTCACACAAAAAGTAACTCAATGCAAAAACCTGGGAATGGTCCTCAATTCCTTCCTTTTCTTCACTTTCTGCATAGACTGCATCATTAGGTCCTCTGGAATCTCATCTCTCTCTTTCTCATCACATTTATAATGTTTCTCTTCATCTTCATTGCCACCATCTTAGCCACTACCATTTCTCCTTTGCTCTACTTGAACAGCCTAGTATCTACACAACTATCTTTTCATTTAATTGCTTTCTCTTGCATCTAAGATAAAGTCAAAATCCTTAGCCTTATAGATTCTGGCCTTGCCTTTTCTTGTAAGTTGTATTTTCATACTTATAAGTGCAGGCACACTCACACACATGTATTGTTGGTATTGTTAGTTTAGGTTTTGTTTGCCCTCCCATCCTAGCATGAGAAAATTAAGAAACAAAGTCAAACCAAAAAAAAAAACTTTAAAAATAAATTTGAATAATATCCTTTCCCTCCAGAACAATTCTCTAAAGCAGTATTACCATTAATGGCAGTACAGACCAGAATTTTTTCCCTTAGACATAAAGGCATGGTGAAGAAGTCTCATTAAAAACTGGAATCTAAGCTTTCAATGTCAAATTCTGTCTCTAATCTTCTGCAGTAAGCCATAATGATTAAAGTATAGGAATCTGAATCAGAGGTCTGGTTTAGTAGAATCTTTTTTGTAATAAGCTTTGTACCTTAGACAAGTCATTTACCTCTCCATTCCTTAATTTCTTCATTTATAAACGGAGATGTTAAGAGTATTGATATTCAAGGCTAATGAAAAAAGAATGCATCTGAGTACTGTATCAAACACTTTAAAAAGTAACCAGTTCAGGTTCTCTGCCCATTTTTAAATTGGAATATCTGGGGGTTTTTGATATTAAATTGTATGATTTCTTTAGATAATTTGGATATTAACTCTTTATCAGATATATCATTTGAAAAAATCTTCCATTCAGTAAGTTACCTTTTCATTTTGTGATGGTTTTCTCCTCTCTGCAAAAGCTTTTCAGTTTGATATAATAACACTTGTTTAATTTTACTTCTGTTGGCCATGCCTGAGGAGATAGACCCCCCAAAAATATTGCTAAGATCGATGTCAATGTATTTTTCCTAGGGGTTTTGTGGTTTCAGGTCTTAAATGTGAGTCTTTAATCCATTTTAAATTTATTTTTATGTATGGTATAAGGAAATAATTCAGTTTCACTCTTTTACAAGTAGTTGTCCAATTTTCCTAACACCATTTATTGTCTTTATTTCATTGTATGTTCTTGCCTCCTTTGTTGTAGATTAATTGATCACATAACTGTGGGTTCATTTCTGGGCTCCCTATTCTATTCCACTGACCTGTGTCTGTTGTTATGCTAATACCATAACGTTTTGATTACTATAGCTTTGTAGTATAGTCTGAGATCAGTGCATGTCATACCACCAGCTTTGTTTTCCTTTCTCAATATAGCTTTGGTTATTAGAGGTTGTTTGTTTGTTTGTTTGGATGATTCTATACAAATTTTAGGATTATTTGTTCTAATTCTGTGAAAAATGCCATTGGTATTTTGATAGGGGTTACATTGCTTTGGGAATACATACAAATGACCAAAAGACACATGAAAAGATGCTCAATATCACTAATCATCTGGGAAATGCAAATCAAAACCACAGTGAGATATCACCTTACCCCTGTCAGAATGGCCATGATCAAAAAGGGAACCCTTGTGCACTGTTAGTGGGAATGTAAATTGGTGCAGCCACTATGGAAAACAGTACAGAGGTTCCCCCAAATGTTAAAAATAGAATTACCATATGATCCAACAATTCAACTTCTGAGTATCTATCCAAAGAAAAGAAAAACACTAATAAGAAAGGATGTATGCACCCCTCTGTTCATTTGAGCGTTACTTATAATAGCCAAGATATGGAAGAAACTAGTGTCCATAAATAGATGAATGGATAAAGAAAATGTGGTGTATATATACACATATATATAATGAAATATTACTTAGTCCTAAAAAAGAATGAAATATCTTCACTTGCAACAACATGGATTGACCTAGAGTACTAGGTGTGCTAAGTGAAATAAGTCAGACAGATAAGAACATATACTGTATGATTTCACTTATATGTGAAATCTAAAAAATAAAACAAAGAAAACCAAAGAGAAACAAACTTGTAGATACAGAGAACAAACTGGTGATTACTAGAGGGGAAGGGGGATAGGGGACTGAGAGAAATAGGTGAAGGGGATTAAGTGGTACAAATTTCCAGTTATAAAATAAATGTCTTGGGGATGCAATCTACCGCATAAGGAATCTAGTCAATAATACTGAAATAATTTTGTATGGTGATATATGGTTACTAGACTTATCATGGTGACCAATTCAAATGTATTTAGATGTTGGATCACTATGTTGAACACTTGAAACTAACATAATATTGTATGTCAACTCTACTTCAATAAAAAAGTGACCAGTTAACATTAATTGGTATTATAATTACATTTTCTCTGCATCAAGGCACATTTTATTGATTTTTTCATTATAAAGTATAAAAGTACCTTTTACTTTCAAGATGAGTTCTAAGATTACTTGCTAATGTTAATGTGGTAATTTAAAATATGTCTAGATATAATTTAATTTTAATTGCCTAACACAAATATGTCTGATATTCACCATTATGAATTCAAACCTATGAGTAAAGATGTCAAATGAGTCACCAAAACATTTTTGTGTATTGCCTCTCATTGAACCCTAAATGCTAACAAGACTTTTTGTTGGAATGAGGGATCAAAGTTTTATACTCTTTAAGAACTAATGCCATAGCTGTTTTATTTTTATAAATAAAGCTCTTTCCGTTTACTTTTTAGTGTACAATTTTTGAATGGCCTGGAAAGAGAAAAATTATTCTTTGGGCTGACAAAAATGATAAAGAGGCTCATTGCTGATGAAGGGAAGAAGACAGAAGAATAGAGAAAGAAGGATTTGTTCCTCTTCCAAAAGGGGGGCAAGATACTAGAGCTTTCTGCAGGGAAACTGAAGCACACCTTTCTTTCTGAGATTTGAAAGGAAGAGATCCCCTACATTTAAATATCTAGAGTATATCTTCCATTTAAAAATGAACCTAGCTAATCATCCAGTGAGGAAGAAAAGAGTAAAATAGCCTTTGACCAAGTCCTTTCTGTGGTGTTAAATGCAACTAATTATAATGAATATCACATATCTAATGAGTTCAAGAATTCCCCTTGGAAGAATTGGTCTGTCCTTTACAAAAAAGAGAGTTCAAGTGAGTTATTTGCATTTGGTAGGGAAGCTCTACTGTCTAAATCATACTCATTTAAAGGTGAAGTTCAGGGCTTCCCTGGTGGTGCAGTGGCTGAGAGTCCGCCTGCCGATGCAGAGGACACAGGTTCGTGCCCCGGTTTGGGAAGATCCCACATGCCGCAGAGCGGCTAGGCCCGTGAGCCATGGCCGCTGAGCCTGCGCGTCCGGAGCCTGTGCTCCGCAACAGGAGAGGCCACAACAGTGAGAGGCCCGTGTACCAAAAAAAAAAAAAAAAGGTCCTGTTCAAAGTCTGCCATAATTTGTTATTATATATGTAATTTTTGAATGTAATATACAGTTACATATGTATATAACATCAACAAGAAAGTGACCCACTTTAGAGTCAAGAAAACATATAGGTGAAGTGTAAAAGGGTTGGAATAGATATACCATAACAGTAACAACAAAACAAACCAAGACAACAACAACAAAACTGGAGCAGCTAAGAAAATATCAGAAAAAAATATATTTTAAGACGAAAATTTTTACTAGAGACAAAGATATTTTAAACTCATAAAATGATTATACCATCTAGAATGTATAATAATTATAAACTTATATGCACCTAACAACAGAACTTCAAAATACAATGAAGCAAAATCGACACAATGGAAAAGAGAAACAGACAGTTCTACAATAGTAGTTGGATACTTTAATACCTTTCTTTCAATAGCAGAACAGACAGAAAATCAACAAGAAAATAAAAAACTTGCACAACATTATCAATCAACTAGACCTAACAGCCATCTATAAAACATTCCACTCAACAGCATCAGAATATACATTCTTTTCAAATGCACAAGGGGAATTAGAAATAATTTGAGATGAATTAAAATGAAAGTATAACATATTAATACTTGATTGGTCACACATAGTCTTTTGAAAAGCAGAGGGGTTAGACAAAGAGATCTAAATTAATTACAAAATCATTTATTATTCTGGGAATAAAAAGAACTGGGCTTAGTCTCAGTTTTGCCTTTCTTTATCTTTGTGTCTGTTGATCATCTTGGAATAGTCATTACATAGTCAGAATACAGTTGCCATCTCAGGAATCAAATACTGTTATCTCTAGGGCTACCATAACAAGATACCACAAACTTGTTAGCTTAAAAGAACAGAAATGTATTTTATCACAGCTCTAGAAGCCAGAAGATCAAACTCAGAGTGTTGAGAGGGCCATGTTCTTTCTGCCTCAAGGGGAGGATCCTTCTTTGTCTTAACCAGATTCTGGTGGTGGCCATCAATCACTGGTGTTGGCGTTTTTTGATTTGCAGCTGCATCACTCTGGTCTCTTCCACTGTTGTCACATGGAATTGTCTCTGTGTGTTCCTGTCTCTGGAAACAATTTAAATAGAAATTTCTATTTTTAAAAAACAAACTGTTGATTACTATGCTCTATTTAGATAGTTCCTCTAACCCACACCCACCTCCATTTCCCCATATGTATTTGAGAAGGAAAGAGGAACTCCTGTGAGCTATCCTATTGGAAAAAATCAGTGATACATTGTTTTACTAGAGATGTCTCTTACCTAAAATATTTGAATTAAATATAAAATCTGGGGAAATTATCACCCAGTTTCCCTCTTCTAGAGGCATGATCTAAAAGATAGGCAGCAGAATATTTTATACCCATGAGGTTTGCTGACATTATTGATTTGATCCAGAATCTGTATTTTCTCTCTAAAGAAAACAGTATTCTCTCTTTCCTTTCTTTAATTTATAATGTTGATGTCTTAAGATTATTGTCAGAGAGGATGCTTGTAGTTCAAATGATTTGGCTGTATTTCACCAGTATTATTACAAGATAGTCAAACAATGGCTGGGCTCCAGTATAGACCTCAGTCCCTTTGTTCCACTGGGATACGGATGTGAAAGCCAGTGTTTCCTTATATTCCAAAGACCAAATAAATAAAACAAATAAATAAACACACAAAAAAACCAAGTAAATGAAACTATCTTAAAACCAACTCTCTTTCCTTCCTCATCCATGTTAATTCTCTTCTACCTAAAATTACTTCCTGGAAGTGATTTTTATGTTTCTTAGAGCCTCTTTATGTATATATCCACACTAATGCATATAAAACTGTTCCTTTTAGATCTTTTACTTTTTCCATTTGAAGAATTATTTTCACACGTCATATAGAGTTTATCCATTGTCCTAGATATGCATTTTTCCTGTGTATTTGAGCATCATAGGAAGATAAATTCTACTCTTGAAAATGTTAACTGGTGACTGAGACACAGAAAGCTATTCTTCTTACCATTTTTCAATAGTGAGTAGTAGATTCTGTAGGGGTGGAATTTTAAGATGTAAGTATACTGTTTTTCTACACTCCAATTACGTTCCCCTTATCATAGAAATTGACCAGTGAAGTGTCAGAATCCATGTACATACAATCCATTAAGTTATTAGATATAACGTTGGTCAGAAAAGCATACTGTGAAATGTTGCTTTTATTTAAACTCCCACAATTTTCACTCCATGGTTTCAAGATTTGACTTCTTTATTGCCCTCTGGTGGTGGGCTCTGTGAACTGCATATTTACGGGTCTGGAGCACATATCTTCCCGGAGGTACTCAACTCCTCAGGTACAAGCTAAAGAGTAGATGATAAGAAGCATTCAGATTTATTAAAACTAACTAAGAATATCAGTAGCCTGACTGTTGTTTCTAAAAATATAAAATATTTATCCTTCTGTTGTCAAACAACCATATTTCATGAAAAGAAGTATAAATCCTTTTTTGCTTGCAATAAAAGAACAATAATTGAAGGTATTCTTCATTTGGACCAAATACCTTCTCTGAAAATATAAGTTCAAATAGGAGTTGAACTTTGCAAAATATTCTTTAGTAAATAAAACTCCACATATAATTTCAAATTATCATTTAATTTTACCTTAAATTTAAATATCTATATTGACTTAAATGGTGTACTCTGTAATTTGGATGATTCCCTCCTTTATATCTTCTTCCTCTCTTCAACAAATAAAATACATATGAATGCCTAACGTGAGGTAGGGTATTCTCTGTGAAATAATGATGTTGGTATACTTAATTTTGACTTAGCAGAGGGATTGAGCCTCTGTGTTGGTGAATTCTCCCCAGGTGGTGCGTGGGGAGAGGGTCAGGCATGTCTCTGTGCTCCTGAAGTTTTCTCTGTGAAACTGTCAACCTCCAATATCAGAAATAACTTCCTTCGTCAGAAGGGATTTTCAGACATTAAAAGTTTTCTATTAAAGTGCAAGTATTTTTAAAATCTATAAAATATAGGGCATTATAAATTTTCTTTAGTTACTACAAGCTGAATTTTAACTGAGAAGACTGGGGACTCCATGTATGTGTACATGCATGCATGCGTGCATGTTTGTGTGCTACACACGTGTGTGTGTGTGTAGGTCTACTGAGGATACAGAACATATTCTGGACATGAACGAGCAGTGGTGTATCAGAAGGGAAAAGAATATAAAGGACCAGCTTCACCTGCTTAATTTGTCCCCTGACCTGGTGTCATCTTATTTTCCACCATCCTTTGCTGATCTGTATACTAAATACCCAGGGTTCCTGGGTACCCCCAGGTACCTCTGTAAGTTTTACAAGCCTATCAATATCCCATGTACAGTGGATGGAACCTGGACTTTTTGCCCATCTAGTTTTCCTTTCCCTCAGAGTTTTCGTTTGAGTTATGTCATGGGGTAGGTACTGTTGTGAAAATTTGTGCTCACTTGTTAAGTAGAAACTACTTATTTAACTGTTTAAACAAATAAACAGTATCTTAAGTCAGTTGCACGGCACCTCCAGTCTCCACAAAGCAGAGTTACTTTGGGACAGGAAGTTCTTTTAGTTTCCCCTTAAATCAAAATACAAAGTTATTGAGCAATTCTAGGACCAACCCTATAGTTGCAAACTTGGGAAGAGATCACAGGATTCTGTAATCGTCTGCTTATCCCCTTACTGGGACAGCAAATAGCTCAATAGTTCTTATACTGAAGTTAAAAGGAAGAAGAATACCGGAACAAAGTCTGCATTTAAAGTCTGTGTCTTATTTTTATTTTCTCTTGGCACATAGTAGCTAACCGTTAAATGTTCTCTTGATAAATATTAAAAACACACAAGATACTTCATATACTAGGGGTCATAAAATTTCAACTTTTCTTTTGGTGTAGGGGTTGATGATGAAAAGTTTGGAAACTTCTGATCCATGTTAATGTTCCTGCTTTGAGAACTGCAGGGCGCAGCTTTTAGGTGGAAAAAGTTGCCAAGAGGACCAGAAGTAGAATAAAGGCATTTATGTAATTGTTCCTTATAATTTCATTTATTGGTTTTCAGCATCTAACTTTGAAAAGTTGCCTGAGGCTGCCTAGGGTCTGCAATAAGGATCACAGCTGTGCTGTCCTACCCCCTCCCCACACGTGGGAACAGAGCCTCCCCAGCAGTGCTAATAGAGCCCCATGGCTTTCCGCCCACCTCGGTACTGCTCAAGGCAGTGGCTTTTTTCTACCAGCCTCACCCTTCTCCATTTGAATCTTTTTCTTTTTTCCAGTTTTATTGAGATGTAATTGACATATAACACTGTATAAGTTTAAGGTGTACAGCATCATAATTTGATACATGTATATATTGCAAAATGATAACCACAATAAGGTTAGTTAACACATCCATGACCTTACACAATTAATTACGTTTTGTGTGTGTGTGTGTGTGTGTGTGTGTGTGTGTGTGATGAGAACATGTAAGGTCTACTATCTCAGAAACTTTTGAGTATGCAATAGAGTGTTGTTAACTATAGTCACCATGCTGTACATCAGACTCCCAGGATTTATTCATCTTATAACTGGAAGGTTATACCCTTTGACCAACAACTCCCCATTTCCTCCACTCCCCAGCCCTTGACGGCCACCATTCTACTCAGTTTCTGTGAGAGCAGCTTTTTTAGATTACACGTAAAAGTGAGATTATGCAGTGTTTGTCTTTCTCTGACGTATTTCACTTAGCATAATGCCCTCAAGGTTCATCTAAGTTGTTGCAAATGGCAAGATTCCCTTATTTTTTAAGGCTGAATAACATTCCATTCTACATATGTGCCATATTTTCTTTATTCATTTGTCTGTCAATGGACACTATAGAAACAGAAACCCACTCAGTTCCTACAAGTGTCCAAGGTAACAATAGACAAAATATGGATGTTGGTGGGTGTAGATCCAGGCAGTAGGTTAGACTACATCCCACAGACAGGAAGGCCACTATTTTAGGAGGAGCTGCTTTGAATATGAATCAAATAATAATTGATTTATATGTCACCAGTTCAGAACTAACTCATCTGTTTTAGACACCTCACCATAGATATGAAATGAGAATGAGTGGAAAAGGAGGCTTCTGAAGGCAAACAGTCATAAAACCCATTATTCTTCTGTAAAAAGGAGACTATACAGTCTTACCTTTAGAACCTCAAATCAAACAAAGACATGTAGCAGCCTCAGTAGGATATAATCACCACAGAAGAAGTACAAGCAGAAGGCAGAGGAAAAAGAAGTGCCATTTGGTATGGGAATAAATAGCTCTGTATGTCTCAAAAGCCTCCTATAAACATGTCTGGGTGTCAATATAGTGTAATAATTAATATCCATAAACCCTGAGTCTTAAGAAAAAAGAACTGTATCTTTTGCTTTCTTTTAGAAAGGGACAGAAAGGTAACTATATTTGCTTTAAGAAATACAGAGACTTAGTGCACTTAAATATTTGATCAAATAATTTTAAAAATGTTTCTTACAGTATACATCATTTTCTGATGAAACGGGTAAAATAAGGTTCTAGGGTGTGAGGCAGGCATGAGGTATTATACACATTTTCTTTTCTGTCCTTTTGTAGCTGAATATCCTTTTCCAGGCCTAAAGAAGTAGTAAAATTATGCATCTAAGATTGAATAAAAGGTTTCATAGACCTATTTTACATATATGCCATTAGATTTCCACAGAGTTATTTCAGGCTGCTGACAGGCTGCTTGCTTGAGCTGAGACCCCTCTAAACAAAGCCCAGGAA
Organism: Mesoplodon bidens; assembly: GCF_964165515.1. Lineage (NCBI taxonomy): Eukaryota > Metazoa > Chordata > Mammalia > Artiodactyla > Ziphiidae > Mesoplodon > Mesoplodon bidens. The sequence goes on from NW_027671346.1 coordinate 28,929, forward strand.
GAAACTAACAACTGTGAAAGCCAACTTATTTATTCTGTGAGTAACTTGGCTGCAGAGCAGACTAATTACCCCTTTAACCACACTGTTTGAACTCATTGTACTTATCTGGGAATCACTATTCTGAAAGTAGAGAAGGGGACTAGGGAAGTTAAAAGAGACAAAAGATGTAAATATGGTCTCTTTGCAGAATCTCAAAGGTCAGGCAACAGGCTTATTTCTGATGGTTTTAAAAAGAGAAGATGAGCTGTGGTTTAAAGGTCCACTTTGGAATTCAAGTTCTACCTCAGATGTAGCCTGAATGCTAGTCTCCACCTGGAGTGAATCACTGAAGGATCATTTCTCAGCACATAGTCAGTGTTTTTAAAATTTTCATATGATTTTATCCCAGTGAATAATATTGATGAGGGATTTTGAAACTATTAAATTCCGCCAAAGGACTTAATTTTGTAATGATACCAAACCTTGGAAAATAAAGGAAGTAGAGATTGGTGAATCCTTGACAAATGATTAGAGTTATAACTGATTGTTTCATAAGGAAAGATAGGGAATGGATCATTTAGGAACCTGAATGAATACTTGGAATCTCATCTATTTCTGTTAAAACTACAGGTTAGTTGAGCTCAAAAATGTAGGTATAAAAATTGTGTTTTTTGGTAATAAAATTTGTTTTAACCCTTCTCTCAATTATGCATTTAAATGTTGACCAATTCACAAGTAACTGTTTACCGTCAATGGATTGGCAAGTGGCTTTGGGATCATTCATTTTATAGTCTGGGATTTCCAGTGTTATCTTTATTTTCCCATGTATACTCTATTTCATACATTTTATTAGCAGTAGTAGTAGAAATAGTAGTAGTAGTATCATTATTATTTAGTTAGAGTAGAATTGTCTCTATAACTTCTTACGGTCAGACATATACTAAGCAACACACATTTTGAAAGCACTGGTGTTGGAGTAAATTCAATGTTGATGAGACTAGTCACTGCCCTTAAAGGAGCTTGTCTTCTAGTTGGAAAGATGTGACATATACAATAATCTGAGGCATTAAGTAAATACATGGGTCTGAGGGCAGAAGATCCTGAAGGAAGCAAGCTGCAAAGAACTCATTTTGAATCCTGGCATTAATATTGGCAGATCTCCTCACACCTTTTTAGGACAGTTATAGACAAAGCAGGTAGGACTGGAGAATACACTACAATGGCCAAAATAAGATTTAATGTCATTTCAGCCTAGGGGATTCTTTCTAGGCTTTGAGTATATGATAATTTAAATGCCCCCTAAATAGTAAATTTACTTTAATGCTGACAATATAGAAAAGATATTTTGCTGCAAAAGTATACACAGTAGTAACAAGTGGATTTTGGAAGAAACTAATATTTTGTCTTATACTACACTATTGCCCTAGACCTAGCAGCAGCCTTTACTCTTTGTTGTTTTCTTCTAAGACTAAAGAGCCTCTTTATTTTTTTCCACCAACAGATCTCAGAGCAATCTGAGTGCACTGGCCAGTTGGGACACAATTATCATTAGAATTCTTGGCTAGAGAAGAAAGCTCCTAATTTAAGAATGGCTTTTTGCCTCCTGAGAGCTCAGAAGAGCAAATTGCAAGCCATCTATATTTATAAAACATGTTTTAGTATGGGAAATTTCAAACATCTACAGAAGTAAAAAGAAAGAAGTAGAAACGTTCCTCAATTGTTCTCATCACATGTCCATTTCAGGCCAATACATTTTCTCTGTACCCTCTCTAACTACTACCACCATAATCCCCAGCAATTTTAAAGCAAATCCCAGGTTTCTTTTTCTCAGTGAAAACGTCAGTATACATATTTCTAAAATGCAAGAACTGCCCTTTTTAAGCTCAACTATGTCATTATCACACATCCGCAAATAATAATAATTCCTTAATATCGACAAATAGCCAGTCAGTTCATGTTTCCTTGATTGTCCTATAAATGTATTTTCATTTTAATAACCATTATTTATTTGATTGCTGATCCAAACACAATTTCTTTCAAAGTATAGGTTTAAAAGAACTCAATTTGCTCATTTTTCTTGCAAGTATTTGTCACTGAATTCAAAGCATTCATCCAGTAGGGTTCCCAACTGTCTGGATTATGCGGATTGCATCCCCTTTATGCTTATATATTTATCATGCTCCTTTGGCCCATGTATTTACTGTCAGTTGGTAGATAGATCTAGAGCACTGACATAATTCAGGTGTGATTTTTTGTCAAGTTTACTTCATAGATAATATTGATGAATTCCAAAAGGAACTATAAAGTGTCTGTCTTACTGTGACGTTGCAGCCATTAATGATCAATGTCTAGATCCATTAATTTCTTAAGGGTACCAAATGGTGATATTCTACTAATTAGATTATTATTCATTTACTAGCTAGAAGATGATTTCATCAACTACTTGGTTGCCCTGAGTTACAGTTTCATTAGGAAAGGAAGAATAAATGTTTCTTTTATTTTATTTACCAGTTTTACAAAAAAAGAAAAAACAGGAGAGAGAAAGGTTGACTCCAAAGTAGCTTCCGAAGATGACTAATGAGGTATTTTCTTTCTTTGTTGTTGTTTTCAGTGAGGTGGTTATAAATATCGATGCAGAGATTGTCCCCTCTTAGGTTCACGGATCCTGTTCAAGTTGGCTCCTGAGTCCTTTCCACACAACCACAGTAGTCTTTGAAGTCTTCCCAGCTCTCTTGTATGACAAGGTGTAACAGGAACATCTTGTTCGTTTCTTATGCTGGATTTGAAATCAGCTATTTCTCCAAGGAGGCATTATCCACTGTGTTTATTCAAACTTGTGTTGCTTCTAGTTTAACCTTCTCTCGGGACATGATTTTTTTTAAACAAATTACTTACTGAATTTTTTCACCTTTTCAAATCTTGCTATTCTCCAATCACTTCATTTCTGAATTTTTCTGATTTCTTTTATGTTTTTCTTAAAACCAGTTTCTATTCCTTTTAAAATTTCTTTTACTTTTTCCACAATATCAGGCAATAAATTTCATTTGTTCTGTGGACGTGTCTTTCTGTCACGTTTTCAGGATTTGCTGGAACTTTCTTTTCCCCCTTCTTTTTTCTTTTTTTTTTCTCACTGATTTTCTACAGGATGTGAGTGGAGTACTCTTCTGTCACTCATTTTTAAATGAAATAAGTTTCCACTTCAGGAGGGAATCATAGATCAGAATATAATTTCTAGCTTCAGAACTCCAGGGCTCACTATCTTCTATTATTTTCACAACATAATTTTAAAAAATGACCTTAAAATTTCTAAAATCTTCCTCCTCGGCCCTCCTCTGCCCATTTACCCAGGGCTCCTCTTTCTTGTCCTTGTTGAGTATGGGGATTTGTTCTGGAATGGTGCTTTGGTTTGCTAGGTGTCAAGGTTTCACAGACCCCAGAACACTTGGCATCCTCAGAACATTTCAAAGTTCTTGCACTCAGCTGCAAAGTGGAGCCTGCAACGTTCACTCCCGGTTTCTGCCGCTGTTCTCAGTGAGTTTTTCAATCTCAGTGAGTTCGTGAACCATAGTAACCTTTGGCTCTCCTGAAAGAGAGAGAGAGTCCTTCCCTCGTCTTCCTCCCACACACCTTGGGATACACATATGTAGGTCTTTTTCCTGTTGTTGATTTGTTCCTACCTGGCTGTATGTTGCAGTTAATGTGGACACCTTGTTGTAGATGTTGTCTGTGGGTTTTTGATCTTGCTATCCTAGATGCTTTTCTTTCTTCTTTGTGGGGGTGGGGGCTTGTGTATTTAGGGGAGGGGTGGCATATTCAGGGATAAAAATCTTCTCTGTAGCCACCATCATTTCCCCAGAATCCTCTGCCATTAATATTTAAAACAAAATCATAGGAATCATTATCCGGATCCTTAGGATAATCATTACACTGTATCTGTCTTTTTTCCAGGCTTCAAGCTGCCTGTGGCTCCCCACGTTAGTATACTGACATGACTGGGCAACGCCTAATTTGACAGGTTCTTTCTGTACTACCTTCCTCCTAATCATGACAGTCTTGTACGCTATACGTAGTCTTCTTTACTGATAGGGAATTTAGAAAATACAGGAAGCCATGGGTTTAATAGCTGTAAGTGGAATTAATATATTATTTTTCTCAGGTAAAATATCATAAGACTCCTTAGGCCAAAGTTGTAAAATGAAATCGCAAATTTCCTGGAATCATTTTGCAAACGTGAATGCCCACATAAAGTACACTAGGACTTGAATCCAAGGAATAACACATTTTTAGAGCCTCCAGATTTATAAACTTAGTACAATTCTGCATTACTTCTTAAGGCAACTGAAGAAAATAATTTTGTGATCAAATAAATATTGATTTTATTAACATAGTTATTTTAAAAGTTTATAAAGCTTTTAAAAAATGTTAAGGCTCTATCAGCCTCATCGGTTGTTATTTCTTTTCTAGAATCTTGGAAAAAGGAACAGTCGTTTGAGGGGAAACATGGTATAAAATGGGAAGAGAATCTAACAGTGAAGATAGTTATATCTCTTCCTGTGTGATGAACTACTGCTATGCTTGGTGGTTTAAAACAGCAGGCACTTTATCTCCTCACAATTTGTGAATCCGCAGAATGGGCTGGGATCCCCTGGGTGGATCTATCTTGCTTTCACCTGAGGTGACTAGTGAGGCTGCCATCATCTGGTTGCTGGTCTGGGGCTGGTTGCTTTCACATGTCTGGCCATTGGTGCTGGCTGTGGCCTGGACCTATTCTCCACTAGGTTAGCCAGGCTTCCTAACATGTCAGGTTTCCATGAGGACGAGCCCTAAAGCACGAGTACTCTCCAAGCTTCAGCTCTTGATATGCCATTGGGCCAAAGCAAGTTATGTGACCAAACCCAGGTCAAGGTGGAACAAAACTACACAGGGTGAGAAAACGGGGGGGGAGGGGCATTTGCGCTGGGGGTCAGTAGTCTAACAAACTGCTGCAATAGCTATATAAAGAAAAGCACCCCGGAGGACAACTGGTAAAAAATAAATGTGTGCGGGGTGGGGTGGGGGTTTGGCATGGGGGGGCAAAGGCAGTAAACAGGGGCTACCAAAATCTGAAGATTCTGGAATTTTTGGAAAATCCACTGGGATTAAAGGAGTTAGACAACCATGTTCTGACACCAGAAGAAAGGTCCCAGTTGAGCCTCAGGGAAGTCTAGCGCTCTTCCTCCATCGCATCAATTTCCACATTTCTTTGACTCAGCATATTTGTAGAATGAATCATGACTTTCTATAAATTTTTAGTTCAGTTTTTCAAAGAAATAGTGACCTCGCTTCTATCTGCTGTGCCACAAAAATGCCGTAGAAAAAAATTCCTTCTGTTAAATTGCTCACTAGGTGAAATTGTATGTGTAACCTAGTAACAAAGAGGTATTAAGAATCGCCACAGCCGAGCCGGCCCTCCGCACCACGCACCCTATAGCAGCCAGTGGGTGAGCCGGGAGTCGAGGAGGTCACCGTGGGAAGGAGGGGCGCGGGCAACGTGTCAGCCTCCTTCCGTCTCCGTGGAGCCACCTCCGGCCTCAGGTACAGGGAGTCGTCTGCGGCAGCCGTCGGTGGCCAGCCTTGCAGCGCTGTGTTCTAGGTCAGTAGCTTCCAAGACTCCAGTTGGATTCACTGGAGTAGGCAACGTGGGGAATCCAATGGCAAAAGAGCTCTTGAAACATGGCTAGCCACTCACTATTGCTGATGTGTTCCCTGATGCATGCAAAGAGCTTCTAGATGCAAGTGAACCCGGTAGTGTCTTCTGCAGCGGATGTAGCCGAAAAAGGTGACAGAATTATTACAGTGCATCAATGCGCTAGAAGCTTATACTCTAGCAAATGGAATTCAAAAAAAAGTGAAGAAAGACTATTAATAGATTCCAGTACTGTTGATCCTATGGTTTTGAGAGAATTGGCCAAAGAAGTTGAGAAAATGGGAGCAGTTTTCTCGGATGCCCCTGTTTCTGGTGGTGTGGGAACAGCTCGGTCTGGCAACCTCACATTTAGGATGGGAGGGGTTGAGCTGCTGTGGTGCATGGGCTCCCATGTGGTGCATCGTGGAGCTGTTGGGACTGGCCAGGCTTCGCAGATCTGCAAACACTTGCTGTTGGGTGTTCGTAGGATTGGAGCTGCTGAAGCTATGAATCTGGGACTCAGGTTAGGGCTTGACCCAAAACTCTTGGCTAAAATCCTAAATACGAGCTTAGGACGATGTTGGTCAAGTGACACTTACAATCCTGCACCTGGGGTGATGGATGGAGTTCACCTGGCTGGTTACTATCAGGGCGGATTTGGAGCAACACTCATGGCTAAGGATCTGGGATTAGCATGAGGCTCTGCTACCAGCACGAAGAGCCCAATCCTTCTGGGCAGTCAAGCCCATCAGACCTGCAGGGATGTCGTGCGTGAAGGGCTACTCAAAAAAAGACTTCTCATTCGTGGCCCAGTTTTTGCAAGAGGAGGAGACATTCTGAGTTTGCCCTCTGGCTGTGAACACTGAACCATTGAAACCAAACTGTGTCTTGGAGCCCCTTATGGCTCACTCCACAGGAAAATGGGCTTAATCAAAGGTCAACTGTCTGCTTTTGAGTGTCTAGGTCAGGGGTCCCCAACCCCTTGGCCTCGGATGGGTACCAGTCCGCAGCCTCTTAGGAACTGGGCTGCACAGCAGGAGGTGAGTCGCAAGCAAGCCAGCTATAAGCTTCATCTGCCGCTCCCTATGGCTCACATTACCGCCTGAACCCCACACACCCCGCCCCACCTCCCCGGAAAAATTTGCTTCCAGGAGACCGGTCCCTAGTTCCAAAAAGGTTAGGGACCTCTGGTCTAGATCACAATAGATCCTGGGATTTTTCACCCATTTTAAACTGCTTATTCTTTTTATCTATTTAACAAACATATCATCTGTAATTTTTTTTTTTCTGCAAGCCACTGATGGTAACTGCTAGCTAGCTACCTGATTGGCCTTTTTCAAAAGTTTGATTCCTGAGCATCTTCAGCTAAAACGCTGCCTACTTCACTCAGGATATTATTTACTCCACTTTACAAATAAAACTAAAATTGTTTTCAACAGGATAAAATCTATCCTCGAGGAAAGAAAAGAAATTGGTGTGAGAAAAGGTATTAGAGAAAGGGGAAGTATAGTGAATTACTACCTGTGTGCCTCAGAAAATGTGTCCTGTTATCCCAGTGGTGATATTCTTGCATTGAGATTACTGGTTTATTTTCTAGGAGTTGTTAAAGCAAGAGAACTCCTTGCTGCATGTTATGTAATTTGGACTCTGTTACGATTATCTTGGTGTGCCCATCTTGTAACAACTTCCCATACTCAGCAAACTGTTTTTTTCATATTTTTGCTTCCTTGTACATTTTTACTGCATATTTTTACTTCAAAAGAATGACATCTTTAGAACTGTTTCAGAGCCAGCAATGATATGTGCTTTAGATAATTATTACACTATGCTAAATATAACCATATTATTTTGAATTCAAATAAATTTCTATGCTGATAAAAAAAGAGAGGCACATTTCATCAATGTTTAAATAGTATCCTTCCTCCTCTAAAACTTAAAATAGGATTCAGTCTGAGTCCTAAAGGGTTATTTTCTTCAACAACAAGACCTGACTTAGGCCATTTCTTGGCAGTGGAATCTGAGCATAGAGGTCTCTGTCTGACTGCCCTTTGATTCTCACTCACAGTATCCTGGGTGAGTGTAATGGATGGGCGTGCCCTTATGACTTAGCCCACTGCTACTGCTCCTGATGAGGGTTAATGGTGTGGGCCACTTTAAATCTTGCCCAGCAAAGTGCTGACATCTGGGGTTTCCTATCAAGTTTACCAGATATTCCACAGTAATTTCATAATTTACACAACATAAAAACACTGATCTTGAGCTTAGGAAAGCATTTCATTTAAACAGATACAGAACACTACTCTACAAAATGGTTTAAAATTTGTGAGCAATTACATTAAATAAACTCTAATATAAATTAATCTAATACAAGTAAACTAATAGTTGCAAAGCTACTGGTCGCTTCAGAAGCGGTGGCTACGGATAACTTCAAAGTTGTTTCCTCAATGCATTAAGAGGCGAAACTATTTGCTGTCAACTTCTTCTTGGGGAAGCTTTTTCCCTTAGTTTGATGCTGATTCGCGTTATGAATGTATAGGAACCATTACTGGTTCTTCCTTTCCATATTCAGTGCACCATTATACTTCTATCCTCTTAAGATCTGGTTATCTGTTACTGCTACTGTTGGCTGGAGCCTGGCAGGAGGAAAGCTATCAAGAAAAAAGGTCAACAGGTGTTAAAGAGTTTTAGCATACTACTGAGACTTTTTATCTACCATAATCATAAGAAATAATAATTAAAATTACAGCCTGGTCAGTGAGACCTTGAGTAAATTGTGGAAGCATCCATGTTTCATACAGTTTCAGGGGATGGATATTTCCTGTTATTAACTCTATATCCTCTTCAACTGGAACAGAGAGACCTTTCTCTGTTGAAGCAGTTTTGTCTTTTTCCTGGGCATTTTTAGTTTTCTCTTATGAGAGACTTGTAAAGCTTACATATACAAACTTACACATACACGTATAAAGCAAAGAAGGGATAGAGTAGTCTTGAGAGGACACTGTTTTGTAGCAGGCACACAAGACAGAGATAATACTCCCTGATTGCATTTGCCTGCCTAGCCCCATCTCCTTTGTGGAAAGCATCAGCATTCTGACTGGTCTCTGCACCCCACTAGCTGGACGGAACACTGCATTGGCATTCTTAGGGAGCACTGATGGTCGCTCCGGAAACTGTGGTTAGAGCTTGTGCAGCCAAAGTGCACAGGAAAGAAACAAATATACTTCATATAACATGCTTACTCTGTTTTGCTTAATTAGCACTTATTCCCTGTAAAAGGCTGATTTCTGCTTTGACAGGGAGTAATCGAACTCTGTATTCACCCAAACCATAAAATTAAAGTTAACATACCTCAGCTTTTCATCCTACTGGAAGAAATGTATGAAATCTAAAGTTATTTTTTAATTGCTGCTGTTTAGAATGCCTGAGGCCCATTTGATGAACTTGTTAAAGAGCAGTGTTAATGAGGGTATTTTTCGTTTCTTTCTTTTCCGACCACAGCGTGAATTCTCAGCCCAAAGTGTGCCCTGTTACCCACAATAGAGACGGGGAAAAGTGAGAGTCTGTCACCACAAAGCATGAGACAACTACAAATACTTCTCTCCCAGAGTTAACATTGATGACAGTCTTTGTGGAAAAGGACTTCCTCTTTTTGCAGGAATACAGTAGAAATGCAAGTCGTATTCTCCATAATTTCACTACTGGAAAAATAATTTCATAGTACATATATATATGTATATGTATATACATATATATACATATATATACATATATATATATATATATATATTTTTTTTTTTTTTTGCGGTACGCGTGCCTGTCACTGCTGTAGCACTTCCCGTTGCAGAGCACAGGCTCTGCACGCGCAGGCTCAGCGGCCCTGGCTCACGGGCCCAGCCGCTCCGTGGCATGTGGGATCTTCCTGGACCGGGGCACGAACCCGTGTCCCCTGCATCGGCAGGCGGACTCTCAACCACTGCGCCACCAGGGAAGCCCCATAGTCCATATTTTTTATTGGTCTTCTTAAAAACATATACAGTGTTTACAGTAAGGAGTAAAAGAGAAGATTTTCAATGTGATATTTCAAGGAGCATTTTGTAAAGGCGGGATCCAGTCCCAACTTTGGAAAATTAACACACACCTATGAGATCAGAGAGTCACCTGCAAAAAAATTTATTATGTTTTTCTTTCATACTAGTTTCCTAAAGGTGCATTGTTACTTCTTGGTAATGTAATAGAAATGACTATATGGTGGACATTTGAGGAAGAAGTAGCTCTTACATAAGTGTCTAGTGACCTTATCTCTTTTGATACGATACCTCTTGGTTTCAGAGGCTTGCACAGATTTCCTCTAAATGAATAAACTTAGTAAGATTTTCCTAACTATCAATTAATCTAAAAGTAGATTTAGAAATCTACTTCTGAAGCAGTTTTGTTAAGTAATTATTGGTCAGTTCTCTTTCTGATTGGTACTTTTTTCTGCAAAACAAATCCCTGTACTTAGAACAATTAATATCACCATCCCTGGCTCCTTGATTATTACACAGTGATGTTTCTTGAGAAGAAAGCTTACCCTTTTAGGGGGGAAACTTCAGTCCATGAAGTAAAACTTCATTAAAAGTAGATCTTCTAATGCCAGTGTGATGCAGATCAGTATCCCCTTTCTTTTGACTTTCCAGGCTGTGTGAAGAGAATGGTATGGTTTGGTTTAGGAAGGGTTGTAGCTTAAGGGGATTGCATTATGTTTCTGTGTCACTTTGGGGGGCTTTATTTCAATATTATATCCTGTTCTGTAAAAACACCATAGTCATTCTCTTACTTATTATTAAATAATTAAACGCTGCCCTTTGTTTACTTTCCCCTTCTGATCAGAAGACTCCTCTCCACTCTAGGCCTTGATCTGAGTTCCAATTCATCAGCTTGTAGTAGCTACACTTCTGGTTTCTGAAGTCAGACAGATATGGGTCCCATTTCTGTCTTCATCAGTTATAATTTATTCTCTGATATATGCATACCAGAGCTGGCAGTGACAAACATTTTGCTTCTCCTTATTTTCCCAGGGTTCTGTGCATTTTAATAGAGGATCACAATATTTTAAGTAGAGCTGGGATGGGGTGGAAAGAAAGAGCAGGAAAACATGCTTTTAGGAAGGTCTGAAATACAAATCACATGGAGTTAACTGCTTGAGAGAAAACCACCCCTACCTGAGTATTGTCAATAAAGTAGCACAGGGAGGCAAACGAATGAATTGTTCACTAAAAATATTTTTCTTTAGAAGAATAAAATTCACAAGAAAGCCTCATTGCAAATAAAATATATTTGTTTTCCTAAAGGAAGATATTTGAAAAGTCATAGTAAATACCTGCTTTGACCTTCTGTGTCCCTAGTGTTCTATCTCCACTAAGTTTTATGCACACTACATAGAGGAGGAGCCTGAGTCTCAAAGACCATAAGTAAGAGATGGATTCCAGAGCCTTTGCAAGGTCCATTATGCCCCATGACTTCCCATTGCTTGTGCTGTTCATCCAGATAGGTGCTTAGGATACCAGAATGAATACATCTCTTTCGAGAGGTTTTTAACAGACATTAGATACTAAACAAGTACAACACCTAACAAATAAAACAGAATGCTTTATTTAAAGCAGAAACAGAATAAATGCTCACCTAGTATCGTTTAAATCCCCTTTAAATTATTTTTTGAATCAACATGTTTATATTTGAGGGTATTTTCTTATTTTTTCCTAGTTCCTTTTACTTGCACCTCCTTTCTTTTTCTCTTTTCCCAACTGAAATGTTTGTGGTTTCAAAAGTAATTACTTCTTGAAGAAAGTTTTCGTGTATACTAAGTGCTACCTAATGGAAGCCATAAGCATAGAGTCTGCTAGCATTTAGAGTGGTATAATACACAGCCAGGTTGAATCAAGTGGGAGAGAAGGTTAATCGTTCTTTTAAACTGGCAGTGTTGCCGGAGGTGGATTAATATGCTTTTTGAATCTCTTATGTGCTGCAAGTCTCCTTGATCACAATCACTATGTTAATGGTTGAGGTTTTGAATTAGAGGTGTCTCCTGGGCTCAGCTGGGCCAAGTCCCTTCATCTCTCTGGCCATATTAGGTGATAGTTTTCTCATTTCAATACACGACCTATGTTAGAGGGAGTGTTGACTATACCAGGCTTTTAACGTGGGCACCCAGAAAGTGGAAGAATCTCTCTATTGGTGATTAATCATAACTCTTTTCACTGTGAATACAGTCCTTCCCTTAGGTAAGGCAGGAACACCATGAAAAATAGAAAGTTCTCGGGTGTCTGTGGAAGCTGGAGTGCTCTCGACCTGTCAGCTCACTGGCAGAGCAGGCTTCGTCCGGACACTAGAGAACAAAATGTGAAATTGGCACCAGCCAGCCTCTCCATTGCACAGGATATCCCTATTTAAATTTGACAACCAGGATATTTTACAATTTGAAATGCTTGTCATCTGGTTTTCTTTAGTTTTTTCTTTGGGTTGAAAAGACTGAGAAGCTTGTTAAAAAATCTGGAATTCTGATGGTGAGGCTTAACCAGATCTATTGAGTCATCAATCAGCAAACATTGACCAACGCTTACCATTCCCCCAGTTACTATACTGAGGACCCAGACATGTCTCAGATAGTGGCCTTGCTCATTCACTGTATTTACAGTACTTTTTTCTAAATGTAACCAGAGCTCAGGTAAGGACAAGACATTGATTTGAGTCTGAAGTAAACAAAGCTGACTGGTCTGATCCCTTCAGTTTCCAGAATTATTTTGTTTCAGGTAGTAATTTTCCCAGACGAATAGAACAAAGTTCTATCGTCTATTTATTTAATATTTTATCACAATAGTCCTTGCCCCTTTGACCTCTAGTGAGGAAACTTGCATAAGACACTGAAATATGCTTAGGTTCTATGGGTAAGTGCAGATAATGATATGAATGAAATTGAAAATGAAAGCCAAAGGTAGAAAAGGCAGTTCTGAATAGATTAAGTAAGACAGAGGTATTTGAAAAATCAAGTAGAAAAGATACCATAAGGAATGGAGAGCTTCTGGAAGTTTTCTAATAGGTGAGGGGTTGGTACATCTTTTTTTGTTTTTTTTTTCTTAATAACATGTCTGGCAGTTGTATGCCAGAGAAAGTTATAAGGGGGTTGACTATATGCATGCAGTCCAGTGAGAACACTGTTCCTGTAGGCCACTGACCGTGTTCTGAGTGTACATTCTATAGTACTAGAAATTAAGTTAGGAAACAAAGGGTGATCTGCTGTCATTTTAAATGAAATTTCACAAATGATTAGAGCTAAAAGGTGTCTTTTTTCACTCAGCCAACACGTTGAGCACGTACTATGGGGCAAGCACTGTGCTTATGGGTAAGAGATAAAAGAAAAAATAAAGGCCAGAGGAACTCAAAAGAGAGTGTGAGAGATGCATGAACAACTCATTACAATCGAATAGAGATAGGCTATTAAATAAATCATAAAAATATAAATTTGTAAAATAGAACTCGGAGTCAGTAACCCTTCTAGGGGATATTAAAGAGAATGCCAACAATGAGGGGGTCTTGGAATTAGGTTTTGAATGTCAGTAGGTATGTTCCACGTGGAGAGAAGGTCAGGGGCATACCAGGCAGAAGGAACATCCTGGACTTGAGAACCAACACAGTATATTTCAGTGATTGTAAAGGAGATTTTTGTTTGACTAGAGCGTAGGGTATAAGTTGCCAAATGGTAGAAAATAGAGTATAAAAGTTAGGCTGGAATGAAAGTATAAAGTGTCATAATTCTTATGATGAAAGATAGGTGTTTTCTACAAAATGGGTTACTTATAAATATTTTAAAAATAGAGACCCCGAGAGAGGAGCGCGCCCGAGGAGCAGCCCCCGGACTGGAGCCTCGGGAGCCCGGGGCCGGTGAGCGAGTGCCCACGGGGTAGGTGTTGCGTCTGCAGGCCTGCAGGCGGTTGTGGAGCCTGCGGCCCTTGGAGAGCAGGGCTTGGGAGAGCGGGGCTTGGCCCGCCCCGGGGCTTGGCTTTGCCCGCCCCAGGGCCCGCAGTAGAGCCACCGGGAGGGTTTGACCGCTTCCCGGAGGTGGAGGGGCCGGGCTGGAGGACAGGGCTGGCTGCTCCGGATGGGGCTCCCCTGGGACTTGTGAGCTCCGGGTGTCCTGGGGGAGCAGGGTCCACAGGCTCGGCCGGGACGTGCCGCGTCCTCCCCTCCGTCCAACCCCGATCCACCTCCTCCCCCTCCTGTCGCCGTCTCGGCATCTCGCGCGTGTGTCTCAAGGCGCGTCAGCACCTTGGCTGTCTAATGTAAGCGTCCGCCGCCCCCCTGGGTTGTGCCCTTTGGAGTCGCCCAGTGTAATCGGTGCAGGATGAGTCTGCAGGGCTGCTGTCCTGCTGCCTCGGGTGAGGAAGGAAGCGATGGGGCCTGAGGAGGGAGATGACTTGTCCTAGATCCTCACCGGGTGTGCACGTGGGGTCGCTCACAGGACTCCAGACTCCTAGGGCAGGTGTTCTGTCCACTTAAAGTCAGTTTTAATAAAAGATGTTTTTGAGCGTCGCACGTAAGTTTGTAAAGTTTGTACAAATCATTGTAAGACTGAAAGGCACCTGAGTGTGTCCCTTTATTCTGGGTATCCTGTGGATGTTCTGATCTAAGTTGTTAACAGACTTGGAAGAGATAAACTATAAGCGTTTTTAAATTTCATATTTAATGACGGAGGTTTATTTTAATAGGATTCAATGTACACTCGCTACGGAAAAATAAAGTATCCCCTTAGGTACTACAGTCACGTGGGAGTTACAGACCTGAGGGTGGTTGCTCCCTCCTTATTCTCACAGGCCCTTCTGAAGGTGAAAGGACGGGTCTCCCACAGGTGTCTCCTGTGGAGCGCGGGGCGGGTGCTTGTGCACCCCGAGCCGCTTCAGTCGTAGCTTCACTGCCTGCGTTTTCCTTCTCCAGGTCCGCCTCCACTGTCACAGTCCTGCACGTTGTTCCAAGAGCAGCGGAAAATGAATCAGCCTCTGGTGAGTTTTGCTGTTTTCGTATTTATCTGCTGCTGTTCCTTTGTGATAACACCTTGGGAGGCGAATAGTTCAAAAGTTAAAATGGGAAAGTAGGAGTAGGTAAAAGATGTGGTTAGACAAAGCGTAGAGGAGCAGGTCAGCACCAAGTGTTTCTGGCAAGTCCTACGTGTAGATCCCACGATCCTCTTAGAGCCACAGTACAAGCCTCGTGTTCTTGACATTGGTGGCAAAACACCATCCCTTGCTCGACTTACATGGTCCTGCCGAAGCACTTTTGTTCTCGGGCGTTAAAAGGTTTCCCTGAGGATCCCGCTGTAGGCCGTGAGCCTTCCTGAGCGACAGCCCCTAACGTGTTGACATTGGTGCCTTCCTTGTGCTTCCTGTAAGCCGAGAGCGTGCTGTCCAGGGAGCACTCAGTGCATATAACTTGTCGGTTCAGTAGAACACCGTTGTCACATAGGTACATTGTTTTCAGTGCTCAGTCGAGGGATGCAATGAGGATCATCTGGAAGAACAGCCTTGTCACCCTTCCAGTAAATTTCGCTCTTTGTCTCTTACAATCTCAGAGGTTCGCGTTACACACCATGCAGTGAGGTCTCTGGCAAAGATCCCTTGTTTCCCAGCTGAATTGTATCGTGCAGCCTGCGGTCTTGGTTCTGCCCCTCCACGGAACCTGATCCGGTTGAGGTGACCTGGCATCCAGCATACAAAGCAGTGGAGATTTGCCAGTCGTCACCTCAGACCACTGTCGCCTTGCCATCTGCAGAGTCTGCTCTGTGGGTTTCTGTGACAGATCTCTCCTTGCTGTCTTCCTGACTGATTCTTTCCTCCGCCCTCTGTGTGTGTTGTCGTTTCACCCTTGGTCCATGACTCTCCACCCCGTCTGATCTCACCCTCTGGCGCTTTTCACCTCCAACTCTGTCAGTTCTCCCACCTGGACCAGACAGATGCCTCTGTCCAGCCACTTGCCAGCATCTCTATGGAGTTTGTCCAAAGGGCACCTCGGATGACTAGATCCAGTAGATCCAGAAATGATTATTTACAGCTCCCCTGCCCCTTGCCTTGAGCTGTTGTCCCTGGCGGCTCATCGTTGCATCATCCAGCCTGTCACCTACCCAGAAAAATGAGTTCCTTCTAAAGTCCTTCTCCATCCTCTGTTACCACGTTGTAGTGTGAGGCTTGTTAATGTCGTCTTCTAAATGGTTTTTATTCGTTCTCCTTCATCCCATACTTGTTACCATTAAAACAGCTTATCTGTTCATTCCTGTAGTTACAGAAACTTTTTTTCTGTGCCGCTACCTCTTTCCTCCAGCAGCTCAAGTGTATTCTCCACGCTGAGTATTTCTCCTAAAATATTAATCACAGCGTTTTGTCTGCATGTGGGAAGCACTTTAGAGGTTCCCTGGGTGACTGGACAAACGAGGTTGCCGTTCCGCGGAGCCATTAACCATCGAGCCCAGCACTGGGGGGAGGTCGTACCTCGCCAATGATGCGTTTGGATGGATCTGTGAGGTGAAATCCTGATCGGAGAGGCTTAGGAGAGAGGAGTGGGAGAACTGGGTTTGTTCTGGTCCCAACTTTTTCAAGACATTTTGCTGTGACGGGGAAAATAGAAACTGGACAGTAGCTGGGGTAGGAGCTGAGGTCCGGGGAGGATGTTGTGTTGTGTTGTGTTGTGTTGTGATGGGAGAAATAACAGTGGGAATTGATGCAGTAGATGCGTGTGGGGGAGGGGAGAGCTGCTGGCCAGCGTCCTGGAGTGGGGAGGGGATGGCAGAGCTGGGTTGCAGGTGGGGAAGCCCTCCGATGGCTTCTCTGTTCTCAGGGAAGCAGCTCCTCAGCTGAGGGTGAGGGTGAGGTTGGGGGTTTGAGGGGAGAGCAGAGCTCTGGGGCCCAGCTCCATCGTGACCATCAGCACACACAGTCCAGCCAGCTGGGAAGACTGTACTTGCCTTCCCTGCCTGAAAAGCCATCTCCTTTCATAAATGTGGGAGTAATTACTCTTTGGGGAGCCTATGTAATTACATGGGTGCTTCTCAGCTCAAAGCGAATTGAGTGCCAGTTCTGGCCACGGACATTTTCTGCTCTGCTGATGGAAGGATCCCCAGAGGAAGTGTCCTGCTTGCCTGGCTCTTGGCCTCGAGGACCCTTCACACCATCTAGTGTTCTGTCTTTTATCTTTGACATAAACATCAAATGTCTTCAGGTTGTGCATGTGATCTTAAGAAGCAATTCCCTGCTTCCAGGAGCTTCTGTTCTCCTCGGGAAAGGCACTTCACAGACGTAATTACAGGAGAGGACGGGAATCCTGCCCGTCGATACGTAGGGAAATCCAGAGTGCTGACAAAGCAGAGCCTGCTTTTATTTATTTATTTATTTATTTATTCATTTAATTTTTTTATTTGTTTACTATTTAACTTATTCAGTTTTGGCTGTGTTGGGTCTCTGTTGCTGCGCGCGGGCTTTGTTCTCTAGTTGCGGCGAGCGGGCGCTACTCTTCGTGGCGGTGAGCGGGCTTCTCATTGCGGTGGCTTCTCTTATTGCGGAGCATGGCTTCTAGGCATGCGGGCTTCAGTAGTTGCGGGTCCCGGGCTCAGTAGTTGTGGCGCGCGGGCTCTAGAGCGCAGGCTCAGTAGTTGTGGCGCACGAGCTTAGTTGCTCTGCAGCACGTGGGATGTTCCCGGACCAGGGTTCCAACCCGTGTGCCCACCATTGGCAGGCGGATTCTTAACCAGTGTGCCACCAGGGAAGTCCGAGAGCCTGGTTTTAAATGCATTGTCAGAGCACGTGGCTCAGTGACTCGGGGAAGGGGGACGGCCCTGAAGTGACCAGGACTTGGGTAGCTGCAGAGGTTGGCGAGGCTCTCAGAGCAGCGTGAGGTGGACTGGATGAGGCTCCTGAGGTGCTGGTAAGGACCTCCCTCCTTAGGATGTGGGCCTCCCGTCAGGAAGAGCGGGACGTGAAGGCAGGCAGACCCTGAGGTTGACTGAAGAGCCTCCCCTCTGTGCTGGTTTTGGTTTCTTCCTGTGCAGAAACTGAAACCTTGTAATTGGGACAGTGAGTCATCTGATCAAAAGATGTCATGTGTAGAGACTGTGGACGGCATGAAACGTGGGGTGGGGTGCGGTGGGTCAAGTCAGGGGGACTCTGGGCTCCAGCGCGATGCCCGACAGGAAGGGGCGAGGCCGCGGCGTGTTCCCGCTCATCCTAGGCCCCGGTAAGCAGTATGGACGTTCCCTTGGGGTTTTCTGACTCGTGAATGAGGTTGAGAGTATTTTCACGTGCTTAGAAGCTGTTTCTTCTTTTTAATTGGTAGACAGTGTTTAGAGCAGTTTTAGGGTTCCAGGAGAGTCGAGCAGACAGCAGTTTCCTACGCCCGTCCCTCTGGGTTCCCTCCCTCGGTAACATGTCTCGCCTGTGTGGCGCGTCATCTCAGTGATGGATCCGCACTGACACCTAATTCTCCCCTGGAGTCTGTAGTTTATATTAAGGCTCACTCTCTGTGTCCTACTGTTCAGGTTTGGACAGGCGTGATGACCTGCAGCCACCACTGCAGTGCCACCCAGGACCATTTCACTGCCCGAAACATCCCTGGGGGCCACCTGTTCACCCGCCGAGTGCCCCCAAGCCCCCGACAGCTGCTGGTCTTGTTACTGTCTGTGTATTTTTGCCCTTTCCAGAATGTCACGTAGTTGGGAGTCCTTCATTCTGTGGTCTTTTCAGACTGGTGTCTTTCTGTTTTTATATGAAGGGCCTGTTCATGTCCACTGCCTGTCTTACTGCCCCAATACTTTCTTGTTTTTGTTTTTCTTTTTGTTTTTGTTTTCTGCTGTACGCGGGCCTCTCACTGTTGTGGCCTCTCCCGCCGCGGAGCACAGGCTCCAGACGTGCAGGCTCAGCAGCCATGGCTCAAGGGCCCAGCCGATCCACGGCATGTGGGATCCTCCTGGACCAGAGCACAAACCCGTCTCCCCTGCATCCTTTGGCACTGGAAGGCTTCCAGAAGCCTCCCCCTTCCATTGCAACTGAGGAAGCAGGTCCTCAGCTGACGGTGAGGGTGAGGTTAGGGGTTTGAGAATAGGCAGTTGGAAGAACTCCTCAGTCTGGAAGACACGATGTGGGAGGGAATCTGAGTAGCTCATGTAACGTGTGTATAGATTATTCACTAAATCTTGAGTTAGCTCTTAAGATTGAGAAGAAGCAGCATTAGGGAATAATAAAGCAAGCTGTCCTCCACATCCTAAGACACGGTACCAACTGAGACTATAAATCTGCAGGTCCAGATTCATTCACAGATGGTAAGCTGATGGGAAGCTGTTACCAGAGTTAGGGGGGTAGGAAGCAAATTCCCAACTTCAGATGCTGTAGAGGGTAACGACCTGCCTCTCTCATGCAGGGGGAGATAGAATTCTCAGCTCAATGGCTCAGGACTCTGGTCCATTATCATGGCTGTTCTAATCTGTTTCTGAAGTGTTCTTTTCTACAGCATTTAAAAAAGTGACTGTATTATCCTGAACATTTTTATCAAGTAACAAATCAGCTGATATAAATGCATAAAGTTGGCTGAAAGCAGGCCAGGATTTCAAAGCCCCTTCGGCATGTCTAGGTTGGGCACACGTCATGGAGCCTAAGAGTTTATTTAGATGGGGAGTCTTAAAAAGCCGCAACTAAAAGTGACCATAAAATCATCAAACTTTAAAGTTGGAAAAAGGCTCATTCTTTTTCAAATGTAAAAAAGCATTAACTGAGTCATTAAATGAGCTTTTAAAAAAGCCTCCTGGCAAGAGAGTGACAGATATAGAACTTTAAACCCATGCCTCTGAGGCCAATGCTCTTTCTATCATAAAATGTTTCTCCCTAACATTTGTTGAATCAAAACACACACACACACACACACACACAGACACACACACACACACACACACACTGTTAAGACCCAGGGTTCACTCTTCAACTTGCTTTCAACCATATGGAAACTTTATGGATTGAGTCTTTCAGATATTATTTCAGAGCAGATAAGCCAAATGCTATTTCTCTCACCTGGCTCGAAGCACTGTTTAGTCTTCTCCAACTGGGTATAATTATTCACTAGGGATCTCACTTATTGTTCAACACTCAAACTTGTGATGGCTATGCTGTGGACTCCATTGTCTTGAGAGGAAAGCTTACACACCAAAACATTTGGGTGGGTGAAAGGAACACAGGAGAGGGGACTAGAGGAAAGTTATCAGTGAATATGTAGTGAGTTGTTGCTTTTCTACCTTGATTATGCCTGACTGGCTATTTTTATTAACATGAGCTTGCGCTACATGCTTGATGCATGACACACGCAGACTCCCTTAACTTAGAACATAATTGTGGCACATGTATCTCCAGCTACAAATATAGATACCAAAGAGCCTAAGGAGCTCTGAGAGTCATATACCTTCATTTATTTTTTGAGTTTTTCTTTTTGTGTGAGAATTGAATAGAAATAAAAGCTAAAAAATATCCCTTATTCACCTGGCAATTTCTTTTCATCTTCCTTTTCTCAGGTAACATCTCCTCTAGGAATCCTCCCATACCCAGGAAAAGATAGTTTCTCCTGCTCTTTACAATCACAACCCCCTGGGCAACCCTTTCTCATACCTTTTATAACAGAGTGTTGAATTGTGGATTTACTTGTCTGAATCTTCTTTAACCTGTGAGAAAATTGAGTGCAGGGGCTGAATCTTCCAACAGTGTATCTTCCAGTGCCAAGCACAAAAGAGTCAACTAACATGTAGCTTTAAAAAAAAGTATCTTGTACATATTGTAAGTGTTCAGTACATTTGTACATCAAATACATGAAATAATCAATGCTAAGAAATACAATAGGAAAAAAATAATGTTAAGGAGGATTTATAAATGAGTAGAAAGGGGATTTTAGGGAAGAAATCATGATTTAAGATTATTAGGTTTTTTAACCTGGTATAGGTTGAGGATTGCTACAGAAGAAAAGGCAGTTCAGTACTTTGAAAATGTGTGAAGTCTATATTCATTAGTTCATCAGCTAAAATAAGGTGGTATGCCCATAGCTGCTCATCTTTCAATTTTTTTCATAAATTTCAACTTGTTGAAAATATTTTTGAAACTAATTTTCTTTACCTTTTAAATTCTCTTGGAATTAAACATGGTGATTTACCACTAAGACCTTCAAGATGTATTAATTTATTTAGGCCACCGTAATAAATTTCAGAGAGAGTCTTTGTACAGAGATGCATTTTAAAAAACACAGTTAATCACCCAAAAGTAATTTATAAAGGAATTCAAATTTTAACCATTACTCATTAAAAAAAAGGAGAAAGGAATTAAATTCATAAAAAGTTGAACATTCTTAAATCTTCATACCCTACTCAATTTTCTTGTACTTCAGTGCTGCAGAATCTCTAATGCAGAAATCCTCAATTATATCCAGCACTTTCTGGCTTTTCCCTTTTCTTTACAAACCCTCCATTCTTTTCTTTTTCTTTTTTTTAAACATCTTTATTGGAGTATAATTGCTTTACAATGGTGTGTTAGTTTCTGCTGTATAACAAAGTGAATCAGCTATATGTATACATATATCCCCATATCCCCTCCCTCTTGCGTCTCCCTCCCACCCTCCCTATTCCACCCCTCTAGGTGGTCACAAAGCACTGAGCTGATCTCCCTGTGCTATGCGGCTGCTTCCCACTAGCTATCTATTTGACATTTGATAGTGTATATATGTCCATGCCACACTCTCACTTCACCCAGCTTACCCTTCTCCCTCCCTGTGTCCTCAAGTCCATTCTCTACGTCTGTGTCTTTATTTCTGTCCTGCTCCTAGGTTCTTCAGAACCTTTTTTTTTTTTTAGATTCCATATATATGTGTTAGCATACGGTATTTGTTTTTCTCTTTCTGACTTACTTCACTCTGTATGACAGACTCTAGGTCCATCCACCTCACTACAAATAACTCAATTTCATTTCTTTTTATGGCTGAGTAATATTCCATTGTATATATGTGCCACATCTTCTTTATCCATTTCATCTGTTGATGGACATTTAGGTTGCTTCCATGTCCTGGCTATTGTAAATACACCTGCAATGAACATTGTGGTCCGTGATTCTTTTTGAATTATGGCTTTCTCAGTGTATATGTCCAGTAGTGGGATTGCTGGGTCGTATGGTAGTTCTCTTTTTTAGTTTTTTAAGGAACCTCCATACTGTTCTCCATAGTGGCTATACCAATTTACAGTCCCACCAACAGTGTAGGAGGTTCCCTTTTCTCCACACCCTCTCCAGCATTTATTGTCTGTAGATTTTTTGATGATGGCCATTCTGACCAGTGTGAGGTGATACCTCACTGTGGTTTTGATTTGCATTTCTCTAATGATTAGTGATGCTGAACATCCTTTCATGTGTTTGTTGGCAATCTGTATGTCTTCTTTGGAGAAACGTCTATTTAGGTCTTCTGCCCATTTTTGGATTGGGTTCTTTGTTTCTTTGATATTGAGCTGCGTGAGCTACTTGCAAATTTTGGAGATGAATCCTTTGTCAGTTGCTTCATTTGCAAATATTTTCTCCCATTCTGAGGGTTGTCTTTTCGTCTTGTTTATGGTTTCCATTGCTGTGCAAAAGCCCCATAGCAGTACTGTGAGTGTCACTGAAGCAAACTTGGGTCCACTTATCCACATGCAGTAAACCCAATCTACTGACACTGGGTTGTGGTGAAAGAAAGTGCAGTGTTTTATTGTAAGGCGCCATACAAAGAGTCCGGGACAGCTAGTACTCAAAAAGCCTCATTTTCCTGATGGGTTTCAGCAAAGTGTTTTTAAAGGCAAGGTGAGGGAGGGGAGTCCCAAGGTATGTGATCAGTTTGTGCACAGTTCTCTGGTTGATGGTGAGGTTACAGGACAGTGTCCCAAGGGTTAAGGTCATCAATTCTTTGGCTCCAGTAGGCCTGGGGGCTATGTGCTCATGGTCAGTAAGTAGTTAACCTTCCATTTGGTGGGGGTTTTAGCATCTGTAAAGCAGGAAATGTGCATCAAATACTGTGATCTATGTACTTCAGAGAGGAGCTAAAGTAGAGGATATGGGGGAGGGGTCTATCCTAGGAAGGCCCCATAGGGTTCTCCTCTGTTACATGAGCCCTGATGTTTTTTCCAAAATCCTCTTAAAGTTGAGGACAGACAGATTTGGTTTCCATTTTTTGCTACCAAAAGCATCCTAACTTACACACTTGGCATAAAAATACTCTACTAATTTGGTACCTGCTCAGAGGTCTTGCTCAGGGCTGTACACAACTCCAGCATGTGTCATTCACATTGACATTATTATGAATGGTACCCCCTGGAATTGTGCAGCCCCCAACCTTCATAGTTGTAAAAGGCTGTGCTGCTTTGTATCTGCTCATCTTTCCAGCTCCCCTTCAGTTGTCTTACATATGTGAGCTGCAGTTGAGTCAGTTCCAACTACTTTTGCTCTCCAGAGGAACCATGGTATTACTTGGGCTTTTTGTGATCACTTTGTTCCCAATGCCAAATACAGATTCTTCACAGTTTGTTCGTCTGACAAAGTCGTGTTTATTCTTTGATGCTCTTCTCAGATACCACCTTTACTATAAAACTTTTCTGGTCACATCATTTTCCTGCCATAGGCCCTAGGCACTCATAGTAAATGACTTTATCAAATGTAAACATAGCACTTTGTGTACATTTCTATCAGTGCATCTCATGATGGTTTTATGTTAGTCTTCTGTACCGACCTATGTGCTTTTTGAGCAAACAGATTTTTCTAATTGTGGCCTAGTAGAGGAAACCCTAGCACACAGCAGATGCTTAAAGGACTCTCTCTTTGTGGACTGTTTAATGTATTCATTAACACTCACAATTCACTGAATGAACCAAATCATTTAATATTTACAGTTTTCCACAGCAAGATCTTTTTCGACCCACCACCTAGAGTAATGAAAATAAAAACAAAAATAAATAAATGGGACCTAATGAAACTTAAAAGCTTTTGCACAGCAAAGGAAACCATAAACAAAATGAAAAGACAACCCTCGGAATGGGAGAAAATATTTGCAAACAAAGCAACTGACAAGGGATTAATCTCCAAAATATACAAACAGCTCATTCAGCTCAATATCAAAAAGTCAAACAACCCAATCAAAAAATGGGTGGAAGACCTAAATAGACATTTCTCCAAAGAAGACATACAGGTGGCCAACAAACACATGAAAAGATGCTCAACATCACTAAGCATTAGAGAAATGCAAATCAAAATGACAGTGAGGTATCACCTCATACCAGTCAGAATGGCCATCATCAAAAAATCTACAGACAGTAAATGCTGGAGAGGGTGTGGAGAAAAGGGAACCCTCCTACACTGCTGGTGGAACTGTAAATTGGTATAGCCACTATGGAGAACAGTATGGAGGTTCCTTAAAAAACTAAAGATAGAGCTACCATATGACCTAGCAATCCCACTCCTAGGCATATATCCGGAGAAAACCATAATTCTAAAGGATGGATGCACCCCCAGTGTTCACTGCAGCACTATTTATAATAGCCAGCACGTGGAAGGAACCTAAATGTCCATCAACAGAAGAATGGATAAAGAAGATGCGGTACATATATACAATGGAATATTACTCAGCCATAAAAAGGAATGAAATAGTGCCATTTGCAGAGATG
This sequence comes from Mesoplodon bidens, assembly GCF_964165515.1. Taxonomy (NCBI): domain Eukaryota; kingdom Metazoa; phylum Chordata; class Mammalia; order Artiodactyla; family Ziphiidae; genus Mesoplodon; species Mesoplodon bidens. The sequence continues at coordinate 53,285 of NW_027671346.1, forward strand.
TGGTTGGAGCTAGAGATTGTCATACAGAGTGAAGTAAGTCAGACAGAGAAAAACAAATATTGTATATAGTACCATTTATGTGTGGAATCTAGAAAAATGGTAGAGATTAACTTATTTGCAAAGCAGAAATAGAGTCACACATGTAGAGAACAACCTTACGGTTACCAAGGGGGGAAGGGGTGGGTGGGATGAATTGGGAGATTGGGACTGACATATATAACTACTATGTATAAAATAGGTAACTAATGAGAACCTACTGTATATCACAGGGAACTCTACTCAGTGCTCTGTGGTGACCTAAATGGGAAGGAAATCTAAAAAAGAGCAGATATATGTATATGTATGACTGATTCACTTTGCTGTACAGCAAGAAACTAACACAACATTGTAAAAGAACTATACTCCAATAAAAATCAATTAAAAATTTTAGAGTTTTCAATCCCCCATTATCACATATATCCAGATGCAGCAATATTTACTTCTTCTCTCAGTTGCCAATGTCAACTAAAAAAAAACCAAACAATACCAGCATAGTAAGGAGAAACTTTACTCTAAAGGGTAAGTGTGAGGAGGGGTGTATTGCAATTGGGGGAGGAGAACTATTGCATTAGGGAGAATGCTGTGACCCTACGATCTGCAAGCCTCTCAGTGGTTAATCAAAAGGGGTTTTTCTTCTCTTGAGAGGAAGTAACAGGGGTATTAAGGGTAGGGTGAGGGAAAATGGGATAAAAGAGTAGCTTGAGTGGATGGTAGATCAGAGAATATTTTACCCTGAGGTCAGCCTGTTCTTAGGAGAGATTATATGTTGACTCAGTCTGACAGTGAGTCAGAGTTCTGGAGCCTGGAGGAAGGAGTGAAACTTTACAGTTTGATTAATAAGCAGTTTGTTCCAATTGATTAGTAGGAATAAACACTTCAGATGATAATTTATGAGACAAAAAAAATGGCAATTTGGAATATCTTTGTCTAGCATTGCCATAGGTAAACAAGAGGAGGCATCTGTGGTGGTTCTTAGGAATAAGCTGTTTTCCACAAACAAAGGGCAGAGAGATATCTTAACTTTTGCTGTTTTCCAGGATTCGAGGGCTCAGGTAAAATTCAACATTGTCACTAATAATAGTTTTCAGTATCGAAGGACACAATTAGACTATATAAAACTTTGTTTTCGGGGCTTCCCTGGAGGCGCAGTGGTTGAGAGTCCGCCTGCTGATGCAGAGGACGCGGGTTCGTGCCCCGGTCCGGGAGGATCCCACATGCCGCGGAGTGGCTGGGCCTGTGAGCCACGGCCGCTGAGCCTGCGCGTCCGGAGCCTGTGCCCCGCAACGGGAGAGGCCACAACAGTGAGAGGCCCGTGTACCGCAAAAAAAATAAATAAATAAATAAATAATGTTACTGTAAGCTAAGGCAAGGAAGTCAAAGATAGAAGATTAAGAGAAAACTGCTGGGGAAATGAGCAAGCATTATTAAAAACAAGTGACAGGTTTGTATTACTCTATTGGAAGTAGCATATAGTAGTGGAAAGACTAAGGAATTAGTTGGGCTCTCCGTAAGCTATTTGAAGCACAGCTTTTCCAAAGCTAAGTAAAGTTTTCTCTAATCATCAGCTAATTTGTGGTTTCAAAATCCTGTAGTGTTCTTGATGCAGTTACCACCAAAATGAAGCATGCCCTTCTTCCTAATGGTCTACTCCTCCCCTTCCTTGTACTATATGTGCAAAACAAATGACATATACGAACTCTTTATGTTCTCTTTTCACCCTGCTTTCATTCCACATTGCACCTAGATTTTATTTTCCACATCAGTAGTGGCTTTATAATTTCCAAATTCAAAGGTTTTTCTTGTCTCATTTACTTTAAAATCTCAATTGCTTTTGATTTTTTGCTCCTCACAGATGACTCTTATCTTTTTGCTGTAATTGTGTTGACTATGTACTACCTGTTACTCTTTTTACATATTTAGCAAATCAGTTTGTTACTTTGAGTGCTTCTTTTTGATTTTTCCCATTCCATTATTTTGGGAATTCACCATACTTCTGTATTTTGTGTGCTGGTTCTCCTCTATCAGACTATTGATTCAATTTTATGTTTCCAGCTAAAACCTACCATTGGATTGGCTATTACCTCAGTGGGAAATGGCTATGGTATTCATGTAATGTACTCTCACTAAAGCCCCAACTTTGTATTGCTAATTGCCTTCTAAATATTCATAAATGGATGTCTTGCTATTCCTTGAAAGATAGCTATTCAAAATCATTTTTCTCTCCAAACCTAGTCCCGCTTTCTGATTTTCTCATTCTTCTATCTCTGCCATAGCCTTTAGATACAAAAAAATTTGAATGTTTTTTCAACTAACACTCTGTAGGCTCCTTGCTATCCTCCTAGGCCAGGTCTTTGGGCCAAGGTAACTAGTCTCTGGATCCATTAGAAAGTCCAAGGGGGCAGAATTTTCTTTATGCTTTGTTCATTAATGTAGCCTAATCACAAAGGATGATAACTAGCTCAATTAATATTCATTAATAAATGAATGATCCCAAATACCCAAAGTTATCTCCTGTTATTTATTTTACTTTAATTACCAGATGAATATTTTTAATACCACTTTTGTATTGCTGCTTTTCTGATCAGAAACTTCATTTAGTCTATTTTGTCTCTTTTTTTCTGACTTTTAAGATTGTCCATTTTTCTATTCTAAGGAGGTCCTAAGAAAGTGAATTAGTGTTGTGGGTAAGAGTGAACGTACTGGAGTTAAACAGCCTGAGTTTGATTATTGTTCTTTCATTTACTAACTGGGACAGATATTTAATTTTTCTGTGCCTTGATTTCTACGTCTGTAAAATTGAGATAATGATCATTGGATTGATGTTAGGATGAAATAACTTAGTTCCTCTTAAGCACTCAAACAGTGCCTGGTATTTAATGAATGCTCAATGTGCATTATTATTGTTATTATTATTATTAACCTCTACATTTGAAAAGCGTCTGTATAGTCAGTGACATCCAAATGTTTAATACAACATATCCCATCTTTCAAACAAAATTTTACATGTAATCCCAATAACTTTATGAAATACAAAATAAGTGTGGCTTTGATTATTTGTATCCTCCGCTCTTTCATAAACTCATAAGTGTCCTTGACAAAATCCCCAAACTCCAAGAACTACAATTTAAAAACCACTGGTCTCAGTAACTTTTTTGTTAATATTTATTTATTTGGCTGCACTGGGTCTTAGTTGTGGCATGCAGACTACTTAGTTGTGGCATGCGGAATCTTAGTTGCAGCATGTGGACTCTTAGTTGCAGCATGCATGCAGGATCTAGTTCCCTGACCAGGTATTGAACCCGGGCCCCCTGCATGGGGAGCACAGAGTGTTACCCACTGGACCAGCAGGGAAGTCCCTGGTCTCAGTAACTTTTGATATAAGTATTTACTGATTGACTAAGTCATTTTGAAAACCAGTAGATTGTAGAAAGAGCAGGCATTTTAATAATGCATCTATTATATTCCTGTCTCCAATGAGGTTATTGTAAGACAAGAAAGTTACATTTGAAAATATTATCTAGCACAGAGAATTTATATCTATTTTAGTAAATTAATTTAGATAAAAGGAATAAACATTTTTAATAATAAATGAGGGGTAAGTTTGAATTAGAAATCATATTTAAGGAATCAAAGTATTGTGTTATGATGGTTGTCATATATAGAATAGATTATTTGCCCTTTGAGCATTTGGAGATGACTTAAAACATTATTTGTTTCTGAAGTAAGCCTATAAGATGTAAAAACCATTTTCTAAATGATAATATTGATATTAACAATACTTATCCCTTTACTTTCAACTCTGTAAGCTTAGTAAAACTTCAGACTTTATTGATATCCCCATATCTAAAAGATATTTATCTCTACTGCTTAACTGGAAATTTTTGAGAAAAAAATTAATTGATGTTATTAAAAGAAAGGTGTCATCTAAAATTATACTGTCTTATTCTTACAAAGAATTTCCGGAGTAATCCAATGAACATGTGACTAAGAGTCATGTACCCTTAAAGGGGTTGAGGACACGTTGTTCATGAGATATTTTAGTCCCTTCATTTTACAAATGAGAAAACTATGAGCCTGCTTAGCTAAGCAATTTACCAAAGATAGATGATTGCATATTAAATATTAAGAAGTATTAAAACCTCTGTTCTCAATCCAATACTCTTTCCACCATTTGGAAAATTAATCATACAGTCTCAAACATCAAAATATTTTTCCTGTATCCAAAAGAGAACAGAATGTCATGTTTTAGAACCCAGATGTCATATCAACTTAAAAAGCAACATAAAAAACAATTTTAAAATAAAACTTTGGATTAAGCAGATGATGACTGCTTGATTGGTAGTGGCTTATAGTGGAATATAAAGTAAATCAATAAGCAGAAATACTGCAGTTATCTGTTTTTCTGAATGTCAATAAACAGAGCTGTTCTAAGAAGGATTGAGAAATAGCAAAAGGCTGGTCTTTCTCCAATCTGTGGTTGTCTTTATTGAACTCCTTTTCTTTTTTCTTTGCCCTTTTAGGTGCCTCTTATCTCTGTTCTCTCCTCCTCCTACCAAAACTTCTTCTAGGAAACTTATATCAAACTTGTACTGAAATGTAAATGGCTTACAAGCCTTAAGGTGCTGCCTCTCCCAGGGAAGTGTGAGGAGTGAGATTTAAGAGGGGCAAAGAAAGGTAAAGTTATAGAATATATATCTAAATATGAAATTTTAAGCATCAATGAGGAAGAGAGTAGCAGTATTAAATTGTAGGAGAACACACTTCCCAGGGATTTTAAAACCATTGTTAATCTCCACAAAGAAACAAAAGCCAAACAAACAAATATGCAACAAATATAACAGCCAAACACAAAAACAAAAATAAAAAACCCCAAATTAATGGGACTTGACTATGTTGAAACTGAGATTAATATGTGAAGTATTGATTTCTCTAATAAGTTGATTCCCTCAGTCCATGAACATGCTACATCCCTTTATTTAGGTATTCTTTAATTTTTCTCAGTAGTGTTTCATAATTTTGCATATAGAAATCTCCATATCTCTCATTAGATTTATTTTTATGTGTTTCGCTTTTTAGATATTACCATCAAGAGCATCGTTTTCTGAATATCCTATTTGTTGTTGGTCTGTACAAATACAATTGATTTTTAAAAATACTGACCTTGGATTCAGCAACCTTGTTAAATTATCTTATTCAAATGGCTTACCTGTAGAATTTGTTTCAAATACCATAATGATTAAAAGATCAATTCTCTAAAACAATGTAATAAATCGAAGATCTCATACAAACAATAATGTTTTTAAAAATTCATACAGCAAAAATTGACAGGAAAAGAAGAATAAATATGTAAATCCACAATCATCGTGGGAGATTTTAACACAACTCTCTCAGTAGTAGGTAGAACAACCAGCCAAAAGTCCATGGAAGCTTTTTAACACAAATACCAAACTTGATCAATTTGAAATATATAAAACGCTCTACGCAACAATAATGGAAACCACACTTTTAACAAGTATATATAGACTATATTACAAAATTAATTATATGGTTGTACATAAAGCAAGTCTCAACATATTTCAAAGACTGAAATACAATAAAATATGCTTTCTGACCATTGAGATGTTGAGTTAGAAATCAGTAACCAAAATTATTTAAAAATAGATCCAAATGTTCAGGAATTAAGCATTTTACTTAAATAATCCACAAAGTAGAAATCACAATTAGCATAAGAAAAGCAAAATTTTAGGTATACTCCCATGGTTTATTATATATGTGTGTACTCTAACACCATCACAGTTTCCCCCACAAGCATATGCACTAACAGAGTTTGTATCCTATTTATCTAGTTTCCTTTAGGGTCTGATAAGGCCAGTTGAAGATGCTTACTAAATGCTAATTGGTGTATCAGCAGAACTCTTGGTTTTAAGCAACATGATATAACTTAGATAACTTTAAGAAAATGAATTTATTACAATGATATAGAGAAGCTCACAGAATGGTTTGGAGAGTCAGAGAACCGTGGGTGTAAACTATCAGCCAGGAGAAATGTCTAAACTTATTTCATGGTCTGATGTGGTGAAGATGAGATTGCCACTACTGCTGGATTACTTGATTACCCTGCAGATTGTAATGCTGAGCTCACAAACACAGAACGTTAGATGCTGCTGGAAAGAGGATATTGCTTCCACTAGGGTTCTTTTGTGTGACCAGTATAGACTCTACAATTGCTGTTTTCCACTCACTCACTGGCAGCTTTTAATTGCAAATCTGGGGCATATGCATCCAACTGATAGAATTCCGTTTTTGTGCTAATGCCCTAGTTTCAAAGGAGGCTGAGAAAACAAGTACTTGAGATGTTTAGCTTCTATGGTGAAAGGTGGATTTGCCTCATAAAGAGGGAGATTCCTAAAACATAGGGAATGGACAAGGTTCATGCAATTTATCTCTGACTTTCAGGCAGACATGGGTCTTGCCAAGACACTTTGGATAGTCTATTTACTGATCTGTAGGTTCTCTGAGCATGATGTCAATAAAATAGAGGATAAGTGTGATGCCAGAAGGTCAAGGTCCCTATGAGCTAAGCTGTGATATAGAATGAAAAAGTTGAGACAATACAGTGAAATTAATACTGCTGCCTTGTGATTTGCAAGCAAATTGTTCTGATGTTCTCAGCTTTTTAGAGTAAAGGAATAAAAGCATGTGCCTAATCAATAGCTATCGATTACTTAGAAAGCAAAGCAGGTTCCTTAGAACCTTATTGATTTGTTCTAGTGAAGAGACCACATATAGAATAACGGCCTCAATTTGCTGTCTCTAGCTGATCAAATTTATAACAGTCTTCTGTTTTACTCCTGAATACTCTGACTTCTACACTAGACAAATTGAAATTTTAAAAGGGAATATGATAGAAATCACCAACCCTGAATTTGTAAAATCTTTAGTAGTGAAACTAATCACTGTGATTCTCTTAGGGATTTAATCATGCTTTTGATACATTATTATAATAAATAGAGGAAGCTCTTGGGGCTTTTATTGGGCTTCCTAATAAAAATATTATTCCCTGAGACATGCAGCCAAGATGGTGATTCTGCTTGTGGCTGAGTGTACTACTTTAATGATATACTAAGAAACTAATGAAATATTTATGGACATTTGGGGCATCCTACTAGTCCTACTAGGAGGCAGACTTAAGTCTAACTTGCATTTATCATTTCATCTTCATGTCTCCACCCTGACTAGTGGAGAATAGTGGTATTGCAAGTACCAAGAATCAATACAGTGAAGGCTAAAGAGGTTGGGATGGGAAAAATTGACTTCCATTTTCTAGGTAACTCTTCTTGGCTAAGTCATTACATGTCTCCAATCATGGCGAAAAAAATGTTACTATATATTGTAAAATTGACTTCTCCTTAGAACTATGGCAAGTGAGGGTTGGAGAGTCCTTTCTTTATTGGAATCTACCATTATATCCTCATCCCACTACAAAGAAGTCCACTTCTTTTTCAGTCAATGCCCCATTCCAAGATGCCAATTAAACTCTCATAATAAAGCAGTCATCAGAATTAAATTTTTACTGTTATTCTATCTCAACCTGTGGATGCAAGAAGTAAGACTTTTATCACATTCACAGAAAGCTAATGATATTTTGGCATTACCTTGAGCTGGGAATTTAAGACTGGAACATTACATTCTTATAACATTGGTGTATCCTGTTGTCTTTATTTTTAAGTTATTTTATTAATTTATGAAAAACTTTATTGTGGTAAGAAAACAATATGCGATCTACTCTCAAATTTTTAAGTGTATAATACAGCCTCTGGCAACTATCATTCTATTCTTTGTTTCTATAAGTTTGACTATTTTAGATATCTCATGTAAGTGGAATCATGCAGTATTTGTTCTTCTGTGACTGGCATATTTCACTTAGCGTAACGTCTTCAGATATATCTACATTACTGCACATGGCAGATTTTCCTTCTTTTTTAAGGCTGGACAATATTCTATTGTATGTATATATTACATTTTTAAAATGTATTCATCCATCAATGGAAATTTAGGTTTTGTCCATATCTTGGCTATCATGAATAATGCTGCAGTGAGCATGGTAGGGCAGAAATATCTTCTAGATCTTGGTTTCAAATCTTTAGACTATCTACACAGAAGTGGCATTGCTGGGTCATGTGATAATTCTATTTTTAAGGTTTTGAAGACCCTCCATACTATTTTCTGTAGCAACTGTACCATGTTACGTTCTTACCAACAGTATACTGTAGTTCCAATTTCTCCACATCCTTACCAATACTTTATTTATTTTTATTTTTATAATATCCATCCTAACAGGTTCAGGATGATATCTCACTGTGTGGGGTTTTTTTGTTTGTTTGTTTTTTGGGGGATTTTTTGGTCTGCACTGTGCGGTATGTGGGATCTTAGTTCCCTGACCAGAGCTTGAACCTGCACCCTCAGCAGTGAAAGCACAGAGTCTTAACCACTGGACCACCAGGGAATTCCCTCATTGTGTTTTTGATTTACATTTTTCTGATGATTAGTGATGTCGAGCACAGGGTTTGCAAATGTTTTCTTCTATTCCATAGGCTGCCTTTTCATTTTGTTGATTGTTTCCTTTGCTGTTCAGAAGGTTTTTAGTTTGATGTAGTTCTACTTGCCCATTTTTGCTTTGTTGCCTGTGCTTCTGGTGTCATATAGATAGGACATCATTGCCAAAATTAGTGTCAAGGATCTTTTCCCCTATGTTTTCTTCTAGGAGTTTTACAGTTTCAGATCTTATGTTTAACTCTTTAATCCATTTAGAGTTGATTTTTGTGTATGATACAAGAGTCCAGTTTCATTCTTTTGCATGTGGATATCCAATTTCACCAGCACCATTTGTCAGTTCTGAGAAAGTGCAAATTTGGAGGCATAACAGTTTGTGATTTCAAAAAATAAATTACAAACCTACAGTACTCAAAAGAGCATGGTACTGGCAAAAAGACAGACTAATGGAACAGAATAAAGAGACTAGAAATAAACATATGCATATACAGCCAACTGATCATTGACAAGGGAGCTAAGAATACACAATTGGGAAAGGATGCTCTCCCAGTGCCCTTAGAAGTAACCATGACACCCTACAGATTTGGAATACTCAGGGCCTTCATACTTTTTGAAAAGATAAATTTATGTATTTATTTTTGGCTCCATTGGGTCTTCATTGCTGTGCACAGGGTTTCTCTAGTTGTGGCGAGTGAGGGCTACTCTTCATTGCAGTGTGTGGGCTTCTCATTGCCGTGGCTTCTCTTGTTGCAGAGCACAGGCTCTAGGCTCATAGGCTTCAGTAGTTGTGGCACACGGGCTCAGTAGTTGTGGCTCGTGGGCTTAGTTGCTTCCCAGACCAGGGCTCGAACCCATGTCCCTTGCACTGTCAGGTGGATTCCTAACCACTGCACCACCAGGGAAGTCCCAGGACCTTCATACTTTTACATGTGAGTTACTACTTGATTTTCCCTAGTTAGGTCACTAGTAGGCTTTAAGTTGCAGGAGACTCGAAGGATAATTTTTTCTCAACTTGTTTCTTATTGCCAACTAGAGATTTACTTTCTTCAGTACCGACCAGGCTAGATAAGTGATGACTATTTCCCCTATATCCTCAATGATCTGTTGTCTGTGATCTCTCCTGGTATCAATTTTTATGTTAGAGCAATCGGTGACTTACTCTGGGTTAATTACGTAGAAAATAAACTATTAAAAAGATATTGGACAGTTTATGGAATCTCTAAATAAAAGATTCAACAACCAGGTTTGGTGTTTGGAAGTTTAAACTTATGCCTAGGAATCATGCTGTAGAATTGGTCCAGGGAACAACCTAGTGCAAGAGTCACTGGGCAGAGACACTTCAGCTAGAACTACAAATATCAATGATAGGGGATGCTAAATACAGTAATATGAATCACTGATACATTTGTTCTGGATACTGAAAACAGTGTGTGCTTTCCACTTCCAGAATATATTCTAAGCAGTCTTTTCTTCTTGTCAGTAGCTTCTAGTCCAGTCTCCAGAATGGATATAACTGATTGTCAGAGCTAAGGTCATATGCTAGCCTATGGCTTTAAAGGATACTGAGAGATTAAGTAGGTGGCATTTTCAGTCTGTATAACGAGAGACAGATTCTTCCTCATAAGATGGGGATTTCCATAACTTATATATGGGTTCACACACTGGACAAAAACGAGGAGTAGAACTCTCCATTAGAGTTTATTCATGAATAAATACCACAGAAGTCATAATTTTCTTTACAATAATATTTTGGAAACAAGAATAAGGAAGTTTTATACACACACACACACACACATCCATATATGTATATATGGGTGTGTGTGTCTTTATAAATTCTGACTTTATATAAAGTAGGCCTTGGTTTTTTACTGTTACTGTTCTGAATGCAGAATGGGGATCCTTTTAGTTACAGAGAGGAAAATGAAAACTTTTTTCTGAACTAAACTACATGAAATGTGAACATGAAGATTAACATCATCTCTGAGGCAGGAACCTCAAAATTATACTCCTTCTCAATCAATGCTATTGTCAGTTCTTAGTTTTATTACTTATTAAAGGAAAATATATATCCAAGACATTACTGCAAATAAATATTTTAGAATATGTCTGGCTTTTCCTGTACAGTGAAAACATTTTTATAATATGAAATGTAAGAATAGATATTTTTCCAACGTAAGTTCTCATTGCATATTCTCACATATTATAACCATATATAATTACTGTTAATTGAAAAACCTGAATTAGATGAGTAAATTGTTAGAGCCAGTGGTAAGAAAATAATTATATATTGTTTTTAGCACAGTATGTAAATTTGATATTTAAGAAACTTTTGAGGGACTTTTCATCTAGCTAATAAGTGAGTTAATTAAAAACAGAGGAACGTTGTGAAGAGTGGCACCATGGTGTTTTTAGAATCCGAGGGATATGAATTCAAATTATTCAGTGATAATTTTTGAGATCCTACCACAGCCAGGTACATGGCTTTTACATTTTCTCTAGGAATTTCATTTTCATCATCTAAACAATAGATCTAAAACATTGAACTAATGAAGTTTTTGAGAGCAGAACAAATCTTAAAGGCAAGACACAAAAAGGTGAAAACCTTTCCAAGTAACTTGACTATGTTCCAGAGCAAAACTCAATAATATTTATAGAAATACAAAAATATTCATCACTACTACAAGGCAAAATTAATAAGTATGGCATCCAACCAAAGATTACCAGGCATACAAAGGGACAGGAAAAGATGAACTATAATAAGAATAATCACTTGAAAGTGACCCAAAACTGGCACAGATGTTAGAATGAGAAGATAAGAAAGTCAAAATAGCTTTTATAATTGTACCACACATGTTAAAAAAAATTATGTCGAAATATAGAAGATATCTAAAAGAACCAAATTTAACATCTAGAGATGAAAGGTGCAGTTATTGAGATTAAAACAAAGCAACAAACAAATCATTTGATAGGTTTTGTGAGTTTGAAACTTTGTTGTTTGAAAATTTGTTTCATTTGTTCTACCAGTCAGACCTGGTAGAAGAAACAGTGTTTCTGGGTAAGAGATGGTGAGAATACCAGTCCTCCAGTTAGTTCACTGTCACTCTCAGAGAGCTTAAAAGAGAACTCAGTGTGGTCAAACAGTAGCCCAGAGAATAAGTTGGAGGGGGTTATTGCTGGAAGTGACAAAAATAAGACATGGCTTCCACTTTGGGGTGTCTTCCGTTGTAAAAGAGGCAAGAATGAGGATGAACCATAAACTCTTCCCATGCTGAAGCCACAGAGTGAACCCATCCCATGTTATTAGAGGCCACTGATATCAGAGGCAGAAGACCAGGATCGTAATTGCTAATGGGCAGCTAATTGTGCTTGTAGTCAGAGGAGGGTCTCCCTCTTTTCCCCTTTTTCTTTTTAATTCTAAACTCAGGGTTATAATTAAACAAAACAGGAATTTAGAGAAGAGCATGTGGGAAGCTTTTTGGCTATTTGGAGTTGTTGCTTTGAACAAATATCCCCCCAATAAAAATAATAACATAATAATAGTAGTACATGAAATGTCCATATATTTACTTAAATGAATTCTTTAAAATTAGATGTAATTTTTGGTCTAGACTGCAAAAGCATTAAATTTCCCTTGTAGTAGTTACTGAAAAAAAATTAAACATTAAAATTTTTTTTACTTCATCAAGATTGAATTTCTCAATCAAACCACATATGATTAACCTGGTTTTCCAATGTATCTTTTATAACAGACACATAATCTGATAATAAACATGGCATTGTTTTCTAAATTTTTTTTAAATTAATTTATTTATTTTTGGCTGCGTTGGGTCTTCGTTGCTGCACGCGGGCTTTCTCTGGTTGCGGCGAGCGGGGGCTACTCTTAATTGCAGTGCACGGGTTTATCATTGTGGTGGCTTCTCTTGCTGCAGAGCACGGGCTCTAGGAGCGCGGGCTTCAGTAGTTGTGGCTTTCGGGATCTAGAGCGCAGGATCAGTAGTTGTGGCACACAGGCCTAGTTGCTCCATGGCATATGGGATCTTCCCGGACCAGGGCTCGAACCCGTGTTCACTGCATTGGCAGGCGGATTCTTAACCACTGCACCACCAGGGAAGCCCTTCTAAATTATTTTTAATGACATACATGATAGAACACGAGAGGACCTTGGCCCATTTAGCAACCCCCATACTTTTATTTTAATGGAACATATAGTTTAGGTAGAAAATATAGCCTAGTGGATTTAAAAAAAATGATCTTTGGAAATGAAAAATAATGGAACTGAAAGATTATGTATAAATTAGAGACTATAAGGATTTGATTTATTTGAAGTACAGAGTCCTTAAATTGTGCTTCTGGTTAATAAACTGGCTTTAGACATTGGACAAAGGTCTGTAATTTCTTCTACTACAGTCTGGTATTTCAAGAGCTACCAAGAAAACACTGCTGAATGGCTTTAGGTCTCAGAAGTTAAGACACAAGAGAAGTCAGATATCACCACTATGGTGGTAAATTCCCTCTATGCAAAACAATTTTAAAAATTTCCACTTCTCTCATTAGAATACCACAGTGCAGAACTTCCGTGGTGGCGCAGTGGTTAAGAATCCGCCTGCCAAGGCAGGGGACATGGGTTCGAGCCCTGGTCCAGGAAGATCCCACATGCCCAGAGCAACTAAGCCCGTGTGCCATAACTACTGAGCCTGCATGGCACAACTACTGAAGCCCACGTGCCTAGAGCCCGTGCTCCTCAGCAAGCGAAGACACCGCAGTGAGAAACCCACACACCGCAATGAAGAGTAACCCCGACTCGCCGCAACTGGAGAAAGCCCACGTGCAGCAATGAAGATCCAACGCAGCCAAAAATAAATAAAAATTAATTAATTAAAGAAGAAAAAAAGAATACCACAGTGCAATGTCATCATCTCCTCAAGAAAAAGTGCCATATAATTCTGTTCTCTGTCTTCAGTGTTACGCAGTAAGACAAGATCTGTTTTCTCCAAGTCCCCCCTCCCTTTTTTTGGTCATTTCCCCCTACTAGAAGAGAGCCTTAGCTTAGATGAGAAAAGAAAGTTTCTATTATCATAACACCAAATAAAGGCTATCAACATTTGCAAGAGAAATTTTGATTGTAGATGTTTAACTGAAAGATTAGAACATATTTCCGTAGGACCTTCAAGGTACCTGACCTCTCCCACAGCCTATCTTGCTGAGAAGATGAAAGGAGCCTATTGACTGCTAATCAAGCCTTGCAGAGTAAGAAGAAAGCTAAAAAAAACCAAGGTCATGGTGAAGAGGAGAAAAGTTAGGGAGAACCTACAGAGATGCAGCTTTAAGCTGAAACCTGTATAGACTTTAAATGGAAAAGAGGAAAACACTATCCATGCTCTCCACTGTTCTCTATGTGTTTTGTATTGTAAAGTAGGCTTTTCTTCTAGTAACAGACCCACTTTCATGCTCTTCCAGATATTCAAGTCTACATAAATAAGGATTTATATACTTGTGGTCTTGTCTGAGATTACTGTACTGTGACATAACATATGGCTGTGCCTCCATCTAAGACTACCATAGAAATTAGCCAAGAAATACTCCACCGTTTATCTAAACTACCAGATTGTTGCTGAGGAAGGGGAGTGCTCACAGCTTTTGTATATTGATGTAATGAATGCTCTTTCAGCAGGGGAGTAACTTGAGAAAAGTAGTAATCTTGGCCTGGAAGCACTGGCTGAGTGTCAAGTTTGAGAATGCATGGTTTAACATGAATGCCTAGGTTAATACTTTCTAGTGAGTTTATTAGTTTCCCATAGGAAAAATTCACAAGCTGTTATCAGGCTCTGAAGAGAGGGAAGAAGTCTGGGGAAGGTCATTTGTGTATCTGCATCATCCAAAATGGATGATAGAAGGGAAATTAGATCGTTTCTGAAGACAGAGGAAAAGTCCCTGAATGATATGGCAATATTGATGGGGGCAATGCAGTTGATACAGTATTTGGCTCCAGCTACATTTGAAACAGGGCTTGAAACTAGTGAAAAGACAGCCAGTAGGTAGGTACGTGAGAAGAAGAATGCATTATTTAGGAATTCATGATTCTCTGCCATAATCAAATAATTCATTGAATAGTTAATTGAGAGGATGGGTAAGGGAAATTGATTAAATAAGCTTTAGAGGAACTGATATAAATTATTTAGTGGTCAGTGTATATTATGATGGACTTAAGAGATTTTCAAGGGTAATTTTGACTTTACTCCCTTAAACAATATTTTCCACTGATTTTAGCACCTAATCAAATATCAGAGTAATATTTGACTCCAATTTATGGACAGATTTGAATATACAAAATCTTAAGTAACCTAAGAATGGAAGGCAAGTTTAAAGAGAAGTTATAAGGTATGAATACAAATTTTTCCTCTCAATAAGCAGTGCAAAAGGAGAACTACAGCTGTAGAACCCTAGAGTTTGTAGAGCTTTTCAGTGTGATTGAGCCATCAGAGATCAATGTTTTATGGTACCATAGTAGGAAATCCTATATTATGATATCTTAGTATCGAAGTTAGTAATCTTATTCAATTGTGATGGTATTGTAAAAGACTAAGAAAGTTAGGATGTGTGTGTGTTTGTACTAAAGGAAGTTGAAGAAGAAACTATTAATCATTAATTTACTATATCCCAAATTCAGAATTCAGAAGTTGGCATGGTATAGATTCAGGAATTTTTTTGTCTGTGTTAGATTTAAGGAAGGAGTGAATATTATTTGATACCCATAGGAAGACTAAACCTAAAGAGAATATAAATACTTTTTTCTAGGGAGATTTTTTTTTCCTTTGAAAAAATGCTTCAGGGCAACACTAGAGTCTAAACTCTTTGGGGACAGTGGCTACTGGTGAGAGTATTTGGAAGTGTAGGTATAGTTAAATAATAAACTTGATTCTTGGAGTTAAGGACTCTGAGAAAGCAAGAAAAGTTACTTCTCTAAGGGCAAGATCACCTTAAGGAAGTTAATTTGAAAATGTCATTTAACAGGTGTGAGTTTTGACACACTTCAGTGAATATGTGCACCATGTTGTATATTGACAAGGGGAAAAAGAATTACTTATGTCATTAACAAGACCACTTCTTACCAATCTGAAAGAACTAAAGATATTTGGAGAGTTCAGATGGTATTATAATTGGTTCATCCAAGATTACTCCTAGAGTGAAATAAGTGGATTGGCATTCAGCATCTATTTGATCTATAGTCATTTCCCTTTATTCGAGGTTTCATTTTCTGCTGTTTCAGTTACCCACGGTCAACCGAAGTCCAAAAATATTAAATGGAAACTCCCCGAAATAAACAATTCATAAATTTCTGAGTAGTGTGATGAAATCTTGTATCATCCATCCACCCACCGGGGTATGGACCATCCCTTTGTCTGGTGTATCTCACCCCTTAGTCACCTAGTAGCCATCTTGGTTATAGAACTGACTGTCTCCGTATCACAGTGCTTGTGTCCAAGTCACCCTTATTTTATTTAATAATGGCCCCAAAGCAAAAGAGGAGTGATGCTGGCAATTTGGATATGCCAAAGAGAAGCTGTAAAGTACTTTCTTTAGGTGAAAAGATGAAAGTTCTTGGTTTAATAAGGAAAGAAAAAATCACATGCTGAGGTTGCTAAGATCTATGGTAAGAATGAATCTTCTGTATGTGAAATTGTGAAGAAGGAAAAATAAATTCATGCTAGGTTTGCGGTCACACCTCAAATTGCAAAAGTTATGGCCACAGTGCATGATAAGTGCTTACTTAAGATGGAAGAGGCATTGAATTTGTACAATAAGATATTTTGAGAGAGGAAGGGACCACATTCACATAACTTTTATTATAGTATATTGCTATAATTTTTACATTTTATTATTAGTTGTTGTTAACCTCTTACTGTGCCTATCTTATAAATTTTATCATAGGTATGTAAGTATAGGAAAAAAACACAGTACATATAGGATTCGATGCTTTCTGCTGTTTCATGCAACCACTGGGGTCTTGGAACGTATACCCTGAGGATAAGGGGGCTACTGCATTTTCTAGTGTACCTTCCTAAGGCAGAGGTTAGAAGTTAAGAAAAAAATATCCGAGACCCTCTTTCAGCTTGGGATCTTTATGTAAAAGAAATTCCACAAACTCAGTGCATTTATGTGAGACTTGGAATTTGAAAATAAGGAAAGGCAGTTATCCTGGTGCTTTAACTTTTGTGGCCAGCAAGCATCTCTATGGAGACATAAGTATTCATCTGTAGCATCATTCCTGTGTACTTAACTCCGTAGGTGGTAAGCACAATAGCTGCTTTTCTTTGTGAGTTTAGATGGAAAATGTATAGACTCTATGTACATTTAATGACAATTATGAAGCAATAACAATTGTTACAATCACACAGGTCAAGAAATGGAACATTGGCAACAACCAAGAATCCCCTCTATGCCTTGCATCATCACAAAACCCTCCTCCCATAGCACAAACAATAACCACTTACCTAACTTTTATGTTAACCCATTCATTGTTTTTCTTTGTAGATTTATTACTTATGTGCACATTCCTATAATACTGTTGATAGATATTTGTGTTGTTTTCTATTTATGGCTGTCATGAACAGTGCTGAACAAGATACATGTTTATATATGTATCCTAGTACACAGGAGAACACATTTCTCTAGGGAGTGAAATACTGGGTTACAGGGAAGTTTCAGGAATGAGATGCTGAGTCACAGAGAAAATATGTCCTTAAACCAGAAGATAATGACAAGTGGTCAAATCAACTTACACTTCCAGCAGTGGTGGTGATTCATATTTAAATTCCTTGACATTAGTTGTTATCATTTATTTTAATATTTCCTATCTAATCTGTGTGTAGTGGTACCTCATTATGGTGTGAATTTTAGTTTTTATGATTACTAGTGAAAATATAAATATTTTACAATTTTAAATATAGTTATTGGCTTTTGGGATTTGCTGTTTTTTGAAGGGTCTATTGAATTTTTGGCCTATTTTTCTATTGGGTTATTTTCCTTTGTATTCTTGCTTTTAAGAGTTTATTTCCTTTTTGTAATTGAAGTATAGTTGATTTACAATATTATATTATGTTCAGGTGTAGAACATAGTGATTCAATATTTGTATAGATTATACTCTATTTAAAGTTATTATAAAATATTGGCCATATTTCCTGAACTGTAAATATATCTTTGTAGCTGATTTATTTTACACATTTTATACCTCTTTATCCCCTACCCCTATCGTGCCCCTTCCTCCTTCTCTTTCCCCACTGGTAAGCACGAGTCTGTTCTCTATAACTGTGAGTCTATTTCAGTTTTGTTATATTCATTCATTTTATTTTTTAGATTCCACATATAAATGATAACATACAGTATTTGTCTTTCTCTGTCTGACTTATTTCACTAATCATAATACCCTCCATGTCCATCCATATTGTTGCAAATGGCAGGATTTCTTTCTTTTTCATGGCTGAGTAATATTTGTGTGTGTGTGTGTGTGTGTGTGTGTGTGTGTGTATCATACCACATGTTATTTATTCATTTGGCTGGTAGCAGGCACTTAGGTTTCTTCCATATCTTGGCTATTGTAAGTAATGTACATAATGCTGCTGTGAACATTGGGTGCATTCATCTTTTTGGATTAGTATTTTCGTTTTCTTTGTATATATACCCGGGAGTGGAATTGCTGGATCTTATGGTAGTTCTAATTTTAGTTTTTGAGAAACCTTCATACTGTTTTCCATAGTGGCTGCACCAATTCATATTCCTACCAGCAGTGTACTAGGGTTCCCTCTTCTCCACATCCTTGCCAACATTTGTTATTTGTAGTCTTTTTGATGATAGCCATTCTGACAGGTATGAAGTGATGTCTCATTGTGGTTTTGATTTGCATTTCTTTGTTGATTAGTGATGTGCATCTTTTCATGTGCCTATTGGCCACCTGTATGTATTCTTTGGAAACATGTCTATTCAGGTCTTCTGCCCATTTTTAATTGTTTTTTTTTAATATTGAGTTTTATGAGCTGTTTATATATTTTAGATATTAACCCCTTATAGGTCATATCATTTGCAAATATTTTCTGCCATTTAGTAGGTTGTCTTTTCATTTTGTCAATGGTTTCCTTTTCAGTGCGAAAGCTTTTAAGTTTATTTAGGTCCCATTTGTTTACTTTTGTTTTGGTTTCCTTTGTCTTAGGAGACAGATCCAAAATAATATTGCTATTATTTATGTCAGAGTGTTTTGCCTATGTTTTCTTCAAGGAGTTTTATGGTTTCTGATCTTGTATTTAGGTCTTTAATCCACTTTGAATTTATTTTTGTATATGATGTGAGAAAGTGTTCTAATTTAATTGTTTCACAAGTAGCTGTCCAGTTTTCCCATCACCACTTATTGAAGAGACCTTTTTCCTATTGAACATTCTTGCCTCCTTTGTCTTAGATTAATGGACCATAAGTGTATAGGTTTATTTCTGGTCTCTCTGTTCTGTTCCATATGTCTGTTTTGGTGTCAGTACCATACTGTTTTGATTACTGTAGGTTTGTACTATAGTCTGAAGTCAGGGTGTGAGATACCTCCAGCTTTATTCTTTTTAAGTTCTTTTCACGTTTGGAATAGTAGTCTCTCTATTGGTTTTATATGTTGCAGTGATCTTTTCAAACTCTGTGGCATAACCTTTCTTTTAACTATCTTTGTGTTTTCTTTTGTTGGAAAATATTTCTTAATTTAATGTGGGTAAATACATCAATCTTTTCCTTTAAAGCTTATACTTTTTTCCATCTTTCTACTTTGTGGCTTAAAGATAGCCTCCTATATTGTCTTTTAAAATATATTTGGTACCGTTTCACATTTAGGTCATTAATCCATCTGGAAATAATTTTGTTTACAATATGAAACAATTTTAATTATTTTTTCTTCATGGATACCCTAGTGCTCAGCATTTTTTAATCGAAAAGTTTGTTATGTCTTTGTTGAGGTGCTGTGATACCTCTGTTATGCAGAGTTGCCAGTGTGTGTGTGTGTGTGTGTGTGTGTGTACATATACATATATATATGATTTTGTTTTAATAATACATGTTTTGGTTTGTTTTTCTGTGTCTCTATTAAGTCTTCTTTTGGTTCATTTGTTTGTCTCTATATCAAAACTGCACTCTCTTTGTTACTATAGCTTTATAAGAACACTAAATATTCAGTAGAACAAGTTTTCCCACATTTATATTATTCTTCAAGTGTGTGGTGGGCTTTTGTAATCCGTATAAATTTTTAAAGAAGTTTTTCAGGTCCAAAACAAAATCTTTGGCATTTTCACTTAGATTTTGCTTACTCTATAACTTAATCTTTAGAGACTTAACATCTTTTCACTATTAAGATATCCAACTTATAAACACAAAATGTATCTCTATTCATTTCTGATTTCTTCAAGGTCTTTGAAAAAGTATTATAATGTTGTCTGTAAAGGTTTTGTATATCTTATTGGATTTATTGCTACTTCAGCTTTTTGGTGCTATCTAAAAGGATTTTTTAATATCACTTTCTGTTTGATGCTATTATATAAAAATACAATTTATTTTTATTGATTTTTATCTAGAAATCTTATGAAACTCTCTTACAAATCCTAGCAATTTCCTGTACATTATTTTGTGTTTTCTCTGTACACAACAATATCATATATAAATAGAACAAGTTGTGTGTTTTCTTTTCTAATCCTTAGACATCTTAGTTCTTTTTCTTGACTTTCTCCACTGGCTAAACTCTCAAGTACAATACTGAATAGAGTGGTGACAGGGGGCATTCTTGTCTTGTTCCTGATCTTTAAATCTTTCATCATCTCACCTGTATCTATAATGTTACTCTATGGTAGATAGCTAATTTTCATTTAAGAAAGTTTCTGTTTCTACTTTGATAAGATTAGCTGCGGGTTTTTGTAAAATCACACACGACTGCTGAAATTATAAGAAACTTTTGATTTAATTTTTTTGTATGTTTAATTTTATTATTAATTTTGTTGTCTCAAATAATTTTGGTTGTCTGTCATGAAATTAGCCTTTTATGTAGGACTCAGTTTGCTTATATTATATTTATCATCTGTTTTCCTGGGTAAGGTTACCTCTAATTATCCTTTCTTATCCTGTCCTTTCCTGTCTTGAAATGAAGAAAATATTAAAAAGTAGTTGAATAGTGTTCCCTCTTTCTATTCTCAAAGAGCTTGTGTACTACTGGAATTCTTCCTTTCTTTAGAACACACTAGTGAAAAATCTTGGATTTCAGCTCTCTTCATGGTGAGAGTAGTGAGTGCTGATTCAATGTCTGTAATGTATAAACATATGTATAAATTTCTATTTGTGTTTGAATCTATTTTGATGTTATATTTTTCTAGAGGACTGTGATTTTTATAAAATTTAAAATTTATTTGAAAACTCTTTGTTCACTTTTTCCTTTGTAAAGTCTGTAACATGTATGTGATATATGACCCTTTTACCTTTCTGATATTGGTTTCTTGTGCTTTCTATCTTTTTTTTTTTTCTTTTTTGGTCTTGAGAAGTCCCTCAAGTAGATAGCCATTTTCATTAGTATTTTCAACAGCCAAATGTTAGCTTTTGAATTTGTATTGTTTATTTTCTATGTCATTAATTTCTGCTCTTGCATTTATTATTTACTTCTTCCACTTTCTTTGGGTATGTCTCTTGAAGATAGCACATAGTTACATGTAATTTTATACAATCTGACACTTATTTTCTTTTCATTTGGAGCAGCCAATCCATTTGCATTAAATGTAGTTACTAATTTGGTTTAAATCTTCCTTTTTTTCCTACTTGTCTAAATTCTTTCATATTTTTCTTTTTCTTCTGGAATCATGAAATATTTATAGCAGTCTACTTTTACTCTATTAAGTTTGAAACTGTAAGCTCTATTTTATTATTTAATGACAATTTCTGTCAGAATTTACTAAATATTTAGAACTGAAAAAAAAAAACCCTTGCTGGGAACCTGTAAATCAATACTTGTAATCTGTGTCACACACACACACACACACACATATTTGAAAGGAAACTTATTAGAAATTAATTAGCTAAGTTTGCAACATAAGAATTAAATAGATTGTGCCATAATAGAAGAAGAGATAATTAATAAAACAAGTAGGACAAACAGAAAACAAACTATAGAGGGTATCAATAATCACCAACTTGTAGGAGGACTCACACTTCACACTATTTAAAAAAATAGTGGTAGGACAGCAAAATGGCATCACTCAATTGAAAACCATCTAAGCAGTTCCTCCAACAATTAAACATGAACTTACCATATGACCCAGCAATTCTACTCCTAGATGTATACCCAAGAGAAATGAAAACATATGTTCACACCAATTGAAGAAGAATGTTTATAGCAACATTTTTCATAGTAGCAAACAAGTGGAAACAGTCAAAATGTCCATCCACTGAGGAATGGATGAACAGAATTGGTATGTCCATACAATGAAATATTACTTGGCTATAAAAAGGAATGAAATACTGATGCATGCTATCACCTAGATGAACCTTCAAAATATTATGCTAAGTAAAAAAGTCAGTCACAAAAGACCTTATATTGTATGATTCTCTTTCTATGCAATGTCCAGAATAGTGAAATCTACAGAGACAGAAAATAGATTAGTGGTTGCTTAGAGCTTGTGGGAAGTAGGGTGGGAATATAGGGAGGTGATGCCTAAAGAATATTAGATTTGTTTTTTGAAGTGATAAAAATGTTCAAAATTGACTGTAATGATGGTTGCACTTATATGAGAATATACTCAAAATCACTGAAATCTATAAATAGGTGAATTCTATGGTATGTGAATTATATGTCAGTAAAAAATGGGATCTAAATAGACAGTAGAGAGGATCAGTAAACTTCAATTTTGTTTCTTTGAAAATATAAAGAATGGTATTTTTTTATGTTCATAGAAGAGGAAGGCACAAACAAAACTCTGAAAGAAAAGGGGTTTTATTTACATATATTTGGAGTTTTACTAATTATAGGAATAAAGTAAAGAGTATTATGCCATTAATATGAAAATTTATAAAAAATTGAATTAAAAAATAAAATTAGCACAATTGTCTTAAGAGGAAATAGAGAAACATAGTATACTAACAACTTTTACGTGAATAGGATAGTCTGGTCAAATGTCTACAAATCAGCAAACAAAAACACCAGGACCAGACATTTTAAAAGTGACTTTGCAAATCCTTCAGGAGTCAAATTAACCTTTATCTTATATAAAATTTTTCAGAGAGTGAAACAAGAGGGTATACTCAGTTTTTCAGTATACAATAGCCAAACCAAAATAAATAAATTAAATATACAACACATCCGTTTATAGAGATCAATAAAACTATTCTAAATAAAATATTAACACAAGATTAATTTATATGTACAGAAGCAAAAGCCAGTGGAAAATACATTTGAAAACAAAAAAAGAAGTGGAAAATGTCTGCGTACAAAATACAAGAAAATCTGTAATCTCTGAACTTGCTGGATACAAGACTGATGTACAAAAACCAATAAGAATTTAAAATATTAGCAACAACCAGTAAGAAAATGTACTACTATTACTAAATACTATTCCATTAATACGTTTACTATTAAGTAAAAATATCATTCACAATAAAATAATAAATATCAGGTATTTGAGAATAAATATAATAATGTGAGTCAAATATTCATGGAGAAAATGATGCTTTCTTAAAGGATGTAAAAAATTAAATGGAACACTTTATAATATTCTTTGAAAAAATGAATCAATATCTTATAATTGACCATGCCACTAACTTGTGTATGCATTGCTATTACAATGAAAATTGCAGTAGATATTTTCATAAGCCATGACAAGCTAAATCTAAAGTTTATATGGGAGAGAAGTGTATTAGGCAGAGTTCTCCAGAGAAACGGAAGCAGAGCCAATAGGACATGTGTATGTGCAAAAACTCTGCAGGGCAGGGCAACAGGCTGGAGACCCAGAGAAGAGCTGATATTGCAGTGTGAGTCCAAAGGCAGTCTGCTGGCAGAATTCCCTCTTTTTGAGGGGACGTCAGTCTTCTTTCTATTAAGACTTTCAACTGATTGGGTTAAATGTTAATCTCATCTAAAAAAAATTCTTCACACAAATATCATGAATACTGTTCGACCAAATGTCTGGTTACCGTGTCTTAGCCAAGGTGACCATTACGTATAAGTAGAGAGTTGAAAGTAGCCAAAAATTTTTGAAGAAGTTATGAAAACATTAAGAAACATGAAGAAAGGGCAACCTATGCTACCTGATATAAACACTTAAAGTCATATTAATTAAAACAGTGTGGTACTGGCACAGCAAAGGTATAAGACAAACAAAATTGAACAGAATATAGGGCCCAGGAACATAGATAGATTAAAAAAAAGACTAATGTGGTAACATTACAGATTTGTGGAGAAAGGATGAACCTTTTAATAAATGGTGTTGAGATTATTGGAAATTCATATGGACAAAGGGTTAGACCCCTATCTTAAAGAAATGAGAAAATAAATTCCAGTTCAAATCAAACATTAAATATGAAAGAAAAAACATTAATACTTTAAAAGCAAAATATGGATATAGCTTTATGAAATCAGGTTAGGGAAAGGTGTCTTAAACACAACATTTAAACAATCACAAAGTATGAAGAAAAGCTGAACAGATTATTTGACATTAATATTGAAACATTTCCACAGCAGTATAGACAAATGGACAAATAAAAACACAAAAGAATAAATCTGGGTGGCCACGAAACTTAGAAAAGAAAGGTCAGCCTCTCTATCATTAAGGAAATTCTTATTTATCTACATTAGAAGCTATGTGCATTGGAATCTTAATGTAGTGCTGTTTATAATAAGGTGGATGTTACCTAAATTCCCTTCTTAAAGGTAATTGATAAATTATGGTTTGTTCTCAAAAGTAATATTATACAGTAGGTAAATTGAATGAAATGTTTTTGTGTGTATTAACATGGGTGGATCATAATAACATAATGTGGATTTAAAAAATAAATTGCAGTTACAAAAAGAGTATGTAGGTTTACAAATATATGAACTGAAGGGATGGGTGTGTGCGTGTTTGTGTATGTATGTGAGAGAGAGAGTGAGAGACAGTGTGTGCATGAGTTTTTGTGTGTGTTAAATAAGAATATATATATGTAGTCAGATATGGCAACATGAACATAGAAGATTCACATAGCTTTTGGATAGAGATCTCTCTAATGATTGGGGATAATCTGAAGTGAAATGCAGGAATCAGATCTTAGGAAATACGGTCAGGCTCCATATGAAGTTTTGAAAAATTTACCACTTTAAATAAACATTTTCTTCTCTGAGTCTGTTAAGATTTATTGCAAGTTCTATCTAATGAGCTGTATAGTAGAATGAACTTTTCAAAGTATGCTTGGTAAGGGATAGATTTCAGATCATTGATTGTTCCCCTAAGGACTAAGGTGAGGAGGCTCCAAAGCAAGGATTTTGTCGATATATAAATCTGCTTTCTTGAAGAGCTAATTATTTGTAGTTATGGCAGTATAATTTATTGAAACTTTAATTTGTGTTTGTTTTCCCCAACAACTCTATTACC
Source organism: Mesoplodon bidens (assembly GCF_964165515.1). Classification (NCBI taxonomy): domain Eukaryota; kingdom Metazoa; phylum Chordata; class Mammalia; order Artiodactyla; family Ziphiidae; genus Mesoplodon; species Mesoplodon bidens. Next base: position 78,497 of record NW_027671346.1, read on the forward strand.
ACCACTTCAAGATGGTAGTCAACATTTGCTGTTAATTACTTCAGGGGAGATTTGTGTTAGGGTGGAAAGCTGGTGATTCCTGGAATTGACAGATTTTCCTTTGTTCTTTGAAAAGCACAAATACTTTGAAAGAATAATGTTAGGTGAGAGAGAGAGAGAGAGGAAAAAGAGGAGAGCCATTGAGACTCCAAAGGAAGAGGGATAGATGTCCCTGAGGCTGGAGAGAGGGACATATCTTCATGTAGCAGGAGACTTAAACATTCACTATGGCAGTGTGAAAATAGGGCATGTCTCCAGAGATAGAGAAAGATTTCAGAAACAGTGGTTATGCACTTCATGCAAGTAATATGGGTTCAGGCACCAACTTTCCTGTTATTCCAGTTTATCAGTGAAGCAGTAGAGTCAGCAGATTTAAAGCCACCATGAAAGTTCAACAAGATATATCTTTTGTTTAAGGCCCAAATACAGAGCCTCTACCACACTTTCTAGGGATATTTTAAGCCTCTAGAATGTTCATGTGATCTAACGAAAGAAATGGATTCTTGAATGATGACAAACTGGTAGAATTTCTTCTTTGCCTGATGGGATGAGGGCTTACATTATTATTAAATTTGAAATAAAAGAAGTAAATGAGCCTCTTCTTGACCAAACACTTGAAATTCACTTTAAGGAGAATACCAATATGGTGTTGTAGAATAACAAAATCTCATGCAAGAAGGGAGCCTAGTGATCACTCGATCCAGCCAACCATTTTGTAAATAAGGAACCTGAAATTGATCAAATGTGGACAACTTGCCCGAACTTAATATTCTGGTAATTAATCAAGCTGCGGTTCAAACTCAGGTCTTTTGATTCCAGGTCTAGTTTATTTTTCCCATTATATTAGGCTTTGTTTAAATAGATATAATTTTAAAAGTACATGATACCTTTACTCACTGTGGGACAGTATTCCAACATGAAGGTTTTATTTCTATTTGCCTTTCCTTGAACCTAGGACAGTTGAGGACGACACACACACACACACACACACACACACACACTCAGTAAATCTTCATTGCTTGGACTATCAATCCATTGGTATTTTAGCATTTCCTTCAGAGATATGATGCATCCTAAGAAGGTATATTTTCAAATAGCGTATTTCAGATGAATTATCTAAATGTGTGGGGGTTAGTTCCTGAAAATCTATTTCTCAGTTAATTGCTAGTTAATGTTTTTCTATTTTTACCACCTTAATCTGCTATCCTTTACCTGGACTCTTAAAAAGGGCCTTCTAAAGTTTCTTCTTGAATCCTTGTTTATTTGTCTATAGGAAACTCCCCATAGATAATCTTTTTTTTTTTTTTTTTTTTTTTTTTTTTTTGTGGTACGCGGGCCTCTCACTGCTGTGGCCTCTCCCATTGCTGAGCACAGGCTCCAGACCCGCAGGCTCAGCAGCCATGGCTCGCGGGCCCAGCCGCTGCGCAGCATGTGGGATCTTCCCGGACCGGGGCACGAACCTGTGAACCCTGCATCGGCAGGCAGACTCTCAACCACTGTGCCACCAGGGAAGCCCCCCCCCCCAATAGATAATCTTAAAAAAATAAATTAGGTCATTTTTCTCCCATGTTTAAGCCTCCAAACCCAACTCTGCATTGCACTATCCTATTGTAATTGAATAAAATCAATATTTCTCACCATTGACTAAAAAGCTTACATGATATGGCATCTCCCAAATACTCCTTTGTTTGGTCTGCTATGACAAAAATACCATAGACTGTCTTTTTCTGTCTTATATCACTTATATATGGAATCTAAAAAAGCCAAAGTCATAAAAGCAAAGAGTAGAATGGTGGTTTCCAGGACTGGGGGTGGGGAAATTGGAAAAATGTTGGTCAAATGATATAAACTTGCAACTGGTATTGATAGGTAAGTAAGCCCTGGAGATTTAATGCACAGCATGGTGATTACAGTCAACAGTACTGTACTATAAACTTCAAAGTTGCTAAGAGACTAGATCATAATTATTCTCACCACAAAAAAATGATAATTACGGGACATGATAGAGGTGTTAGCTAATGCTACTGGTGGTAATCATACTGCAATATACAAATGTACCAAACCAACAAGTGTACACCTTGCACTTACATAATGTTATATTTCAACTATATCTCAAGAAAAAATACTATAGGCTGGGTGGCTTAAACACAAATATTTGTTTCTTATAATTCTGAAGTCGTATTTCCCCCAAATACTACTTCACTATTGAGTTGTAAGATCATCTTACATATCCTGGATGCCAGTCTATGTTATGTATATATCTATATCTATATCTATATCTATATCTATATCTATATCTCATGAATATTTTCTCCAATCTTTGGCTTTCCCTTTCATTTTCTAATGGTGTCTTTAAAAGTGCAGAAATTTACAATTTTGATGTAGTTATAATTTTTTCTTTTATAATGATCAAAATGCTATTTTTAAAATTCTGCAGTAACATGGTTTTAATTATAAATTGGAAAGCAGATAGTATGGGTATGTGATTTTGTATCTCACGCAGAATTTGGCAGTCTGGTAGCTTGTGAATATTTTCTATTTGTGCTATTATTGCATGTATGAATTTATTTACGATAAATATACTTCTGTGATACATAGAGAATATTTAAATTGTCAGGATTTGCTATTTCCCCATAACTTTTTCCTCTCAATACTCTGAGGACTTGAAATGTTTCCTTTCTTAGTTGGTACAAGGCCTTTGTTGAGGTGGGGGGTGGACGGGAGAGAGATATAAAGAATGTAAAGAATACAAATAATAGCCCAGGTTATTCTCTATGAGGAAGAATGAAAGAGGGCAGAGGGGCAGAAGGATAGGGAACAATAAAGGAAGGGTGAGGACAGGAGAGAAGGGGTAAAAGGAAAGAGCAGTCACTATCAGGAATGGGATTTAGGAAAGGGAGTGTGTAACAAATCGTTCGGAATCCTAGCTGTGTGCTGCCTCCATCTTTAAAACAAATCAACACGATGTTCAGTGCTTTCTGGAGGTTGGTTTCCGTTTGTGTGCATTATCATACCTAGGCTGTGATATATTTGACATCCTAAATTTTCATGGAGTTTATTTCCCACTCTTTGACATCTGTGTATCTTACTGACACAACTTGAGTACTTCCTACTTTTTCTCATGTCCAATCACCATAAACTCATCAATACAAGGGACTATCATAATGCTTTTGTGATATCCAGATGACTAATCTCCCTATGGGCTATAATATTATAGACATCGGGAGACTTGGCATAGCACTCAAGTAAGACAGAGTTTGAGTGTACTTCTGTCTCTGTCAGATAGAAGTAAACTGCTCCATTATCTTTGCTGTTTGATGTGGAGACAACTATTCGCCAGATCAATAGCTGTATATCAGGAGTTAGAGATGTTTTGATTTGTTCCAGGAAAAAAAGGCCCATTGGGGGCTTCCCTGGTGGCGCAGTGGTTGAGAGTCCACCTGCCGATGCAGGGGACACGGGTTCATGCCCCAGTCCGGGAAGATCCCACATGCCGCAGAGCGGCTGGGCCCGTGAGCCATGGCCGCTGAGCCTGCACGTCCAGAGCCTGTGCTCCGCAACGGGAGAGGTCACAACAGTGAGAGGCCCGCGTACTGCAAAAAAAAAAAAAAAAAAAAAAAAAAAAAAAAAAAAAGGCCCATAAAATCCAGCAGCTTTGATTAGAATTAGTACCTCATTATCTTATGATAATCAACAATCATTGTCCATGACTTATTTGCCTTTTTTCCAGGCCAAACAGATTATTTAAATGGGGCAGGTGATGGAGATTACCATCTGCATGGTTATTTTAGTCTCTGCAAATTCCCCAGATATGTGCTATTGCTATTTTTTTGGTATTGTTTGCATGTAGGGACAGTTCCAGGAGCTTCCACTTGGCCCTTCCGATGTATTTTTTTCCAGTTGTGGCAAAATATGCATGACATAAAAGTTACCATCTTAACCATGTTTAGGTGTACCATTTAGTGGCATCAAGTACATTCACGTTGTTGTGCAACCATCATTACCATTCATCTCCAGGACTTTGTTCATCTTCCCAAACTGAAACTCTCTACCCATTAAACAACACCTCTCCATTCATCACTGCACCCAGACCCTGGCAATCACCATTCTATTATCTGTCTATATAAATTTGACTACTCTAGTACCTCATAGGACTGGAATCACAGTATTTGTGTTTTCGGTTCTGGCTTATTTCATTTAGCATAATGTCTTCAAAGTTCATCCGTATCGTAGTGTGTGTCAGAATTTTTACCTTTTAAAGGTCATTTAATATTCCATTGTATGTATAGACTACATTTTGTTTATCCATTCCTCTGTTGATGGACATTTAGGTTGTTTCCATCTTTTGGCTATTGTGAATAATGCTGCTAAGAACATGAAATTACAAACATCTGTTCAAGTCCCTGCTTTTAATTCCTTTGGATATATACTCTGAAGTAGAATAGCTAGATCGTATGGTAATTCTGTTTAATTTTTTGAGGAACTGCAATGGAGAAGGGTTCAGATTTCTACACATCCATGCCAATACTTGTTCTTTATTATTGTTTTTAATAATAGCTATCCTAATGGATGTCAGGCAGTAGCCGTTCTTAATAGCACTTACGTTGTTTGAGAGTTCTGTCATTTTCCAAGTATGTGTACTCCAAAAATATATTCAGATATGGGGAAATATAGTGTAGGTCACTGCACAGGATTTCTAGTGAGGTGAACTTGTGTCAAAATTCCAATTATCACATGGCTTCCATAAGCCCTATTATGACCTGAAGACCACAGTGATGTTTTGGAACCTCAGGTGTGTAAATTTATTTTAATAATCTCTGAAAAATTCTGAGTTTTCCACTTTTCTTTCTAAACATTCCCCCTGGAAAATTGTAAACCCCTTTGAGGTAGACCTGGAGAAAAAAAAATCACACTCTATACTTTTGACAGTGTTGCAGCAAAGTTTCTGAAGCTATTGTAGCCACCTGATCTCTGGTTTAGGTCTGGGCGAGGCTGTAATTTTCACTCCTGGAAAATCAATGCAGGTTTCTGCTCATTGTGCTTGAATTTTATTTTCATTTATACCGTTCAAGCCTGCTCATCAATGTAATTCCCAGTGTAAATGTGATTAATCTGTTACTGCTGGAAGTCACTTTGGGTCAAAATACTGCCACTCTGCCCTGCTGACCTTTATGATAATTGCACTCACCTTGTTTCTCATATTAAATGCTACCACTTAACCTCTGCTACTCTGTAACCCCATATTCCTGTTAAAAGCACAGGGGCCATTTCATTGGTGCTATCCCGCATTGTCATCTTTAGCCCACAGAAGACAGATGCCACAGAGGTTTTCAAGGATGCTTGTATTTCTCTCATCAATGAATGTCTTAATGTCTTGAAGAAGAATGTTATCGATGACCTCTGTGGGGGCATAACTGTGGGATAGTTGAGTGGGTTTCACATACTTAATCCAATCCAACATTCCCATTTTAAGTACATGGATTCTGTCAGATAAATTATGGCATCTTGCCCTCTTTGAATGTTGCTGACTATTGAATCTATGTTTCAGTCAGCCAAACAAGCCAACGATTAGAGCCAATTCCATCAGCTAGAGCTAATACTTTGAATCTCAGGTAAGTTCTTTATAATAAATTCAACCCCTTCCAACTTTATATTCCATCTTTCTCAGTCTAGCACTTATAAAACATAAGCCAGGGCTTCCCTGGTGGCACAGTGGTTGAGAGTCCACCTGCCGATGCAGGGGACACGGGTTCGTGCCCCGGTCCAGGAGGATCCCACATGCCACGGAGTGGCTGGGCCCATGAGCCATGGCCACTGAGCCTGCGTGTCCGGAGCCTGTGCTCCGCAATGGGAGAGGCCACAACAGTGAGAGCCCCGCGTACTGCAAAACAACAAACAAAAAAACCCAAAAAACCATATGCCACACACACATTCTACAGGTTTCTGCTGATACACATTAGCAGGATATAGCATTTCTTTTGATGTATATGCTAACTCCTACCAGGGTGGACATTATACTTGCCTTCTGGGGCCTGGTGGAATCTGACTGTAGTTATTAGGATGCAGTAAGTGCTGATGTGGGTGGGTCTTGAGAAAAGTAGAAATTTCCTTGAAAACTAACCTATTTAGATGAGGTCTTTAGAGATATGTTAAGTAAGGGAAGGTTAGTTTCCTCAAATGGGGAGGAAGAAGGGTGGCTTCCTTTGGCGAGGAAACCACAGGAAGATTTGGGTTAAAAATTTTCATATTAATCTGAGTCTGCCTACCTGCACTTATCCTAAATACTCAATATATCCTTATCTTAATACCCAGCTCTTCCTGATCAATGTCCTGATATTAATCTGTGAGACTTAGCACAGATGTACGTTGAACTTGGATTTTAATTCTGCAACTCACACTTTTAGATTTGAAACTTGATCCTCAGCCATGTCTGCTGTGTGGCTATAAGACATGAGAAAATTTTAAGGCCCTCAGTGTGGCTCTCTGTGTCTTCCCATGCCTGGATCTGAGAGTTTAAACACCTAACACCTTTTAACATTAAGTGTAAACATTTTCATTTTGTAAGCTCTCTGGTGCTATAAGAAGCAGCTAATGGTCCCCGTGGAGCTTGTAGTTACTACTGCTGTAATAGACAAAATCAGCTGCCGCTTGACATGTAAAAGTATTGTCTTCAACTGGCAATATGTTCAAAGCAAATATTGCTGGTAATTTATTTATTGCTTCCACTACTCGGAAGAAACACTTGTCTTTGCATTGGCAGTGGAGTCACTACTACATTCAAGCTCAAAACCTTATTCCAGAGTCCCATCTTGAGCATCTTTTTCCTGGGATTACTCATGCAGGACAGGAAATCTGCTTCAGGAAGTTTAGAAAGTAGATTTTAATAAAAGGAGCTTGTTTCAAAAGTTATAAAAGCTGGAGTCAAATGAAATAGGAAGGCAACCTAGAGTTTGGAAAGACTGAATCCCCTAAGCAGAACGGTAATGAATGTAGAGACTGCTGGTGGGTGCTGGGAACATGGAGGGAGAAGCCCTTGAGCAGGAATTGGACGCATGAGGGAGACGAAGCCTCAGTTGTACGTACAACTCAAAGAAAGAGGGCCTTCTGGGTTCTCCCCTATCCCCTTCTTCCAAACTCTCACCAGTCCTTCCTTTACTCAAAATTAATTGGAAGCTAGTTGCCAGTGAATCCTGGGAAACCGAGTTTTCAGGAGTCAGTCCTCTAAAATAAAAATCAGAGCTGGAAAAAGAGAAATAGTCTTTAAAAATTATTCACACAAATATGCCATCCCTTTACAATAACTTCTCACATTCCAGTTCACTTGTTCAAATACCCCACCACTATGATAGTACTTTGACGCAAAGTCTGTTTACTCCCTTGCTTTCTCCTGATACTGCCTTTGTATCTCTCCTTACTCTCTTACATTCCAGTGTCCATTATCTAATAGTGTGTTTGTCCCTAGCCCTGTTCCAGTGTCTTTTAGTTATGCTGGATCAACCCAAACCATTGCTTTCTCTTTTCTTGATCTCCAGCTTTCAAAGTCTTCCCAAGTAAAGTGTATAATAGTTTAGATGGTTTCCTTTATAAATTCATGATCACTAACCTAAAAGGTCCTTTAATATTGCCCTTTAATTCTGCTACATTAATCTGGACCCATCATTTCCCACTCTTTACAGTTTGTTCTCTCTTTCTGCACTGTTCTTTGTTTTTTTAAAAAAATCTTTATTGGAGTATAATTGCTTTACAATGTTGTGTTAGTTTCTGCTGTATAACAAAGTGATTCAGCTAGTGCACTCTTCTTAAATGGCATGTCCCCACCATTTGCTGTAATATCAGGAGATAATCTCTTTTAATTCACAGAAAAGAAAAGAAAAAACATTAGGAGAACTTTCCTGTTCATTAACATAATAGAGTTACTACATCTGCTGCCATCTTTATCTCCTTTGGTAATTTAACAGAACAGAAGCTCTATTCCTACTAAACCCAATTCCCTTACTCCTGATTTGGATTGCATCACCTTGCACTCTCTAAGGATCCTTATTTTGTTCAATACCTTCTCTAATCTGGATCTTTTCCACTATCGTTTTTAAACATTCTAAAATCTTCCAAATTGGGAAAAATAATAAAGAAGAGTAAAGCAAAAAAGAAAAGCAAAACCAAACTCACCTTTCTCCACCTGACTTCTATTACTAATTACCACACTATCTCTTCTTCAAAGGCACAGTTTTTAAAATAATTCTTGAAAATGTTTTTCTATATCTTGGCAATTGTGAATAATGCTTCAATGAACATGAGAGTGCAATCTTTTTGAGATCCTGATTTCAGTTCTCTTATACATATACACACACACACACACACACATATATATATACATATATATATACATATATCCATTCAGAAGTGGGATTGCTAAATCATATGATAGTTCTATTTTTAATTTTTCGAGAAGCCTCCATACTGTTTTCCATAGTGACTATATACCATTTTGTATTCCCACCAACAGTGTACAAGAGATCCAATTTCTCCATATTCTCTCCGATGCTTGTTACCTTTGTATTTTTGAAACTAAGCATCCTAACAGGTGTGAGGTGATATCTCTTTGTGATTTTGATTTGCATTGCCCTGATGATTAGCGATGCTGAGTACCTTTTCATATACATTTTGGCCATTCATATGTGTTCTTTGGAAAATGTATATTCAAGTTCTTGGTCCATTTCTTAATCGAGTTATTTGGTTTATTTGCTACTTAGTTGTGGGAATTCCTTATAAATTTTGGATATTTACCTCTTACCAGATATATGATTTTCAAATATTTTCTCCCATTCCATTGGTTACCTTTCCATTCTGTTGGTTGTTTCCTTTGCTGTGCAGGAGCTTCTTATTTTGATGTAGTTCTACTTGTCTATTTTTGCTTCTGTGGTCTGTGCTTTTGGTGTCATAGCCAATAAATCATTGCCAAGATCAATGTCAAGAAGCTTTTCCCAAACTGTCCATCGACAGATGAATGGTTCAAAACATGTAGTATATATTTACAATGGAATATTTTCAACTTTAAAAGAAGAAGGAGGTTCTACCATTGTGGCAACAGGGATGAACCTGGAGGACAATAAGCTAAGTAAACAAGCCAGTCACAGAAGGACACATACTGCATAATTCCATTTATATGAGGTATCTAAAATAATCAGACTTCATGGAAGCAGAGAATAGAATGTTGGTTGCCAGGGGCTGGGGAAAGGGAGAAATGGGGAGCTGTTGTTCAGCAGGTATGAATTTTCAGTTATACAAGATGAATAAATTCGAGAAATCTGCTGTACAAATAGTGTCTGTAGTTAACAATAGTGTTAAGCACTTAAAATTAGTTAAGAGGGTCAATTTCATGTTAAGTGTTCTTACCACACACAGAAAAAATGGGACACAAGCTTTTGGAGGGGACAGATATGTCTATTACCTTGATTGTGTTAATTGTCTCATGGGTTTATGCATATGTCCAAACTCATCAAATAGTATACATTAAACATGTGCCATTTTTTGTGCATCAGTTGTGCCTCCATAAAGCTGTTTAAAAATGTTTATCTATATTTGATACCTTCACTTTATTACTTCCTTCTCATGCTTCAACCCACTCCCAATAGAATCCATCTTTTATTACTCCAATAAAAAGGTACTTCATAAGTTATTTCCAAATCCATGGATGCGATGTGAAAATTTTATCTCCTACTTACTTGACCTGTAAGTAGGATTTGCTTCTGTCTTTGAGACTTGATTTTCCTTGACCCAAAAACTCCTCTGGTTTTCCTCTAATCTCTGCGGCAGTTCATTCTCTATCTTCTTTGCAGGTGCATATCCTTCTCCTCAGACATGAAATGTTGAAATTCTTCAAAATTCAGTTCTAGGCCATTATGTCCCCTCACTCTAGAACTCATAATATGATTTCACAGAAACACACAGCTTCAGTTACCAACTCCATAAAGTTTGGACATTTGTGTACCTGAGACCTCTAATCTGAATTCTGTAAATCCAGTTGCCTATTTAACATCTAAATCTGTTCATTTAAAATATACATAAAGCTAAATACTCATGGTCTCCCTAAACTACCGAATCTCTCCTCCTTCATTTTCATTTGTCTTAGTGTGTAGTGACACCATTCACCCAGTTGTATAAACCAGGCACCTAACAATAATCCTTGAGTTCAACCTCTCACATCAGCCACTATATCCTATCCATTATCAATCTTATCCATTTTACCTCCTAGATACTTCCTTAATCTATCTAATGTTCTCTATCTACTCATCGTTGTAAGTGGTCAATTAATGCATGAATATAAATTTCCCTGATTGCTTTGCTTGGTACCTATAGTTTTTATGGCAGAAAAATTTATATAAAAAAAAGTCCGTTCATCTTCCCTATATCTTCCCTTCTGTTCCTCCATCCTCCTGTCCCCATTTCAAGCAAGTATCCAGGACTCCCTAGAAACCTCTTCCTCAGGAAATATGCCATTTCTAAGCATCAAGGTGTGAAGGAGGAGATTACAAGGCAGTTGGAGGATTAAAAGCCAGTGAGTACAACAAGCACTGCCTGACACTACCTTGTTACTGGATAGAGCCTTGGAGCTGCACCAACTCATTAGAGGGATGTAGTTGAGAGAGATATAGGGAAGGCATGTAATAGGCATGGTGTATCTATCTCATCGAATATTTCAGCATCGCAAACATTATACAGGAACATTTATAAATGGGACATAAAGGTACAGGTGTCCCGGTCTCAGAAGACCAGAAGGACCTCCACAACTCTTTCATGTTACAGGGTTTTTATACCACTTTGGTTGTATAAGGTACCTCTAATAATGGCTGAGTCTAAATTCTCTACCTGCTCAGTTATTTAAAGAATTAAATTCATTTAAATCAAGTAAAGAAACAGTAGGTTTATAGCAGCTCATAACTGCTTACTTTTTTAAAAAATTTTATTTATTTATTATTTTTGACTCTGTGTTGGGTCTTCGTTGCTCGCGCGAGCTTTTTCTAGTTGCGGAGAGTGGGGGCTACTCCTTGTTGCAGTGTGTGGGCTTCTCATCGCGGTGGCTTCTCGTTGCGGAGCATGGGCTCTAGGTGCGCGGCCTTCAGTAGTTGTGGCGCACAGGCTCTAGAGCGCAGGCTCAGTAGTTGCGGCACACGGGCTTAGTTGCTCCGCGGTATGTGGGATCTTCCGGAACCAATAGAACTTTATGTTCCTTCCTTTTATCAATTTTAAAGGTTTAAAATGCTTTCTATTTTTTTCTTCTGGACAAACTCAAAGAAGGACTTTTATCTATGAGGTCCACACCTGATATTCTCAGTCAGAAGTCATCTGCCCAAGGAGGGCCTAGCATCTGAGGCCAACAGTCACGTCCATGTCCCTCAGATAGGACCCTGTATCCTGGAGCTCAGGCTCCAGCCTATGGTCAGAGGCTCAGCATTGTTGCTCTGATCAGCCCAGCATAAAGGAAGGCTCTGTCGAGTGAGGCCTGACGTGAGAACGTGAGGCATGATCAAGCAATGGAGAACTCTGTTCTCCTGCAGAGATCCCAAACTCTCTAAATAACCCAACTCAGGGTCGCAAAGTTATGCTTGGGATTTTATCCTGCAATCTCCAAACGCTCAGATGGGCCATGGGCTTCAATTGGAAGCCTTAGTCCCCCCAGAACTACTGGCCCTGCCTGGCCTATGATGTTCTATCCTCTCCTTGAACTTCCTATCTTAGGTGTCTCTCTGACCCAACCAATCTCACTGAGAAATGTGAGCAGGGGAACAAGAAAATAAAGAATCATTCTTTGAGAGGCAACTTTTGGTTCCAGCTCCAACACTTAAAGAGCTTGAGAGTCATTACTCCAGTCTTTAGAAGAAGCAAAATCTGAACCAATTGAAAGTCAGTGACTTTTCTTGTAGCATTAGAGAATTAAGGTCACAGGGCAAATCACTCCAAAATCTTCATAAAGGGTGAATGCAGAGAATCATAGTTGAGGTCAGCTTACGTCAAGCAGAGGCCACTGGAGCCATAAATTGATAGGAACACTTAAAAGGACCCTTTGACAAATTGCTAGAGGATGCACATGGGCTAACATGAGAGCGAGAAACTCCTAGGGTTATTATGTTAGGGGGGCCTCCACCTATTCATGGGTTTCGCCTATGGGAACCCCACCAGGTTCTCACAGTGAAGAGCCATGAAAAATTCTGATGTTTCTGGTGGAGGAGTGTGGGAATGGGAAGAAAAGTAACAATTTTGAAAACATTCTGAAATATCCCCTGAATGTTCTCCATAACAGAAGCTTACTCCGCAGAGGAAAAGACTACCAGAGACTTATCCCACATGGGAGAAGGGAAGTTAGCCAACTCCAGTTCCCTCTAGCTTTCTTATCTCTTCTAGAAAGTGAAAAGAAAGAAAGAGAGAAAAGAGTTAGAAACATCTGTGAATAACCCAGGGACACAGGACCACTAAACGACAGATTTAATCATATCCCCTCCCCCCCAGCACCTTACTACCACATTAACAGGGCTCCAGTATGGTAACAGAGGATCATAGCCGAAAGAGCTGCAAGGCATAGGCTCTATATAAGGAGGAGACTTAGGGAGATCTGAAGACACCAAGGGAGATGAAAACAAGGACACTATAGGAAATTGAAGTCTCTGACATATACAGCTACAGTAAATATTAAACACAACCAACACCTACCTGGATTAACATAAAACTTCACACTAAGGTCTGTTTACTTCAGTTCCTATTACCCAATACATTATGTCTGGCTTTTCAACAAGAAATTACAAGGTATGATAAAAAGGCAAGAAAAAACAGTCTGAATAGATAAAGCAAGCATCAGATCCACATTCAGATATGACAGAGAGTTTTGAATTGTCATACATGGAATCCAAAATAACCATCGTTTCATGTTAAGGGCTCTAATGGAAAAAGCAGGAACATGCAAGAACAGATGAGCGATAAGCAGAGAGAGGGAAACTCTAAGAAAGAATCAAAAGGAAATGTTGGAAACGAAAAACACTATAACAGAAATAAAGAATGCTTTTAATTGGCTCATCTGTATATTGCCTATGGCCAGGGAAAGAGTAAGTGTGTTTGAAAATATGTCAGTAGAAACTTTGCAAACTGAAATGCAAAGAGAAAAAGAATTTTTAAAAAAACCTTTAACTCAGAATATCCAAGAACTGTGAGACAGTTTCAAAATGTGTAATATACATGTAATTGAAATACCAAAAGGAGAAGAAAGAGAGAAGAGAGAATAAGAAATATTTGAAGAAATAACAGCCCAGGATTTTCCAAAATTAATGACGGATTAACCATAGATTGTGGGAGCTCAGAGAACACCAAGTATGTAAATACGAAGAAAGTCTATACCTGGACATATTTTATTAAAACTGTAGGAAGCTGAAAGATAAAATCTTGAAAGAATACAGAAGAAAGTAATATCCTACCTCTAAAGGAACAAGGATAAGAATTATGGGCTTATCACAAACCATGCAAGCAAGAAGAGAATTGAGTGAAATATTTAAAGTGTTGCAAGAAAAAAAAATCACCCTAGAACTTTGTGCCTAGTGAAATTATCCTTCAAAAGTGAAGGAGAAATAAAAACTTTCTCAAACAAAAACTGAGATACTCATCAGCAGCAGATTTGCCCTGGAATAAATGTTTAAAAAGTTCTTCAAGGAGAAGGAAAAGGACAACTCAGCTCTACATAAAGGAAGGGCAAAGAAGGAATAAATGAAGGTAAAACAAAACTTTTATTTTTCTTATTCTCAGTTGACCTAATAATACTAATGATAGTGTATTGGGTGATTATAGTACATGGATAAGTGAAATAAATGACATCAGTGTTACAAGGGACAGGAGGGAGGAATTGGGAACTCTGTTATAATGGAACCTGCACTACCTATGAAGTGGTATAATGTTGTATATAAAAGTGGCCTTAGATTAGTTGTAAATGTATATTACAAATGCATGGGCAACCATGAAAATATTTTTTAAAGAAGAATACTTGACATGCTAAGAGAAGAGAGAAATGGAATCATATAAAGTGCTTGTTTAAAATCAGAAAAGGCAGAAAAAGAGAAGAAGAAAAAAAGAATACACATAATAAATACTAAACAGTTACAGATATGGCAGATATTAATCCAACTATATAAAAAAATCAGTAAATGTAAGTGTTCTAAATTCACCAATTAAAAGACAGACTGTCAGTGGATAAACCAAGATCCAATTATTTGTTGTCTACAAAACACCCACTTTAAATATAAAGACACAGATGATTAAAAGTAAAGGGAAAGAGAAAACTGTACCATGGTAACACTGATGAAAGAAAGCAGGAGGAACTATATTAATTTCAGACAAAGCAGGCTTCAGAGCAAGGAAAGTTATAAAGGATAAAGCGGGGCAGTACATAACAACAAAGGGGTCAACTCTCCAAGAAGACACAAGAATCTAACAACAGACTGTCAAAATATGAGGCAAAAACTGGTCCAACTGCAAGGAGAATTAGGTGAATCCACTGTTATTTTTGGAGACTTCAACACCCCTCTATGAGAAATGGACAGATTCAGCAGGCGGAAAATCAGTAAGGATATAGTTGACCTAAACAGCACCATCAATCAACTTGATCTAATTGACATTTGTAGAATACTTCATCCAACAACAGAATATGCATTCTTCTCAAGCACACATGGAGCACTGACCAAAATAAACCACATTTTGGGCCACAAAACACACCTTAACAAATATAAAATAGAAATCGTACAACGTATATTTTCAGACCATAATGGACTTAAACTAGAAATCAATTACAGAAAAATAGCTGGAAATGCCAAAATGTTTGGAGAGTAAACAACATGCTACTAAAACATGGGTCAAGGAAGAACTATCAAGAGAAAAATATTTTAAACTAAATGAAAATTAAAATACAACTTGTCAAAATTTGTGAGATGCAGAGAAAGCAGTACTTAGAGGGAAACTGATACCATTGAATGCATCTATTTGAAAAGATTTAATATCTTTGAGGGACTCTGGTTTGCTGACCTGATCGATTTCTCCCTGTTTCCAAAATATTGGGAAACATGAATTCCTCCTTAGGTAGCACAGTGCCAGAAGAAGGAGCCCCACCCAATACACAAAGGCAAGGATGGGAAAACCTAGGAAGTTGAGCTGGAGCTCAGCCATGGTGCAGTAAGGCTCCTCAGACAAAGAAGATGGTCCAGATCATCAGAAGTGCGTTGCTGCCTCAAGCATCTGGGCATTGAAAGTGCACATTCTAGACTAGAGTTCTAGGCCCACATTACAGAGGTTAAGCAGAAACACCAAAGGTTCTTGAGGGTGGGGGAGGGGACAACACAAGAGAGAGAAACCCACAATCCTTCCCCCACCATCCAACCCAGCAGATCTATCCATCCCTCCAGGGCCCTTTAGATACCTCTAACCCACCTTCCAACCCACACATTTACATACCATATATTTACCTTAGTGAAAATTTCTATTTATACCACACGTTACCCAGATATTACCTGAGACCCTTTTACTGCTTGGTGATCTACCTTTGGACCCCACATAATATTTAAAACTCTTCTATGCCGAGGGATTTTTACCTCCAAGCCTTCAACTACAGCTTCCCCTCATACATAATGTGTTCTCACCTGTATGAAGCCAGAAACATAGTCAGAAGAAATATACGCCCCCATATCTCCTCAAAAGAATTCACATTCACCAAAAAGTGTAAGAGTGCAGAGTAGCCTGTACCAGTGAACAGGAAGCATGACAAAAAGGGAAACAAGGGCATGGCACACCCATGAACCTATGGCAAACAACTTAAAAAGCTTTAGTAGTTCTTTTTTTCCTGAAATCCCTCTTCGGCTATTTAGCCCCCTAAGGTTCTCAAATCTAGCCTCCTCCAGCCATACAGTGTCTCATCCTGCTGCTTGCTCCCTCTTCTGAAAAATCCCTCTCAAAACATTTAAAATTTTTTTCTTTATTTTACAGAACACAACCCGAAGGACCAAACACACCCTGATTTAAGGAGTGGGCTTCTCTTTAACATAACTTCTAATGAGCACAATATTTAGCAATACGTTTTAGCTTTTTGGAATCACACTCATGGTTACTTCTTCTATGAAAAGTTTTATGATTTTTTTCCCCATCTACTTTCTTACTTGCCACCAAAATTCCTGTTGGCATCTCCATACCTTTTTAAACAATGATGTCATTTTTGTTGATGTGTATATGTATTTATTTCATCTCCCCATGCTAGTCATTTAATAGTTGTAGCCCTTGTGCCTTCATTATTTAGATTATAAACTGCTGAAATTAAGCTGTGTCATTTCCTTACTTTGCTTGCCTGTATTCCCTCGTTGAGTCTGATGAATCAGTCTTGACCCCAGATACCTAATTCTCTCCCTCCCCTATGAGGAGGATACTAGTAATGACAGCTCCTTTCTTTACCTGTCTTCTCCTGCATCCACAGCTCCACTGTTGTCTGTACCCAAAAGGAGGGTCCATTTCAAGCCCACTCCATCTCACATACCTTCCTCCCTTGACTGCAGGAGGTGTATCTGTTCAGAAAAACCCCTCCACATATCTTTGTATCTCTGGTATTGTTTTTTTTTTATAGAAAGTTTGGTCCTGACTGTCCCTGAGGTCCCTAGGATTCACAACTGTAAAAACATCCTCTAAAGTCTGAGCAATATAAGCTCCACCAAAAGAATTTCCAGGATAGAAGGGGTCATAAAAATGACACATCAAATATATTCTTCAAAAAGTGGCCTTGTCATAAAAAAAGAAAGACTGAGAAACACTGATCCAGATTAAAGGAGACTAAAAACACATGACAACTAAATGCAGTCTGTGATTCTGAATCCTGTAATGGAGGTTTTGAAAAAAAGCCACAAAGGACATTACTCAATAAATTGACAAAAATGGAATATGAATGGGAGATTAGTTAAAAGTTTTATGTCATTGTTAAATTTACTGAAGGGGAAAACTAACTGTACTGTATGTAAGAGAATCTTCTTTTTCTTAAATACACAATGAAATATTCAAGGAGAAGGTGCATGGTGCATGAAATGTATTTTCAAATATTCAGAAATGTATGCATATTTTTCATATATGTGTGTGTGTGTGTGTGCGTATTCATATATAGAGAGAGTGGAGGCAGGAAGGGAAGGAGACAGAAACAGAGACAGAGAGAGGAGAGAGACCTCAAATGGGTCAAAATGTTAGTAGGTAAGTCTGGATAAAGGGTACATAGTTTTTACCATCCATGCATCTTTTCCACAAGTTTAGTTATTTTCAAATAAATACATTTAAAAAATGGACCATTGCCTGCTGTCCTGGATTTTACCTAAACTTTGGGATTTCTGCCTTTGATTCTTGCAGCTACCACCATCACCATACCCAAACCCCAGAAATGTGTAATGCCAGCTTCAAAAGTTATCTCACATTCTGTCCCAGGCAAGAAACCTGGGACCCTCTGCACATTTCAACAGGATTTTACAAAATGCTGAAGAAGAGCACCACACCCTCCCCACCAACAAATGTTTTTAAATTAAACACAATACAAAAAAAAAAAGAAGGGAAAATAATCAACGTGTTTACAGCATGGAACCCCTGGCTTTTCTGATCTGGTGCCACCAGGTCATCCGTCTTCTGGCGTTTTGTGGTGTGAATTGGTTTGCCAGCACTTCATCTGCTCTGCTCACCAGTTACCATTCCTCCACCAGATTTCCATCTTCCAAAAATGTGTTGACATCTTTTGTTGTATCCTCTCTCCTTCTAGTCATCCTTAAGCACTTATTCTTTTTAAATCCTTTGTTTGAATAGTTTTATTGAGATATAGTTCACATACCATACAATTTACTCATTTAAAGTGTGTAATTCCAGGATTTTTAGTATACTCACAGATATGTGCATCACAATTTTAAAAACATTTTCATGACTTCAGAAAGAACCCTGTAACCTTTAGCTATTACCCGCCACCCTTCATCTCCCAGCTCTAAGCAACCATTAATCTACTTTCTGTCCTCTCTTGGCTTCCCTATTCTGAATATTTCACATGAATGGAATCATACGTGGTTATTTGTGACTGGCTTCTTTCACTTAGCATGTTTTCAAGGTTCAGCCATGTTGTAGCATGTATCAGTGCTTTTTAACGCCAAAAGTATTACACTGCATGGATATACCATATTTTATTTACCCATTCATCAGTTGATGGACATTTGGGTTGTTTCTGCCTTTTAACTCTTATGAATAATACTGCTTTGAACATTTGTTTACAAGTTTTTGTGTGGACATATGTTTTCATTTCTCTTGAGTACATACCTAGAAGTGGAGTTGCTGGGTCACATAGTAATTCTATGTTGAACATTTTGAAGCGCTGCCAGACTGTTTTCCAAAACAGCTGCACCATTTTTCATTCCCACAAGCAGTGTATCAGGGTTCCAGTTTCTCCGCATTCTCACCAACACTTGTTTTAATCTGACTTTGTGTTTCTCGTCATTCTTGTGTGTGTGAAGTGTTATATCATAGTGGCTTTGGTTTTCATTTCCCTGATGGCTAGAGATGTTGAACCTCTTTTCACCTACTCTTACTTTTTTTTTTTCATCTACTCTTGCTTTTAATGGCATTTGGGGAAAGAGAGAAGAAAAACAAGTGTGTTTTATCTACTGTGTTTAACTCGGAACACAATAGCTCATTTTAACTATGTGACAGGAAAAATATTTTCTTGTAAATATTTGAAAACACATATAGTAATGTCAAGTCTTTATCAACATGCACAGTTTACTACTTCTATTCTCTCTGCATGTTATAGTTACTGTGTGATTAAGGGAAGCAATATTGTGCACTGAATTTGACCTGTAAGATTACTTCTTATATGGGGTTGAGGGAGGAATTCATTCAAATGACTCCTTAGGGTTGACTAAAAGGCAGAGCAGAACTGATTGCCAGAGCCTCTAAAAGCACAATGCTTTTTTGTCACCAATGCTGTGTACATCTGTTGTGAATAACTGTGTACCACAGGTGATAAGTATCAAAGAAATGTGAGAGCTCTGACATGGGCACATAGCATATGTCTTAAGAGATAGATGACAAGGTGTTTAAATGGGCTTTTGCACTTTAATCATAGTGTAAAAGATGGGATGTAGCACACACGCCAAATGATAACTGTGAAAGCTGGGTGAGGGGTGTATGGGAGGTTACATTGTTCTGTCTGCTTTCGTGCATGTTTAAACATTTTTTACTAAAAAGCTTTAAAAATAATAAAAGATGTAGAGTGACTCATAAGGAGAGGGAGGGAGCAAAAGGATACCTGGCCAGGGTGATCAGTCCATCAAGACTAGAGTTTAGCTATCTCTCAATAAGGAAATTTCAGGAAGTGTAATTCCTTTGACGTTGGGAAAGAAACTTCTTTCCATATAACAGGAAGGAAGAAGGAAAGGAGGAATGGGAAATTTTTTTTTTAAGGATTTTGATGAAAATTTCCCATCTCATGACTTCTAGTTCCTCTGTGAATGGTGGTTTGGCACATCTGCTGAGCAAGTGGAGATGGCCTAAATTTGAGAAAAGTGAAGGAGATTTGAAATAGATTTGAGTAGCACTGGAGAGAAAATGGACTAAGGAAACAGTGACCTAAGTTCCATTTGTTTTGTTCACATGTTAGTAAGCATGGAATAAGAATTTGTGGAATGGCTGCATTATTCCCAGGTAGCATGAGGGCTGAATTTATCATGGCATCAGTAGACTTGATTGTGAGATTTAATCCAATAGTCATCAGCTACTTATGGGAAGGTATTTCTGGAAAAGGCAGAGATAGGGGATTTTGCCAGACGGGAAGGATTAAAGGTGATTGGATGGGACCTATTTGTAGTGGAGCTTTTTAAATGTTGCTTACCTGATAGACCACCAAGCCTACCTTGGAGAGAGAGAAAAAGAAAACAAGAGCTTGGTGGATAGAGGAAGAGTAAGTGGGAAAACGACCTAAAGTTGAAAAATTAACAAGTAGTATATAAGCTGGGAGGATGGAGGATGAGGCCAAAGGGTGGAATGTCAGACTGTATTATCCCAGATGGCAGAAGTGTTCCTGGTAATAAGCTCTACAGTGTGGCAGTGACTGCACTGGAATGGAAGTAAAAATGAGATGATGTAGGAACAGGGAAGCTGGGTTACTGATAGGTCTATCCACATGGAGGTTAGAGCCCTCCACCACTCCTCACCTCTTCATGTTCCCCACCCTGGGCCCCCTCCCACCTTTTGTCCCTCTCCCGGGGGCTCCACGGAATCTGCCTTCTCTGTGTGACCATAAGCTTCAGATATTGTAGGATCAATGTCATAACTCTGGATAAGAAAATAAAAGTAGTGAGAGAAGGCTGTAGTGGACATCTATTTTGGTTTTTTTGTTTTTTTGTTTTAACACCCAGTATCCATAAGTCTTTCTGGAAAAACTACCTCAGGTGCTCTCTAGGATACTCACCCTATTTTTGAGTCCCAGTCTGTACAAGTAAAGTTGCCTTCCCTCTAGACCTCATTGTAAGGGTGGGTATGTGTGCAGCCTTGGCCAAAAAAAGGAGGTCCATGGTAAGCCCCCAAATGTCTGATAACCCCAGTGCATAGTCTAGGACTCACCTCTGGTTCCTGAGCTGCAGGTATCCTGGGGAGGTGTACCACGGCTCCACCAAGGCTATTAATATCAGTGGTGGCACCTTCATCTTGATTGGTGAACTGTACACACTAAGGGCAATATCTTGTATATTCCCATCAAGCATAGATGGAAGGAAAGCACCATGATCACCTTCCCCAAAGAGGGGGATGCCATCTTGATGACATCCTTGGAGATACTGTTTTAGTGCTCAAAGACACCCCCATGCCTTTTTGATATAAGGCATCAGTGTGCCGTGCAGTTCTCTGGTCAGCCTCAAGGACATGGTGCTTGGATCAGATTGAGGAATGGGGGAGCAGGACAGGGTCAGAATATGGGAATGATGAGGCATGAACTTTGTTCCACCAGTAAGGACATTCTTTCCCTTCACTTTTTCTTTCTTTCCCACTCACTTTAAGACATCTTTTGCTTACTCTCAGCTGTATTTTACCCTGGGAGGTAGGTGGCTGCCTGGTCAACATTCCTACCACTGACAGCTGAGTGGTGTTTTTCCTCTGCAAAAAAAAACCAGTCATCAACTGAGCAGCCTGAAAAAATATCCCGGGAGGGGAACCACTTCCCCAGGGTGCCTTTCTAGTAAGGAAACCTCCATGTCAAGTTTAAAGTATGCTCTCCAGATACATTAACATGACCCACATAACAGATTCTTAAGCAGCTGCTGTGCTGTTCCTGGACCCTACGGCAAGTAGCCCAGGGTCCAGTAGAGCAGCACCTCCGCCCAAATAGTGCCATTCAGGGTTCAGCCCCCTCTAGGAGCCTCTGGTCACTGAGTTCTAAATAATGATTAAGCTGTTATTTCTTCTTCAGCATTATTTTCAGAAAGTATACCTGTACTTAACGCTCCTCAGGTATAAAAGACCTATCTCCCCTACTTCTCTAAAGGATATAAAACATTCAGTGAGGGGGGAGATGTGGGCTGCTATACATTTTCAGTAAGGCTAAGCTAAGCGGCAGAAGACAAAGCCCACCTCCTCAAATTTCATCAGGGAGGAAATGGGCTTTGGGGTGGGGTGGGGGTGGTGGCGGGGGTGGAAGGGGCACAATATCTATTTCTTAGCAAGAACTCCAGAGGACTGGTCACCTTTTAGCCAAAGCCAAAGGAAGCAGTCAGTAAGAGCTGAACTATCTCCTTCCTTTCCCTTACACATAAGCCCTGAGTTACCCAAAACCCATGCCCCCAACACAGTACACAGTACACAGAAAAGATACACTATTATTAGATAAATATTTATTGGGGAGAATCAATAATCTCTACAAGGAAGGAGTTATTTCTGGATGGGAAGTCTTCATCCCTGGAAATTCTGGGGCAGTGTTTTCTGTCTAGACAGTAGAGACAGATGTCTGAACACAGGGCCTTCAGCAGTGCTGAGCGCAGTGGTGGGTGCCTGGCCAGCTTGACGCCTGCGGGTGGGGCTTGGATGGGGCACAGGCTCCCTGTGGGACACTGGTGGGGGATGTTTGTGACACAGTCGCTGGTCCTTGAATGCCACAACTTTCTGGGGGTGTCTCTTCTTATCTCTGATCTGTCTTGTACTACTTGGAGGATAACTCTGGCCAGCAAAGATAGCTTCTTGATGGCAGGACTTGATATTTGTCAGTTTACAGGAGGGAGCCCTGTGGTTGAAAGGATGCCCCTGGACAGGCTCTGTCCAGACCTGCACTTGCACCTTTTGCTGAGTTTTCCTAAACTGCACTGGGGAAGGAAGGGGCTCTTGAGAGTAGGTGACATCCATTGCATACTGACACCCCGGTTTCTCATCTAGGAACTTCCTGATGCCTGTCGCGATTTTCTGAGCTTCAGTTGTCCCAGTCAAGGCAGCTCTACTTTTAACTAGGCCTCTGTTCTGCACAGTTGATATGGGGCTGCCCTTTTCCTGGGCATCTTCTTGCCTTTTTTGTATTTTATCCCAGAAAAAAGCCATTGCAAGAAGTGCTTCGTTCTTTTTCTGATATGGCCTTCAGGAAGAGGCTGTCCCTTCTGTGATAGCATCTGGGAAGACTTGCTCGCAAGTGTCTTCTCTAGTACCATCTCCTGAGTAGGGAAACTCTTCCTCCTAAGTTGGGATGTCCCGAACCCTTTATCCCCTCGATCAAGCTCTTCTGCCTTGGGCTCCAGAGGGCTCACTCTCTTTGCAGTTGGTGGGAAACTCTTATCCTGGCACCTCCTTAAGGCATGCTTAGGGACCCAAGGTTCCTGCTGCTGCTCCATCCTGATTCCTCTGTCCTCCAAATGGACATGCAGCACCTGGGAAGCTCCCATGTCCCCACCTGAGACGCCCTGGGCATGAGTCAGTGAGGCCTCGTTAGTCAAGTTATCTGAAGCAAGGGATGTGTCAGTGGGTTGGCCTTGAGCCTGGCTACGCTCCCTGTTCTCCAGTTTAAAGTTCAACTCACTGAACAGTTGTTCTTTAAGGTCTAATGATTTAGGATCTTGGGGAACTGGTAATTTGGGTGGGGGGCTTCCAGTGGTCACGGTAGTTTCTACTTTATTCTCATTCACATTTATCATTTGGGAGCTCCCTGGCTTGCTAGTTGCCAACATGTCACTAGTTTTTAATTGAAGGGTATCAAGCTCCTCAGCCGTGAATACCTCCCTAGACCATCTGGGCATTGAAACAGGTTCTGACTTCTCCACCTTTTTGCCCCGTTGCATTTCTCCTTTATCACTGGAACGCACACTCTTATGCTTCGGCTCATATCTGACCCCAGCTTGCTTTGCAAGCAGCTTTTGGGGGTCTCTGTTGGCTAGTTGAATGTGTCTAGGACCTGCTTTCCCTGTGATGCAGAGGGAGACAGGCAGACGAGTCTGTCTGGCATCCTTAATTCTCTGAACACCCTCTGCCAGCCCACGGTTGACATCAGAGCGTGGTTGTCTCAGGACCCTCTGTCCTCCTTTGCCCACAGGTGAGGTGGCAGGGAGAGAACGATCCAGGTCAGGGGCTGAATTTGTTGTTCCCACTTTGTCTCCATGGAGAGATGCAGAGCTTCCTCTCAAGGACTTGAAGCTCCCAGATTTGGAGTCTGCCTCAGAAATCACATTGGTTGAGGAGGGCAAGTTGGCATGAGACAAGGACTGGCATGAGGCATCTTTCAATTTAAAGATCTGGATGGATTCAAGGACCTTGCGGGGAAGGGCCCACAACATCCTCATATGAAACCTTTTAATATGGGCTTCCAGCATCTGTTGTGTACTGGAATCAACAAAAGTCAGGTCCTGGAAGGTATTCAGGGGGTAGGCCTCACCCACTGATGAGGGCAAACTTCTCTGTTTTGTTCGGGTGTGGGATTTCACAGAAAGAAGCAATGTTTTCTTGATAGCATGCCATGAATTACGCACAGTCTCAGGGAGCCGACCCTCATGTATGTCCTCCAACTTCTTGCTCAAATGTACTTTTAGGACATTTTCAAGTTGTCTCCGACTTAGACTCTTTGCTGACACCCTTGAATTTTTCTCTGAGAGCCTCACCATCTGACTGTTTAGGTCTTTCTCAGAGTCATACCCCAGATCCTTACCTGAAGAGCTCTTTGGGTCATTCAACAAGTGATCTTTTGGGCCATTCTCTAGGCTGTGTCCCAGATCTTTCCCCACATCTTCCTCTAGCTGGAACATTACCCCAGGGCTTTCTGGAAGTGAGTTCTCAGGAACAGGCTTCAGTAAGATGGCAATTGATTTAGATTGAGTGACAGATAAAGTGCAGTCTGGCTGTGGTGAAACAGACAGAGCTGGTGGTGCATGATGACAAGCAAAAGAATCGGGGTGATTCATTGCCTGGGACAAATCTGATAAGGGGTTGATATCTTGGGAAAGGGTGTGATCAAGAGAAAAAACGGTATCCGGAGACAAAGTGGCCTCTCGTGGGAGAACAGGACCTTCTGTCTGAGTGTCACGTGGTAGGAGACGGGGAAAGGCAAGGGGTTGGGGTGGGGAGTAGTCCACAGGGAATTTGGAATCCAAGGAAGGAAAAGGCTCTGGTGCCAGAGAATGACCCAATGGGGAGGGTGAAAAAGAGTCAGCTAAGGGGGTCATTGGGTTAGGGGAGAGAACGGAGGTGGGCAGTGTGGTAGGCTCAAGCAGAGAGGCTGGTGTTAGGTCCCTTGGAGGGACTGTTGAGAAGGCAGGGGACAGAGTAAACGATGACTCAGTCACAGAAGCTGTGGAAGCCAACGGGGACACAGAAGAAGTAGAATCTTCCAGGGCCTCTGGGAGTAGCAGCCGACTGACCTCAGCAGTTGCATTATTACACACCTCACAGAAGGGGTCTGGACATAAGAGTTGACGCAAGCGGGTGGTGTCATCGTGCCGGCCCAGGGTGCTGCAGAAGACAGGAAGTACAAAGGTGCAACCAGGACCAGAACAAGGAAAGGGGGACCTGCTGGCCTGGCAGGGGTGGGGTCACTGGAAGCCTGCTGCCCCTTCACATTGCTCCACATCCATGAGTTCACAACATGCTCAGTAGCCCTCACCTCAAGGCCTTCATCACATACTCATTCCTATGCTACCCCCTGCCATGACTACAGCAGGTTGCACTGAATCCCTGGAATTGCATAGAACATGCTAAGGGGGGATCAGGAAAGAAGGGGAAAGAGTCACCTTTTCAGAATAGAAATCAGCTGCGTTTTCTCCTCTGTTTCTGTCTGGTGACATCTCCAACCTGAGAAACCAGGAGAGTGGGTTATATGTAATGAAGGTAGAAGCATAGGGATAATAAAGGAGTCCCCTTATGGGAAACCCTTGGGATATTAGACTCTGAAAGACCCAAGAATTAGTAGATGAGGTCAAATGGTCAGTGATATTAACATGTGTATGTTGCTTCTTGTAAAGTACTTTCACATGCATTTTATCTCATGTGATGCTCAAAACCACGATGTGAAGCCCAGAGATCAGTGTTGCCTTAGAGAGGGATCTGATCATCCAGGAAGTCAAAGGACTTTTACAAAGTCAGGACACAGAAGTTCTGACTCTTGACATCTCACCTGGCCACCTGTTGGGAAACACCCATTGCCCAGGTCCATCACTGCTTCATGCCCAGCGATGAGCAGAGCAGGGAATCTGAGAAGTGTCTCAGGCTCTGACTGCCTTCCCACAAGCCTCTCCTCTGAGAACTCTGGTCTCTGAGAGAAACTGTACCTAGCAGTTGACATCCTCAGAGATCAGGGACCTTGGATCTCCTGGAAAAGGCAGGAAGGGTCACCCTTGGAGAGTTCAGGTGGGATAGGCAGAACCTTACCTTTTGGTGTTCCACCTTTCCTTCTCCTCTTGGCTCTGCCCTGATGCTGAGAACAAAAGAAAAGAATGAAGGGCTGGGGCTCATTTCTCTCACTCTTCTCTAGGAAACTCAGATATTCATTATCCATGAATAATATGACTCTCTTTTAATTAACAGAACTTTATGTTCCTTCTTTTTATCAATTTTAAAGGTTTAAAATGCTTTCCATTTTTTTCTTCTTTGACAAACTCAAAGAAGGACTTTCGACTATGAGGTCCACACTTGATATTCTCAGTCAGAAGTCATCTGCCCAAGGAGGGCCTAGCATCTGAGGCCAACAGTTACGTCCATGTCCCTCAGATAGGACCCTGTATCCTGGAGCTCAGGCTCCAGCCTATGGTCAGAGGCTCAGCATTGCTGCTCTGATCAGCCCAGCACAAAGGAAGGCTTTGTCGAGTGATGCCTGACATGAGAATGTGAGGCATGATCAAGCAATGGGGAACTCTGTTCTCCTGCAGAGATCCCAAACTCTCTAAATAACCCAACCCAGGGCCACAGAATTACTGTTTGGGATTTTATCCTGGAGTCCTCCAAGCACTCAGATGGGACATGGGCT
Organism: Mesoplodon bidens; assembly: GCF_964165515.1. Taxonomy (NCBI): domain Eukaryota; kingdom Metazoa; phylum Chordata; class Mammalia; order Artiodactyla; family Ziphiidae; genus Mesoplodon; species Mesoplodon bidens. The sequence goes on from NW_027671346.1 coordinate 105,036, forward strand.
TCCACTGGAAGCAGCCGCAGAGCACAGGGAGACCAGGTCGGTGCTTTGTGACCGCCTGGAGGGGTGGGATGGAGAGGGTGGGAGGGAGGGAGATGCTTGAGGGAAGGGATGTGGGAACAGATGTATATGTATGACTGATTCACTTTGTTATAAAGCAGAAACTAATAAAAAAAAATGCACACACACACACACAAAATGTGGGAATAGAAATGGAAACAACAATAAAGAATCTCCGTTGGGGGCTCACCCAGGGCTGCTTACCTTTCGGATGTCTTTGGTTTTACTAAAGATAGATGAAAATGGCAAGCGCACCAGGTACCACAGGAACAGAAGAAGCAACCCCAACCCGCACAGGACGACGAGGTTTTGGTCAATATCCAAGGATGTTGAGTCACAGCTCGGACATGGGTCAGTAAGCTGTTCAAAAATGAGAGAGCGTTCCATTTTCTGAATTCCGTTTTCTGAATCACAAGGCTGCTTGAAGTTACTGAAGTTATTGAGCAGTCCCAGGCCTGCATCACAGAGCACTGAAGAGTCACAAAGGGTTTCTGAGTGTGGGGGAGGGGACAACATGGAGAGGGTGTGTCCACGGCCCCTCCCCCACCCACCAGTCCAGCAACCCCTTCCGCCCCTGCTGGGCCTTCCAGGTCCCTCTGCCCTACCCTGCCATCCTATTTTCCAACTCCATCCTTTCATGGTTTCATATATTTACAGTAATGAAATTTTCTGCTTGTCCCATCGGTAACCCAGATACTACCTGGGTCCCCTCTACTGTTTGGTAGAAACTTGACTTGGGTCTCACCAATTCCACTGCCTTAAGTGTCTGAAATACTGTCTGGAATTTTTGCTTGTACCCACACATTTATACTCAGGATCATATATGTCCTTAAATCCATCTTTCCTATAGAATCTTTTCACTATGCAAACCCAGTTCTAAAGAACTTAAAAGTTCTTTTATCCAGTTTTGTGAATGTTGAATAGGGAATTTTGCTTTTTGTTGCAGTCAGCCGTTACCATCTTCAGTCAGAGGGGCTGACTCAAATAATTAAAATGAAGAATTCATTGTTCAACATTCACAAAACTAAAGTTACTATAAAATAAATGTAAATAATTAAACTTTCACGAGATCTTGAGGATAAGTCTGTAGCACTTATTTTTCTGAAGTTAGTGAAGCTTAAACTGCATAAAGACTTTTAGGACATGCTACACACACACACACACACACACGCACCCTTTGACAAACCAATCTGGTATTTTCAAATCTAAGAATAAAGTGTTTTCTCATTTTATTCCAATCTTCCATCTTTTGTTTTGACCCTACTTCTTCCTACTCTACCTAAAATACAGACAGTCCCTGACTAGGGGACATCAATTTTCTAACATGTGCACAAATCCCTGTCCTAGTCAGTTTGGGCTGCCGTAACAAAACACCATAGACTGGGTGCTTAAACAACAAACACGTATTTCTCATAGTCCTGGAGGCTGGGAAGTCCGAAATGAAGGCAACAGCAGATTCTGTGTCTGGTGAGACCTACTTCCTGGTTCGTCAACAGCTGTCTTCTCCCAGCAACCCTGCAGAAAAAGTGGGTGAGAGAGCTCTGTGAGGTCTCTTCTATAAGAGCGTTAATTCCATTCATGAAGGCTCCACTGTTGTGACCTAATCACCTCCCAAAGGCCCCATCTCCTAATACTATGATATCATATTGGCCTTAGGGTTTCAACATATGAGTTTGGTAGGACACAAATATTCTGTCCATAACACTACCCAAAGGCTGTGCTAAGTCCTCTGGTGGCACGGTGGGACCCAGGAATGTCAAAGCCTTAGAGAAGAATCGAGTCTTGAGCAGCCTTACCTGATTATCCTTGTGGGCCCTGTAAATATCATCTTTTCTTAAGTGTGCCTTGCCACAAAGGTTGAGAAGCTCTGCTCTATATAATCATCCCCATAAATGTTTGAAACTCAACTACCTGCCATGCTTTTTTTCAGGCTCCTCTTGTCAGGTTTAAATAATCCCAGTATTTCCCTCCCCTCTTCCTACATCTTCCTTTCTAAACTCTTTATCTTCATGATAGCTGTTCTCTGAACTGTCTCCTAATTTCTCATGTCTTTCTTAAACTGTGATGCCCTTTATTTGACACCCATGGCCTAGCACAGTTACTTGATCTCCTGTGAAAGGGTTAGACAGCCTTCAAACCCACAGAGTCTTCTTTCAATTATGCAGGAACAGGTAACCTACCCTGAGGATAAAATCTGCCAAGAGGCACCACTTCCTCCTGACCTTGATATGCAGCCTCAGCCAAGTTTTCATTTAATACATATTTCCTGCTGGAAACTAGGAGACACAAGTACCTGTAAGTCGCAGGCTCTGTCCTTAAGGACCTCATGGTGCAGTTTTAGGGGCAAGCCCTACACAGGTCAAGAGTTACATAACCGCACAGGAGAGGTCCCCCATGGCATTTGTGAATTGGCAAGTGATCTCTGGAATAGATCAGAGAAGGGACAGATGCTATGGGTGATAACTGCTCAGACATTTTATGCTCCTTAGGAAGGTATCCCTGCATGCCTCTCCAATTTTCTGATACAAATTAACGATCCTTGGAGAAGATGGTTATAGAAGAGCTTTTCTCTTTTAAAAGGGCACATGTTGGCTAGATATCCTTACATACATGTGTGTGCCTTGCGTGTAAAACTTACAAGAAGTTTCAATAAAAAGGCTTTTCCCAAAATGTTAATAAGATTCCTTTTCAGAACCTGGTAGAGCTCCTTCAAAATTGAAAGAAACAGGACTAAATGTACAGCACTTTTCTTTGCTTTTTTTTTTCTTTTTGTACCAACCACAAATAAACTCCATTGGTATTTAGTAGGAGAAGTTCACAGCACTTATCCTTCCTAGACTAACATCAATGATAAATTATAAATTTATTTGTCTAATTTATAAAACATTTTGCTTTCAGCGATCTCAGTGCATTTTCACAAACATCCTGTGATGTAAACAGTACAGGTATTATTGTGCCCATTTTATCAGTAAATAAAACTGAAGTTCAGAGACGGGAAGAAACTTCCTTAGATTTGGTTCAGCAAGTAAGTAGTAGAGCCCTGCCTACTAAATTCCCCACATTCTCAATGCTACTATTTTAAACAATATAAATAAGTGACTTCTTAAAAAGTATGCCCTGGTACTAAAATTAAAGTGGTTATGTGATTGAGAATATTCACTTTATCCATTAAGTGAGGCCAAATTTGGGAAGTAAAGAAAAGCTATTTTTGGCATCCTATCACCTCTTAGGTACCTTTTCCTTTTCATTCTTAGCACCAGTATCTTGGTAAGTTTTCTCTGTTGCCCTCTTAAAACCTACTTTCAAGAACTCTATTACATATGATTCTCAGTAAGGTATAAATGAATAATAAAAGCTTAAAATGTCATCCCTCCCAGGAACACATGTCACACATTTTACATATATCTAACCCCAAAGCCTTGTAATAAAGCTCTCACCAGAGCATTTCAGGCAGCCATCCTGAGGTAGCAGTGGTGGCTTTCAGTAGAGTGAGAGCTTCTCCTCTCCGCCCAATGACATCTTCCCAGTTGACCTTCATCACTACACAGAAGTCTGGTTCCAGATTTCAGGCTGCACATGGTTAGATTATCCCCAAGAAAGAGTATTTTCCAAAAGCTCTACTAGAATAGTACGCTGCCTATTGGAGGAGACTCAGTAGGGATAAGTCGTTCGTCTAGGATTGTCACATGTCCTCAGTGCTCTCGCTCACATCCTGGCCACGGTCCCAGGGATGAGCCACGTAGAGGGAGCTTTTTTTAGGTTACCAAAGAGCCTGAAGAACAACAGATTCTAGAGTAGAATCCTTTAAAACTGAACTGAGCACTGCCGCTTTAAGATGTTCTTCGTTCATACACACACCACACTTTCATTGAACTCTACCACGTAGTATTTCTAGTAGAAATATCAAGAAAATAAGGCATTGCCTCTGCCCTCAGGCAGGTCATAGTTCAGTAAGTAAGGCCTGCAAACAAGTATAATAAAGTGATATGAACTATAAAAGAAGTAGGAATAAGAACACAATGAAAATACAGATGAAAGAGCAATTAATTCTTCCGCCAGGAGGGAGATGAGAGAGAGGCAGGGAAAATTTCAGACGTGGTGCCAACTGAGATGGGCCTTGTGAGGTCACCTCCTCCTCCTCTCCGTCCTTGCCCTGGCCCTCTTCCTGTTCCTCACCCCCTTCCTCCTCACCCTCCTTTGCTTCTTTCTTTAGACTTTAATTTTTAGAGCAGTTTAAGGTTCACAACAAAACTGAGCAGAAAACACAGAGCTTCCATATGACATCTGACACCCCCAACACCCCTCCACACACACACACAACCTCTCCCACTATCAACATCCAGCACCAGGACTTCCCTGGTGGTGCAGTGGTTACGCCTGCCAATGCAGGGGACATGGGTTCGATCCCTGGACCAAGAAGACCCTACATGCCACGGAGCAGCTAAGCCTGTGCACCTCAACTACTGAGAGAGTGCTCTAGAGCCTGTGAGCCACAACTACTGAGCCCGCAAGCCATAACTACTGGAGCCCACACACCTAGAGCCCGTGCTCTGCAACAAGAGAAGCCACTGCAATGAGAAGCCCATGCGCCGCAACGAAGGGTAGCCCCCACTCACTGCAACTAGAGAAAGCCTGCACGCAGCAAAGAAGACCCAACACAGCAGAAAGGAAGGAAAGGAAAGGAAAGGAAAGGAAAGGAAAGGAAAGAAGGGAGGGAGGGAAGGAGGGAGGGAAGGAGGAAGGAAATTTAAAAAAAAAATGCAGCACCAGAGTGGGACATTTGTTACAATCATACCTACATGGACACATCATTATCACCCAGAGCCCATAGTTTACGTGAGTTAGACAAGTGTATAGTGACATGTCTCCACCACTGTAGTATCACACAGAGTAGTTTCACTGCCCTGGAAATCCTCTGTGCTCTGCCTCTTCACTGCATTCTCCACCCTAACCCCTGGCAACCACCAATCTTTTTACTGTCTCCAGTGTTTTGCCTTTTCCAGAATGTCATATAGTTGAAATGATACAGTGTGTAGGTAGCCTTTTCAGATTGGCTTCTTTCACTTAGTGATATGCATTTAAGGTTCCTGCATGTATTTTCATGGCTTAATAGCTCATTTTTTCAGTGCTGAATAAATACTATTCAGTTGTCTGGATGTACCACAGTTGATTTATCCATTCACCTTAGACATCTTCTTGCTTCCCAGTTTTGGCACCTATGAATAAAGCTCCTATAAACTCTTTTTCTTAAAAAAACACGTTGTTGAGGCATAATTCATATACCATATAATTCACCCATTAAAAGTGTACAGTTCAATGACTTTTAGTATATTCACAATGTTGTGCATCCATCACTACAATCAATTTGGGAACATTTTCATCACTCTAGAAAAGAAACTCTGTTCCCCCTAGCCTTCACCCTTCAATCTTATCACTCTCCCCAGCCCTAGCTTACCACAAATCGACTTTCTCTATAGATTTGTCAATTCCAGACATTCATATAAATGGAATTATACAATATGTGACCTTTTATATCTGGCTTCTTTCACTTAGCATAATGTTTTCAAGGTTAGTCCATGTTGTTACATGTATCAGCACTTCACTTCTTTTCATGGCAAGTAATATTTCATTTTATGGATATACCACATTTTGTTTATACACTGATCAGCTGATGAACATTTGGTTTGTTTCCACTTTCAGCTATTTTGAATAAGGCTGCTATGAACATCTGTGTACACATTTTGCTGCAGACATGTGTTTTCATTTCTTGCTTATTCATTTTTGCAATAACTTAAAGTCACACTTTGTCTAAGTTTGTTGTTTTCTGAGATTTGGGTAATATAACCATATCAGACTCCCTGTGAAATGAAAGCTTTGGAGTCTAAATGCAGTTTCTGTCAAATGTCTGGGTGCATCAATTTGCCCTCCTGCCAACACTCTCAAAATTAGCCCTTGAGTCAGCAGGAATGATGGTGATGCATAATGCTTAACATTTAAAAGTAATGAACACCTTATGTTCTCAAGTTCCTATTCTTAGAAAATCAGAGGAGGGTGTGGGAAGAGAAAGTGCAATCCAGCCAAAGTGAACATGAGCAAACCTATTACATATATAAAAGTGCATGTGTGGTCACACTAAAGCATTGGGCATGTGTCTGAGGATGAGAGTAGCCAAAAAAATGAGGCTGAGAAAGAAGGGGACTCAACTGTGAATGACTTTGAATGACAGTTTAAGAAGCCTGAACTCTGGACCAAGGGAGTGGGAAGCTAAGGTTTTCATAACCAGAAGAATGGCATTCCCAGATCTCTGTTTTGGAAAGATGACTGGCAAGGTGACTGAGAGTTAGGGGGAAACATGCAAATTACATCACATAGGACTCTTTCTCTTGCAGATGATAGAAAACCTAATGAATTCTAGCTTGAGCAAAATTTTTAATTTACTGGCTTCTATTTCTCTATAACACAGGAGCAGATTCAGTTTCTGACTTGCTACCTCTTGGTTCTGCTTTCTTGGTGTTGACTCATTCTCAAGCCACTTCTCTTATAGTCCCAAGGTGGCATCCAGCCAGGAAAAACAGAATTGTTGTCCCAGTTTCTCAACCAAAGTCCCAACATTCAAGTGACTGGGACCAGCTCAGGTCATAAGAACACCCATGAAATAATTACTGGGAACCAGAGAATACTACTGGCCTAGTCTAGGTCAGTGCTACTGAAAGTGTGGTCCGTGGACCAATGCCTGTTTCCACATTTTTGTTACCATCTACAACAAGATAAGTTTAGACAATCAGCCATAAAAATAAACGAAATTGAGTTCTTTGTAGTGAGGTGGGTGGACCTAGAGTCTGTCATACGGAGTGAAGTAAGTCAGAAAAACAAATACCATATGCTAACACATAGATATGGAATCTAAACAAACAAAAATGGTTCTGAAGAACCTAGGGGCAGGACAGGAATAAAGACACAGAGAATGGACTTGAGGACACGGGGAGGGGGAAGGGTAAGCTGGAATGAAGTGAGAGAGTGGCATGGACATATATACACCACCAAATGTAAAACAGATAGCTAGTGGGAAACAGCCGCATAGCACAGGGAGATCAGCTTGGTGCTTTGCGGCCACCTAGAGGGTTGGGATAGGGAGGGTGGGAGGGAGATGCCAGAGGCAGGAGATATGGGGATATATGTATATGTATAGCTGATTCACTTTGTTATACAGCAGAAACTAACACGCCATTGTAAAGCAATTATACTCCAATAAAGATGTTAAAAAAAAAGGTAAGTATAGAAACTGAGGATGGTAGAAACTTGTACTGCAATTTGAGAGAGTCATTAAATTTAATAATAAAAACTGAGGCTTATATTTTGTATGTCATAGTTCGTGTGTCATTTTTCCAGTGATTCATTTTTACTATATTTTATACAAGTACCAGTCCACAGTGGATGGGGGTGTGGGAGATGAAGCAAACTGGTCCTTCACCACAGATAGTCTGAGAAACCGTGGTCTCATATACATGGTCCACTGTGAAGCCTGCGGGTGAATCAACATTCTGGAAGCACACAGGGAGACTTTGGGGAGCTCTTCTCCCCTCGCCATGAAAGAAGGCAAAAATAAATGTCCACTATAATCGGGATCTTAGTTGGAGAGAGGAAGGACATTCCCAGACTTACTTTAGCTCTCTTATTTTCTCAAGCTTTTGTCCACGTTGATCTGCCCTTATTCAGAGTCCCTAGTAAGAATTTACTCTGCATAAGCTTTGGATATGGCCAGTTTAATAGGCTAAACATTACATGGGCATTCACCTGCCTTGCCCATTAAAACTTGTATTACTAGAATCAAAGCATTTGAATGGCTCTCTTAAGCCATTAAGAGAAAAACAACTTTGAGCTAGAGTAACACAAGGTAATTACTAAGCTGAGCGAAATTCCTCTGCCATGCTCTTGGCACTGAGGTATGGAAACTCTACAGCCCTATAAGAAGTCTGAAGGAAAAAAAAGGTTTTATACAAATTTCAGGGGTCTAAGTTTCTCATTAAAAGTACATTTTAGAAAGTTGTTTTAAGTTAACTTGCTAGGGCAGTTGTACGGCAAGCAGACGGATGTAGCAATTTGTCAAACTGCAGCTTTCATCTCTCTTTTAAAATAATATGGAAACGATAAAAACACAATTAAAACTAAAATTAAAAAAGCATAATCTGAAAGAGTATTTTGATTTTTTCTAATTAAAGCTCTGCAATTAAAGTTTTGCTGGAGAACAACCTGTGTTTTTAATCTCACAAAGCGCTAATAAATGCACCGAATTTGAGATGTCTGCTAAAACTCAGAGCTGGAAGTGACCTTGGAGAACCTTCTAGTCTGGCTTTCTCATTTTACAAATTGGAAACTGAGGCCAGAGCAGGTTTATTTCTTTTTTCCTTAATCCTTTCTTTCATGTGTGTGCATGTGTATGTTTTCTCTTGGTGTCTGCACCTAATTTAGTCACTCAATATAGGACTTGCTTCTTTCCAGTATGAAGACAAGGACTCAACAAACACCAAAGTTTATGCAGTACTACCTCGAAATCTGCAATTTTTGCCTAAGTGAACTTCACAAACCATTGAGATAGTAATGCATTTTTGTGAAAACCAAATGGAAATACAGCATGTGCCTTCATGCCCTCTGCAATAAAATAAGCTGAATGTAACTTCAGTATTCTTTGGTGACCCCAGCTTAGTCTAATAAACAGCTGTGATACTGCAGAGGAGCAGGTGTAGGCGGTCTGGGACATGGACACAAATGTGCATTGTCTCCAGCAGTGCCCCACAAACCTGCTATCATTTTAAAAATCCATCACCTGTATTTTAGGAGTTTACCTCTTTTTCATAAAAACACAAGAATTGTTTGCCAAATGTACATATGCAGTGCAAAACTGACCTATGACAGAACTGCCTTTAGCAGGTCACGGGGCTACCCTAAAGAGTTAATGTAGTTTGGATCACTTTTATCCCCTCAGGGGGTGAGGGAACGACAGGAAGGAAATGGAATATAACAAATAATATAAGATTTGGTGGGTACTTAATTTGTGCCCCAAACTTTCACTCATTTCATTTCTTAACTATCTTGTGAGAGAAGAAATAGTTCTCTCACTCACAGATAACAAGACTGAGCCCCAGAAAGATTAAATAACTTGCCCAAGGCCATAAGCGCTAAAAAGTGAAAAAGTAAGGATTTGAACCAAGCTTGCTTTGGTCCCAGACGTGCATCTTCAGTCCACACAATACTGTCTCAGAGAGTAGAGTCACTGCGTCTTGATCACTGACTTCATTTTAACATGCCAGGAGCTATATTTTGCTGTATAAGAAACCACCCCAAAAATTAGTGGCTTAAAACAATGAACATTTTATTTGCTCATAATTCTGCAATCTGGGTTGGGCTTGGCTGGGTGACCCTTCTGTTGATCTTACTGATGGCTACTCACGTGGATTCATCCAGCTGGCAGGTCAGCAGGGGCCTGGGCTTGACTGAGACACTGGGATGGCCAGGCTTGTCTCTCAGGGCCTCTCCCTCTTATGTGGCTTTTCTGACAGCCTCTCCACATAGCTGTAGCAGGCTAACAGCATTCTTATAAAGCAGATCATGGCTCTGAAGAGAACAAAAGCAGAACTTCTTAAGGCTTGGAACAAGAACTGATAGAGCATCACTCTGCCACTTCCAGTTAATTAAAATAAGTCATACTCCCAACTCAGGTTCTAAGAAAGAGGACTACACAGAGGCAAATACTGGGAGATCACGGGGGGCCAACAAGGTAACAGTGGTCGCTATACTCTTCTTGAACTGTGGCACGATCAACTGTAAAAGTTGCTGTTTCTTCTATACCTTCCATTTTTCTTATGTGCAGTTTTTCACTCTTTTCCTGTTTGTTTCTCCACTTTCTCCTACCATTTCTTAGCTTTTCTGCGTTGTAACTGGCCTTCCCTAGGCAGCCACAAATAAAGGATGCCTCTCCTTCAGAGCAGTGAACTGACCAATCACATCTTGTCAACCCTATTCTTCAGGTCATCAGTCTTTGTTAAAGTGTTCTACTGACAGAGGTTGCTTTGTCTAGGTTTTTGTTTCATCTTGTTTTGCTTTATAAACTGCGTTCAAAGCTGGAAGTCTAATGTAAAGGAAATAGGACATTACTGCCTCAAGAAGCAACTTAAGTGAGTACATTTAAAAGCTTCACCCTTATAAATAAAAGTTAGAATCTATCATACTCCTCTTCAGTTTTACCTGCAAGAAGGCAAGATGTCCAGTTCAATGGCCAAGGCAAGAAATCAATGTTTATCATGTTTTACATGCTTTAACTTCCTTTAGCAGTCATTCACCAGGGCAGAGAAGGAAGAGAGGCCTGTAGGAATCAGATAACTTCCAGCATTACAATTCTAGTTCACAGCAGGTTTCTTCTTACACGTAGCTAAAATGAGATCCGATTAAATTTCCATTGAATCATTCAACCTGTCTGATCACTGCTTTCTGCTGTCAGGAGAGTTTCAAGAGTACTAAGAATTAGGGCCAGGAGAACTTGCTGTACAGATACCACAAGCATGAAGAGGGCAAAGGAAATAAGAGAAAAGAATTGTAAACACCCAAGGTGAAAATTCTTGCAGAAGGGGATCATGGGTTTCCATTTGAAATACTGACGAATTCAAATGAAAGTTAAAAGTTGAAATGTGGATTACCCTTCAAGTGTTTCCAAATCCATTCACTGACAATGTTGATCATTGTGTCTTTTATTCTGCACCCTGAGGCCAGTCACTGGATCCTTGATTGTTGCATTACATCTCCACCAGACATTTAGGTGCAAAAATGAAAGGGGATTAAATTTAATTTGGCTATGAATTGCTCAAGTGAAGGAGGCAACTGAGATAAAATGTCTTTGTTACTATTTTAGACTAATTCATTGACTCTAATCTGTGTTCTGTCATCACAAACATCAAAAGTTGATTGAAAATGGGTGTAAATTCATACATAAATAATACACAAACTCATGATAACCCTCATAATGATTTACAAAGTCCAATAAATATTCTAAGAAAATTTGGAGAATCTGACTAGATTCTGATGTTCTCAGGAAGAAAACATTGATAAGTTTATCAAAGAAATTTTTGAATGAAGAATATGAACGGCAGCCACACTAGATATTTAAGTACAGCATAAAGCTGAGCTGGAGGGAGTGGTGCCCACCAGCACCAGTGTCCACATGGTGGGGAGAGCGCCAATGGTGGCTGCCGCCAGTTGACTCTGTCCCCAGGGTGAACAGCAGTCATCACCATCCCTCACCCCATGCCTCTCTGGGAAACTCTCCAAGACCAGTAAGCATTTTTTGTGAGAAGTGTCTTTTAAAACTGCTTTTGCTATATCCCATAAATTTTGGCATCAACATGTCTCATGGTCTGCCTGAAGGACAGGGCCTGGATCTGACCCCATCTCTTCATCCCAACCTCCAATTCTCCCCCTGGACCAGCCTTCACCACCCTCAGCCTCAAGTCACCTGTCATGGTCTCCCACACGAGCTCCACGCTTTTTACCCTTTTGCTCACATGTTAGCTTCTGCCCTTTTATATGGAAAATAAACACTCTATGGTGAAAAAAAATAAGGCTATGATAATTAAAATAAGACACTACAGAAAGAAGGAAAAATATAAAGATATAGAACACACACTAGACAGTCCAGAATTGATTTTTTTCCATACAAGAATTGGCTAGGAAACAAAAGTGACATCACCAGAAAGGAAGAACTATTCATTAACTTGTGCAGGAATAACTGGGTAGGAATTTAAGGGAAATAAAATTAATTTAGACCCATCTTTCATAGTGTATAACAAAATAAATCCCAGATATATTAAAAAGTTAAATATTTTTAAAACATCCTTTTCCAAATGCCTGCTCCAACAAGGTATTAGATCTGTGAATTTAAAACCAAGGATGACTTCCTAAGCTTAAAATCCTTTTAAGAAATCATAAAACAAAAGACCAACTGTTCAGACTACATAAAATTTGAAACTTCTATTTGTAAAAAAAAAAAAAAAAAAGAGTAGCAAAACCAACTTTTTAAAAAGAACAACAGCAGATTGAGAAAATGCATTATTTTACTATTAGAGCAAAAGAAAACATTTTCACATTTATTTTTGATTTTTATAAAAATGTTTGTTTATCTTTGGCTGCGTTGGGTCTCCATTGCTGCGTGCGGGCTTTTCTTTAGCTGCGGCGAGTGGGGGCTACTCTTCATTGTGGTACACGGGCTTCTCATTGTGGTGGCTTCTCTTGTTGCAGAGCACAGGCTCTAGGCGTGCGGGCTTCATTAGTTGCAGCACGCAGGCTCAGTAGTTGTGGCTCGCGGGCTCTAGAGTACAAGCTCAGCAGTTATGACACACGGGCTTAGTTGCTCCGTGGCATGTGGGATCTTCCCGGACCAGGGCTCGAGCCCATGTACCCTGCATTGGCAGGTGGATTCTTAAACACTGTGCCACCAGGGAAGTCCCAGAAGTTCATCTTCTTTAGCAATTTATTTTCATATATGGAAAGGAAAAGAAAAATGGTTAAAAAAACCTCTAGGTCCTTACTGCATAGTTAATTCATGAAACCCTGCTGCGCCTTACTGTACTCCTTGCTCCACAGTATTCCAGTCATTTTATTTTCACATTGTCTGAAGACAAGTGTATTTATGGAGCAGACTACTTGAAATAGGAACTGTCCACTAAACCTTGAAAACGTAGTCGCTGCGTCTATAGCTGACTTACCATTCTGGTGCTCTCTCTCAACCCTGAAGGTCTTAGAAGAGACCTTTTATCCACTTTATAAGTATCAGGCCCAACATGACATATAAGCATTTCACAAAATAGTTTGAATTTTGGAATAATTTTGATTCAAATACTTGGATGCAGAGATGGAGAAATGAAGGAGGCAAGAAGGTATTATTCCTCTGTTCAGCCCCTTGCACTAGGTTTGTGTCCCAAGGAAAGAGGAGCATCTCTGTCTTTCTACATGGAGCACGGCCCTAAGGAGAGTGAAAGGCGCACAGGGCTGTCCTGCCATCTTCAGGGCGTGAACCACTCTTCCAGGTTTCCTGGCAGACTAGAAAATATGGCTCTTTCATGGAGGGCACACAGCAGTGTCAGTGTGACAGAGCCATCCTCGGATACCTTAGCTGACACCTGACATTCCAGTGGCTGCCAAAGTGGAAGAACAAATGGAACATGTTTTTGAAACCCATGCAAACACCTCTGAGGATGCTCAGTGTGTGTGTACTTAGGGACCAAAATGCTACAACAAGACAGAACTATAAACCAGGAAATTTTTGCTTGATACCATTTCTCGAACTCTATTTACGCCCACAAATAGGTGAAACCCAAGGCAATTCAGGTCACACTGACAGATGCATTTGGCCAAGTTGGTACGTTGAATACCAACTGTTGAGTTTCTTGACCTCATCTGAACAGTTCTCTGATGTGTGTGGTCAAAGGAAGGTCACGGATCTCAGGAAAGCATCTCCCTACCACACCTGCTCTGTCTCTGTGTTCTTTGTTCCTGTAAGTCCCCAGTTTACTGCCATCTCCTGCCCCCGCTCTCCTTGCTGGCACAGGCTTTTCTGAATATGATGTGTCTCTTTCCTGGCTCATTCTTTGGCATTTCACTGAAACACCTGCTATCAGACCTCAGGAATAGGGAGAGTTATTTTTTGCCTGGTCAGGAATGAGCAATTGGTGGGAGTCATTTCTTTAGTGTGCAGTGCTCTGAACCCAGTGCTTTGGGTGTGGAGGTCCAAGGCATTTCCTTGGGGAATCTGGTCAGCTTCCTGGTATAGAAGACTTAAGTTAGCCACAATCCTTAAAGCAGTCCTATGAGAACATATAAAATACACTTCTATGTTAGAAATGTCCTAGCATTTTTGGAATTAGGTACTTTTGAGTGTTTTTATTCCATAGACATCACGGATGCCATATCTCAATTGCATTTCAATTACTGACTTATACTTCCGCAGTATAAACTTTGTAACTTCTTGACCACGAACTAGGCTGAGCACTGAGCTTGCTTCCTTTCTTTCCCTCCCTCCCTCCCCCTTTCCCCTTCCTTCTTCACTCCCTCCCTCCTCTCCTTCCTCCTTCCTTCCTTCCTCCCTCCCTCCATCTCCCTCCTTCTCCTTCCTTCTCTCTCTCTCTCTCTCTCTCTCTTTCCCTCTCTGGCTTGGGTGATTGTTGATGCCATTCAGAAACAGAGAAGATGATCTATTCAGTTTCTAATATGTCAAATTTGAATTACCTAAACAGGTGGAGATATCCTCTACCCAGTTATGTCATACATAGTAGAAACTTTATAAACACCTGTGATTAAATATATTTGGGGTCCAGTTCTGGAGCTCAGCAGAGAGGGCAGCCTGAAGATGTAAGTAGGGGTCTTCAACATACAGGGTGGACGACATGGGCGTCTTGGGTTTAGAAGATGTCCCTTGGGGAATCTGCACAATGGGAGAGTGAAGGACAAAGCTCTGGGGAAACAGACCAGGGGCCGGCAGAGGACCTGAGAAAGAGCAGTTAGAGAAAAGTGAAGATAACCAGGAAAGAGAGAGGTAATGGAAACTGAGGGAAGAGAAGATGCAAGAGAGGCTGTGTGACAAAGAAGAAAAGGCCTGCAGTGCCCTGAATCCTGCAGCCCCCAACCCTGGCACCTGGGGGCAGGGAGCAATCACTATATAGTCACAAAGTTTGTTGCTTTTTATAGAGAGGAAGGACTCATTCAGAACCACAATGAGCAACATTGCCCCCTTTAAACATTATTTTTCATTAATAAACCTCCACAGAATTAACAGTATTTTATTTTTAAAAAATTTGTCTCTTCTTTTTTTTTTTAACCATTATTCATCATCTCTTTGATTACTTGCTCAAACCCAGTACACGTGTATAGGGGTATCAGAATTGAGAAGTGAGGGAAACCACTTTATTAACAAGAGAAGAGTGCTTATTCATATAGTTCCTTTAGTCCTCAGTCTTATAATGTCTACTCATTTTCAGATAAATTTCCCCCCTTTCCTTTAATGAAGTCATGTCATAGACCTGTAACACAGATTCTTTGCTTAAATGTAAAAACATTTAAAAATAAATGTGTACTCCCTTCACTCATTTCTCCTACCACCCCACCCCCTGCCTCTGGCAATCACTAATCTGTTTCCTGTGTCTGAGCTTGTTTTGTGTTTTGTTTGTTTGTTTTAGGGTCCACATATAAGAGAGGTCAAATGGTATTTGTCATTCTCTTTCTGACTTATTTCACTTAGCATCATGCTGCCCACCCATGTTGTTGCAAATGGCAAGATTTTTTTTTTTTTTTTTGTGGTACGGGGGCCTCTCACCGTTGTGGCCTCTCCCGTTGCAGACCACAGGCTCCGGATGCACAGGCCCAGCAGCCGTGGCCCACGGGGCCAGCCGCTCTGCGGCATGTGGGATCTTCCCGGACCGGGGCACGAACCCATGTCCCCTGCATCGGCAGGCAGACTCTCAACCACTTCACCACCAGGGAAGCCCAAGATTTCATTCTTTTTATGGCTGAGTAATATTCCATCGTGTGTGTATGTATGTGTGTGTATATATATAATGTATATAAAATTCTTCATTCATTCATCCATTGATAGACACTTCTGTTGTTTCCATATCTTGGCTATTGTAAAATAATGCTGTAGTGAATATGGGGGTGCATATGTATTTTTGAGTTAATGTTTTTGTTTTCTTTGGATAAATACCCAGAAGTAGAATTACCGGGTCATATGGTAGTTATAGTTTTCATTTCTTGCAGAACCTCCATAATGTTTTCCACAGTGGCTGCACCAGTCTATATTCTTACCAACAGTGCACAAGGGTTCCCTTTTCTCCACATCCTCACCAATACTTGTTATTTCTTGGCTTGTTGATAATAGCCACCCTAACAGGTGTGAAGTGATATCACATTGTGGTTTTGATTTGCGTTTCCCTGACGACTAATGATGTTGACCTCCTTTTAGATTACTGATTCAGTCTTCTTACTAGTAATTGGTCTGTTCCTATTTTCTACTTAATCATGATTCTCTCTTCATACTTGTATATTTCTGGGAATTTTTATTTCTTCTAGGTTGTCCAATTTCTTGGTGTATAATTTTTCATAGTAGTCTCTTATGATCCTTTGTATTTATGTTGTACCATTTGTGATATTTCCTCTTCTACTTCTGTTTTATTTATTTGAGTCCTCCCTTTTTTTCTTGGTAACTCTAGCTAAAGACTTGTCAATTTTGTTTATCGTTTCAAAGAACCAGCTCTAAGTTTCACTGAACTTCTGTATTGTCTTTTTGGTCTCTGTTTCTGCTGTAATCTTTGTGATTTCCTTACTTCTACTAACTTTGAGCTTCATTTGTTCTTCTTTTTCTACTTCCTTGAAGTGTAAAGTTTCTTGAGGTAGGTATTTATTGTTATGAACTTCTCTCTTACAACTGCTTTTACTGCATCCCCCAAATTTTGGCATATTTCCATTTTTGTTTGTCTCAAGGTATTTTTAAATTTCTCTCTTGATTTCTTCTTTGACCCATTGGTTGTTTTGTTCTTTTTTTCCCATGTTCACTCTTGTTTTAATTATATACAGCAGAGACCCTGACATTCAGAGTACCAAAAAAATCCCGTAACTACTGTTCCTACCCAATAGATATTTAACATATGATGCTTATTGAGAACCTACTGTGTACATGGGGCTCTGCTAAGTACGGGAGGGGGTGGTTACAAAGAAGTATAAGGCTTGCTCTCTGCCCTCAAAGAACTTACAACAAAAGGCTGATGAACTAAGGGACACGTGGGCAGGCAATATACAAGGTGTGATACACGTACAGGAAGGTGAGGCCGCTGTGATGTGATGGAGTTTGAAATCCAGACTTTGCTGCTTATTAGCTGTGTCAGCTTGAAAAGTTACTGAACCCCTCTGAGCTTCACTTTCCTCATTTGTAAAACGGACTACGAAGCCTACCTCGAAAGCTTATCATGATGTAAGGAGCTAAGGCACATGGAAATCTTAAGGTGTCGTTATTATGGTTTCTCTGTGCTAGATACTCAAGAACGGCTCCTGGATCTGTGGGATTTGGGTTTGGCTTTGAAGAATGGATAGGACTGAGAAAGCAGAGAGTTAGGGAAGGAAGCCATTCACCCAGAGCTCTCCGTAGGCAACAGCGTGACCTAAGTCGTGTTTGTCTTCCCGCTCTAGTATTTCATTACCACATCCTTACCCGAAAACCCCCTTTTCAGGATCCTGTTTTGCAGAGACACGTTGCTGCCACGACCTGAAACTTTCCTATGCGCCCCCCTCAGAGTCAGTCCCTCTGTGCCTTCCAAGGAAGCTGCTGTCTCGTCCAATAAGCCAGACAAAGTGGCAGTAGGTCTCAATTTACTGATCTGTAAAGTGGGGGTAACATTACCTCCCTTCCCTTCCTTAAGGTTTACTGTGAGAAGCAAACGATATCACTGATGTGGAAGCACTTTGTAATTGTGAGCTTCTAACTCCACAGGATGTTGTTAGGATGACAAACTCGGCTGCTGATTGAATCCAATTCGACGCTACGTGGAAAGATAGGCCTGACACAATATCTGGTCTGTAGGCTCTTTCTTGAGAAATGTCAAAAGGTATATATGATTAAATCAAAAGAGTGAAAAGAGATCATCTTTAAGGTCTGTTGTTCTCTCTTAGGGGAAAGTTTTTAATGTTTAAAAATCTAGAATCCATGACGTGTGCTTTGTAATCAACCCCCCAAAATGACCGTTGAGAGAAACGGGGTTCTGTCAGGCCAAGCAGGAGGGAGGAGAAGCACCTTGCCTGCTGCGGGTGTTGGGGGAGAGACCTGTGGACTGATGGAGTCTGGTAGCACTTGCCTGACATCTCAGCTGGTGGCCTCCTCTCTCACTAGCACTAGGCTAGTTTTCGCAACTCTAAAAAGAGCCGATTTTTACAAGCGTTTCCCAGTAGGTGGATTTTTTAGTTGTCCTTCTCTTTTCTGTCTGTAATGCTGTCTCCTTTGGGCAGTTTCCCCAGCACCTCCACTGGGTTTTATGACTGGATGGACATTGAGACTTTTATTCCTGTGGGTGTTGGGTTTCATTTTTATTCCTAAACCTTTATGGTCTTCTGGTCCCTTGCAGGCTGAAGCATAAGGAGGGGCTGATTTTCCTAAAGCAGAGGCCGGTGGAGGCTCTTTGGGCTGAGCAGGAGCTGGAGCTGAAGCGGGAGGCGGAGCCGGAGCCCCGACCCATTGGTGCTTTAGTAGCATGTTGTTTAATCGCCACATAGTTTTGAATTTTCCAGCTTCCTTCATGTAATTAATTTTGGTTTCATACCATTGTACCTGGAAAAAAGGTACTTGATATGATTCCAGTCCTCTTAAATTTATTAAGACTTGTTTTTGGGGGGCTTCCCTGGTGGCACAGTGGTTGAGAATCTGCCTGCCAATGCAGGGGACACGGGTTCGAGCCCTGCTCTGGGAAGATCCCACATGCCGCGGAGCGACTAGGCCCGTGAGCCACAACTAATGAGCCTGCGTGTCTGGAGCCTGTGCTCCGCAACAAGAGGGGCCGCGACAGTGAGAGGCCTGTGCACCGCGATGAAGAGTGGGCCCTGCTCGCCGCAACTAGAGAAAGCCCTCGCACAGAAACGAAGACCCAACACAGCCAAAAATAAATAAATAAATAAATAAAATATAATAAATAAATTAAAAAAGACTTGTTTTTTGGCCTAACATATTCTCTATCCTGGAAAATGTTTCATGTGTACTTGAGAAGAGTGTGTATTTGTGTTGCTTTTGTATGGAATTTTCTATATATACCTGTTAAGTTCATTTGGTCTAATGTGTCATTTAAGGCTGATGTTCCCTTATCGATTTTCTGTGTGAATGATCTATCCATTGATGTAAGTGGGGTTTTAAAATTCCCTACTATGGTATTGCTGTCTGTTTCTCTCTTTAGGTCTGTTAATGTTTGCTTTATATATTTAAGTGCTTCTGTGTTGGGTGCATATATATTTACATATGTTATATCCTCTTGTTGGAGTGACTCCTTTATCGTTATAAAACTCCCCTCCACTCCACCTTATGACACACCTGGCTCTCCTTTGTGGAAGCCAGAGAGCCCCCAGGAAAGCAGACCAGATGATACCTCAAGCTGGTCTCAAAGAAGTAGAAGTTTGATCGGGGTTTTTCATTGTCCCAGGATCCTCCCTTATAATCCTGTCCCAGGTCCAGTTCTCTCCCAGGACATTGACTACCCACATTCCAGATGGGGATAAAGAGGAAATTGTCAGGAAGGATGGTTCTTATCAGCTGGCCACTGTCACTTTCACCCCTTATTTGGAGATGCTTATCCTGTTGTTCTTCTCCTATTACCTCCATTTCATTAAGGCTTTTTTTTTTTTTTCCTGAGGTTTTATCTTGTTCTTTCATTTGGAACATACACCTCTGTTTCTTCATTTTCTTGACCCTCTGTTTTGGTTTCTGTACAGTAGATGAAACAATCGCCTCTCTCAGCCTTGAAGGAGTGGCCTTGTGTAGGAGATGAAGCTTGTTGTTCAACCCTGCCCCAATGCTTTTTTGTCTCTCAAACCTTTGTGCTTATGCAAGCAGCCCATTACATTTTTAATAACTCCCAGTAACTGAGAATGTGCCAAGACCTGTCAGCATCCCTAATGGGAGGATCTCAGCCCCTAGATTCAGGCTGTTTAGAAGCCAGACCCTCAGGCAGTGGCTTTTTAAAGTATGAAAACGTACACAGATACATGTTTTGTAGGACCATAAGTGTAAGCTCTGCTGGCCAGGTGACCTGGCAGTCACAAAAATCAGGGCTCCAAACAAGTATATAAGCTCTTTCTGGGAGATACTGGTGAACTGGAACGAGGCAGAGGGAGAGTGCCAAGATGGCATCCACAGCCTGCATTCCTCATTCCGTAATTACGGAGAGCAGCTCCGTAATCCACTACATGTGTGCTGAACCTGAAGCCTGCCCCTCAGGCTGGAGCTCCAGGATAAGCCAAGCAGCCTCCTTCACAGATGACTGGGGTATGTGCATCAGTCTGCCTCCGGCTCAGTCCCTGGGCTGGCAGCCTGCCAAGAACCATCTCTCTGATTTGCTACAATCCCGTAGGATCCACAAATGCAAGTCCCCCTGTCCACCAGAGCCAGGCAATCAAGGGGCATCCCCTAAGCAGCAACTGCAAAAACGGGGGCGCCAGATACAAAAACCAAGGCAGTAGCCAAGTGTAAAGTTTCCTTCCAGGAGACACCGGCTCTCTGGAGGGCAGCAGAGGGAGAGCATGAAGACAGTGCCTGCCCTCCAAGGCCTCTGAAAAGGATTACAGTCAACCCCTAGATGTGTGTTTAATTAGAAGCTTGCCCCTCAGGCCACAGCCATGATGATAAGCTAATAGGTCTTCTTCACAGAAAGATAGGCTTCTGGGTCTGTTGCCTCTTGCTGTGCCCCGGGGGTGGTAGCTGCTGAAGAATTCTTTCTCCTTTGGTTGTGTGAGACCCACAAGTGTAAGCGCCACTGCCTGCCAGAGCCAGGTGATGGAGATGTGTACTCTGGCATCAGCTGCAAAAATTGGGGTATGAGCTCCTTTCTGGGTGACACTGATTTTTACAGTCCCAGGGGACCAGGAATGCAAGCTCCACTTGCCTCCAGAGCCAGGTGGTCAAGAGGTATCCCCCGCCCCAGGTGGCAGCCACAGAGATCTGGGCACCAGGCACATGGAAAGAGCTCCTTCTGGGAGAAGATACTGGTGCTCTGGAGCACAGCAAAGGGAGAGTGCGAAGATGGCCCCACCAGTCTCCATCCCTGGAGACTGTTCCAGCAGGCTTCTAGAGGTGTGTGTTAAATTAGATGCCTGCCCCTCAGGTCAACACGTATATAAGCAGGTGAGCCTCCTTCACGTTAAATCAGGGCTTGATTGGCTGCCTCTGAGCTGGGCCCGGGGGCGGGTACATCTGAGCACAGGGCCGCTTTAAGAGCTGGCTCTCAGATAGCTACAGCTCTGCGTCTGAAGATGTGAGCCCTGTTGGTTTTCCAAGTTAGGGCTTTTGGGGGCTCGTGTCTCAGGTGCAGGTCCTAAAAGGTGAGGTGTCCAATGTGGGGTTCAAACTCTTTCCTTCTTGGGGAGAAGCTCCGGGTTTTGAGTTTTCTCCTGGTTGTGGCTCACTGGGGTGAGCTGGGGGTGGCGTTTATATCGAGATTGTATGCCCATTTCCATGTGGTTTCCTTCTTGTTTGCCAGATGTGTAGTGGTCATTCAGCCGGACTTGGACTTTAGGTTTTCTTTCTTTTTTTTTTTTTTTTTGCGGTACACGGGCCTCTCACTGTTGTGGCCTCTCCCGTTGCGGAGCACAGGCTCCGGACGCGCAGGCTCAGCGGCCATGGCTCACGGGCCCAGCCGCTCCGCGGCATGTAGGATCCTCCCTTGCCGGGGCACAAATCCGCGTCCCCCGCATCGGCACGCGGACTCTCAACTGTGCCACCAGGGAAGCCCTAGGTTTTCTTAAGAGAAAAATTTTCCGTATGTAGCTGTAGACTCAGTGTGTCTATGGGAGTAGGTGAGTTCAGGATTTTCTTATGTTGCCATCTTGAACCGGAACTTTTCTAGACTGAATTTTAAACACTCTTCAAATCATGCGACAGCTTGCTGCCTACAGGTTTTTAGAGAAAGTCATAGGAAACGAACTTTTTTTTTTTTTTTTTTTTTTTTTTGCGGTACACGGGCCTCTCACTGCCGCGGCTTCTCCACCGCGGAGCACAGTCTCCGGACGCGCAGGCTCAGCGGCCATGGCTCACGGGCCCAGCCGCTCCGAGGCATGTGGGATCCTCCCGGACCGGGGCACAAACCCACGTCCTCTGCATCGGCAGGCGAACTCCCAACCACTGCGCCACCAGGGAAGCCCATGAAAGGAACTTTTTAAGTAGTATCAATGCTAAAAGAATTATCCTGGCGGCGTAAAACATTGTGAAGGTTTTCCAAAATGCTCCTTGACACAGTAGGGCCTCCATGATTGAGATTTGAACTCCTGTGATCTGCTTAATACTGACAAGGTTATTCTAAGGGCTTTGTGCTCTCAAACATGAGCAGCATGTTATTACCCTCGATTTCAACGGAACTTCTGAAATGCCAAGAGTTTGCCTGCTGTTCCTAAGCTCGGAGAAATATAATCTGGTCCAGCAGGTCGGAGGACCTTACGTTTGGATGTGGCCCACCGTGAATGTGAAATGCTAAGTCTTCATAGCCAGATCATTTGAAATGGCCTTTCAGTTCTTAATTAGTAGATGCTTTCTCTACCACTGACTACCTGGGAGTGACGTGAAGGAGAATTTGCCTAGTTTGCAGGGGGGCGCCTGGGAGAGCCATTATCACTCACAGTGTGTTAGAAATGAAAGATTGAAGAAAAGCTGATTAAAGCCCCAGCAGCTGCCTTCACAAATGAACTTCAGGAGAAAAAGCAGTTTAGTGTAAACGTGGCAAGTCTTCATATTGGAGCTTGATGAAATTAAAGGCAATGCCAGGTAATATAAACCACTGTTGAATCTTTCTTTTATTAAAACTGGGTTAAAACAAGGAGTAGAAATTTGTCAGGTGCAGTAATTACTTTGGTACTTTACTGATGAAAGCTCTCTTGGGCAAAGCCCTCCTCATCTCTTTTCCATTTCCTCCTAAGTTAGACTTTCAGCTGCTAGAAGAGAATAAATATGAGCTAAGAAGAGGGTAACTTCAAAGCCTATCCATTTATGCATTAAACATTTCTAAGGGTAATACTGGTGATGTTTTCCCTCACTCTTTCAGTTGCCCTGAATTACTACCTTGAGAAAATTTCTAGATTATTTGGTCAATTATATTCTTAGGGGAACAGAGAAACATACATGTTGGTGACCATAGAAACAGGAAAAAAAAACTCTGATGAGACAACATCTGTTGCATGTGAAAATACTATAACCCAGCTGTTGCGGCTAAAGCAGGAGATGGAAGAAGGATACTGGGGCAGCAATAGTGGGATAAAAGAAACTGATAAAGAAGAGAAAAGTCTGTGAGGTCCTTGCTTGTAGTGTGGTCTTTGAAGCAGCATAAACGTCACCTGGAAGAAATCACCTGTTAGAAATGCAGAATCTCAGGCCTTACCCCAGAATACTGAGTCAGAGTCTGCCTTTTAACGTGATCTGCAGGTGATTCATATGAACATTCCAGTTTAAAAATCTCTTGATCTATGGGCAGCCCTATAGATGCCCATCTAAGTGCTATCAAAGCCAGGGAGACCTATACAATTCAGAGGATATCCACAGCTTCTCAGAAGGCATTTGCAGAGGGCATGCCAGTGGAAGGAATTACACATTCAGTGCTGGTGAAGATAGCAACAAATAGCTAGAGAAATAGAAATTCACAGGAAATCTTTAATTTTTAAAATTTTATTTAAGTGTAGTTGACTTACAATGTTGTGTTAATTTCTGCTGTACAACAGTGACTCAGTTATACATATATCTATTCTTTTCCATTATGGTTTATCACAGGATTTTTTAAAATAAATTTTATTTTATTTAGTTTTTTTTAAATTTTTGGCTGCATTGAGTCTTCGTTGCTGTGTGCGGGCTTTCTCTAGTTGTGGTGAGCAGGGGCTACTCTTTGTTGCGGTGCATGGGCTTCTCATTGTGGTGGCTTGTTGCGGAGCACAGGCTCTAGGCACACAGGCTCAGTAGTTCTGGCTCGCGGGCTCTAGAGCACAGGCTCAGAAGTTGTGGTGCACGGGCTTAGTTTCCCCGCGGCATGTGGGATCTTCCTGGACCAGGGCTCGAACCCATGTCCCCTGCATTGAATCCCCCAGGCGGATTCTTAACCACTGTGCCACCGGGGAAGTCCCTATCACAGGATATAGAATATAGTTCCCTGTGCTATACAGTAGGACCTTGTTGTTTATCCATTCTGTATATACTAGTTTGTACCTGCTAATCCTAAACTCTCAATACTTCCCTCCCCTACCTCCACTCCCCTTTGGCAACCACAAGTCTGTTCTCTGTCTGTGAGTCTCTGTTTCGTAGATATGTTCATTTGTGTCATGGACAAGAAATTTTTAGAGTTAAGGCAAGAAAGCTCTCTGATTTAAGGACTGAAATGGTCAGTAGTAGAAAGGAGTTAAAACTCTTTGCAGTATATTTACTTGCTATGAAAAAAGGCACCGAATGATCCAAACAAGGGCAGCATGGCTGAGTGTGAGACGTGGAGCTACTGGAAGCAGAAGGGACACTCAGCACCAGGCAGCAAGACAGGGGTGTGGTCCAGGATAAAGATCTGCTTCTAATCAATTTTTGCTCATAGCTTTTGTAGTGAGGTGGAGTTAACAATAAACCCAGACCATGGTCATCCACGTTAATTCTTAGTAATTTACTGCATATCCTTATCTATTCCCATGTGCACTTAAATTAACTCTTGAATAAACTCTACATAATTTGTTCGTAAATAGGTTTTGTTTCTTCACAAGCGTGGGTTCATTTCCCAGCTTTTATCTGCTGTGTGACTTTGACCACCTGTATCTTAGCCTCACTTGCCTGTTTCTTCAGCTTTAAAATGGGGATAACAGTAGTACTCACCTCAGAGGTTTGTTTGAGAATTAAATGAATTAGTACATGTTATTTGCTTAAAAGAGCACCTGACATCTAGTTAGGGCTTAATAATTATTAGTTGTGATTATTATAAAGTCTTGAAATAAAAGTATGCATTCAGATACTTAAGGAGAGGCAGCTGCTTTGTGACCGCCTGGAGGGGTGGGATGGGGAGGGTGGGAGGGAGGGAGATGCATGAGGGAAGGGATGTGGGAACAGATGTATATGTATGACTGATTCACTTTGTTATAAAGCAGAAACTAATTAAGAAATTAAAAAAAAAAAAATTGACTGAGGAATTGAACTTAATTTGTAGCTGTATTATGCATCTTGATCCATGTGACAGGAATGCTAGAAAATGATGTAGTGAAATTGTAAAATGTTTAGGATCAGCTGGATCTCATTAAGAATGAGCTATTTGTGCTTAAAACCTACTTGAGTGAAAAAATGTTTTTCTCAACTACTTTGCAGTAGTTTTTCACGTGCATTTGGAAGATTTTCCTCTTCCTGCTCCTTCTGCTTTCTTGAGGGGCATTTCTGCAAGGAAATGTCATTATAAACACCAGTTGTCATAGGTGATGGCAAGAATCTCCAAAAGCAATGCATGTGAATAGCTCTCCTTGAAGAGGCAGGACAGTGATGGAAAGTAAATAAGTTTGACCCATGTTATAGACCGGATATCTGACAACTTTTCCTTCTGGTCGTGGTTCTGCTCTGACGTTGCTGTCAGCCCCCTTCTCGAAGCCTCTGTGTCCCATCTATGAAATCTGAACTAAAATATAAAATCACATATTCAACCAACTTAAAATTCTAGGCCTCTGTGATTAGGACCCTACACAAAGGAATTATGAAAAGCATTTCTAACTGATTAGTTAAATTTCCCCTGGTTTAGGAGAATTGGGGTCAGGGACCAACACGAGACTACCCTGGGGAGACATGCAGGTCTTTTCCTGAATATACTTTACTTGGGTAAATGTAATTTCTGAGAATAATTTCTTTTCTTGATTTTTTTCCTTCGGTCTGGGGCCATGTTGGTCAGCCTTTTTTTTTTTTTTTTTTTTTTTTTTTTTGTGGTACATGGGCCTCTCACTCTTGTGGCCTCTCCCGTTGCAGAGCACAGGCTCCGGACGCACAGGCTCAGCGACCATGGCTCACGGGCCTAGCCGCTCCGCGGCATGTGGGATCTTCCCGGACCGAGGCACGAACCAGCGTCCCCTGCATCGGCAGGCAGACTGTGCCACTAGGCAAGCCCGGTCAGCCTTTTCGTAATATGAATTTTTATTTTCAAAATGGACTTTCTCACATCTCTCTCTGTACTACTGAAGATGTTGACAATCTATACAAAACCAGGAGAAAGAGGTCTTTGGGACGCTAATGCATTACACTCAGTCTCTTGGCCCAGGTGGCCCAGGTTTGGTGAGGAGGACATGGCAAAGATGCAAGGAAGTCCTGAGCCAGCAGGGATTACTGTAATTGAATTCCTGGGCAGCCCCTTGCTGCCTTCCAGCCCAGGCACACATCTTTGCCTTTTTTCTATCTTCTGGCTTCCATAAATAATCCGCAAAGTGGACAGTTGGCGGCCAGAAAATCAATTGGCCCTTATATCTTCTCTAATTAATTTCTCATTGCCAAGCATTCGCAAGGCATTTGTAGGGAATAAACTAACTCTTCTACCTGTTATGGTGCTTTTGATAGATGACAAGACATAGATAGATTCAGGGTGGAACAAACAGGTAAAGTTCTATAGCTGAGTACACTCTATCTGGACTTCCTTTTATCTTGTGTAACTGTAGAGGACGATGTTTTCCCAAATACCATATTATTAATATAAATAATAATTAATTTAAATATGTTATCTTTTTTAACTCTACTTTTTTAAAACTACATTTGTGTTGTGTGACAGAAACTGTGGGTATTATAAGTAAATAGAAAATAGGGATGACAAAATGAAAAGTAAACTCATAAAGTACATGAACATTCCTAAGGCTTTGAAACATGCCTGTGAGGAGACCAGCAGACACATATATTGGGTGCTCAAGAAATATTTAATGGATGAATGGAATTTTCCAAAACAGTTACTTGTATTTCTTCCCACCGTCAGCTTAGGAGATAACCTATTTGTTTTATACTTGCCAATGTTGTTCAATTCTTTTCCTTTTTTTAACAATTTAAGTGATATATTCTTACTACACACCTATGAGAATGGCTAAAATTAAAATATTAAAAATACCAAATGCTGGTGAGA
The DNA here is from genome assembly GCF_964165515.1 of Mesoplodon bidens. Lineage (NCBI taxonomy): Eukaryota > Metazoa > Chordata > Mammalia > Artiodactyla > Ziphiidae > Mesoplodon > Mesoplodon bidens. Next base: position 131,960 of record NW_027671346.1, read on the forward strand.
ATGTAGAGCAACAGGAACTGTCATCCATTGCTGGTGAGAATGCAAAATTGTACAGCAACACTAGAAAACGGCTTGACAGTTTCATATAAAGGTAAACAGATACTTATCATAAGACTCTGCAAGCACACTCCTAGGTATTTGCCCAAGAGGGATGAAGATTCGTGTTGATATAAAAACTCTACACAAATGCTTAGAGTAGCTCTATTCATAGTCACCCTAAACTAGAAACAGCCTAAATGTGGGCTTCAGTGGGCAAGTGAATAAACAGACTGCTGCATTCATGTGATGGAATTCTACTCAGCAGTATAAAGAACAAATTTTTGATGCACATAACAACTTGGATAATCTCAAAGGCACTATGCTGAGTGAAAGAAGCTAACCTCAAAAGACTACATAGAGCATGATTTTCTCAAGGAATCAGAACTACAGTTGACCCTTGAATAATATGGGAATTAGGAATGCCAACCCCCCACAAGTCAAAAATCAGAATATGACTTTAGAGTTAGCCTTCCTCATCCACGGTTTTGCATTGGCAGATTCAACCAACCTTGGATCGTGTAGTACTGTAGAATTTACCATTGAAACAAAAGTCCTATATAAGTGGACCTGCGCCATTCAAACCCATGTTGTTCAAGGGTCATCTGTATAGTGATGGGGAGTAGGTCAGTGGTTGCTAGGGGTTTGAGGCCAGGAGAGTGTGTGACTATAAAGTGAGAGCAATGGGGAGTTTTTTTGGGTGTAATGAAACTGCTCTATATCCTGACTGTGCTGATGGTTACATGAACCCATACATGTGCTATAATTTATAAAAGTGTACCTCAAAAATGAGCCAATTTTATGGTATCATAATTTTTTTAACAAAATTTTTAATTAATTAATTGATTTATTTTTGCTGTGTTGGGTCTTCGTTTCTGTGCGAGGGCTTTCTCTAGTTGTGGCAAGCGGTGGCTACTTTTCATCGCGGTGCGCGGGCCTCTCACTATCGCGGCCTCTCCTGTTGGGGAGCACAGGCTCCAGACGCGCAGGCTCAGTAGTTGTGGCTCACGGGCCTAGTTGCTCCGCGGCATGTGGGATCCTCCCAGACCAGGGCTCGAACCCGTGTCCCCTGCATTAGCAGGCAGATTCTCAACCACTGTGCAACCAGGGAAGCCCCGGTATGATAAGTTTTAAAACAAAGTGAAAAAAATATACATTCTTATTGAAGACTATTAAACAATAGGAAGCGTAAAAGTAAAATGGAGTCTTCACTCCTCACCTCCCTAACTCATACCAGGATGTGTATCCTTTCAGAGCTATCTATGCTCTTCTGACAGGCTGAGAGTTGCTGGGAAAGACATCAACTCAGGAGCCACATGGCCTTGATTTGTCCCAGCCCCACCACTTAATTGTAGCTTTGTGACTTTGGGCAAGTTACTTAACCTCTCTGTTTCTCATGTTTCTCTTTCTTATGTACAAAATGGTGCTTATAGCTTGTTTACATAACAAGCACTGTAAGCATTTGCCATTTTTACTATAGGAACATACGACATGCACACGTAAAATCGGTTTGTATTTGTATCGTTTTGACATCTTTCGTTCATTTGACATTACATAATTAATATCTTTCCATGTCAGTATATAAAGATCTTCCCTACTTCTGGGAATTCCAAAGGCTGCATAGTAGTAGTCTATTATATATATATGAATTAAAATATATTTAATATTACATATTATTTATAAATATATATTTAATACATTCATATTAAATTTAATATTATATATCCTATTTATAATATAATATATTTAATAATGTTCTTATTGATGAAGGTACCCTTTTTAACTTAAATTGGTTTTTTATTTTTGAAAAATTTTCTCTACCAATCGGATCCCAATGTGCTCGCAATCTTCCAGGATTTGTTCACAGTTCATAGTTCACTGCTGGTACCCTTTTCTCCCTTCTCATCCTCTTCTTCCCCTTTCTCCTTCTTTTAAAAATCTTTTCCATAAGTTCCGTGGGGTTTTCGGGAGGCATTGGACGTGATGTGTGTCTTCAGTCCGTCATCTTGAATCAGAAGCTCTTACCCTCCTAACATCCTTTCTTAAACCCATGCTATGAGTCAGGGGAAGTATTGAGGCAGAAGATTGCAGTGCTTAGGGAGAAAACTGAACTTAAGCTGGGAAATTTGAGTGTGAATTCTGCTTAGCCATCCATTAGCTGGCTGAAGGTGGGCATTCACTTCACATTCTCTGGTTCTCAGTTTCAACTGTAAAATGATATGCTTAGACTAGATGAACTCTAAAATTCTGTTACCGGGCTTCCCTGGTGGCGCAGTGGTTGAGAGTCTGCCTGCCGATGCAGGGGACGCGGGTTCGTGCCCCGGTCTGGGAAGATCCCACATGCCGCGGAGCAGCTGGGCCCGTGAGCCATGGCCGCTGAGCCTGCGCGTCCGGAGCCTGTGCTCCGCAACGGGAGAGGCCACAACACTGAGAGGCCCGCATACCGCAAAAAAATAATAATAATAATAAAATAAAATAAAATTCTGTTACCTCCACTTACAAAATGGTGACACTAAGGCTCACAGAAATGATTTGCCAGTGGTCATCCAGGAAGTGAGATGTAGACTTGAGTCTTGAACACGTGTCTTAGGATTTCAAATCACAGGTGCACCAAGCCAACCTGAGCAATGCCACCTCAAGAACTGAGAGTGAAGGGGACACATCTCTCTGAGAGCCATTTCCTACCATGTGTGGACGTGGGCACGTGTGCCCCCACACAGAGGCTGTCCCAGGAGGTCGCCTCGTGGCTCTTATACGCCTGCCCTCCAGTGGACAGAGCTGTGTTCTAGAACGTTGCCTGCTCCTCCTCTCGTGGGGCGGGGGCGGGGGTGTAGCTCGGCTTTGGCCCAGCACTGAGAAGCAGCCCTGTACAGATGGTGGTGCGGCTGCGTGCACAGTGGTCGGGCCTCCCAGCACTGGAGAGCATGGCTGAGCTGGTTCCGAACTCGCTCTGACAACATTCCTCTCCTGGCAGCCATGTAATCTCTCCTCCAGCGTTGTGCAAGCAAATGGCTTTGCAGCGGCTCCCCTCAGTCCTGGTGTAAGCAAGGTACAAGCATCAGGGCTGTGCCTTTGTATACATTTCCCTTATTTGGATCTTTCCACAAGGCCTTCCCTAGATGTCAATTTCCTCCTTCCTTTCCATGGATTTCCCTTTGGGTTGTATGAACACGGTTTTCCTTTTTAGTCAATATTAGGATGACTTTTAAAAATTTGCAGCAAAACCCCTAACTCCTCTAAACACACAAACAAACAAGCCAACAGAAAATCAAACCAGCAAACAGACGCATCCTACAAATCCATTAAAAGTGCTTCTTCAACACAATCTCATCAGCCTCTAGTTAGGGGACGGTGTGCTTGTTTCTTACACGGTTTAAGAATTGAGGGTTCGTCCGTTGCCCCACACCTTTAGCTTCTTTGGAACATGAGCTTCTGGAGTGCTGATCTGTCACTTCATTCTTTCTGGCCGCCTCCTTCCTTCTCCTTTACCTGGTTCTGTCCATTCCCTGAGTCTCATGCAATTATACCATCTGGCCGACCTTTTGGTTACTCCAGACCAGCTGTTCTCAACTCTGGCTGCACGTTAGAATCACTTGGGGGTTGAATTTGTCTTTGTTGGATTCTAGGTGTGCATATATTTAAACATACCTTAAGTGACCTGTACATAGAGGGGGTAAGAAATGGATAACATCTGTTAAATGGGATCAACTCCTTCCTTTTTCTACCTACCTAATCTAGCTTCTTTCCTCTTTTGGTGATTCTCAGAGAGAAAATAGGGGGTTCCCTTGGGCGGTTGTTGGCTTTCAAGCCTTTGATCTGACAATGCATTCATAACTCTCTGGGAGTGTGGTACCCACCCTACAGGCTTATAGTCACTCTTAGAGGTCACAGGATGAACACGAGGTACAGCATGATTTTTCGCTTGCTTTATAATTTTCTCTATATCACTCTTTCATTCATAGTTTAGAAACAGTAGATGAATTATGTAGGCTTTTTAGACTCCTCAATAAAAGGAGAAGGGGAAAGGGAGCTCTAGGTTGAAGAAATGTGCATAGAAAGAAAGTATGCCCCAGTCACTGCACATTTCAAGATATGTGATATCAGTATTTGAAATGTTTTTGAGTCTGGTTCTTTTTAAAATACTTAGGGGCATCCTGGCTGTAAAGACACAAGGCATTTTGCACAGGTTGTATGTTTAAGCTCATGGGAAGAGAGTCATAAAGCACATCTTCCATATCCACCTTCTCTTGGGTATTGAGAAAACTCTTTTCTCTTCATCTAAGCACCTGTGTTGAATTTGGTAGCTGTGGTGTTTGGACTGATTCAGCAGTAATTAGTCTCCAGGCTAATTATGAGCTCTGTTGTCATTTTGCTAGATGTAATTAAACTGCATAGCTGGAGAAAGTTGGGGAACTCTGGTTTCCAAGAAAACTCTTCCCTGTAACTTGGCAAGGAGCTCAAGAGTGTCAACATAATCAGCCAATTAAATATAAGCTGGAAGCCCGATGTCCTTCAGGATGAGTTTACATGAAGACAAGTGTATGTTCACAAGAGGCACCTGCTGTTTTACTGCTGCCTTTTTGGAAAGAGCTTGGAGTATTCTAGAGGTTTTCTCTCATTAATCCTCTTGATAGCTTTATTAAACAGGAAGCAGAGCAAACATTTTAGTCCCTTTCAAACAGATGAGATGATTAACATCGTGAAGGTCAACTGTCTTGTCAAAGAGCATAGTGACCACGGGTCAGAAGAAATTTCAGTAATGTATTTCCTTTAAAAATGTGATGATTGTCTACATAGATTTCTATAACAACCATCAAATACATGATTATACTAGCATAAAGATATGAATTGGTGAATAAATTCTTTAAGTCTTTTGGGGCCAAGGTTCTGTTCCATTTTTTAGTCTAGGGTAAGGAGATACCCTAACAAACGTGGGTGTTGCTGAATCACACTGGCCTTGGCCTTGCTCAGAAGGGCCACTTTGAAGAGATGAGGAAGAAGGTGCATCTGGTCCGTATTTCCATAAAAATCAGCTCTGGTAACCTGTTTGGCAAATAAGTTGCAGGCTTCCAATGCCTGACATAGGTAGAAAGACATATCGTACTTTGTTATTTTAAACAGGTTTTAATGCTTTATCTCTGAGCAGACTCTTTGCCTTGGTGTGCACAGAATACATGGTCAAGGAGAAAGCATTTAAAGCATGGGACAGCTACTCTCGTTGCTGTGTTTCCAAAAGCATGTGTGGGTGTGTACATGGGCTCCACCAGTGATACTCAAGAACTCAGGATGATTTGGGGAGGTACATTGACTCATATAGGTAGAGTTTTATACTGTTGGATATTTTTCATAGTTTTATTTATGGCAAGGGATTTCCATTTAAAAGAGTAAGGAATAAGAATGTCCTGTTGAAAATAAATTTATCTAAGTAAAACTGTGACCCATATAATTGTTAAATAAATAATGATATGGGTAACGTGTGGGTAGAGGCACAATTATGAAGGTGGCACTCGAATGACTAAGGTTTAGGTCACAGGGGCCTCTATCCGTTCTCTCCTACTCCTGGTAAGAGATTTACCTTCTTGATTCCTTTGCCTCTACAGTAATTCCACTTTGTTAAAGATGGGTCAGATAAGAAAACTAATGTGTTGTACCATTAAGTCACAAATATGTATTCCGTTGCTATTGCAATAATGAAAAGATAAGGAAAACCACACTTAAACTCTGCCTTGAGTCTCCGAATTAATTTTAGTGCCCAGTCATTTGACTAACAAAAGTTTGGGTCTTACAAACATATGACTTAGTGCCTATAATAACCACAGATTATGATTATTCCCTGAGAGTGTTTCTTCTTTCCCTGCTCTGCTGAAAACAAACAGCCATAGTAAAAACTCGGTTTCTTCCTAACCATGGACAAACTAAATGGCAAGAGATCCAGGCTTTGCATATTGACTTTGGCTTTGGAAAAATAAGGGAAACTCTAAAGGACAATATGCCAGTCCACATTTCCTGACACACACAACACGGATAATCTCACTTACCTTGTGCTAAGTGAAAGAAGCCAAACTCAAAATGTTACATACTTGTTGATTACATTTATATGACTTTCTGGACAAAGTCAAACTATGGGGACAGAAAACTTATTAGTGATTGTCAGGGGGCTACAGGTTGACTTCCAAGGGGCAGGGAAAAATTTTCAGGATGCTGGAACTATTCTCTATCTTCATTATGGTGGAGGTTGTAAGACTATATCCATTTGTCAAAACTCTTAGAACTGTACGCTAGAAAGGGTGAATTTTACTGGCTGTAAATTATACCTCAATAAACCTGACCGAAGAACAAATAAATGTTCTTAGTGTTCCATAAGAAGAATTACAAGTAAAATATGAAATAATAGTCAAACCAAAACGAAAAGCCACAAATACCTGCAAATCATTTCTTGAGGGTGGAGAAAATCAGTCTCAAATTTCAAATTGATTTACCTTGATAGACAGCCTCTTAATCTGTATGTCTAGAGTGAAAATATCAAGTGTATCCTTTTATACAAACTGTTTCCATTCAATCTTTTTTTTTGTTCACGACTAGATTCATTTCAGCCCTACTGCTCCTCATAGTTTGAACAATTTATCATGGCAAAGCGTGCTTTCTCTGGTCGGGTATTATATTAGTACATCGCTGTCAATGATTGCCCTGTAGCAGTTTTTTTCATATAAAACACACTCTACCTTTGGTACAATTAGGGAATGCCTAAGAGTGGAAATGATGGAGAAATTAGGAACATATAAACTTTTGGAGATAACATACTCCGAATTAGTTCGGAATGGCCAACTTTTAAAATAGTGTGATCAGGTACAGATAAGGTTTGTAGCCCCTCTTACCTTGCATGTCCCCCTGTCCCCATGCTCATGAGATTGTATGGAAAATTTTGGCTCCCCTGGGTGTCTTCAGTCTGTGAGTTCCTTAGGAGCAAGAGACATATTCATTTTTGTATCCTATTTCCTAGCACAGTGCTTGTAGGAACTAAAAATTGCTTCTGAATGAATAAGTGAAAACTTATGGCTTTCTAATGATCTTAAATGAATCATTACCATGTAAAAACGGACTTTTGCAAGGAGTTGGGCAAGTGACATGAATTCTGACATGCCAAGATGGACACATGAGGCCATATGTCTGTGATACTGTAGGTGTAGCTTTTCTTGGAGGCATGTGGCTGGACTTGAAGTCTTCTTGAAACTTGTTCTAGTTGCTGGTTGGTTAAAGTAAGAACTACTCAAAGCTTTTAATGCATTAATTAAAATTTGTTTAAAGTAGTATAATAATGAAAATTAAGTCATTTAGGAAAAAAATGCATTTTTAAAGGTTCCTCTGCCTTGCAAATATAATGAATTATCAAAGGTTACACATATTTTATAGACACTGTTTTCTTTCTTTTTCTTTTTTTTTTTTTGCAGTATGCGGGCCTCTCACTGTTGTGGCCTCTCCCGTTGCGGAGCACAGGCTCCGGACGCGCAAGCTCAGTGGCCATGGCTCACGGGCCCAGCCGCGTCGCGGCATGTGGGATCTTCCCGGACCGGGACACGAACCCGTGTCCCCTGCACCGGCAGGCGGACTCCCAACCACTGCGCCACCAGGGAAGCCCTAGACACTCTTTTTATAGGATTAATTGACTTTCTTTTGAAGCACTGGTATATTGTTGCCAATTCAGATCATTCCATAGTTCAAATAAGAGGTCCCTTTTCCTCATGGCTTTTTAGGGAAGTCTTTTAACGTAATACATGAAAATCTGATTAATATATAATCTGGTTTTCATAATTGTATCTGTTGTGATTCAAGGACTGATTTAAGATTTCTATTTCATTTTATTTTTCTTGTTTTGTGGCAATCACAGACAGTTAGCCATGTTCACCTTCTGATACCTATGACACAATTTTCATATCACAGAAGGCAGAACTCACCTTACCAAGCCCTCAGGATTGTTTACTGATTATAGACTCAGTTAATTCTTCTCAAACAGTGCAAACAGTCAAGGTCAGCTCCTTTTTGTTGATTTGTTTCCAAGAGGCCTCGTAGGATACTGCCCACCTCTGTAGCTCCATTTCACAATTGATCTTGGCTGTGTTTCCCTTCACACATTGTATTTATCATCATTTCACTTATCCCAGACTTACTAATCAATACATCAATTAACAAATATTTGCTGAGTTCTTTTTGTGGTGGCACATGATATTTATCTTGCCCAGGAGACATTGCCTTTCCTATGGTAACTACATTTAGGTTTCCCTTTGGGGCGTCTCTCCCTACATCTCTCAGTCATGTGCTTTGGAAGCAGCAGAGCTCCAGCAGTGGGCACATGACTCAGACTGGCCAATCAGTGTAGCCCATTTCTCTGGCCCCAGTGAATTGTGTGGTGATGGGCACACGACATGAAACAGTCCATTAGGAATGAATTCCATGACTTTGGACTAAAACTGTTGGGAAGAGAAGCTGTCTTTCTCCCAGGGTTACTAACCAGGTGCAGTATTTCTGGGGCTATCTTTAATCCCACTATTAGAGGATCTTTGAAGAAGGAAGCCAATATAGAGAAAACCAGACCCAAGGAATGGAGAAAGAAATTCTTATGTCCCTTTAAAAAGCCTGATCCGGGCTTCCCTGGTGGCGTAGTGGTTGAGAGTCTGCCTGCCGATGCAGGGGACATGGGTTCGTGCCCCAGTCTGGGAGGATTCCACATGCCGCGGAGCGGCTGGGCCCGTGAGCCATGGCCACTGAGCCCGTGCGTCCGGAGCCTGTGCTCCGCAACGGGAGAGGCCACAACAGTGAGAGGCCCGCGTAGCAAAAAAACAAAAAACAAAAAAGCCTGATCCAACTGTGTCTGAAGCTGATATCAGGCTACACGTGTACCTTAGAACATACACAATTTCTGTCCTTCACTAAAAAGGACTACTGATTAAAATACTCACATGTGCAAAGATTCTGAAAAATACAAATTTCTGGTTTCCAAGGGTTTACAATAGATCAGAAAGAATAAAATAGAATCATATCAAGTTAGCATTACTCTTCAAAAGTATGCTATTTTTTCTCTCTATCCCTGAAATTATTCAGGATTGTTTGCATATATTCCTTTCTTCAAAGATAGATTGCAGAGAAGAGAGCCTGGTCTTCTATTCACCTCCTTTTTCTTAATATCTAGCAAAGTGCTTGTACATGGAAAATAGTCGATAAATTTTTATTGAATTTACCTGAAAAGACAACTAATGGTACTCAGGGATTTATGGTAAATGCCAAATGAGTAGTTTAGATCATGACATCCTATTTTATGTTAAATCACATTTTTTGTCCTCTGGGCCAGGTCTTCATTCAGATTGCTACCACTAGATAATTTGTGTTTTGTTTTGCTTTCTTGAGCAAAGCCATGGCTCAATACTAGACAGAGGCAGCTTTGTGGGGATAGAAGAAGGGGAATTGAGAAAGCCTCCAGGGATTTATGTTTTACAAGGAATATGCTCCATTATCAAAATAATGTTAAATTATCTTGTTCACTTAACTTTAAATTGATAAACCATAAAATTTTAATGAGGAAAAGAGAGAGGAAGATTCACTCCCAATAATCAAAAGTATATGCAATAACAACATCTTGATCATAATCATTGTTTTTGACCTTTCCTAGCTCAAATAACTCAGCCACTTTTACATAGTTGCAGTGTAGAACCATTTTGTCACTAGTTAATTAGAACCAAATGCTCTGACAAGGTCTGATTCTTTCTTTATTCTCAGAGGTGTGAATCTTTTTTCTTCCTGGACCAAACTAAAGTGAACTTCGTTCCTGTCTGATATTTATCCAGCTTCAAAAGTGGAAGCACCTGAAGCTACTTTGTTCAAGGTAAGTGAACTAGATATCTGCAGTTAATATTTGTTTCTTTTAAATTTTAATCGATACAGGCATGTGTGGTCTTATATGAGGATGCATATAAAACAATGCTCAAAACAATGCTTTTATTACAGTAGCTAAGATTCACAGAAGGAACTGAAAATGCATGAGTGATATTCAACACCTCTATCTTTTTCTCTTGGGTTATGTCATTCTATAGGATGAAATAATGATGGTTAAAGTTTAATTCGTTTCTATGTTTTTTTTAACAACTTTATTGGAGTATAATTGCTTCACAGTGGTGTGCTAGTTTCTGCTCTATAACAAAGTGAATCAGCTATACGTACACATATATCCCCATATCTCCTCCCTCTTGCGTCTCCCTCCCACCCTCCCTTCCCCACCCCTCTAGGTGGTCACAAAGCACTGAGCTGATCTCCCTGTGCTATGCGGCTGCTTCCCACTAGCTCTCTATTTGACATTTGATAGTGTATATATGTCCATGCCACACTCTCACTTCACCCAGCTTACCCTTCTCCCTCCCTGTGTCCTCAAGTCCATTCTCTACGTCTGTGTCTTTATTCCTGTCCTGCTCCTAGGTTCTTCAGAACCTTTTTTTTTTTTTTTAGATTCCATATATATGTGTTAGCATATGGTATTTGTTTTTCTCTTTCTGACTGACTTCACCCTGTATGACAGACTCTAGGTCCATCCACCTCACTACAAATAACTCAATTTCGTTTCTTTTTATGGCTGAGTAATATTCCATTGTATATATGTGCCACATCTTCTTTATCCACTCATCTGTCGATGGACACTTAGGTCACTTCCATGTCCTGGCTATTGTAAATAGAGCTGCAATGAACATTGTGGTACATGACTCTTTTTGAATTATGGTTTTCTCAGGGTATATGCCCAGTAGTGGGATTGCTGGGCCATATGGTAGTTCTATTTTTCGTTTTTTAAGGAATCTCCATACTGTTCTCCATAGTGGCTGTATCAATTTACATTCCCACCAACAGTGCAAGAAGATTCCCTTTTCTCCACACCCTCTCCAGCATTTCTTGTTTCTAGATTGTTTGATGATGGCCCCTCTGACTGGTGTGAGGTGATACGTCATTGTAGTTTTGATTTGCATTTCTCTAATGATTAGTGATGTTGAGCATCCTTTCATGTGTTTGTTGGCAATCTGTATATCTTCTTTGGAGAAATGTCTATTTAGGTCTTCTCATTTTTGGATGGGGTTGTTTTTTTGATATTGAGCTGCATGAGCTGCTTGTAAACTTTGGAGATTAATCCTTTGTCAGTTGCTTCAAATATTTGCAAATATTTTCTCCCATTCTGAGGGTTGTCTTTTCATCTTGTTTATGGTTTCCTTTGCTGTGCAAAAGCTTTTAAGTTTCATTAGGTCTCATTTGTTTATTTTTGTTTTTATTTCCATTTGTCTAGGAGGTGGGTCAGAAAGGTTCTTGCTGTGATTTATGTCATAGAGTGTTCTGCCTAGGTTTTCCTCCCTTTCTATGGTTTTATTAGATAACTAACATCATAGGTTTTTCATGAGACGGACCCCTGAAATAAGTTTGAATTTCAGCACCGCCATTTGTCAGAGCTGTTAATTGTAGACAAGTCACTTACCTTTGCCAGCCTGTTTTCTCATCTGTTCCTCATGGAGTTGCTGTGAGGACCAAGTATTCTAATGTACGTGAGGTCAAAGGACAATGGTAGTAGTAGCAAGAGCTACAGATTAGCTGGAGTAGTAATTCTGTACAAGCTTTCCCTATATCCTCCCTAGGAAACTTGATGTAAAGGCAATTCCATTTTTCCCCAATGTTGAATGGGCCATATGGCTGGCTAGGCCCCCTCTTTCTTCACATTCCGCCTGTGTCCCTCAGGGATGTGTATGCGGTTGAACTGGTATCCTTCCAGGATGGAGGAAAACTGTTCTTCAGTTCAGGGTACACCTCTAGGAAACATGAGAATGACAAATAATAAAAAAGAACCAGCCCCAAATGCTGTCAAATTGTGAGTACAAAAGTAATGTTGGTTTTCATGTCGCTGAATTTTTTGTTAAAGGAATTAAATTCTAACAAAACTAGCTTTGGTCAAAGAAGTTGACCCAATTTCATACAAGAAATAAGGATGTTACTGGGGATTGAACAGTTTATTGCTAGAATAATAAAGACGACAAGAGGAAGAATTATGGTCTCTTTTGTTCTCTCTTGAATCCCAGCTAGTAAAGTTGTGCCTGGACTATAAGAGGTGCTCAGTATATAATTATTGAATAAATGAGTGAATGCTGCTAAAAAAAAATAACAGGTGGACTTGGGCTGATTTTTAAGCATGATAAGTGTGCCATGTAAAATAAACTAGATAGAAGCAACATAGTTAAGCCAGGAAGCTGAAATTCCTCTTCTCTGAAGATCTCTAAGAGCAGGTTCAACTCCCATTTCTCCAAGATCCTGTCAGTTTACCTTTTGAAAAGAGGATAGGCCAGATATATTCTGAGGTTGAAAGGCTCTAGAACTCTCATGGGAAGTTCCATATATGTGTGAAAGGTCTTTCGTCATCTTGGAACTTGGAGAGCTTTGCCAGGCACCACAAATATTTATCCACAGTTAGTCTTTTACCCCCAATCATGCCTTAAGACAGATTTTCCTGCTACAGATCCATTTTGCTTCTGACACTCTTTTGTTGCAAGCCACCAGTTACCTGTGTGTGCAGGTGATAATGACCCCAGTGATATTTATTCATAGTTCACTTTTCCTTCACAGAAAGCAGGAAACAGTTCCTCATTAGTATCTGGGCCATATGTAAATAGCTGAATGACATTGTTGCTTTCTGTCCGCAAAGGAGAGAAATTTTGCTCAGGGTTTTACAGATAATACTGATTTTTTGGTGTCCCAGATCATGTTCAGGATATCATCATACACTGTGGTTCTACTTTCCTTTTGAAAATAATGTAGTAGATCAAAGTACTTATTTCTTTTATGTGAATAATGCTTTATACATTTAAACTCCTAATATGAAACAAGAATATTTATTAAAAGATTTCATGGAAATTTGGGGTAGAAAACAGTGCTCCTTTTATAAGCAATTGGAAATCAAATGGTAATTATTTTGAGAAAGAACTTTCTTATTACCATGGTGGGCTACTGACAATTGTTTAGGATAAGCTAACTAATTTAATAATAAGTGACTATATTTGTTGCCCAAATCTCTGAAAATGGACAGGTTTCATGTTAAATGGTCTAATGTATATGAAGCCAAAGCACAATTTTTGTTGTTTTTCTGGTTTGATTACTTAATAGATACAGTACCAGAAACAAACCACAGCCTAGAAACCCCCATCATAGCTAGAATACGTCTCAGGAAGACATAATTGGAAGATAAGTTTGAACCAATGAAACCCACAGAGCAGAAAGATACCATTACTGATTTAAAGATCATATATCTTATACACTTTAAGATAAAGTTGATGAATCTGAAGGACCCAGATCAGTAAAACCAATTTAGTCACATTGCATATGTAAAGAAAAGACAATGGGTCTAGTGAAACTAAGATGACTAACATAGCAAAAGACTTCAGTGCTCTCTAGTTTGCTTTGAAGGTATAATTTATGAAGATGCTTTAAGGTCATATGTAACACAAATGACAGTATTTCTAGAGATATATTTGTGCTCTGTAGGATTCATGAGTAATAATGCCTGGAGCACTCTGACAAAGGTAGTTGCATGAATTAATGGAGCAATCTGGGCATCAGTCCAATAAAAATGTTGGCTGAATGCTTCCTTGGGGGGAAAAGATGCTGAGAACAGGAGAGTTATAAGCAATTGATGCTGGTTAAATAGAACATCTTCCTTACTCTTTTCAGCTTGCTTCTGAACTAAGTCAGCTGTGTGTCTTTGAGAGAGGAAGAAGAAGACTTTAAGGGGCAAGTTTACTTTAAAGCAAAGAGTCAATTTTCAAGTAACGTACTTCTTTTTGGGTAGACTGACCTGAGTATGAAAACCCAGGCTTACTAGCAAGCCCTTAGTTATAAAGTCTCTGCATTTAATGCTGATATCTCAGATTTATGCTGCACACTTCCTATAAGATCAAAGTACAATATGTAATTCTCAATTTCAATGCAACTACATATTTGAATAAATTTATTTTGTGTTGGGAACAGTGGGAAGAAATGGAATCAGTTAACCAGGTCTAATAGGAAGAGTTCCCTTCTCTCTTGGCTTGAGGTCTTCCATGGGGACATAAAGAAATAAAAACTCTAGGCTCATAAGAACTTCTGTGTCCCACTTGCCAATCAAAAATAGAAGGCAACTGGTTGTCTTTAAGTGATTGGTAGTGGGCATGGAAGAAAAGAGCATGCTGTGGAATAGCTGGGCTGGGTGGAGTGTCACATGCTTTTTAGAATTGGTCTGAAGGTCACTCTCTCCATTTATAGCCATGGAATGGATGGAGACCAAATTCAGTGTCAGAATGTTTGAAATCCATCCTTATTCTATAACTTTCTAGCCATGTTACTCAGGGCAGGTGGCTTAACTTCTCTGAGGAGAAGTTTAACTTTTTAAATTTACACAATTGGAAAAATAAAACTCTCCTCTGTGTCTTACAATCATTTCCTGAGACGCTATTGAAATAATGTATGCAGATGTGTTTTGCTGGTTGAGGAGAACTATGCCATTGTGAAGTGTGGACATTATTATTCTCTCTAATGGAAAGCTCCCTGAGGGTTTATACCGTTCATAAACCTCTTCCAGCTGCCTACTTTATTCCCCAAGCCCTCCTCCTTTGGCTCTTCTTGTTGTTCTAATTACATCCAGGAGGACAACTCCATTAGGAATTAATGAGCTTGAGTACCTTCATTTGCCATCTGCTCCCCTCCCCCTTTTAACAAATGAAGGTGTGTCTCAGCCTCAAAACCTTATGTTGACTGTAGCCAGGCAGATGTAGCCAGCGTGATTCAGATGAGAAAGATTCTTTATTCCATGGTACCAAGGTCACATTTGGATTTGGTGCTGCTTTTGGAAGCCAGATGGCGACTGGAAGGTGAGAAGAGCCTCTGTTTAGAGCCCTGCTATGGAACACACTGGCCCCACTGGCATTCATTTATTCAAGCAGGCATTTATTCATTCAATTAACATTTACTGTGTCTGTTATATGCCAGACACTGTGCTAGATGGCAAGGATATAAAGTTGAATGAGACGGACTCTTTTCCTTGAATTGCTCACAGCCTACTGGAGGAGATAAATACATGTATCCAGGTAACTATAGTGCAATATTTGATGTGCTCTAATAGTCCTATAGCACTGAGTCTAGGTTCAGATATAGGGAAAGTTAGAAGAGCTGAATTGCTCTCACAATTGGGGCTTTTCAGAGAAAGGACTGTCTTCTCAGTTGCCTCCATGTCTATTAGCAAAAGGAACTGGTTTGTGGACCAGTAAGTATCTAGTTGATAACCCCCAATTGCACATCTCTCTTTTCCTTTATTCCTGTGTCTGCTGTGTCCAGTTTGGGAATCACCTAGGACATAACTGCAATACTGGAAAGATTTGCAAATGTAGAGAATAATAATCTCCCCATCTCTATTTATAATAACTGTGTACCATCTATTGTTTAATGAAGAGGGTGGTAATTAGGGTCCTAATAGATAAAAGATGGCACACAAAACTGTTACAAGGGTGTGAGTACAGCCCCATAGGAGGGATTGTGCAGGAATCTGGGGCTAGGAGCAGCTGAGCTGAGACAATCTCTATGTCCAAAGGGAAGAAGAGAGGGATCAGTTTCAGGACCCCAGCAGAAAAAGGACCCCTGGAGAATTGGTCTTCTTGAGAGGTACAGTAACCTTCAGTAAAAGGTCATAGTTAGCCCACTTGGAGGCTATCTAGCAGGGAGAAAGCCAGGGAAACAAATCCCCTGCCTTCACTTTCCTCCTCCCTCCCTCACATCTCTCTGATGCTCTCCATGGCCCAGACCCAGCTAGAAGTCTCAGGGGCTGGGATCCTGTCAACCTCACCCTTCCAGTTCACCAGAGAAGGGTGGAGAGGGGACCTGGGAGGGCAAACAGAAGATAACCACCCAGGAGAGATCAGGATCCTCACCTGTAACATGACTGTGTATGAATGTAGACTTGCCTGCTCCCAAAAGTTATGTTAATTATGTATATATGCGTATATATATGTGTGTGTGTGTGTATATATACATAACATAACTTTTTATGCACATTTTATTATGCCTATATATACACATATATATGCACATATATACATGTGTGTTTTCTTAAAATAATAGCACACAAGTTCTGTACAGTAAGTCCCCTACATACAGACCTTCAAGTTGTGAACTTTCAAAGATGCAAACATGCATTCGCATGTCCAATCACGTAAGTTCAAGTGTCTGGGGTAAATTGTCACGTGCATGCATCTTCTACGAGTGGTTGTGCTTTTGTGTAGTTTACAGAACTGTATAGAGGACAGTAGTACAGTATCTTTATTTCAAGCCCAGGCTGTCCAGAAGCAAGCGTAAAAGCATAGGTAAAGTAGCTGGTACTACTGTACTTTTCAGAGTACTGTACTGTAAGATTAAAAATGTTTTCTTTATTTTTTGTTTGTTTTGTATGTATTATTTGTGTGAAAAGTATTATAAACCTATTTCAGTCCCGTACTATATAGCCGAGTTGTTAGTTGGGTACCTAGGCTAACTTTGTTGGATTTGCAAACAATTTGGACTTAAGGAACGCGTTCTCGGAATGGAACTCATTTGTATGTAGGGGACTTATTGTTTAACTTTCTTACTTGAGATGCTTTACCAAACACTCTTTTTCTTTCCTTTTTTAAAATACTTTCTTAGTTATGGAAAATGTCAAACATACACATACATAATAAATCCCTAGATGCCCATTATTTTGCTTTAGTACTTATCAATTCATGACCAATCTTGTTTCATCATGCTCGCGTCCAATCTTCATAATCCTATGATTTTGAAATACATCCCATGTTTGGCTTTTTGTTAGGCCAAAGGCATGTTAAAGCTATTTTTTAAAATGAATCCCCTTTCTCAATCACAAATTAAGCATATATTTTTAAGAGCTGAATCATAGGCAGTAATTAATATATTTTAAAAGGTCAGTCAGCCTCTCTTAACCCTAGATTGTTTTAAAATGATAAATGATTGCAAAACACAATGAATAACATGATTTATATAACTGTTTACTGTGTTATAGTTTAAAAATACTGGCTTATACCTTTTTTTTTTACCTCTTTTTCTTTTCATTGTTTGGTAGTTAACTAAATTCCTAAATGACGATTTCTTCCATTTTATTTATCCCCCACCCCTATATTGGGAACCTATCATGGGGTACCATTCAGTATATAGAACATTGTTCCCCTCTGATTTGTAATGTCCCATCTTCCATATATCAGATTTCAATACATGCATGGGTCTGTGTTGGGCACCTCTTTTTATTCTGTTGGTTTATTATTTTTTTAAATCATTGTGCCAACATCATACTTTATAATATACTATAAAGTATCACTTTATAATAATTCTTCATATCTGGCGTTTGGAGTCTTTAGACGTATCCTAGCCTTTCTTGGCCTGCTCTTCCATATAAATAGGTTCAGCTTGTCAAACTCCATGGGGAAAAAATCCTATTGGTATATGGCAGTTGATTTCTAAAATGATCTGAACTACAAAACATATTTGTTGAGAACTTTGAAAGTTTTCTAGAAGTTTATGAACTGAAGGCTTCATGAGGCTTAAGACAAGCAGGAATAAAATATGATTTTCTCTTTGTGCATGTGAAGGCTTGATTAAAAGAAAAAGAATATATTTTTGTAATATTTGTGTGTCAAGCATAGGATCCATATCTTTTTGTTTAATGTAGTTTTCTACTCACTTTAAGATCTTTCTTTGCAATATGGGCTCTCAGTGACTAAAAAGGCAAGGTTGAGAAGAAATGAGAAATGATTGACAGAAGATCTCAAGAGCTCAATGGTCTCAAAAAATATGCACCATGGACCCAAGGGGCAATGCATAGAAGGAATATATTAATTGGCTGGTGATTTGAAGATATTAATGATGAAGACCATGGCTGCAATACAGCTGAGTCACCAGTCATTTAAAAATGTAGGATCTGAATGCTTAGGAATTGTATTAGTTATTGTTTGCTGAATAACAAATGAGTGGCTTAAAACAACCCAGGTTTTATGGGTCCGGAGTCCAGGCACTGGGTCCTCTGCTTGGGGTCTCACCAGGCTCTGATAAACGTGTGGGGTGCACCACATTTTCATGTGGACATCAGCCTGGGGGGGAATGCACTTCCATGCTCATTCAGGTCGTTGGCAGAATTCATATCCTGGTTGCTCCAAGACTGGGGTCCCCAGCTTTTTGCTGATTGTCACTGGAGGCCACCCCAGATCCTAGAGGCAATGCAGTTCCTCCCTGTGGGCTGCTTCGGTGTGGCTGCTTGCTTCAGCCAGCAAGGAGGGTCTCTGGCCTGTAGAAGGTCCGGTGCCTCTTTTATGAGCTTTCACCTGATTAAGGCCACACAGGATAATCTCCTTTTTGATTTACCCTTTTGACTTGGGACCTTTATAACATCTGCCAAACCCCTTCACCTTTGCCATACTCAATTGTTTAGAAAAAAGTCACAGGTCCTGTCTATGCTCAGAGGGAGGTGGTGATCATACAAGGTGTCAACACCAGGCGAACAGAGTCATAGGGCCACGCTAGAGGCTCTTTGCATAGGGCTAAAATAAAATGGCAGAAAAATTGTCATCTGTGGTCACAGTTCTGGCCACCTGGTTCTTTGAAAGGAAAGGGCGTTTCTGGGATGAGACCTGCAGAGGCAGAGGTGTTAGGGTGATGTGGGTGCAGCCCGTTTTGCCTTGTGTTTGTGAGAAGCAGAAGGAACACACATTGGCCTCCGCGAGCTTTCAGGGTATCTGTGCTGTAGGGCTTGGGAGCTTGCTGTGGGCTGTCTCCCCTTCAGAGCAGTAGATGTGGGGACGCAGACACGTGGCTCTGACGGGCAGGCAACACGGATCTCCTTGCAGTCAGCAGCCCAGGAAAGAGTTAAGCCTTGGCTTTTGTTCCTGAGCTAGGAGATTTTGATTAGGTGCTTAATTGCTATTGGAACCTCGTGTGTAGGGTACACGCTTAGCGACCTGAGACAGTCAGAGACCGAATTTAGTACCTACTCTTAGGCCTGCTCCCAAGGACGAGAAGAAAAGGAGTTTTGAGGTACATTGTTGGCACAAACGCTGGGTGAACAATCACCTTCCTGGCCCAGCAGCAGTTTCCTGGTGCAGGTGATTCTCTGGCATTTGTGCTGTACAGCTCCCTTCACCTTTCTGGCCCCAGCCTGTAAAAAAATTCTGGCACAGCAGGGAATTAGTGCCTAATGGCAAGAGAAAAGGAAATTAGCACTTCCTAACAGCTAACCAAACACAAAAGCGTCCCCCAGCCTTGCACGGAACACCTCTGACCATCCATCCCTCTATGGCCAAGCCCTGCACCTTACAATTTGTGCTTAATTATACAGGAAAAGAGAAATCTGTTCCTCTGGGAGAGCCTCTGAGAACCTGTTGGGGAAAGCTTTCAATTTTAATTACAGAAGAAATACTGGCTGAGGCAATGGTGAGAAGGAATTACCTTTCCTTTTCTTCTGATTTTGCAAAACAGCTGGCAGCAGACACTGGCACATAGAAGGTGTGTAGGAAATGTGGGTCCAATAAATGAATAAATATGTGAATGAAAAAACAAGTGTGAAACACTTACACAAGAATATTCTTCTTTCAAAAGAATAATGAAAAATAATTTCATTCAATAAGAGTCATTCTTAGTTACTGATACATGACTCAGTAGTTCCCATTCAATTTAAAATGTTCCATTTTTTTCTGATACTTAACAAGTCATTAATTGAATGTTGCTCACTTTTAAGGCCAATCTGTGAGACATTATTTATCCTGTCTACTCTAAAGTTCCAGCATCAACGCAGGCGGGGCTTCACCATGTACTGATCATGGGACCTTGGCCTCTCATTGCCTCAGTTTTCTCATTTGTAACATGGGTATAATAATAGGCTTATTTCATAGGCCTATGAGGAGGAAAATCTCATATATATTTGTGTGTGTCTATATATATGTATTTAAACAGTGTCTTAGAATAGTGTCTGGCACATGATAAGCATTACAGAGTATTGACTGCTGCTACTAGTACTGTTATTATGAGAACTAACTGTTGAGAATAATCCTTCATATACTGGTTTATTCCACTCAAGATAAAGGAAACTAATAGAATATTAGAAATCAGATTAAACACAGAAAGCCAGTAAAATATACCAAGACAGAAGATGATGAGAGTGTAAAAGCATAGAAGAAAAAAAAACGGTTTTTGTTTTTGTTTTTCTTTTTTAAAGAAGGAAAAAGCCTAGAAATAGGACAAAAACTATTCGTTGGCTATACTGACATGGAGATCGCTGGTGACCTCCATAAGTAAAATTTCAGGACAGTGGGCAAAGAGATTACGGTGAGAGAAGTCAGATGGATGTAACTTATAGAGTAAATGGGACGTGAGGAAATGGAAACAATATATGAAGATAACAATTTTGAAAAGCTCAGACATGAATTGGCTAAAGAAGATATGCAGGGATTAGGGGAGGAGGGAGGCTTTCATGTTGCACGTATAGTTTTTAACATTTTAAGTTGGAGTTACTAGTCTAGAATGAGGTTGAATTTTGGCAAGAATCATTCATAAGGAGTAGATGGGTTGTAGAAAATGCAGTGCTGTGAAGTACTTGAGAAGATGAGAGGAAATGAAATGCTATCTGTAGTGCACATGGCCTTTTAACTTTAACTCCTGTAGTAAAAGGGAATACAAAGATCAATGCAAATGCTAATGGATTAATGGATTTGGCAGTGGACTATTTACTGACTTCTGTGTTCTTAATGAGTTATGAAGCACCTCACCGGCTCAGAATGAAGGAAGTAGAGAGGATGGAGGAACATTTGAGGAGGGCAGGTAAAGCTTCTCAGAAAATAGTCCTTAAGGAGAATTAGAAAGAACGTACTATAAGTCAGAGCACTATTTCCAGTCTTGAAAATCCATTTGAAGCTGGTGATTATTAATTTATTGGAATACCAATTTGCCCTGCCACATGATTTTTCTCCAGCTACCTGGATATAAGTTACACAGAGGCAGAAGAGAGTGAGAGATAACAATCGAGGGAAAATACAATTAGTATTTTTTTTTACCTTTTTCTACTTCCCCGCTCCAACTCTGGGGAGCCTTCATGGACATGGCTGCCCTCCCAGCCTCCAGCAGCACTCTGTTATCAAAGAATTCAAAGAAATGGAACATAGGTTTCCCACTTATTAATTTAGCAAAATGAAAAATTTTATATAATGTCTTCTGTTGGCAAAGATGTTTGCAATATAATTTGGTTCCATCTTTTGACAAGTAATTTGGCAATGTCTAGCAAGATAAAAATGTTAATAGGTTTTTACACATTAATTCTAATTCTGGATGCTTATGCCAATAAATACTTTATAATCCAGAAAATTATTATATAAAGATGCTCATTGTCATGTCATTTGCAATAACAAAAAATTAGAAACACCTTTAATTGTTAACAGTAGGAAAACAGTTTAGGAAATTATATCCACTTAGTAGAAAATTACACAGTTACTATAGTATAATTACAAGATGATGGAGCAAAATAGAATAATGCTTAATAAAGAAAGAATGAAGAAAGCTGACCTAAAATTGTGTCTTCCTTATGACAGTAATTATGTAAACATATAAATATTTATTAAAACTTAAAACCAAAATAAGGTTTTAAAAGCTCTGTACCAGTAATGGGGATTTTATGTTTCTTTCAAAATATTTTTTAACATAACTCTTATAATTTTGTTTTTTCTACTCCTTTTCTTAAGAATTTCTGATTATTACCTCATTTTTCATTTCATAGTTTCAAATAAAGTCAGCAATTTTATCATCAGAGAAGATTAGACTTATTTGACAGTTCATAATTCCAAGTTATTTGGTTTAAAAAGACCATATACACTTGTAGGTGCTTTCAAAATAAAATTTCGAGAATTTTTTTTTTTTTGCTCAGTCTTTCCTAGTATGGAGATTAAGCAAACTACCTAAAATTGCTAGCCATTCTTTTTTCATTTTTGGCATTTTATTCAGTTATTCACAGAAATGATAACCAATGAGTCTGCAGTTGCCTCTGCCAATTTCTTAAATCCTCTATTATCCACAATATGAAACCATACTAATATGAATGCTTCCAGTGTTTTCAGAGCTCTTTAGTTATTATACTTGAGCATTCTGTATGAAGTATCTTATGTAAGTGTAAAATTTAGACTCA
The DNA here is from genome assembly GCF_964165515.1 of Mesoplodon bidens. Taxonomy (NCBI): domain Eukaryota; kingdom Metazoa; phylum Chordata; class Mammalia; order Artiodactyla; family Ziphiidae; genus Mesoplodon; species Mesoplodon bidens. Next base: position 154,233 of record NW_027671346.1, read on the forward strand.
ACTTCTGGAAGCTTTTCATTTCTTAGTTCAAAAGTGAGAGATGCTTAATCCAGCCATATGATTAACAATTACTTGTATAGTAAGAAGCTCCTAAATTATTGTTTTATGGATACCTGGCAGTTTTCTTGCCATTACTCAGAAGTTCTCTATTAAACACATTCTCTCTCTCTCTCTCTCTCACTCTCACACACACACACACACACACACACACACACAGTGACTAAAAGCACAGACTTTGGCATTATGAAGTCTAAGGTTCAATTTCCAGTTCTGTAGTTTCTGGGCCACTTCACTTTAGGCAAGTAACCTAATGTCTCTGAACCTTGTTATTTTCATCTGTAAAATGGACATTATAATCATATCAGACAATCCTCAAAACATCCGTAATGATTTTAGAGTTTCAGAGTCAGGTACAAGCAGGCACTCAGTAAATGGCTAGTGCTTTTATCACTTTATTATTATTTAGGTCTTGATTTTCCTTGAGTCTGTGAGTCCCCATAATGAAACGTAATTTCCAGTAGATTAACACCTGTTTTCACCAAAAATTTTAACTGAGTTCATTACTTTCTGTGCAACCCAGATTAGTTTTCTGCCTTTTTTTCTGTGCCGTATGTAGGTGTTCAATAGATTTATTTAATAAATGTATGAATGCATGAATGCATAGATGAATTTTTAAATGCTTCTTTTTGAGAAGGTAGAACAAATGTGACACAGTAGAACAGATAAGAAAATAGTCCATGGAAAAAATGGCAAAATCACATATGTGCCCAGGGCCAGCCTAAGAAGAATTGCGTTTTTTTTTTTTAAGGGAAAATGTGTTGAATAGCTTATTTTAATTATTTTTAAAAGTTAAGTACAGGGACTTCCCTGGCGGTCCAGTGGTTAAGACTTCGCCTTCCAATGCAGGGGGTGTGTGTTCAATCCCTAGTCGGGGAGCTATGATCCCACATGCCTCGCAGCCAAAATACCAAAACATAAAACTGAAGGAGTATTGTAACAAATTCAATAAAGACTTTAAAAAGTGGTCCACATCAAAAGAAAAGTTAAGTACAAAAATTTGCTGATGATTTACATATTTAGCACCAATAAAATAATGTGAGATTAGCTGTACTAAAACAGAATGTTGAGCTACATTCGAATTAAGTGACATTATATAGTCTAATTTTGTGGAAAACTTCTGAGATGGCTGATAAAAAGTAAGATGGTGAGTGACCTTTGAGCAGAAAAAGACAGAAAGAGAAATGGCCTTTTCTACATTCTATTGTGCCTCTAAGTAAAATGCTTGGTAATGTAGCTACAAAGCTATATGTCATTTGGCTATATGTCATTTGGCTTTAGGCACCTACTGTGATTTACCTTGTGAAGATCAGATTTTGCCATGGAGAGGATTTGTAAAAGTATCATACATTCCAGTACCATTGGCAACCACAGCTACCAAAAACGCTAATTTAACTTGATGAACCTAATGTCAGATGATAGTATCATTTCTTGTGGGTGTTTTCGGAAAAGGTGGGTAGGAAATGTATACAAGTGAATACTTTGTTGACTGAAATAACAATTCATCATTTTGAAAACATTAAATACATTAAAGTTGTTATAGCATCAGGCGTTAATATTTCACTGTACTTTAGACATTGCCTACAATCAACGTTTTCTGCCCTTTGAAACAGAATCATGCTTGTGGTATGCATTAATCATATAAAAGATTAAACACTGAAAAGAAATTCAGCCTTTAAAGACAATTTGCTTTGATTTATTCAGTGGGTTCTTCCAAAAAGTTAATACCAAGAATTATTGCTTGTTGAATTGGAGTTACAAATTCTTTCAGGGTTAGTTAGTATTTTCTTTAATATGAGTATCAAGGAAGGTAAAGCAAATTTACATATTTTTTAGGAAATACAGGCACATACTCATAAAACAAGAAACACGATGTTATTATAGACTTTATTTTTTAGAAATGTTTTAATTTTACAGAAAAATTGAGAAGATAGTATAAATTGTTTCCATATACACTATACCCATTTCCCTCTATGATGATCCACTTCTATTAGTATGTTACATTGTTACAATCAATTAACAAATATTGATACATTATCATTTATTATAGCCCATCCATTAGTAAAGTTCCTTAGGTTTTACCTAATGTCCTTTTTCTATTCCAGGATTTCATCCAAAACATCACATTACCTTTAGTTGCCATGTTTCCTTAGGCTCCTCTTGGGTTTGATAGCTTCTCATAGTTTCCTTGGATGACCTTGACAATTTTGAGTAGTTAGTTTTTTGTAGGATGCCCACTACTAGAATTTGTTTGATGCATTTTTCATGATAATATTGGGATTATGTGTTTTGGGGAGGAAGACCACAGAGTAGAAGGGTCGTTCTGTCAGATCACATCAAGTGTACAAAGTATCAATATGCATTTTGAATGCTGAGGTCGACCGTGATCACCAGGCTGAGGTAGTGTTTTTCAGGTTCCTCCATCGTAAGATTACTGTTTTCCCATTTTCATGCTGTACTTTTTGGAAGGAAGTCAATATGCTCAGCCCACAACTAAGGAATAGGGAGTTATGCTTCAGATGGAGTACTACATAAACTATTTGGAATTCCTTTGCACTGGAGATTTATCTATTCTCCTGCATTTATTTATGTATCCAATTATTTATTTATATCAGAAGAACTCATGGATTTTTATTTTATACTTTGGGTTATAATCTAATTCTACTTTAGTAGAATTAGTTCCTCAAATTGCTCTAGTCCTGACCCTTGTGAACTCTTTTCAGTTGGCTCTTGTGCCACTCTGAGGTATCCCCATCCTGTATTTTTTTTTTTTGGAACTTCCTTCCTTTCTGACACTATAAGATGGTCTTGTCTATAAATCTTGTATATTTACTGCCCTAGTCCTAGAATCAGCTATTTCTTCAAGGATAACTAGGTCTTTTTAGTGGAGAACGGTATTAGCCAGCAGGATCTGGGTGTGGGGTGTGCTAATTGCTGCTCGGATGTCATTGCTTCTAGATCTTCTAAGCTGACAGAGCAAAGAGATAATATGTGTGTACATGACCCATGTATAGGCACATATCTATAAGTATCTCTCTACATAACCATGTGTATTAAGGTAATATGAAGCAATATTAAGCTAAACATGAACGTATATTGATGTTTCCAACTTTAATCTGTTACCACATAGATCATCTTAGCCTCATCTCTTGCTTATCTTTAAATTTCAATTCCAGCAAAACACTTGGCTTTTAGAAGTATGAAAATCAAATTGTAGCAACTTTGGGAAGCCACATCATCTAGCAGAATAATTCTTAAAGGGCAAGGTGTATATCATCAAATTTTAACTTACAGTCAGCAGTACTTTTTAACATCAGTAGGCCTCCAGACCTCTGCTTCCAAGAAGATGAAGTAGCCCATTTCTCCCAGGTTCTCCCACTTAAAACTAAAACCCTGAACATAACAACAAACAAACATAGGAAGACGCTGAAAGGTGGAAATGAGAAGGCAGACTTAACTAGGGACTTTGGGACTTGAGGAATAACATGGTGATGAGTCCCCTGTGTTTCCTGTTGCTTCCCATACATCCTGGAGAGGGTATTACAGGAACCCCCAATCAATAACCACCAACAGAACAACAGACAAAAAAGCTTCCGAAAAAAACACAAAACCCTGTTCCCCCTAGCCAAAGTATGAGGAAAGGGGTTGCTAAAGACAGAAGACCATTTGGGCAATAATATACACACTACTCGAGCCAAGTGCCAGTGGAATATACACACTACTCGAGCCAAGTGCCAGTGGAATATTGCACCCATCCCCTATGTCCTGTCGTTTCAGTTGGGCCAAGGTAGGATTTGATCTTCCTCACCACCCCACTCCTGCCCTCCAGAAGAGCCAGTGCTCTGATTCCCCACCAGGGTTGTTTCAGTGTGGTCCAGTGGTGAGCTGAGCCTCCACCCCTTTCCATTAGCAATCAGACTTTAAAAGGTGGTGCCTGGGCTTCCCTGGTGGCGCAGTGTTTTAGAATCTGCCTGCCAATGCAGAGGACACAGGTTAGAGCCCTGGTCTGGGCAGATCCCACATGCCACGGAGCAGCTGAGCCCATGAGCCACAGCCACTGAGCCTGCGCTCCGCAAGAAGAGAGGCCGCAACAGTGAGAGGCCCGCACACCATGATGAAGAGTGGCACGCGCTCGCCGCAACGAGAGAAAGCCCTTGCACAGAAATGAAGACCCAACACAGCCAAATAAATAAATAAATTTACTTATTAAAAAAAAAAAAGGTGGTGCCTGACAGGCTTGTAAACACTGGGCTGCCCTCACACAGTCGTGGGGTCCAATGGTGGGACATAGCGTCCATCTCTCCCTGACATCAATAAGAATAGGATGTTACAGGTTGGAGGGAGTAGGCACCCCACTAACCCCCAACACATGATGTCAGTGAGACCCAGTGGGGTGCTGAATCCCCATAACCATCCTGAGGCAGGGCTAGTTGGCAGTTCTCTTCCTCTTACCTTGGTGTCAGTGGGGCCAGCACGTAGCTGACCCTCTACCCACACCCGGCATCAACAAGAAGGAATGAAGTGGGAGGAAGGACAGCAAACACTTCACTTCTCCCCTCCCCTATGTCAAGAAATCTACTGGGGAGGGCTTCCCTGGTGGCGCGGTGGTTGAGAGTCCGCCTGCCGATGCGGGGGACGCGGGTTCGTGCCCCGTTTCGGGAGGATCCCACATGCCGCGGAGCGGCTGGGCCCGTGAGCCATGGCCGCTGAGCCTGCGCGTCTGCAGCCTGTGCTCCGCAGTGGGAGAGGCCACAACAGTGAGAGGCCCGCGTACTGCCAAAAAAAAAAAAAAAAAAAGAAATCTACTGGGGAGATGAACTTCCACTCCTACTAAAAGGCAACACAATGATACTAATGTTCCCACTTTTGGGGGGAAGGTGTCAGAAGGGCCAGTAGGATAGCTGCACTTCTACTTGATCTGTCTGCAGTGAGACAATGTAAGTGCCCACTTTTGCTGGGGTATCGTCAGTAGGGCCCAATGGAAATCTGTACGTAATCCCCCAGTCCTCATACTACGCCTCAAATAGGATGACTTCCTTCTAAAAAGTAATAATAAAATTAAATGGGTTACAGAGTCATATAATAACTCACAATGTTTAGAATACAATGGAAAAATACTTATGACACCAAGAACCAGGAAATCACAGAATAAATGAGAAAAGACAATAAACATACACCAACACTGAGATAAAACATCTATTCAAATGATCAGACAAGGATTTTAAATAAGCTGTCACATAAATGCTTCAATTAGCAATTATGTGTTCCTTGACAGAAATGGGAAAAATAGAAAATGTAAACAAAGAACTAGAAGCTATAACAATAAAAACAAATGAGAACAGTAGAACTAAAAAATACAACAATCAAAAAACTTTGCTCAAAAAAAAAAAAAAAAAACTTTGCTCAAGAGTAGACTGGAGATTACAAAGCATAGAATCATGAACTTAGAAGAGATCAATACAATGTACCAAATGTACAGAGAAAAATAGACTGAGGGGTAAAGATGGGAGAAAGAACAGGATCTCAAGAACCTGTAAACAGTAACAAAAGCACTAACATTCATATCATCAAAGTTCCAGAATGAAAACAGAGGGCAAGTAGGACTGACAAAGTATTCAAAGAAATCATGGCTAAAAAGTTCCCAATTTTTTAGAAGACATAAACACAAATTCAAGAATCTGAACAAACCCAAAGAGGAAAAACGCAAAGATATCCTTGCCAAGACGCGTTACAACGAAACTTCTGAAAAGTAGAGACAAAAAAAATCTCGAAAGTGGACAGGAAGAAACGATGCATTACTTATTGAGAAACACCAATTCCAATGACAGCATATTTCTTGTCTAAAACTTTTTGAAATAATGCAACATAGCTTTCACCATCCATGAATTTCTTGAATCATATTTATGTTTCTAAACTATTTCTTGTATCAGGTGTTCACTTTGTACCAAGTTCATTGTCCTAAAATGGCACATACCAGAGTATCAAGAGGTTCCCTTATTCCTGATAAGCTGTGATTGGATGAAGAAGACCTTGTTACCCTGCCTGTCTGATTTTTATTATAATCAGATGTTAATCTGTACCAGTCTCCATATTCAAAATTCACCTTCAAAATTATATGTTATTTACATGATGGTTGTCTTTATTTCATTTAGCTAGTATCATGACCTTATAAATGCAGTTTTGGTCATTTTCTACTAAAACCTCATATTTATCTGTGTGGAAAAACATCTCCTACTTGTTTGCCCTCTTATAAACTCTTCCTGTAATTTAATCCTCATGAGCTTTATTTCCCCTAATTGTAATTACTTAATATTTTGTAAAACATTTAAGAGATCACTGGTATGCTCTTTTTTTCAATCATCTATACATTTAAACAGTGTGTTGCAATAAGAAATAGTACTGGTAATCAGAAGACCAGAGTCCTAGTTTTACCCGTAAAAATGAACTATATGTGCATTTAAATAAGTTTTATATAAGGTTATATAAGGTTTATTCTGATTCTAAAATTGTTATGATTATTTAGAAAAGTATGTTTGAAATATGGCATTATTCAAGACCAATAGAGGTTTGAAATCTATTAAAAATCTACAAAGAATTCAACTATTTCACCTTTTTCCCTGATTTGATATTAAACTGTAATCCTTCATCTTTCACTTACAGCATGCTGTAGCTGCTGTTGACACAAAGACAAAATATAATGTCTAAATATTGTGTACTTGTTTTTTAAATGAATACTTTTGTTTAAAATTGTCTTTTACATAGATTCTTGATTCCCTTTTCACAACTTTTCCATTCCCCATGCTACTGCAATCAATCACTCATGATAGAAAATTATTCTCTTTTCTGTTTGCTAAAGCTCTTTTTAAAATACCAAGTTTCAAATGATCATCAATTCAAGAAACTTTGGGAAATGAACCTCATCATTTTCAGAATGAATATTTTGTTTCACTGGCTACCAGGACACCATCCTCTCCTAGATTTCTCCCCTCCTCACTCACCATTCCTTGGCAGTCTCCCTTGGTGATGCCTCCCATCCCTCAATGTCTTTTAGAATGCCCTAAGGCTCGTTCCTGGCCCCCTTCACTCTCCATCTACCTTAACTACTCATGAGTTTTAATCTAGTCCCATTACTTGAATGGGAAGATGACTTATGATTCCCCAATTCGTACTTCTAGTCCTAAGCACTCACCTAACCTCCAGACTCCTAATTCCAATTTCCCACTAAATATCTCCAATCTATGCATAATAGACATTTCAAACTTAGCAAATAAAACTAAATATTTTGCTTTCATCCATCCATTGCACTCCCGTTTTTCCTGGCTCCATAACTCATCCAGTTGCTCAGGCCAAAAATGTTAGATTCATCCTTGAACTCCCACTTTCCCACAATTCCTGTGTCCAGTGCATCAGAAATTCTTGCCAGTCTAACTTGAAAATACATCCTGAATCCACCTACCTCTCACCTTACTCTTGCCGTCTTTACTTACTCCAAGCCATCATTGCTTGCCTCATCTAATGCAATAGGCAGCCTCTTCCACAACCTCCTTGCTTCCTCCCCTCTTGCCCCAATCCTTATAGTCTATAACCAATACAATAGCCAGAATAATCACAAAAAAAAACATGAATCATATCACATTATTTCCCAAAACCTGTTCCCATCACTTTAGAATAAAAATTAAACTTTTTACCTGTCCCACATGCTTTATTCAGTATTTCTTCTGCCCTACTCTCCAAGCTCGTTTACTACTACTCTTCTCTCACACACACATCCAGATTTTCTTTCTGCAGTGGCTTTCCCAACATCAGGGCCTTTGCACTTGCTATTCCCTAAAACCTGGAAGATTTAAAAAATCTGTAAGGTTCCTCCAAGCAAGATCTTAGAAGGTATTTACATTTCATTTTGTAGAGACATTTGGTAGAAGACATTTTTGCAAAAGATAGATACATTTTACTTTGGCGGCTATTCACACATCTGGCAATTTCCAAGTTGGTTAAATAACAAATGTGAATTGATGAAGCTAAAATAAAAGAACTGTAGTTGGTGAGACCTATGTGTTTTAAACCGTGAACTTTGAGGAATTGTAGACATGCAAACTGCACCATGGTTTCAGTGTTAATGTGTGAGAATTAGCTAAGGTATTTTCCAAATACTCATTACTCTCTAAAGAGCTTCTGAGCAGGAAATCAGAACAGGGCCTGTGGACCTGAATTTTATCTAGTACTACAGTTGATTCTGTTGCAGGTGGTTTTCAGTCAGCCCTTTGAGAGACACCAAGCTGGGGTATTTGCCCAGATATGATTACCAATGGTCATGCAAGTCACCAATGAGATACAATCGAGAATCAACAAATGACTGAAAAGAGTGACCAAAGAAGAAGAGGATCCAGTAAGGATCAGTAGAGACGCTATCCCAAGCACTCTTGGCTAGGAGTTTTACACACCCATTCATATAAATGGATGATAGTTAACAGCCAAATGGCACTGCACATTTTTTTAAGTTGCTGAGTATTAAAGTGTATGGCTAAGCATCATAAGTTTTGTTAAATTATATTTTGGTTGCTATAAAATTAGGTGTACATTGTGTGTCATAGATGTAGGGATACAGATGTGTAAATATATGTCATTGTTTCAGTTCTTCAGCTGCTACTTCATAATGTCTTTGCAACTTCTAAATGAAGGGCCTCTTCAAATATTGTTTAGAAAGGAAAGATACCTGTTCATCCCTGTCCACCTCCCTTTCTTCATCCCCTTCCTTGTCCCTTCCCTTTTTTTTTATATCTTTATTGGAGTATAACTGCTTTATAGTGTTGTGATCCCTTCCCTTCTTGAACAAATTAGTCCATTAAGTGAGGTAAAATAACCCTTTGTCAGCATGGGGGAGGTGGGCATTCAAGGAACCAAATGACTTGGCATTGGGTCTCAGAGTCTGAGAAAGGGGAGAGGATGTCTGCATAAGGGAGCCTGGAGTTGACTGCTGAAGTCTGATTCGTGTGAAAGGGCATCCACATGAGGAAGTGGCCTTGGCAACCACTGTGTACAGATTGTCCTAACCCGTGCCAGGTGGAGAAAATGTGTGGGTGGGAAAGTGGCAGCTACAAGAATTTACTTAAATACAGGAAGATTGATCAAATAATTAAGGATATTAAGAATATGGTAATCAGTGTTATTTTAATATCTGTGGAGGGAGTTAAAATATGAAAAGGGCAAAAACTAGAATGAAAGGGTGTTGAAAGGGAGTGGAGGATGTTAATGTGAACACATGATTTTCAATATAGAGACATTATAGAAAAAACATAGACTATATGTATGCATATGTTTATGAATGTGTTTGTGAATATGTGTAAATGGTTATGAATATGTGTTTTCATATGTGTGTATGTATATATGTACATAAATCCCCTAGCTCTGCCTATTGAGAGTACCTGGGACCACTGCTTCCCAAGAGCAATGAATACACCTAGTGTCCAGATCTTGGTTTCTAAATACAGCTCTCCAACTGAAGGAACTAAAGGTCTTTGGAGAAATGGCTGATTCTAGAACCGCTACAGGGAAAATATAAGATGACCCTAGAACATATTATTGTTTCAAGAAGTAAGGGATCAGCCATAAAAAGAAGCGAAATTGAGTTATTTGTAGTGAGGTGGATGGACCTAGAGTCTGTCATACAGAGTGAAGTAAGTCAGAAAGAGAAAGACAAATACCGTATGCTAACACATATATATGGAATCTAAAAAAAAAAAAATGTCATGAAGAACCTAGGGGTAAGACGGGAATAAAGACACAGACCTACTAGAGAATGGACTTAAGGATATGGGGAGGGGGAAGGATAAGCTGTGACAAAGTGAGAGAGTGGCATGGACATATATACACTAGCAAACGTAAAATAGATAGCTAGTGGGAAGCAGCCGCATAGCACAGGGAGATCAGTTTGGTGCTTTGTGACCTAGAGGGGTGGGATTGGGATGGTGGGAAGGAGAGCGATGCAAGATGGAAGAGATATGAGGATACATGTATAACTGATTCACTTTGTTATAAAGCAGAAACTAACACACCATTGTAAAACAAGTATACTCCAATAAAGATGTTAAAAAAAAAAGAAGGGAGTTATCACAGAATAATTGGGAAACATCAAAGGATATAGAAGCCAAACTGAAGGGGTTTCCACTGGACAAATCTTGAACAATCTCAGCCTCAAAATAAATAATGGCAGAAACGTATTATAGTCAATTGAATAAAATAGGAGTCTATGAGTTCATACTGATTTAAATAATTAAATTGAGTAAATTATGTTTGATGAGGAACAGGATATTTACATAATTACAAAGTGCCTTACCACAAAAATTATTAATAATGAAGGAGAAAAAAATAACTTTACAATGGAGAAGACTGGGTGATACACCTTAATCAAATGAGTCACATGATATTCCAGTAAGGTTACAGGTTAAAAGTTTGCCAAAATTGTTTGATAGGAAGCAGTGAGAAGAACAGAGCTTCACCACTGTGTTATTCCTGCCAACTACACATATCCTGAATAATCATGAGACAAATACAAACAGCTAAATCCTACAAAATAACTGATCCATATTCTTTAAAACTTTCTAGTTCATGAGATTCAAGGGAAGCCTGAGAAAATTTTCCAGATTAAAAAACTAAAGAGACAGGACAACTAGATGCAACATGTGACACTGGGCTGATCCTTTTATTATGAAGGACATGATGGGGATAATTGACAAAACTTGAAAGGGGTCTGAGGATTAGTAGCTCTGTGGTCATGTGTCAGTGTTAATTTCCTTATTTTCATGATTATATTTGGATGTGTGTTTGTAGGAAATACTAGAGGATTTGGGGGAGACATTGCATTGTGTTAGCAACTACTCTCAAATGGTTTGGGAAATAAATTATTTTTATTGTCATTTCAATCTTTCTTTAATTTTTGAGATTGTTAAAAGAAGGCCAAAAAAAGAGGAGTAACCCTCCTTTTCCTGGCGACTGCCATAGTTAAAAGCTCAGTTTACAATGGTGGTCAGTTTTTCAGTCTATTTGTGCTAATTTCTGTTACTAACAACATAGCATCTTATTTTCTATTTGAGGTTTTTGGATTTTTCCGAATTATGCTTTTGCTTTTTATTCTATCAAATGTCTATGAATTTGATAAAGTCCTCGGTATTAACACAAAATCAGTAAGATTCATAAAAATAAAAATAAGTTCTTGGAGAAATTTATAAATTTCTACCTGCATTCAAATTGGAGTAAGTTGGCAAGAAATTTATAAGGGGAAAATACTATAAGGAGCACTCCCATTCAGAAACTCAAAATGGTTGCACGTGTTTATCTTGTAAGAGGTCTGTGATGAAACAGCAGGATGAAGGCTATATGTCCAAACTTAAATGCAATCTTTTAAATCGCCTTTCGTGTCAGGCCATGTAAGAACTGGGCAATTCAAGAAGTAAATTAGAACAATTCTTATTTTCAATAATTTCTTAGGTCAACACTTAGAATAATGAAACACTTATCTCTAACTCCAAGAAATCTGGACAGTTATTAAAGCAAATGTGTTGTCCTACTGGCCTACACCTGGTTACAAACAGCAGTACGACTTCAGAAAACCCTGGACACTGAGTGGGCTTTCTAAGTATAGCTTTTTCTTTCTATGAAGGTGTTTTACAAGAATGCTATCTTTTGTGAAAATGTGGCCTTTAGAAAGGGTACACTAAGGTCTGTGACTTTTAGACCTAGAAAAGATTTGAAATATTTTCTTAGCCTGGGAATCCACATTTTAGAGGCATAGAAAGAGAAACCCAATGAAATTAAATATTTTGCCCACCATCAAATGGCAAACAAGTAATAACGACAGCACTCAAGCCTCTGTCTTCTAAATCCATTGAATGCAGCATAAATAGATTTCAATAACTGCTGATTTTCATTGTCCTCAACACTACATTTCTTCTGTGCCTTATCCCTCTTCTTTTAAGAGGGATGACAACATTATCTGCAAACTTTATCTATAACTATTTTTTTTTAATTTTGCTGTTTTGTAAACTTTTTGTTTCTATGTTGAAAACGTGTAAGGACATTTACCTTCTTTCTTGAAACACCTTTGCCTGCATTTATCACATTTTATTGTTGAACTATCGTGTAGCAATAAGTACAAAAGCGCCTCTAGTAGAGGAGATAATATCAGAGGCAACAAGGTGTGTGTATGGGGGGGCGGGGTTAGAGTTGACATACCTTAAGGGAGATGAGGAGAAAGGGAAGAGAATAGAAAGTTTATTTATTTGAAAAAATATGGCAAGTTAGAGAATTTTGGTTAAACTTAATACAATATAGCTTTCCTTAACTTAAATTCCGGGTTAACTTCCACTCTTTACATTGCCACAGACTAGGGAATAAACAAAGCAAAAAGATTTTTGGTACCACCATTTTGTGTTAATTTCATAAAGATTTCTACAAGACTTTTAAAAAATAAATTGAAAAACGAAAGTCTTGTCTTTAGCTTATTTTCCCTGCATGCTTGCACTTTAATAAGTTGATAAATGGCATTTAAACTCAATAGTTATGATTAATTCTGTCCCACAATTTTTAAAAGCACTGGGGATTGTGTGCGTGTGCATGTGCCCACCTTTACAACCAGTAAAATAAAGTTCTTGATCCAGAAATTATTATCACTTAGACTATTGAATAAAATCAGATATGATAGAGGGGCCAGCTGTTGGTAGGTTTAAAAGTCACCCTAGGTGATTAATTCATGCAGCAGTGTTGCACGTCTCTCTTTAGATGAAGCACTTAGAAGTAGAACCAAGCATGGATCTAATTTCATATCTGAGATGTGTTTTATTTGGAGTTCTTTGGCAAGTGCTTGCTCTATGTGTTTTTATAGTCTTTGGTTGTGCTATAAAAATGTCAAAATTATGAATTAACAGATATGCAAAAGTGAAATCCTAGAAGATAGGATAAACATGAAGTCCTCTAATTATCACTCAAATAAGTTTGGTTGACACAGAACTGGGAATCAGATAAAGACATTAATAATTCATAATGCTGAAGTTAAAATCATCTAGTTACAGTACAAAAGAAATCCTAATTTGTACCACAAGGTAATGAATTCAGTACTTTTCATTTGTTAAACATTTGCTTATTACCCTGCACCGTGCATATAAAACTGTTCCCAAATTTGGAGGGCAAACAGGAAAAACAGACACTCTCTACCCTCAAGTTGTTTATACTGCAGTCAGTGAAATTTCTCTACTTTGAGATCTTTTAATTCCTCAGCTCATTGTAACATCTTCTTCAGATGAATTGTTTTTTATTTGTTAAAACCAATGTTTAGCACTTGAAATAGTTTCCTCAATGTTCCTGATAGTGAAATAGAGTCATCATGGTAATTTCCAATACTAATTATAGAGTTGATAGGAGAAATGCTCAAGATTGATAGTAAAGTGATTTCAATAATCTACAAAATGTCTTGAGGTTTCCCAGATAACAACTTGTCTCCCAGACAAAAATGCACTTATTATTTATCTTCCAAGCTTATAAAAATTTTTGTACTTTAATCATATAGAGATTTTACAACATCTTTTCATTCATATTTTAAGATATTTTGTTCAGTAGATTATCTCATTTAGAAACTATTGATTTATATATACATACTATGTAAATATTAGTATACATTTCCCAATGACTAGATTAGTGCTTTCTTAACTACTTAAATTTGTTTAATTCATATTGTTGTTCTTCAGCATTTCTTTTACTCACTGGAGCCTATCCTACTGACTTCAAAAAGCCTGAAAAATCTGAAAATCCCATTTAAAGTAACTGTATGGAAAATCTTTAAAATAACATATAATAATGGTAGAGAAGAAGTGTATTGAACATTGTGCTGAGATTATTCCATTAATAAAGAGATTAATCAATAATTCTAATATTCAGACATATAATCAAAATGAAAAACAATCATAATACTGAGCAATGACATTTTCAATAAAGGGAGATATTAAATATTGTATAGGAAACTAGAATCTGCAAAGCAGACAAGTTGGCAATGATTATACATATATTTAAAATATGTTGAAACAGTCATAGACAGTTTTTCTTTTTGGCTGAAAAGAGGCATATTGAAGTGTTTAAGCACTACTTCAACTGGAAGAGATATTTAGACACTATACAGAAAACACGATTGCAGAAGAGCAGATATTAGCAGGTGTGTGAATGTGTATGTCTTTTTGTTTTGTTTTGTTTTGTGGTACGCAGGCTTCTCACTGCTGTGGCCTCTCCCGTTGCGAAGCACAGGCTCCGGATGCGCAGGCTCAGCGGCCATGGCGCACGGACCCAGCCGCTCCGCGGCATGTGGGATCTTCCCAAACCGGGGCACGAACCCGTGTCCCTTGCATCGGCAGGCGGACTCTCAACCACTGCGCCACCAGGGAAGCCCGTGTATGTCTTTAATTAATGTATTTTCATTCATTCAAAAAGGGAAGAATGCCAAATTTACTTTAAAGGTGGCATTGTGATATGTTAAAGTTCCATTCTTAGACTTTTGCTGCTGTTGCTGTTCCTTTAGTATTCACCAAAGAGTACCGTCCTGTCATTTATCCAAGTTAGAAATCTAGGAGCAATCCTAGGATTCTCATTATAGGGTCCACTACCTTCATGCTCCCCCCTCAATAAGTAACACATTCTTGGCTCTCCTATATAGGAAAGCTCTCTCCAATGTACGCCTGCTCTGTCACTCTCCGGGTCCAGCATCTCTGCCTCAGCCTCCCATTGAAGTCACTTCTAGTTCATTCTGTGCAGGGCCATTTTTAAACCTTCCTCAGTCCTAGGCAATTGCCCTTTTAGAAGCTTTACCCTAAATGTTATCAAATGCATTAAAATGTGCCCAAGTCACATATCCAATATAATTTATAGATAACTATATGAAAGCTGAGTAACATTGCTGTTGTAGTAATATTAGTTGAAAATATTAATTACACAAGTTTTGATCTCCATTTTGCAGATTTGTTTTCATATTCTGGAGCCATTTTTTTCAGGTTCCAAACAATTTTCTAAGTCCTTCTCAAACTCCTAGTCCCTAGTGAGTGTGCTTTTACTGTCACAGGGTTGAACAGCCCAGACAGCAAGATGTCTGAAGATGAAGACCATCACAGGGATGAGTAAATCAGATACGTGGAAGTTGGAATGCAAAGTGTTTGTAGAAAAAAATATACAAATCAAGGAAGAAATTGCAGTGTCAATTAATATGATGTTTATCAGATGATAGTATTAAAAAGCCAGGTGAAAATAAAATAACTTAATAATGTACCTATTTGTCTGATTGTTTACTAGTGATATACTGCTCAGTGTAAGGTGAGAACCACAGATATTATCTTCTGGAAAAAAACCCTTTAAGCCCTAACAGTTTCAGTTTATAAATTTCCTCTCTAATAAATGAGGAATAAAATAATTTACAATAAATTAATTATTTCCTCTTCTGAAGGTACCAATACCACAAATTCAGTCAGAAGATGGATCAAGTTTTTCATACATTTCTCTCATTTCACATTTTTTAAATAAATGAGACTATATTTTGTCTAATGACTACCAGAACAACTATCTGGAAACTGTGACTTCATTATATGTGAGAGAGTATTTTAGGAGATACAGACGTATATTTAGATGGAGATATAAATACATAGCATATATACACAATATTTAATCAGACACAGGAAATGTCGGATAGCTCCAGAGTGGTACACCCTATGTTCTGAGCTGCTCCGAAATGCAGTTCCTTTTTTTTTTTTTAACATCTTTATTGGAGTATACTTGCTTTACAGTGGTGTGTTAGTTTCTGCTTTATAACAAAGTGAATCAGTTATACATATACACATGTTCCCATATCACTTCCCTCTTGCGTCTCCCTCCCTCCCACCCTCCCTATCCCACCCCTCTAGGTGGTCACAAAGCACCCAGCTGATCTCCCTGTGCTATGTGGCTGCTTCCCACTAGCTATCTGTTCTAATGGGAGTTCTCTGGGCACAAAGGGCACTATTTTCTGTAATGAGATTAGAAGAAAGGATTTGCTAATAATTGCTTCTATAGCAACTAAAAATCTTGGAATCCCACCTTTCAGCATTTTGAAAATCTTAAAGGGGATGTTGTCAGTAACAAAAAAATTGAAGACTGATTATGTATTTAAATTAATGATTCTTTAAATTCATCTGCCCATTCATCTTTTAAATTGATTCATGCTTCTCAGAAAATAAAATATGCTAATCCGTATATCCTTTTTCCACTGCGTAGGGCAACTATATCTAAAAACAAAAATACTATCATTTTACTTTCCTTTACTATATTCCTCCACAACTTGTGTTGTACTTTCATATTTTCTTTTCATTCTGCTAGTGAGATATATATCCATATATGTATGTATACATATATGTTTATATACACATAATATTTAGATTTTAGATATTTGCATTATGCAGGGCAATCCATAAAATGGATAGATGCTTAATTTTAACACTATTGAATACAATTTTCATAATTTTATACTTTAATTATTTTTGGAAGCACAAACCAGAAAGGGTAAAGCAAACTTGAAATGGAAAAAGAAGACCAAGCTGGCATTTTGCACTTCAGACTTTATATTTGGACTACTCAGTGGGACAGATTATAATAACAAACTTTTGCTTTTGCAGGGAGGTCAATCTTTGCTTCTGCATTGCCTCATCTCTTTTAATCCCATCCAGTTTATTTTTCATCTCAGAAACTATATTTTTCATCTCTAGGAACTCAATTTGGGTTATTTTTATATCCTCTGTATGTCTATTTAAGATGTTGACGCTTTCCTTTAAACTTTTTGAACCTATGAAAATTAGTTATAATAACTGTTTGAATGTCTTTGTTTACTGATTGTACCCTTTTTCAGTCTGTTTTCATTAATTAATTTTTCTCCTTGTTATGGGTTATATTTTCCTTCGTCTTTGCATCCCTAGTAATTCTAGATTGCATGTCAGATATTGTGAATTTTACTTTACTGGTTGCAGGGCGTATTTGTATTTTTGTAAATATTTGTAACTTTGCTCAAAGAGGTAGTTAAGAAATAGTTTGATCATTTTGAGGCTTCCTTGTAAGCCTTATTAGGCTGCAAGTGAAACAATTTAGTCTAGGGCTAATTTGGTCCCACTACTAAGCCTATACCCATTGAATACTCTGTGTACTGAATACTCTAGTTGATGCTGCATGTATTAAATTATATCAAAACATATTTGTATAATCTTAAAGCAATAAATGCAACACATAAAAATATAAAAAATTTTAAAAATTAACTTTTATTAAATAAAACAAAAATGTTTTCTTCTAGTAATTGTAGTATTTTAACATATTTAAATACTGCATCCCTATGAAATTCATTTTGTTAATAAATATGAAAAGAGAATCCACCTTTATTTTTCACAGGTGACCAGGGACTTGTTCAAACACCAACATTTAACTGTATTACACAAAACATTATGCCACTGGTTTTTATGGGTTGTCATTATAATTAACAGCTTTATACAACCGTTGTCTTGTGCTGTTTGTTGTTCAATGTCTAAAAGTATTGTTTAATATATATATTTTTTTACTTTTAGCAGTTTAAGCCAGGAGAGTAAATCCAGTTCCTATTACTCCATCCTGTCCAGAAGCACAGGTCTTAAGTGAAATTTAATACCAAAGGAACAGTTCCAAATTTTACAACGGATCTATCACTGGTTGTTAGCATATCTTCCCACACCCAAGACACCAAGATACCTTCTACTCACTGTTAAAGTTTATGATGAGCAAAACTTCCACCACTGTGCTTCCTTAGCATGTGAGTATATTTTTAACTTACTGGTTATATATATTCTCTAATTATCCATTATTTTGTCCTTCTTTTTGATTAGATATTGATATCCACATTTTTTTTTCTAATAGCTCACAGAAATTTCTCTCATTAACAACACCAATAGAAATAACAATAAAAATCGCCTTGGGGGACCAAATTTATATCACATTATCAAGTTTTTATTTTGCTCCCATAAAACTTCTGCAAAATACAGCCACTGTCTATCATCAGTATCATTAGAACGAAACCAAGTCATTCTAATCTCAAAAGCACAATATTTTATTTAACTTAATAAATTTCACATTATAAAAATTTTCTCATAGCATCATCCTTAATTCCTCAGTATTCACTAATATTGGGGGATTTTTCTTTCAGTTATTTGAGACTAAGGATGATTTTATTCATCTCTACAACCTGGTATATATATGTACAATGTTTGTCAAAAGGTGGATATTCAAAAACATTCTTGACTAAATTATGGTAATTCATGTGATCAGTTCTGCAGTTCTTAAAACTTTAAATTACTTGTTAATTCTAAGAGAAAGTCAGATAATTTTTAGAAGGATTTCCAAACCATGCTAAAGTGTCAGCCTTCATTTCCTTGTGTGAGGGAAACAGGAGAGAAATAGATGGTTTTAAAGTTCTCCAAGCTTCTGTGTCCTTTATACATCCACAATTTTAATCCTTATCATTTTCAAGATTTGCTAAATTATTTGAGGTGATCCATTCTCTTATTAAAGTTACATATTTTATGTCACATACTGAGCATATTAACAAATAACTTACTGATAAATGACAATGCCCATAACATCAGGTTAATCTGATTTCCATGAAATGAGCTATAACTTCAAGAATATTAATTCATCTAATAAGGGTGATGATTTACATAATGTTGCCTAAAATATTTCTCTTGATTATTTAAGAGAGTTTTCCTAGGGGAAAATAGCTGGGAAGTCTATAGAAAAAAAAAATGACAACCATGATTAATTTAATTCCAGTCTAAAGGACTCCATATATAATGTATTTGAGAAAACCAAGTCACTATTATAGATTCCGATAAATGGTTGTATATCTGAGATATTTTTAATGTAACCCAAATTATAAGAAATAGTTTTTTGGTATAGAAGCAACCACTCTTTTACCTAAAGGAAAATATAAAATCTGAGTTCATTGAAAATTTGCCTCATTGCCCTCTGTTAGTTTGTGCCTGCCCCATCCTTAGGGGCCCAGTTAAGGACTATTCTATCATCCATACATCAGAAGAGAATGTCTGTGTTCTATGTTGATAGTCAGTCTAAACAAATATTTATACAGTTGAGATCAGAGATATAAAATGTCAGTTCCAAATCCACCCATGATGGCACATATACCAGACAGATGACAAAGGTTATAAAGGCCTGTGAAATACTTGAATCATATTTTGCAACCCTTGAAAGAATTCAAGTTGGAGATTAGCAGAAACCAGGCTCAGTTCTGTCCATAATCCCCTTTATCTGTCTTCTAGCCAACAATATGAAAACCTGAAGCCAAGCTGCCAAATAGAGTGTGAAGGGCCTTCTACTGCATTTAAGAAAAAACTGAGACTTGCTATAGGTAGAAATTATCTTTTCTATTACTATTATTGTTGATGTTGTTGTTATTCATAGAAATAATGAAAAAAAACCCTAAATAACATTATTCTGCTGGATTCTTTACTATATGCAACACAATAAATTAACTCGCTTCATATTACACTGGGCATATAACATGAAAACATGTGCAGAGAACAGAAATCAGTATCTGTACAGACAAATGCCCCTGTGATAGAGAAATCTATTATTTTAAGTCCAGACAATTAGATCTATTAAGGTGTAAGAGTGTTTCAGTACAGTCCTGCTAAAAGTAAACCTTAAAAGTAAATCGAAAAAAAAAAAGGAAAACTGATGCCAGTTAGATACAAAATATAAGATTATGCTATGTATATGGGACAGGATAGAACTCTGAATGCACTCACATGTAGGGAAAGCAATATTAGTGACAAATCAACTAATGTCCTTATTGAGCATAGACGTTCCAAGAAGGGTGAAGAGTGCTGTATATTAGATGTAAGACTCATAATATTCAAGTTAGTTGTAAAAGAAACAAGGTAAATGCTTTCAGTCAATAGGATAGGCTGAACTGATATTGAGAATCCTTTCTTGCAATCTGAACACACAGTTTGTTATACTTGTGTTTTCTTTTATATGTTGCTTTTACATGTAGCAACACATAAAAAGAAAATGAACAAGCTTACAAAAAATGGGGGGGGGGATCCCCAGTCTCAGGATTTAAGGAGAAAAAACAAATTCAACATTAGAATAGTGAGGAGGAGTTGAAACCAAGAAATTCAAGGGGGCCCTGGAAATAATAAGCCTTGTTTTTGAGGGCTGGCTTTAAATATCTGTTGTCTTATCAGAAAACAGGTAGATGCTGTTGTCTTATCAGAAAACAGGTAGATGCTGGAAAACAATAGAATAATATCTTCAAAGTACTGAGCACATATAGCTGTCCAAATTAAAATTCTACACCTCATTTTAAAAAACTACTCAAGAACAAGAAGTAAAGAAATTTTCATTCATAGACAAAGAGGAATTACCACCCACAAACTGTAACAACAACAACAACAAAATGACTAAAGCAGTAGCAGCAGCTATTGGAATTGTCTGAAGGCATTAAAAAATATTCTGATGCCTGAAGCCAATACTTGGAGATTTTTTTTTTTTTAACCAGTGATCTAGGCGGTGTTTCAATAATGGGAGCTTTAAAAAGTTCTCACATAATTCTCATGTGTTTTAGGCAAGATTGGAGACCATTGTACAAAGAATGTTCTTCAGTAAGAAAGAAAATAAGCATAATAAAAAGAAGTAGGAAGGTGCACTGAACAGTGACCAGCAAAGAAATTTGTAATGTTGGAATGAATCTGAATAACGGTTGAGTGTAAAACATAATAGCCAATGGGGGTATGTACAAAGTAAAACTAAAACACTAGATAATATACTGAAATACTGGAGATCAGATTTAAAATTTGAGGGGTCCATGAACCGCTTAGGAGGAAGATGAGATAATTAGTTTTAGACTTTTTCAAGTTAGAAATATATGTCAAATTTTTCAGAAAACACTAAAAATGAAGACTTCATATATGATTCATAAAAAGGTAGACCATAAAAAGAGAATGGAAAATGTGTTTAAACGAAGTTAGTACCGGGAGGGATGAAACATGGAAAAATAAAGGAGAAATAGATCAATAATCACAATACATTTGATCACAGAGACAATAAAAATAAATTTAAAAATTCCAGTTTATGCTGCTTACAAAAGACATATATAAACTATTTTTAAGATGCAATGCAATACTTCACTCGAAATAATTAATTATATACATGATAAATGATTTTTAAGATTACATATTTGGCATGATGACATGTCTACAAATTTTTAAAACTCAAAGCAATCATGTGTTTTTCATGGATTCATTTGCATATAGTAAAAAGTTCAAGCATGGATTCAAAGTATTTATATTCAATTCATGATACCAGTTATCTAAGAAGAGGAAAAATGGGACTGAAATGAGAATAGAGAGGAGAGAAAAGAAATGTGTGTGTATCTGTGTGTTTGTGTGTGTGTGTGTGAACACACGTACAACAAATGTGTGCTTCTTTCACAGCATGATTCACTGTATTCCATCACAGTATTAAGAAGATTTCACACAATATGGGCATCTCTGCAGAAATTAAAATTGTCCCATGCTTATGTGTATTGGGCAATGAGCTCACCTTACTATTTCCATCCATTCTTCAATTAAAATCTAGAAATGTGAATGGGCTGTTAGAATTTAGTTAGTGAGCCAATTATCTTTACAGAACATGCTAGTTATGCACAGCTTTTCCTTGGCTTAACTATGTCTTAAAATAGCAGGCATTCATTTTACGTCTTTAATTGATGGCTATCACACACAATTAGTTTGAAATTTCTTATCAATATGCTTGAAATATACTTGGTTGAATCATTGGAGTAATCTTTTTTGAACTTACCCAAAAGTATGTGTTTAGCCTTCCTAAACACAGTGGCACATTTCCAAGTACAAAGTAGTTGCATTAGAATTATTCCTAATATGAAGACATTCAATATTTGTGGCAACAAATTTTCTCTTGAAAACTTAGCTTCCAGATGGAAGAAAAATAAGGGTAGAAATGTATTTAAAGGCAAATTTGAAGATGAGAAATCAAAATTCATATTCCATAGTGAAAGAAAAAGGGTTAGTAATTACAGAGAGAAAGGCAAATACAATGCAAAAATTATTGGAACATATTTTGCTCAATTACAAACAAACTTACATGGTAAGTTGTAGCTTCCATTATTGCACCAATTTGTAGAGCATATTTTAATATTTTCATTTTGAAAGGAAAATTTTAAAAAGTCATCTATTGTTTTTTTAGAAAGTATCTAGAGTGGTTGAAGTGAAATAACTTTCAGAAAATGTGTTAAAATGGGGCTACAAAAGACTTAGGAGGACATAAGCTTGGTTCTTATTATGGACAGTTTGCAGATCAGCCATGGGGATACACATTATTTCCAATTTAAAATGAATGATGATTCTATACACATATATATGCATCTTATCATATTGATTATAAACCAAGTAAAATCTCATGAAATCTAAATATGTTTGAAAAACTTAAACCTATTTTTATGTTTTTCCAAACACTAGAAAATGAAAGCAATTTCTGTTGTTTGTCATTTTCTTTTGGACTCTCTTGGCTTCCTGAAAATGATTATGTCAAGATATTGGAGAAATATTCATAGGAAGCAACAGAGGCCATGAGAATAGAGACCTACACTGCTTCCTCATTAGAAAAAATAAAATAAAAATTCCTGTCTATCCATTTCAAATTACACTCAGGGATGCTTATAATATAGAATTTGAAAGTTGAATACATACTAGTTGTCAAGTAGTCAGCCCCGTTGATTATTCATGCATTCCCTCCTAAGTATGTTGTTCTTAGAATTCAGAGGGGTCCTTTAATCACACCCCCCATCTTGACCACTCACATCTCCAGATTTTCCTACTTCACAGCATATTGGTGTTTAACTTATTAAACAAATATTTGTTGAACAATTACTATGCATGCTAAGCAAAGGGGATCAAAGATGAATGAATATTCATTTGCCTTTAAGGAGACACAGTCTACTGGAGAGAGGCAGAACTGTGAACAGATGACTGCATAAAGAGGCAAAGTCAAGTCTTATTTATTCAGAGGAAGAAGTCCCCGTGATCAAGCAACAAGTAAAATCATTTCAGTGTGCAAGACGTGGATTTGTGATTGAAAATGCACAAGCATATTTATTATCCATCATAGATGATCACCTATTATAATCAGGGAGATTTCTTAATGGCACAGCATCTAGAGGAGGACGTCATGCATGAACCTGTCATATTCAGAAAGTAAGGAAGTGGCACAGTGGGAACAATTCAGGAAAGTAAATAAAGATGACAGTAGGTTTTAAATCTACTTTACCTGTTCTTACTATTATTAATCTATTTGGGCAAGTGGTAGTTTTCATTGATGTTAGCATTTTTTCATCCACAACTTGAAATCAGACATTAAATATTAATATTATAAAAATATTACAAATGGAATTCATTCACAAATTTATAAAAATAGATCAGCACCAGAGACCTATTTATTGGAAACAAAGTAGGTAGAACAATGAAACTCATTTATAGTTCCTCCTCAACCAAAGTGGACAGAAGTTTTATATGTAGAGGTCAATCCTGGGCCAGAGGCTATTTAATATTTTCATCAAGTCTAGGATGATAGAAAAGCATGTGGATTTAGTCATTTACAGTTCTCTTTAGTTGATAAGACTGATTAATACTTTGTCAAGATCAAAATTCAACATGACCGTAATATGACCTTGACAAATTGGAGAAGTGGTTTAAAACAATGCAATTTAATAAGTCTAAGGGTCAGGTATGGGCTTTAGAGGGATTGGGAAGGAAATGGAAATTATAATAATGTAGGTGATACCATGCCAGTGAGAATGCATTTGTGTGTGTAATATAATATGTAACAAATAATATTGAGTATGACTTGAGTCAAGAATATAGCAATAGCTTTTATTTTTTTTCTCTCTCTCACCATGGCATAGTGCTTACTCACTCACAAATATTTCTAATACATTTCCTCAAAATTTCATCATTAAATCCTGTATCCCTGCTGATAAAAGTAATTCTAAGATATATAAATGAAGAGAAGGGTATAAAGGTACAAATAAGTGGGTGAATATTCATGAAATTACTTTGTATTGTGCTTTACAAATACGATTTATGCATTTATCTTGTTACTAACACATTCATTCATTCATTCATTCAGCAATCAGTACATATTTATAGAACTTCTACTAGGTCCCAGGCACTGCATTAGGTGCTGGTAATACAAGGTGTGGAAAAGCAAGCATTGTCCATATTTCTTAGAGCCTGCAGTCTAAAGAAGAATTACTAATTGTAGTAAATATAGACAGGGTACTGTGAGCCATGGAACAGGGAGCCTTTCTCACCTGGAAGGATGAGGAAAGGCATCCCTTGTGAAATGTCTTCTTAACTGAACTATGACGTAGGTAGCCTAAGGGGACAAGGGAGTAAAGGAGTAAGTATTTCTTGCAAAGGGGAAAGCAAGTGTTAAGAATTTGAGCTTCAAAAAAGGAATGCTTCACGTTGATATTACAGTCTCAACAAATACAATTAAATTTCTGGTTGTTAATACATTGCATAAAAGTGGAGGAGTGGATTTCTGCCCAAATTAGGGCATATAGTTAGGATTAGAAATGTGCTCTGTGATATCAGTGACTTTAACATTGCAGTGAGACTGGGAGAAAAAAACGTACAAAGAGGCTATCCTCTGGACCCAATGGCACTGATGTACATCAAGGCTTTTGCTGAAGTAGAAAACCTGCTATTGATATTGAGATGCTCTTGAATGAAACAATGACTTCAAATAAGAGTTCCAAACTGAAACTCAGAAAGACCACCAATCTGACATGACTTAAATTTGAACTGCTTCTCAGATAGGCAATTTATACTTTGGGGTAAATGGAAACTGGGCTTGGTTTCACTCATGATATCAATGACATTTTGCTATTAAATTTGGTTTAATACTTTGATTTTACAAATCCCTAACTTCAGAAACTCTCTAAGGGAAAGTAAGGGGAAAAGGATAGGACTAACTTGTTTAGTTACATTACCTTGAATTTTACATTTAAATTGAGCTGCGCTATCTCCACCAATGCTTGACTAGAAGCCTGCACAGTGAGTAGTTGTAATGGAGGAGATTGGCTCATTTTAATGGCCACATCTGATGGATCTCAAAGAAATTCAGGTAAAACAACTCTCTGCATAGTTCATAGTCAATTATTTATACTTACAGAAAAATGCCAAAGCCTAGAAAACTTTAAATGGTGGATAATCGGCAACATTCACATTTTTCCTTGAGGTTTTCAGGATCGTACAAACACATTTAGGCTTTGAAAGACACGTTTTGGAACTTTACTGGAGGTATTCTAAGAAATACCTTCATGTTAAAACAATCTCCAAATATTTTAGGAATAACTAGTATCTCTCCATAAATAATTCATGCCTTAATTAATTATTATCATTGTTAGAAATTAATACTGAAGTATTTCAGAAAAAGATGACATATTAAGAATGTGACACTGCTTCCATGTCATATAAGAGCATGAGGATATCTCTATTATGAAACTTACTGCATTTTGCTACTACAACATTTTTGTCTATCTTCTCTTCCAGATTACAAGCTTCTTAAAAAATAGACTGTGCACAGATCTAACTTTCTGGCCTACATTTGCAGCACTGGAGACTACTATTGAAATATTAATTCAAAGGATATTTTAGAAAACATTATAGACAGAACTCTACCATAAAAGAGCATATATAAATATAGCATATTTTCTGATGTTACTGAATCATCTTAAATATTGGTTAATGCAAATTTCAATCTCTAAGGCACTTCTACAACATACCTGAAAAATGATCGTCATCTTGTACTTGAATGTCCTCACTGAGAAAGAAATTGCCAACTCAAAATAAGTTTGTTTCATTTTTAGAAAGCTCGAATTGTTAGAAAACTCACTCTTAAAATAAGTTAAAATCTCTCTTCCTCAACTTCTATGCATTTTCTTGGTTTTTAAATTAGGGGCAACTTGATCTTTTTTTGATTTGACAGCTCTAACATAGCTAAAGCTGGCATTCAGGTCCTTTGCCCACTTACCTACTCTTCATAATTATTTTATTAAAAGAAATATATTGTGGTATAATATAAAAAATATACTATCTTGAATGTACGCTTTAATGAATTTTGACAAATGTAAATATTTTGTAACTCTGTTTCCATCAAGGTAGACAATTTTCCTATTACCCCCCTTTGCAGTTTTCCCTTTCCTCTTTGCAGTCACTCTCTACTCCATATTTGATACAGGCAACTGCTGATATGTTTTCTGTCGCCATAGATTCATTTTTCCTTTTCTAGAAAGTCATATAAACAGAAACATAAAGTACATACTCTTGTGTGTCTAGCTTTTTTCTCAGCATAGTGTTTCTGAGATTCATCCTTGTTGCATTCCTCATAATTCTATCCTCCTACTGCTGTATGATATGACATTGTATGGATATACCACAACTGGTTCACCCATATAAATCTTGTTGGAGATTTTCTGATGATGGCCATTCTGACCGGTGTGAGGTGATACCTCAATGTAGTTCTGATTTGCATTTCTCTAATGATTAGTGATGTTGAGCATCCTTTCATGTGTTTGCTGGCAATCTGTATATCTTCTTTGGAGAAATGTCCATTTAGGTCTTTTGCCCATTTTTAGATTGGGTTGTTTGTTTCTTTGATATTGAGCTGCATGAGCTGCTTCTAAATTTGGGAGATAAATCCTTTGTCAGTTGCTTCATTTGCAAATATTTTCTCCCATTCTGAGGGTTGTCTTTTCGTCTTGTTTATGGTTTCCTTTGCTGTGCAAAAGCTTTTAAGTTTCATTAGGTCGCATTTGTTTATTTTTGTTTTTATTTCTCTAGGAGGTGGGTCCAAAAGGATCTTGCTGTGATTTATGTCATAGAGTGTTCTGCATATGTTTTCCTCTAGGAGTTTGATAGTGTCTGGCTTTACATTTAGGACTTTAATCCATTTTGAGCTTATTTTTGTGTATGGTGTCAGGGAGTGTTCTAATTTCATACTTTTACATGTACCTGTCCAGTTTTCCCAGCACCACTTATTGAAGAGGCTGTCTTTTCTCCACTGTATATTCTTGCCTCCTTTATCAAAGATAAGGTGACCATATGTGTGTGGGGTTATCTCTGGGCTTTCTATCCTGTTCCATTGATCTATATTTCTGTTTTTGTGCCAGTACCATATAAATGCTGGAGAGGGTGTGGAGAAAAGGGAACCCTATTGCACTGTTGGTGGGGATGTAAACTGATACAGCCACCATGGAGAACTGTATGGAGGTTCCTTGAAAAACTAAAAATAGAACTACCATACGACCCCGCAATCCCAGTACTGGGCCTATACCCTGAGAAAACCATAATTCAAAAAGAGTCATGTACCAAAATGTTCACTGCAGCTCTATTTACAATAGCCAGGACATGGAAGCAACGTAAGTGTCCATCATCGGAAGAATGGATAAAGAAGATGTGGCACATATATACAATGGAATATTACTCAGCCATAAAAAGAAACAAAATTGATGTATTTGTAGTGAGGTGGATGGACCTAGAGTCTGTCATACAGAGTGAAGTAAGTCAGAAAGAGAAAAACAAATACCGTATGCTAACACATATATATGGAATCTAAGAAAAAAAAAAAGTCATGAAGAACCTAGAGGTAAGACGGGAATAAAGACACAGACCTACTAGAGAATGGACTTGAGGATATGGGGAGGGGGAAGGGTAAGCTGTGACAAAGTGAGAGAGTGACATGGACATATATACACTAGCAAACGTTAAATAGATAGCTAGTGGGAAGCAGCCACATAGCACAGGAAAATCAGCTCGGTGCTTTGTGACCACCTAGAGGGGTGGGATAGGGAGGGTGGGAGGGAGGGAGACGCAAGAGGGATGAGATATGGGAACATATGTATATGTATAACTGATTCACTTTGTTATAAAGCAGAAACTAACACACCACTGTAAAGCAATTATACTCCAATAAAGATGTTTAAAAAAAAATCTTGGATATTGTGGTCATATCCAGTTTTACCTATTATGAATAATGGTGTTACACATTTTTGTGAACAAATTTGTGTGACCTAAGACTTCATATCTCTTGGATAAGTATGAACTATTAGGTAATTGCTTGGTCATATGTAAATGTATATTTAACTTTAAAGCTTTCATGCTACAAGCCCATTAACAATGTATTCATGTTTCTCTAGGTCCACACCAAAACTTGATATTAACAGTTTTTTAAATTTTAGACATTATAGTGGTATGTAGTGGTATCTCATCATAATTATAATTTGTACGTCTTTGATGGAGCAATCTCTAATATATATAAATAATATATAGTTAATATATATGTTGTATACAATATATGTAAATATTTTAATTAATTTTTTGGAGTATAGTTGATTTACAATGTTGTGTTAGTTTCTGCTGTACAGCAAAGTGAGTCTGTTATACATATATCCACTCTTTTTTAGTTTCTATTCCCATATAGGTCATTACAGAGTACTGAATAGAGTTCCCTGTGCTATACAGTAGGTTCCTATTAGTTACCTATTTTATATGTAATAGTGTGTGTATATATATATAAAATGTAATTAGGCACTTAAAAATAAAAGGAAGACATGCAAATAGCCAATAGGCATATATTCATGGATACATATACTTTACATTTATATATATAAAACATATCCATAAATATATTTTTGCCATTTTCTCCCATTGGATTGTCTTTTTATTTTTGAAGTGTAAAATTTCTTTAGTCTGTATATGAGTTCTTTGCCAGATATTGATATTGCAAACATTTTCCAAGTTTGATCTTTCCTGTTGATTTTCTTAATTTTGATTTTTATTCAGCAGAAGTTTCCCTTTCCTCTGTGGCTGTCACTGCCTTGTCAGGGTTGGGTTCTGATCCCTAGTCGTTGGAGCAGAGGCCCTCAGGTCTGTTTCTTAGCTGTGTTTCTGATCTGCGGTGTGAGGTAGGGAGGACTGGAGCACCCCCACTGGGATAGAAGCCATTGAGTATTCCTCCTCTGGAGGTGTTCACCTGTGGGTATGCTCTGTTTTGTCTCCTTTCCGCCCATTGTGTAGGCTTACAAAGTACACTGCTGTTGGTACTGCTCTCAGTCCCACCTTAACCGTGGTTATGGCGGCAACTGGCCCTGGTGACTCAGGCATCATTTTCACCAGGCCACTGGCCCAGATCCACTGAGGTCAGGTCCCAGGACTGCAGTAATTATGTACCTGGACCCACTATGTGAGATACGGAGGCAGCTCAGACTCTGGCCTGGCCAAACCCCAGCATGTATGTGCCCACAAAACCCACAGCTGCTAAAGCCAGACCTGTCTCAGCTGCAGGAGCACTTGTCCATTGGGATGTTCCCAGGTGCTGAATTTAGGAAGCCATCAGAGGAAGTGTAATGCCATGATTTGCACAGCCATGAGGAGAGATTTCAGCTCTTCTTCCTTAGTTGCATGTTCCCTGGAACTCAGCTGTGGCTTCAGCCCCATCTCTGCATGTGGGCCACCCACTGGCGTCTGCTCCCAAGGCTGCTGGAGCACACGAGCTTGTCAGGCAGGAGGATGTAGAAGCGGCAATCAGGGCAGGCAGGCTGCCCAGGTGAGAGGGTGCTGGGTGGCTATGGGATGTACGAGCCTGTCAGGCAGGAGGGAGTCAAGGTGGCAAGCTGGGCAAATGGGCCACCCAAGCAGGAGAGTGCTGAGGTGATGATGGCTGGGGGCCCGTGAGCCACTCTGGCAGGAGCCCTTCCTAGTGCCTGTGGAGGCAGGGGCCAGTGCGTGAGGAGAGAGGCTGCAATGGGGGCCCCGCCCTTTGTGCATCACGCAGCAGTGGCACTTTGCTTCTCTGCTGGTCTGGGCTTCCTCCAGGAGCATTCCTTGTTGTGGAGCTCCTCACTCCTATCCCCTTGAGCTGTCTCCTCACAGCCAACATCATTCCCCTTCCTGGGTCTGCTCTTCAAACCCCACATTCCAACACTCAGCCCCCGTGTGCACCAGTGGTCCCCAGTGGCCGGGGCATGCAGAGCTGTGGCCAGACCACTTGTGTAGGCCTCACTCTCTCCTGCCTGCCACAGACTGGTTGCTGCACTGTTCTCTGAGCCACCAAATTTCTCCTTCTGCCCCAGCTTCTCTCCCCGCTGCTTCCCCAGATGCGGGGAACCTCTTCTCACCTTCAGCTCCGCTCCCCCGCCCAGGGTCACAGGTCACGTCCCACTTCATCTGCTCTTCCTTTTCCCTTCTTCTTTCTTTCGTCCTACCTGCTTACGTGGGGATCTTTCTTGTCCTTTTAGGTGCCTGAGGTCCTCTGCTAGTGTTTATCAGGTGCTCTGGGAGAATTGTTCCATTTGTAGATGTATTCTTGATGCATTTGTGGGGAGATATGAACTCCACATCTTCCTACTCCTCCGTCTTCTTGACTGACTAATCAGCAGTTTGAGTTTTAAAAGGCCACTTTTTCCCCTTTGTTAACCTTGGTTTCAGGTTCTACCTAATTTAGCTAATTAGGCTCAGTCTCAGGTCATTGTGGTCTGTATTTACATTTCTGATTTGTACCGATTTGCGAGACAAAGACAGTTGCTTTTAATTCCCCAAAGAACTGGCCTGTCACCTAAATAATATTAAAAGATTGATTTGCCCAACTACGTTTTCTTTAACTTGCTTTTCTGTCTCAGTGAGAAGATTTCCAACTAGACTGAAATTTCAGAATTCTATAGTCTAGAACTTTATGGTTTAATTGATCATACCTTCTAAACTTGCAGAAGGCATTCAACAAAGACCCTCTTTCTGAGTGCACAGGTTAGACCCAGAGTAAAGTCTCCATTATTTATTTTTATTATCCCTTAAATATTAGCTGTCAGTTCTTACTTTATATTGTATAGGCTCAGGTAATCCCACTGGTTTCCTTTAGTATGTTTAATTAATATTTCCTTCATATGCCGTCTTATAATATCAGGCAGGGGAAGAATTCCCCAGTGAAACATGTCTATCCCACACAATATAATTAGGCAAAAGAGAGGTAATTATCTTACACAATGCCCATTTAAACATACCAATTTTTATAAAGACTCTGGGGTCCCCAGAGAGTGGTTGAACCAAGGGACTCAGGCACTTTTGTCAATCTTTTAACTTGATTAATTGGTCTAACTTTTGCCCCAAGTAATTGTTGGTCAGGTATCTCAGTGTAATTTTACGTGTATAAAATTTACATGTAGGGCCTCCCTGGTGGCGCAGTGGTTGAGAGTCCGCCTGCCGATGCAGGGGATACGGGTTCGTGCCCCGGTCTGGGAGGATCCCATATGCCGCGGAGCGGCTGGGCCCGTGAGCCATGGCCGCTGGGCCTGCGCATCCGGAGCCTGTGCTCCGCAACGGGAGAGGCCACAACAGTGAGAGGCCCGCATACCGCAAAAAGAAAAGAAAAAAAAAAAAAAAAAAAATTTACATGTAATAAAATATACGTACTTTAAACTGGGGTAAATAGGGCAGACTTGTTTGGGTCTGGCCCTTTAATGTTGATGACAAGTAGGAGATCCCTTTGGCCCATCCAATCTTAGGTAGTATTGTATCCAATCTTTGATTGACCTCATTAATGTCTGTTTTATTTATCCCACTTTAAAATAACCATCTAAAGATTTCTTATTCATTTAGGAGAAGTCCCTTTAAAATTTCCACCTTGTTGGGAAAAAGTTTTTAGGCTTTTCCTTCAGTTTTTTTCCCTGTTACTTAACCTAATTAACAATAATTATTCTAATGTTTTTATTAGCATCTGTAAGACCCATTTAGGGGAAGCAGAGACCACAAATAAGGTTTCCCAAACCAATTTTTTGGGTTTGTTTGAAACTAAAGGAGTTTTTAGGTTAACCATTATATGACTAATTTCCAGCATTTCCGCCCCCCCATAGGAGCCAATGAAACAGCTGTTTATAATGAGAGCTCTCTAAAAATTTACCAATTTAGAAGTTTCTCCAATTTGAAGGATCCATCATCTGGCCATAAATGAGGTATACCTTAATAGTGACTCAAACCAATAAGACGCAAGAGGCTTCCCCACAAAAGAGTGTAAAGGATGCTGTCTAAATAAGATGCAGAAAGTTTACTCCCAAAAGTAGTTTAAGAAAGTAATGGTCTTTGTTGTACAGGCTGACACAATGAAGGTTAAGATGGCAAAAAGCCCCTGAGAGTCGTACAGTCAGACAAAAGACTGCTCAGAATCCCAGTCTATTTGACTGGCTGCCAAATGTACACCATATAAGTACTTTTGGATGGTAGTGACCAAGTTCTCAAAACACACACACACACACACACACACACACACACAGAAGAATATCAGAACACTTACATTTCAAAGACACAGGAAGAGAAATGCAAGTTTCCCCTAGAAAGCCTTTTGTTTTTTTGAAGTCAGAATTCTGAAAAGATGTTTTTATCGAGCCAGCTTTTTCTAACTTAACTGCATATGCAATAAAAGAGTCCTATCTTAGTCGTTTTTAGGGCAAGATTTTCTTTAAGTCCCAAGTAAGTAAGCACTTGTAAATGTAAAATTTGTATGGACATAAACCTGGCCAGGATATCCGTTGGAGGCTGGAAATCTGTTGTTCCCTTTTCTTTTGTATTGAAAGCTAAGTTCCCCATTCTGAGTTCAATTTGTGAAGATCACTTTTATTTTGACAAACTCTATTAAAGTAGCCAATTCAAGGAAGACAGGTTAGTCTTCCACCTAATTACCCAGTCCAACTTTTACTCAGTGTCTTTCACCTGAGCAAAGTCTCCCCAGTCTTTCAGCTGAGGATAAACCACAGTGTCTACACTGAGCAAGATCTTCCCAGTGTCTTTTAAGTGAGGCTAACCCACTTGAGCAAAAGTCTTCCCAGTGTTTTTCTACTGAGGATAAGCTCTCAGTGTTTAAACTGAGTAAAAATCTTCCCAGTGTCTTTCACTGAGGATGACCCAAGTACTTCTTCTTGAAACCAAGTTTCAAGGATAACCTACTACTCAAGAGAAGAGTTGAACACCACTGAATAAAACTTAGGATCATCAACCAAAACTGGAGATCCAAGAACCAGGAGATACTCACCCAAATTCGTCTGGACTCTCTGAGAAAGCGGACAGGCCCAAGAAGCCTCTGCTGGTGCCAGGACTCTGGATCCTCATAGAGTTCAGGCAAAGAAGAAAAGTCTGCTCTGGGCCCCTTCATTGGTTGCCAAGACTGCTGACTGAAAACTATGCACAACCCAAAAGGAGAATTATGTTTTATTTGGCAGATTTTCTGAGGACTTAAGCCCAGAACACAGCCTGTCAGATCACTCTGAGGAACTGCTCAGAAGACCTAAGGGAGGAGTCAACCAAAACCAGGTAGTCAGAACATCAAAAGGTTACTATTAAAGAAAACTAGACATCTCAAGTTAAGGACTTTAGCACTTTTCTATGTATGAGAAGATGAAAGAATCTGGGCTCCGTGAAGTCATTCCTTTGATATGCACCTTAACTCTAGAATCAGTACCCTGTTTTTCTCCATCCCGAATCCCCTCAAGGTGCACAGTTGAGGGTTCCTGCTTTGACGTCTGACTTGATGACTGCAACATCCTTTGTCTACTGATATGGCAGGGAACATTTTTCATCCACGGGTAAGAAATTGAGGAGAAAATTAACATAATTCAAGGTATAAAACCATTACAATATTAAAAATTCCCAAATGTCAAACAAACATAAGTACCCTTGACCTGTAAAATGGAAGATGCCAAAGAAGGGAAAAAAAGAAACAATAAAGAAAATGTAGAAAATAAAGCATAAAATAAGATGGCAGAAATCAATAACAGTAGAACAATAATGAAAGAAATCAAGGTAAATGTTATCATAAGATTTTTAAATTTCCAAAAAAAACCCCCACCAAACAAAACATATTGAAAATAAAGTAATAGAGAAAATTTAGGGAGCAAATATGAATGCAAAGAAGACCTGTTAGGTAGTTAGACATTAGCAGCAAGGAGGTGACGGTGGTGAAAAAGACAAGAAGAAGAAATTGAGTCACACGCAGCCGTCTGGGGACTCTCCCTTGACTCCACCCAGAACGGGAGAGACTGTGGTCTGGTGGTGGGCAGCTTATCCTGATAAAGAGAGGCACAGTAACACAAGGGGACTTCTCCAGGCTGTGCATGCCCAGACCAGACAGGCGTATACCCTATAGTAAATCCAAACTCATTATACCATAATTACAAGAAATTACATGTGGTTTTGCCCCTCCCCCCACCCAGTAGGCATTTCTTGGGGATTCAAGGATGAGAGCATGCGCAGCAGGAAACTTGTTACATAGCTCAGGACTGTCAGTCAAATAATGATCCTTGTCACTCACCCCCGCCTCTCTGCAAAATGCTCCTTAAAAGCGCTCGTAAGGGGCTTCCCTGGTGGCGCAGTGGTTGAGAATCTGCCTGCTAATGCAGGGGACACGGGTTCGAGCCCTGGTCTGGGAGGATCCCACATGCCGCGGAGCAACTAGGCCCGTGAGCCACGACTACTGAGCCTGCGCGTCTGGAGCCTGTGCTCCGCAACAAGAGGCCGCGATAGTGAGAGGCCCGCGCACCGCGATGAAGAGTGGCCCCCGCTTGCCACAACTAGAGAAAGCCCTCACACAGAAATGAAGACGCAACACAGCAAAAATAAATAAATTAATTAATAAAAACTCCTAACCCCAACATCTTCTTTAAAAAGAAAAAAAAAAAGCGCTCGTAAGCCTTTATAGGAATGCTGCTTTCAATTTGCAGAAACAGTACACCCATCCCCCCGCCCCATCCCGAGAGTGTACCTTTGCTTCGATATACTTTGCTTTGGGCTTGCTTCACTTCGCTGAAATAGCCTGTTCTCAGAAACAGCCTGCTCTTGCTCTCTCCTTCTTTCTCTCCCTCTCTGAGAGTGTACCTATGCTTAAATCAACTTTGCTTTGTGCTTAAGCTTAACCTGGTAGTTTGCGATCCTTTGCTTACTATCATGGAACCAAGATAGCTGGTCCAGGCCTTCCACTGACCTCCTCGGTTGAAGCTATTTTGTTACAAAGCATGTCCACATGGTGACAGACCTCAGTCTAAATTTTGATAAAAGGTTGAATTAAGGTGAGAATATCATATGGGAGGAAAAGACTGTAGGAAAAATAGTAGATGTAGGAGATATGTTTGTGAAAGTGCACATTCATGGCAATATAGCCAAATAACCTCACATGCCCATGTTCCCACTAAAACTGTATAAAATTATGACCAACAAGCAGAGAATACACATTATTTTAAAGCCCTCATGGGGCATTAAGACATATTTACCATGTGAATCCTTCAGTGAATCTTGTGTTACTGCTAAGGGATGTCATAAGGGAATTTTGTGTAAGACTCAAACCTCCCTTTCTATATGGTTCAGGCTGGACTTGAAGCTTCAGGGGCCTGGGAGGATGGGGCAGGAAAGGCAAGGCACACTCAGAAAAGAGAATACATCCATAACACACTAGGAATATCTGAAGAGGCTGCTCAAGACCTGGCTCAGCCCCAAGGGTTTGACCCCTAGTCCTACTCTTCACCCTACAGCCCTTTAGGGTCAGGACCTTGGCTCACCCTAACCCATTCCTAGCTTCCGGGTATAGAATGAGTGCACATGTCTGAATGTTAATGTTCTCTCAAAATTTACATGTTGAAATCCTACCTCTTAAAGATAGGAGGCGGGGCCGTGCAAAAGTGCTTATGAGCTTTCATGAATGGGATTAGTGCCTTATAAAAGAGACTCCAGAGATATCTCTAGCCTCCTCCCATCATATGAGGATACAGAGAGAAGGCTCCAGCTGTGAACCAGGAAGAGAGCTCTCACTACGAGGTGGCCATACTGGTGACTTGATCTTGGGCTTCCCAGCCTCCAGAACTGTGGTAATAAATGTCTGTTGTTTTTAATCTACCCAGTCTATGGTATATTGTTATAGCAGCCCTAATGGATTAAGACCACATATTTCAAAATTTATCTGGAGAGTGGGGACTGTCTTATCATTGCAAACTAAGAAGTTGGGTTGAGACAACATATGAAAGATTTTTTTTTAAGTAGAAAATTATGGATTATTGGATTTGAAAGTACTAGATTGGTTAAGGAACATGAGTACGTGTGTGTGTGCGTGTTTGCAGTGTGTCCCAAAAGTTTTTGTGCAGTTTAAAGATTTACTAACTCCAGAATTATAAACACTACAAACTTACAAAAACATCATTTGAAGGTTTAACTGTTACCAGATGCAAGTCTGTGTGCCTGATGCACAGTGAGGCTAAATACTGAAACATCAGAGTTTGAAGCAGAGAAAGGTTTACACAGTGCCATGCAAGAAGACATGTAGCTCATGCCCAGGAAAAACCCCAAACTCCCTGAAGGCTTTCAGCAAAGCCTTTTTAAAGGCAAGGTGAGGGAGGGGCATGACTAATTGTTGCAAATATCTTGGTGTTGGATCCTTTGTTCTAGGGGCTGGCCAGATGGGTCAGATCCTGGTCAGGTCATGTGTTCCTGTAAACGTCCAACAAAACAATTATTATTCTCTGTTGTGCAACTTTTTATCTCCATGAATGGGCTCTTAAAAGTCAGAGCCGGGGCTTCCCTGGTGGCGCAGTGGTTAAGAATCTGCCTGCCAATGCAGGGGACACGGGTTCGAGCCCTGGTCTGGGAAGATCCCACATGCCGCGGAGCAACTAAGCCCGTGCACCACAACTACTGAGCCTGCGCATCTGGAGCCTGTGCTCCGCAACAGGAGAGGCCGCGACAGTGAGAGGCCCGCGCACCACGATGAAGAGTGGCCCCCGCTCGCCGCAACTAGAGAAAGCCCTCGCACAGAAACGAAGACCCAACACAGCCATAAATAAATTAATAAATAAATAAATAATTTATTTAAAAAAAAAAGTCAGAGCCTTAGAAATAGTCTATCCTGTATATTTCAGGCTCTAGGCAACATTGTTTTACAAAAAGTGCAGAGCCAGCCTGGATCACAGGGATGGACAGAGTTAGCTCAGGCAACAAAGCATAAAGATTAAAGTAAAAAAGATCTCATGTGGAGGCAGATTGGTTCTTCCCTATTACATAACTATTTATAATTCTTTCATACTTATGAATTTTGAAAAATAAATTATTTTAATTTTTGTGTGTAGTTCCCTCTGATAGAAAATGAGGCAAAACATACACTATTCAAAATTCACAAAACTAAATAAGTGTAAAAGAAATTCAAGTTCTATCCCTGGGTTTACACAAGACACATACATGATGCGGGAAAGTTGGAGCTGAGGACAAAGGAAATCCTGAGTAAAAATGTCTGTGAAACAGCCAGTCTTCCAGGGTCAGCTTAAGATGTTCAAGAGTTATCAAGTTGGTGGGCCTCAAGTAAAGGTCTCTAATGGATGAAGGAACCAGGTTCCAGATGGAATGAAGAGAAAATTGGCTAAGGTCTCTCTGACAGGATGAGAGTAGTTGGAAGGATCTGGAAGCCCCAGGAGGGTGCAGGTGTCTGTGGGTGTGGATGGGAAGGAGGGGCAGTGATTCAGCCTATTTCTCGTATTGCCCCTCCCCCACACTCAGGAGCCCTTTGTGACAAGGCCACAGCTCTGTGATGCAGGCCTGGGGTTCTGCCATCAAGTGAACTCCCAGTGCTCTGTTGCCTGAGGGCAGCAATGCGGTTCAGAAGATGGAGAATCTCTTTTCGTTGAAAGACATTGTTGCTATCTGGCTGAGATCCAGCCCAACTTCCTGGGTGATTGATATCATCCTTGGGTTCCTGTGTGGACTGGGGCTCTTCCTAATGTTACTCCACTGCTTCCAGAGTAATCTATTCTTAGCACCACCTAGGAAACATAGAAACATCAGGAAGGTAAGAAACCTTTGGCTTAATCCCAGCAGAGATTCTCTCTTTTTTTCTTATTCTTATTTCCACTTTTCTAAACCACGTGGAGAGACTCCTGAGATGGGAACTCTCAGAAAAGTATAGAACATCATCCTTCTAGGGAAAAGCCAGGCCAGAGAGGGGTTAGAGTGGGCATGAGGATTTCTAGCCTAAGATCTTAGACCAGGAGTTCAGGTATGGTAGAGGGCTCCAGGGCAAGTCCCAAATGCAGTGACTAATGGTTAAGGACTGGATTACGAAGAGTTCAATCTCTGCAGGAAGGCTGACCCCTGAGCCCTGGTTCACCAGCCACCTTCCCACAGCGGGTGTCTCAAGTGAGACCTTCCTCTGTGTTGGGGCTGAGCCCCTGAGAGCCTGAGAGAAGAGGCTGGAGTGGAGGTCTGGCCTTGGGAAGCAGAATCCTATCTGACAAAGCTCACGTGGGCATTTAGGTCTGAGGATGTGTGTGTTTCTTGATCAGAGGAACAGTGACAGAAGAAATCTATGGTGATAAAAACTTAAAAAATCCTTCTTGGGCTTCCCTGGTGGTGCAGTGGTTGAGAGTCCCCCTGCCAATGCAGGGGACGCAGGTTTGTGCCCCGGTCCGGGATGATCCCACGTGCCACGGAGTGGCAGGGCCTGTGAGCCATGGCCGCTGGGCCTGTGCGTCCGGAGCCTGTGCTCCGCAACGGGAGAGGCCACAACAGTGAGAGGCCCGCATACCCCCCCAAAAAAAAAAAATTCTTTGCACTCTTCAAAGAAGAAAAACTGAAAATATTGTTATCCACTTTAAAAATAAGTAAAAGGGGAAAAAACCCCACAGAGTTTTAGTTAAATGTAGAAAGTCATGTTGTTCATGAACACAGCTTGCCTAGATAGAGGACAGTGAGAGTTGGGTGTTAGCCCCTCACTTTTTCTTCTCTCTCAGCATCAAGTAAAGCTGAAGGGGAGGAGCAGGAGTAGGAAGAAAAGTGGATCTTTGAAAGGTAAGCCTTTGCCATTCAGCCCTGCGCGACCCGAGAGTTAGCTTCCATCTCTCCTAATCCTGAGGGCCCAGCTTCACGGTCTCTGAGGATGCCAGGGGCAGAGCTTATTCCTCAGGAAACAGAGCCTGAGCCTAATTAACAGAGCCTAATGAACGTGGAAGCACTTTGCAAAGGACAAACCCTTTTCAAGTGAGACTTAGCATCACTGTCAGGGACATGTGGCCTTGGACACTGATACTTGGGCTCCAGAGTCTAATCCTCCAAAGATTTCCCTTAAAGGGCCATTGCACTCAGCCTCCTGAAAGGCTCTTAGGCCTCTGCCTTCACCACCATGACCCAGTCTCCTGATTTCCAGCTTTCAGAGATTGCCTGGAAGAACTGGAGGGGACTCACGACCTGGTTTCACTTCTGCAAAGGTAAAGAATCTTTCCCCTTCTCTCCTGGGTCGTCCTTCCTCCCCGAGCCTCTAATGTGACCCCAGCCCTGGAAGGGGGAGCCATGGGAGGGCGTGGCTAAAGCCCTAGG
Organism: Mesoplodon bidens; assembly: GCF_964165515.1. NCBI lineage: Eukaryota > Metazoa > Chordata > Mammalia > Artiodactyla > Ziphiidae > Mesoplodon > Mesoplodon bidens. The sequence continues at coordinate 193,787 of NW_027671346.1, forward strand.
GTGAAGGAGAGCAGGGGCATTATGAAGTCAGTGTGGGGGCAGAGGAGGGTTCTTGGGCTGCAGGTGCCCACTCCTGCCTGTCCTGTCCAGCCATCCTGGCCCCATCTGCTCTCCTACAGCTGCCTGGGGAGGCTTCCTGGCAAGGGCAACTTTCATCAGCTCTCATGTCCAGACCCTCCTGATGAGACGTGCAAAGCCGTGCCTGCTGGAGCCTGTGGAAGATACTGCTTGAAGGGTTGGGAACCCTGCATGAACACCTCCTGTAGGGTTTCCTTCCTTGATCCAGACACTCGAGAGGTACTGGAAGCACATATTAAAAGGTTTTGGGTAAAGCACAGGTGGACCCGACCCCTCAAGGTCCTCAAGCCCATAAATCTCTTTAAGTCGAAAAAGTTCCAACCCTCCACCATTCTACAGTTTGCCACTTCCCCTTCAGCCACCTGTGTATCTGGGTCCCACTCAAAAGTCAAGTGTGCTGAGTTCCTGGAGAAACCTCCTCAGGCTCATTCAGGAGAGAAGGTGATAACAGAAGAGTCAGTTCCTACCGTGAAGAGGCCTCTCCTTGCCCCCTCAGCTGTGTGTAAGGAAATCCAGAGTGCCCTGGGAGCGATTCCATCTGCTGACTACCATGGACCCTCAAAGGCTTCTCTGACTGGACAGGAGGACAGGCCACCTTCTCAGTCCCTCACACTCAGCCTTGTGGGCAGAACCTGGAAGAGTGAGAGTGTGGAAGGGGTCAAGAGGGACAGCCTAGAGCCAGGTCCAAGTTCAGCAATGGTCAGGAATGAGCCAAGAGAGGAGAGTGGTGGTCAGGCCTCACGAGACCCCTGCCATAGGGTAGCAGTGATGGAGGTGAACTTAGGATCCCCATCTTTGAGAGGTGAAGAGGCCAGGGAGGCTGTGGAGGCCAAGGAGTCTCCTGCTCTTCAACCACAGTCTAGTGTTATCTTGGAAACCAAAGTGTTGACAAAATCCCAAACCACAAATGTACATATGAGGAGTTTAGAGGTGCCAGGGGCCAGTAGAAGTTTCCTACTACCTAGACTGTCTGTTTTCCAACATCCAGGTGAGCCATGCCTTAACATGGAGGTTGCTAGTGAGTTTAACTCCAAAGTAAAGGTACAGTCAGACAACCAGCTTCAGGACTTTCCCAAACACAGGTTCCTTGCTGCAGACAACTTGGCTTCTCAGGTGCCTCAGTGCCATCCCCAGAGAGTCCCCACCAGAGACAGGTTAGCTTCCCAGGAGCCAAGTGGCCTTATGGAAGCCCAAAGGAGCCACCTAGGGCAGCAGGAGCCCAAAACTTCAAAACTCCAAGACTCATGGAAGAGCCAGAGCAAGATGATTGCCCCTACTTACAAAAGAGAGGACTGTAGGAGGCATAAACCAGGAGAGCATGAAGAAAGGTTTAAAGAATTAGGGACCTCTCAAGCTGGAAGTATGAGCCGCCCTGCCCAGGTCAGGGGAATAACAGACTCTATTGGGAGCAGATGTCTCCAGCTCATGCCAGAGAAGAAACATAGCCCTCCAGAAAGCCTCTTCAGAAAAAGGATGAGGCTATTTTTAAAGTGGATTTTCCCCAAGAAAAAAGTCAATGGTCGAGATGCTCGGCAAAAAAAAAAAAAGCCCATATCAGCCACTGCCCAGAGTCACGGATCAGTCAAAAGCAGATCAATCTTGAAGAGTGAGACTGCTGAGGGTCAGGCACGCATGAGAGCTGTTGGACAGATCCCAGAAGAAAAAAGAGCAATTCACCATGGACTTCATGCCACAAAGTTAAATGAACACAAACTGGAATTCCAAGTCCCAGTATGTGGGTGCTTCTGCTACCATAGGCTTACCTCCTACCCAGAGCAAGGGAGAATGATGGGTTATACAGCCTGCAGTCATAAAGCCACCTCCAAGGGCCAGAGTTGTTCTATCAGGGATAGGGAAGTCAGACACCAACATAGTTTGAAAAGTGTAAGGTTCGACGATGAGCAGCTGGGCCTAAGGTGCCTCCCATCCTTGCCCCCCAAGAAGAGTTTGTTTCCAGTTAGTACCTGCCAGTATGGGCCAAAGAGTCCAGGTGCCCCAGCCCGCCATCAACACTGTCCAAGGCATTGTCATCTTTGGGGAGGTGTCTTGCCTGGTCGACAGTAAAATCCTTCTTTAGTCTTCCCTTTAGTAGGAAAACATATCTCCAAGTAAAAATTCAGTCCATGTAGAGAAAATGATTTTCTCATTAGCACATCCAAGATATTTAATGTTCCCCAATACATATATATATATATATATATACATATTTTTTTTCTAATAAAAACATAGTGTAATGGCTGCTGTCTGTGCTGTGCACTTTGTCTTCTAGAAGGGAGGGGCATGGAGGGAGGTGGACAGTAGCATCACAAGCTTGCTCCTTGTCTCGTGTCCCTTCATTGCACCTTATGATACTGTCATTACACAAACCAAAATTACTCTAACAATGAGATGGGAAAAACCTATGAAACCCACACCCAAGGACCTGGTTCAACCAGTCTTTCTCCTTCTTCTATGCTACTTTGAACTTTATGCAACTGTAGTGGATAGGTTTACACGATAGGGCCGGACATTGCAATTCAGGCTCCAGGAAGTGTCAGAGCCAAGTGGATGGAAGTTTGTGGGGAATAGAGTATGGGCTCTGAGTTCAGAAACAGGAGAAATCTTGCCCCTGGATCTCTTGGTAGGGAATATCCAACATCTGCTCTTAAGAGTTCCTTCTCTCTCTGCTGAAGGCTGGGATTGAGATATGCCCTATGAACCCCTTTTAGCTTAGGCATAATAAAATGTACAGCATCACCCTCCCCCACCTCTGTTTTTCCTAGACTTTAGAGCAGCAACAAGGATGGCATTTCCAGCTCTGTGTGTGTAGGTGGGGGGAGTATCAGGGAGGCTGCTGAGGGCTGTGTTGAGTCCAGTCCCATATAAATGAATGGCTATGTTCATGGGTCACCTACCTTCCACTCTATGTTAACCCCAGAGAAGGAGTTTTGGATGAATGGAATAGGGGTGTGACTGTGGGTAGTAACTATCTGATGGTCAAACACTGTGAATTTAGGGTGGGATGTAGGTGTAGAAAAATCCCTGGATCGAAGGAAGGAGGCAAAGTGGTACCAGATTCCCATAAATGTGCAGTTGTGAAAGAGCAGCCCCCTGACATACAACCACCATCTAAAGGCCTAAAGGGGAGGAAAAGTTAAGGGTCCAGTAGCTCATCATGGCCCCACCCCAGGGTCTCTACCCTATTCCAACTCTAAGATCACAGACCTAGAGAAACCACCTTTAGGTCAAAACAGAAGGTCAAACTTATAGAAGTAAAGCAAATCAGGGAAGGTTAATCTCTTAATACTATATTTAATAAGCTTACACATCATCACCTCTTGACTTTTAGGAAGGATAAGTTAACAATAGGTGTAAAAGCCAGGACTAGGGAACTTGGTATGTGACTCCTAGTCTGGTGACCTTCACATAAACACATGGCCCAAGGACTGCTCCAGGGGAGAGGTGGGGACTGGCCTGTGATTGTGTAGTAAGCCTTGCCTGTCTCCCAGTCCTTGATCACCCCAGAGCCTGGCAGGTGAAGAAGCAATCAGACAGGATTTGTGGTGGTGTGGAGGTGACCTGGCAAAGTGGATGGGGCAGGGTGCAATTCAGGGGTGTTCCACTGATCTGCTTCTGGCACAGCTTTTCTTGTCTCCTGACCCCCATCCATATGGAAAAGCAGGGAGACGAGGAAGAATTTCTCTAGAGTGATTTGGTGCTTCCTGCCATATGCAAGGCTCATGGTGGACACAGCTCCAGGTGGTGTCTTTCTCATTGTGGAGATTTCTGTTCTAGCTGATGCCCCTGATCCAGATGACAACAGAAATGGACCCCATCCCCCATCCCTGTCAGGCCCCTCAACACGTGGAATTGCTGTGACCTGGGGTGGAGGGGGCAGAGTGAGCACAGGACTGCTCACACCCCTGGTTTCTCCCTGGAGCCAGGCCCTACCTCTGGGCCCCAATTCCCAAGGCAGCCTCCAGAATAGGCAGAGCAGTGAGAGTGCAGCCAGGACTTGTGGGAGGGGTCGGTACCCAGAGGAATGAGATGACAGGGCTGGGACCTGAGCCTGGCTGCTGCTGGGTGCTCTCAGGGACACCCAGAAGTGAGTTCTGGGAATATGGGGAAGCTGGACTTGGACCCCCCTGGCTCCTGCTGGGAGGGTGCCACAGACAGGTGATGCTGATGGAACAGCAAGAAAACAGAAAGAAGCAAGTCCCTTTGCCCTTCTCTTGCTGCTCCGTCTTCCATAAGGTACAGTAAGACAAGAAATTGAGAGACCAAAAGAAAAAAAGAAATGGAGAGACCCAGAGACAATACACAAAGACTTCACAGACACACCTCCCAAGAGAGACTTCTCACGCAAACACCTTTCTCAGAGATCACATACTGACACCTCACACAGGGACCTCATGTTGCTTCACAGACCCTCAGACAGAAACCTAGCCCAGATTTAACAGATTTCCCAGAGATACCTTCCAAAGGGACCGCATACAGAGACTTCACACAGAGATCTCACCCAGAGACAACACACAGAGACTTGGCACAAAGACCTCACAGAGACCTCACATCTATTCTTCAGTATCCATTGACAAGTCTTTCTTAGTGAATATGAAACCACTTAGCAAACTGGCAGCATGAAAAATATATTATCAGTTGTGCCCCTCTAAGATCCACCAGACACTCACTGTCAGCATTACTCTAAATGGGGAAATGTTTGAGAAGTTTTGTTCTTTTGTAATGTCACTGCCTCTGAACAAAGGAATTATACATTCCAAATGTAGATTTTCAAATTTCATTCTTAGGTGTTCATTAGCTTGAAAATCACATATTACATTATTTTATTTTTATTTATTTTAGAAGAATGAAGAAAATAATGTTTATTTCTTAGAAATGCATGTAGTACTCTATTTTTTTATTTTAAAAGATTTTTAGTGGAGTATAGTTGAGTTACAAATTTGTGTTAGTTTCAGGTGTACAGCAAAGAGAGCCAGTTATACATATACATATGTCCACTTTTTTAAAAGATTCTTTTCCCATAGAGGCCGTTACAGAGTATTGAGTAGAGCTCCCCGTGCTATACAGTAGGTTATTATTATCTATTTTGTATATAGTCGTGTGTATATGTCAATCCCAATCTCCCAATTTATCCTTCCCCCCTTATCTCCTGGTAACCATAAGTTTTCATTTGTACCCTTTTTTTAGGAGAATCACAAATGTTAAGCACAACTAAAACACTGTCAGTCTCCAGTGAGAGAAAATATTTGTCCAGTTTTAGTTATCATCCAGTCAAATGGTATCTGGCACATTTTTTACTTTATTGAGGACAAAGCTTAAACTTGAGATGGCTTACTTGTTTCCTTTGGGAACATAAGAAAAAACTGCAACAAAGGTACTCTAGGAATGAAATAAACCAAGAAAGAAGCATCCGGACTCACATTCACTTCCCAGAGGGCTGTGTATCTAGCACATTATTTTGCACATAATAGCTTGCATTAGGTTTGTGGGCTTTGCTTTATTTTTTAACAGGCCAATAATCATGTGAGGATTTTTCACAAGTCAAATTTCTGCTTTTTTTTTTTTTTTTTTTTTGCGGTATGCGGGCCTCTCACTGCTGTGGCCTCCCCCGTTGCGGAGCACAGGCTCCGGACGCACAGGCTCAGCGGCCATGGCTCATGGGCCCAGCCGCTCCGCGGCATATGGGATCCTCCCGGACCGGGGCACGAACCCGTATCCCCTGCATCGGCAGGCGGACTCTCAACCACTGCGCCACCAGGGAGGCCCTAAATTTCTGCTTTTAAATTTTACATTCTGGCAAAATTATGCTTCTGAATATTAGTTTATTTCTTAAAATGTGGTAATGCCCTAAAATGATATTACACAATCATAACGTTCAGCTAACATACTTAAAAAGATGGGCTATTAAGGATTCATTCTTAAATAATTCTATGAAATGCACATTTTCTAAGACATGCAGTTAGGATCCACTTTATATTCATTATAGGGTTAACACATTGCTTAAAAAATTTTTGAAAGATTATAAAATATATGACTTAGCCTATGCTTGACATTCTACATGTTACCTCATAAAATTACTGAGGGAAGGATATCTTAATATCTGAATTGAAGGTAGTGTACATTTAATCTACATCTGGCTTATAACAATGAATAATGAAAGGCTTTCATTTATTATCTAGCTCACACTTTCCAAAGGGTACACTTCTAAAAGACTACTGATTTCTCACTGCTAATAAGCAACCTATTGCCCTTGCCTTGGTAAAATCTATCTTAATGACAGCTGGTTGTCTCCCAGATTATCCATTGGTATTACAGCGTCACGGTCTTTTAAGAGGAGCAGGGCTGACACGAGGACTCTTTGGGCTTATTTCTACAAGAAATTTAGTTTTTCTATTCTCCTAATTAAACAATGTATAATTATTAATTTTTCCCTTTACTCCTTTATGTCGTTGAATCAGAAAGCAATGGACTCTGGTCACGTATGTCACCTAAGACTCTATCAGATCACTTTGTTTCAATAGTGCAGCTTACTCAGGTAAGTTTACTGATCAGAACCAAATGGGATCAATTAGGAAAAAGTTCATACAGGAAAATATCCTTTTCAAAGTTGACTATTTTAACACAGTTAAATAAGCGATTATTTTTTAATCCTTTGAGTTAAAATTGTTCAGGGTGGCCAAGAAAGTCTGGAAACATGAAAAATGTCCATAAAAGCACTTTATTACTATAATACGTTGAATGTGTTGCTCCTCATTATTAATTCACAGTTCATTAAGCTGGGCAAAATTACAATGAACAATGTGCATTAAAGCAAAATTCCCATCAACCATTTTCCATCTGTCATACATTGTGTCAGATGATTTGTGTGTCTAATTTTCATGGAAAAACTTGTACCTTTACTCCAGAATAAGAAATCAAGGGGGATCAATCTATTAAAAAGATATTAATATTCCCAGACTCTGTGACCTTCCGTATTTTCTTTTTAAGAAGATTCACCTAGTGCAAATCTTATAAATATTTTTACCATTTAATATGCCCAGACAAAATGGATACAAAAATTAGATAAAAGAGAAAACAACAAAAACAGATCCCCTTTGTTTTCAAAACATTTGATGTTTACATCAAAATATTTTGTTGAAAATGAAGTGATTTTTAATCTAGAGTTAAAAGACACTACAATGATATTTAGAACATATTACAGATCTGGATTTTTACAAATAGATTTTTATTTAAAACAGGTCTCACACTGATATCAAGAAACCAGGCACTCTAGAACAAAATGTGGAGAGATGGCAATTATGCGATGACTTCTTAATACTCCAAGGGAAAAAGATTGTTTGCAAAGTAGTCCATCTACAATATTAACCCTTAAGATCTACTCCCCTTGATAGGTTTCAATATTATTTTCTGTTTTATACACATTTACTTTATAATTAACTCCTACAGGAGGACATTTCTGGAAATGTTCCCAGATATCTACAGCCACACTTTCTGTCATGATCACACCATGGAAAAAGTAGGGAACATCCAGATCCTGATGATCCAGGGGTTTCATAATTACCCCTTTGAGGTCAGTCAGAATCATAATCATTCCCAGAACAGGGTCAGTCTTTACATTTGTGCCCCTAGACATGCAGATTGTAACACTACCCACCCAAAGGCAAGTTGTCTTCCTTACTCAGGTTTGCAGGGGCACCACTCACTGTGGTAGCTAGAAAAGTCCGTTGCCCCCAGCCCGGACCTGCATTCTCTACTCTCCACAGACACATCGTACTACAGATATACCAGTGGTGCTGATGAAACTTCCAGAAAGCTATAAAATAATGCATGCCAGGCACGGTAGATGAGGATTTAGAAAATGCTAACATCTTCTCTAGGAAATAAAGGTGACATACCTATGTGGCTTTAAGCATTTTTGTGCGTTAGCTGGCGCCCTGGATCTGGGAAAAAGCATCTGATTTTAAAGTTTCTCAGCCTCATTCTCTGCAATGAAATCTGAAGCTCTTCCTTCCTTCTCTGAGTCCAGAAGCTGGAATTGATACAGTCTGCTCTCTGTGATTTGTCTCTACCATTTGTTTCCAGTGACCACTTCAACTCAGATATCTCTCAATTCAGGGATCACTCCTAAACTTCAGGACGAAGGTCACTGCCCTTTTTATTCCCACCACAATTTTATGCTAGTAACCCTTTACAGTGTCAATAAATTTATTTTGTAGAATGTGCCCCCTGGACTCCACCAGCTAAATCTGTTTTGTGGGCAAATCATTTGTTACTTAGCTAAACAAATTTTATAAAATCATATTTCATAAAATTGTATTTTATAAAATGTTACTTTCTTATTTTATAAAATTGGTAAATCCAGGGATTTAGGCTTAATTCTTATTTTTAAAAATGTTGGTACTCATTTTGCCAATTTTTCTCTTTTTACATGTATCAGAAAATATATTAAGAACTCAACTGTGAAGATACCACTATTTTTATTTTTTCTCACTTTTTGTACTTAACTTTTATAACAAACCTTTATTATTGCACAGGAAACAAGAAAGTTTGTTCCTTGGAAAACATCAGTCCTAAGAACATACTAAGTTAAAGCTTAGTATGTTAGATCTGCGAGTAGCCTTGTCTTTTTTTTTTTTTTTTTTTTTTTTTTTGGTACGCTGGCCTCTCACTGTTGTGGCCTCTCCCGTTGCAGAGCACAGGCTCCGGACACGCCAGCTCAGCGGTCATGGCTCACGGGTCCAGCCGCTCCACGGCATGTGGGATCTTCCCGGACCGGGGCACGAACCCGTGTCCCCTGCATCGGCAGGCAGACTCTCAACCACTGCGACACCAGGGAAGCCCAACCTTGTCTTTTTTTTAATGATGCTTTTTTCTGAATTGGTTAAAAAAAAAAAAGCCTTAAGGCTTAGGAACAGAAGCAAATTGAGAATTAAAATCCAAATCATTCAAATGAAGTTTGTCAGAACAGTTTGTGTGTGGAGAGGACAGCTTCTAGGCACTTCAGAGAAACCAGCAGGACAGAATTGAGAATAGCCAGCACCTTACAGGGCTTCTCACAGAAATGCTTTAATGCAAACAGGTGACTAGATTTCACAGGGAGACCAGGGAGAGGATGCAGAGATAATTAAATCACATTCAAGCACCTGTTTACCTGGGAGGTAAGTTCCTTCATATTGTGGTCAGATGCTGTTTAGGGGGACACTGGTGCAGGGGAGGTGTTGGGAGGATGAACTCTTTTCTGAGTGATTTTGCAAGTGTGAAAATTCATCCAACAGAGATGCTAGAAAAATTTGCTCCTAGTAGCGAGTGTCCAACATGATATTTTGGGACAAAAATGTGTATTTGGAAGAATTTTTCACAAAAGAACAGTGATGGGAGGAAAAGATTCATATGGGCCTGGCTAGTAATATTCTTCCTTCACAATTTTCTTGTGGGTTCCTGAGGCCTGTTGTGACTGCTTGGAGACCTGGTCCCCAAGCAATGGCCCTCTTTGTCATACTCAGGGTAATCCAGGAAGTTGCTTGTCTGAAGCAGAAAAGGTTCTCCCTTCCACTCATGTCCTCTTGCTGATCAGATGAACACATGGCATCATCTACAGCTGAGAGGTGTTTGTTAACTTCCTTTGTTTCATAGGGCACAACTCATATATACTCTACAGTAATGTTTATCACTGTCTTTTATAATCTCAAGGTAAGAAGTAATCAGTGTTAAAATCATTCTACTGGAATAACAAAGCACATGATTTTTTTTTTCCTAATAGTGATTGTATTTGTTTGCTAGGGCTTCCATAACAAAATACCGCACTGGCTACTAGGTGGCTTAAACAACAAAAACATATTTTCTCATAGCTCTAGAGGCTAGAAGTCCAAGATCAAAGTATCAAGTTTAGTTTCTTTGAGGTCTCTCTCCTTTGATGGCTACCTTCTCGCTGTGTCCTCACATGGTTGCCCCTCAGTCTGTGCATGTCTGTGTTCTAATATTCCCTCCTTATAAAGATACAAGTCATATTGGATTAGAGTCCATCCATATGATCATTTTACCTTAATTTTCTCTTCCAAAGCAGTATTTCCAAGTAGAAGTTAAGCTTACTGTACAAGCAATCAGGTATTTAAAAAGAGGCATTGCTATGGAGACAAAAAAACAATGGTTAATAATTGAGGCAAATTTCATATCAGTTTTTGAGTTCTGAGGGTAGACAGTTGAGAAGATCTCTAAATGTCAGGGTTAAAGCATCTTTTGTAGTTTGAATGTCCATCAGATATTCAGGTAAGCTTTCTGAGTGGTCCATATAGCAACAGGAACGAAGAAGACTGTCTAAACATGAGCTGCTGTGGAGATTTCTCTGAAGTTTATATTAAGATATCTACCTTCAGTATGCAGGACTTCAGAAAAAAAGGCAGTTTTAGTTTCAATGGTTCCAAGTCAAAAGGATGGGAGAAAATTTAGAAACACTAGTTTGGAGAGTTGTAGTCAGGTAGTGGAGGAAACTAGAAAAATTCAGGATACAGTCCAGTTTTCAGGTAATTAACAAAACTTCAAGGAAAATTAATAGCACTAGAGTCTAATATCCACAATACGTATTTTGGTTTCTATTGAAAGATAATTTTTCTCTCTAAAATCACCCTCATTTCTATCAAAGATAGCCAAATTAAGACAAATTTGTTTGCAAAATAAGTCTAGATTCAATACAATTGGTCTTATTTATATAAGTATAGCAAGGATCATGACTGACCATATAGGCTTGTTTTTTATTTTTATTTTGTGCTTTTATTAAGAGAATTTATTGCCTGTCTCTCCTCCCAATAGCTCAAACATGAAGAAGCAACATCAGAGGAAGACAGACAGAAAATGGCTCTTTGAGTTTGTCCTTCTTGGCATTGGTGAAGGAAGAGGCAGCTTTCTCAAAGTTTTTATCTGCTTAATTGGATGTAGTGGAGAAAGGGAACAAGGAAAGTCAGAGGATAAGTGAACAGGCTCTGCACCTACCAAGGATGTGTTATCCTCCTAATCGTCCCAGTAGGAATATTCCATTCATGTTCTTTGATCTGATCCTTGCATTGGAAGACACTTCTTTTTTAATCTCTTTTTTTAATTTAATTTTTATTTTATATTGAAGTATAGTTGATTTACAATGTTTAATTAGTTTCAGGTGTACAGCAAAATGATTCAGTTATACATATACATATATCCATTCATTTTCAGATTCTTTTGCCATATAGGTTATTACAGAATAGTGAGTAGAGTTCCCTTTGCTATACAGTAGGGTCTTGTTGATTATCTATTTTATATATAGTAGTGTGTATATGTGAATCCAAACTCCTAATTTATCCCTCCCCATACATTTTCCCTTTAGTAACCATAAGTTTGTTTTTTAAGCCTGTGAGTTTGTTTCTCTTTTGTAATTAAGTTCATTTGTATCATTTGTTCAGATTCCACAGATAAGTGATATCATATGATATTTGTCTTTCTCTGAGTTACTTCACTTAGTATGATAATGTCTACGTCAATTCATGTTACTGCAAATGGCATTACTTCACTCATTTTTATGGCTGAGTAATATTCCATTGTATATATGTACCACATCTTCTTTATCCATCCATCTGTCAATGGACATTTAAATTGCTTTCATATCCTGGTTATTGTGAATAGTGCTGCACTGAACACTGGGGTGCATGTATCTTTTGGAAGTATAATTTTCTCCAGATACATGCCTAAGAGTAGGATTGATGGATCATATGGTAGTTCTATTTTTAGTTTTTTAAGGAATCCCATAATATTCTCCATAGTGGTTGCACCAATTTACATTCCCACCAACAGTGTAGGAGGACTCCTTTTCTCCACACCCTCTCCAACATTTTTGTAGTCTACACTTTGTAGACTTTTTGATGATGGTTACTCTGACTGGAGTGAGGTGATACCTCATTGTAGTTTTGATTTGCATGTCTCTAATAATTAGCGATGTTGAGCAGATTTTCATGTGCTTTTTGCCCATCAGTATGTCTTCTTTGGAGAAATGTCTATTTAGATCTTCTGTCCATTTTTTTGATTGGGTTGTTTGCTTTTTTGATATTGAGCTGCATGAGCTATTTGTATACTTTGGAGATTATTCCATTGTCAGTCTCATCATTTGCAAGTATTTTCTCCCATTCTGTAGGTTGTCTTTTTGTTTTGTTTATGGTTTCCTTTGCTGTGCAAAAGCTTTGAAGTTTGATTAGGTCCCATTGGTTTATTTTAGTTTTTGTTTTCTTTCCTCTAGGAGGTGGATCCAAAAAGATATTGCTGCTGTGAAAGAGTGTTCTGCCTGGATTTTCCTCTAAGAGTTTTATAATATCCAGTCTTACATTTAGGTCTTTAATGCATTTTGAGTTTATTTTTGTCTGTGATGTTAGAAAATTGTTCTAATTTCATTTTTTTACATGTAGCTGTCCAGTTTTCCCAGCACCACTTATAGAAGAGACTGTCTTTTCTCCTTTGTATATTCCTGCCTCCTTTGTCATAGATTAATTGACCATAGTTGTGTGGGTTTATTTCTGGGCTTTCTATTCTGTTCCGTTGATCTATATTTCTGTTTTTGTGCAAGTACCATACTGATTACTGTAGCTTTGTAATATAGTCTGAAGACAGTGAGCCTGATTCCTCCAGCTCCATTTTGCTTTCATAGTATGCTTTGGCGATTTGGGGGTTTGTGTTTCTATACACATTTTAAAATGTTCTGTTCTAGTTCTGTGAAAAATGCCATTGGTGGGGGCTTCCCTGGCGGTCCGGTGGTTGGGACTTCACCTTCCAATGAGGAGGATGCAGGTTCGATCCCTGGTCAGGGAGTTGGGATCCCACATGCCATGCAACCAAAAAAACACACAAAAAAACAAAAACCAAAACATAAAACAGAAGCAATATTGTAACAAATTCAATAAAGACTTTAAAAATGGTCCACATGAAAAAAATCTAAAAAAAAAAAAATTCCACTGGTAATTTAATAGGGATTGCATTGAATCTGTAGATTACCTTAAGTAGTATACTCATTTTGACAGTATTGATTCCTCCAATCCAAGCACGTGGTATATCTCTCCATCTGTTTGTGTCACTTTCGATTTCTTTCATCAGCATCTTAGAGTTTTCAGAGTACAGGTCTTTTGTCTCCTTAGGTAGATTTATTCATAGGTATTTATTCTTTTTGATGTGATGGTAAATGGGATTCCTTCCCTAATTTCTCTTTCTGATCTTTTGTTTTTAGTGTATAGGAATGAAAGAGATTTCTGTGTATTAATTTTGTATTCTGTGACTTTACTGTATTCATTGATGTGGTGTATCACACTGATTGATATGTGGAGATTGAAAAATCCTTGCATCCTTCGGGTAAATCCCACTTGATCATGGTGTCTGAGCCTTTTAATGTGTTGTTTGATGCACTTTGCTAGTATTTTGTAAATGAGTTTTGAGTCTATGCTCATCAGTGATATTGACTTATTTTTTCTTTTTCTGTAGTACCTTTGTTTGGTTTTGGTATCAGGGTGATTATGGCCTCATAGGATGAGTTTGGGAATGTTTCTTCTGAAATTTTATGGAATAGTTTCAGAAGAACAGGTGTTTAGTGTTCTCTAAAAGCTTGATAGAATTCACCTGTGAAGCCATCTGATCTTGGACTTTTGTTTGTTGGGAGTTTCTTTTTTTTAAAATAAATTTTAATAATTTTTTTAAATAAATTTATTTATTTATTTTATTTTTGGCTGCATTGGGTGTTTGTTGCTGTATGTAGGCTTTCTTTTTTTAGTTGTGGCAAGCGGGGGCTACTCTTCATTGTGGTGCATGGGCTACTCATTGTGGTGGCTTCTCTTGTTGCAGAGCATGGGATCTAGGCACGTGAGCTTCAGTAGTTGTGGCATGCAGGCTCAGCAGCTGTGGTACGTGGGCTCTAGAGAGCAGGCTTAGTAGTTGTGACCCACAGGCTTAGTTGCTCTGTGACATGTGGGATCTTCCTGGACCAGGGTTCGAACCTGTGTCCCCTGCCTTGGCAGGTGGTTTCTTAATAACTGCGCCACCAGGGATGCCCTGTTGGAGTTTCTTCATCACAGTTTCAATTTCAGGACTTGTGATTTGTCTGTTCATATTTTCTATTTCTTCCTGGTTCAGTCTTCGAAGGTTGTACCTTTCTAAGAAATTGTCCATTTCTTCTAGGTTGTGCATTTTACAGGCATATAGTTTCTTGTAGTAGTCTCTTATGAGCTTTTGTATATCTGTGGTGTCCATTGTAATCTCTTTTGTATTTCCAATTTTATTGCTTTGAGCTCTCCCCATTTTTTTCTTGATGATGCTGGCTAATGGTTTATCAATTTTGTTTATCTTTTCAAAGAACCAGCTTCTAGTTTCATTGATCTTTCGTACTGTTTTTTCTCTCATTTATTTCTGCTCTGATCTGTATGATTTCTCTTTCTACTAAATTTGGGTTTTGTTTGTTCTCCTTTGTCTAGTTGCTTTACGTATAAGGTTAGGTTGTTTATTTGAGATTTTTCTTGTTTCCTGAGGTAAGATTTTATCACTATAAACTTCCCTCTTAGAAATGCTTCTGCTGCATCCCATAGGTTTTGGATCTTCATGTTTTTGTTTTCATTTGTAGGTATTTTTTAATTTTTGTTTTGATTTCTTCAGTGATACATTGGTTGCTTATAGCATATTGTTTAGCCTCCATGTATTTGTGTTTTTTACAGTTTTTTTCTTGTAGTTGATTTCTAATCTCATAGCATTGTGTTTGGAATAGGTGTTTCATATGATTTCAATTTTCTTAAATTGACCAAGGCTCACTTTGTGGCCCAGCGTGTGATCTATCCTGGAGAATGTTTCATGTGCACTTGAGGAGAGTGTGTATTCTGCTGCTTTCAGATGGAATGCTCTCTAAATATCAATTAAGTCCTTCTGGCCTAATGTGTCATTCAAGGCCTGTGTTTTCATATTGATTTTCTGTCTGGATGATCTGTCCATTGATGAAAGTGGGGTGTTAACATCCCCCAATACTACTGTGTTACTGTCAATTTCTCCTTTTATGGCTATTAGCATTTGCCTTATATATGGAGGCGTTCCTATGTTGGGTGAATATATATTTACAATTGTTGTATCTTCTTCTTGGATTGATTCCTTGATCATTATGCAGTGTCCTTCTTGGTCCTTGTTACAGTCTTTATTTTAGAGTCTATTTTGTCTGATATGACTATTGCTACTCTGGCTTTCCTTTGATTTCCATTTGTATGGAATACCTTTCTTTTACCCTCTCACTTTCAGTCTGTGTGGGTGTCTAGATCTAAAGTGAGTTTCTAGTAGGCAGCATATATATGGTTCTTGCTTTTGTATCTATTCAGCCAGTCTATGTCTTTTGGTTGGAGCATTTAGTCTCTTTACTTTTAATGTAATTATTAATATGTATGTTCTTATTGTCATTTTGTTCATTGTTTTGGGTTTGTTTTTGTAGCTCTTTTTTCTTCCCTTCCTCTTTTGTTCTCTTCCCTTGTGGTTTGATGACCATCTTTAGTGTTGCATTTGGGTTGCTTTTTCTTTGTGTATCTATTGTCGATTTCTGGTTTGCATTTCCCATGAGGTTTTGATATAGCAGAGTGTATATATATATATATATGAAAAGTTGTTTTAAGTTGCTGGCCTCTTAATTTCAAATGCATTTCCAATATCCTGCATTTGTACTCTCCTCTTCTCATGATTGCTTGTTTTGATATCATATTTGTGAGTGGATGATTTCCTACCTTTAATGTATGTTTGCCTTTAATGGTGAGCTTTCCCATTCATAATTGTCTTTTTTTCTAGTTGTGGCATTTTCTTTTTCATCTAGAGAAGTTCCTTTAGCATTTGTTGTAAAGCTGGTTTGATGGTGCTGAATTCTCTTAGCTTTTGTTTGTCTATAAAGCTTTTGATTTCTCTGTCAGGTCTGAATAAGAGCCTTGCTGGGTAGAATAATTTTGGTCATAGGTTTTTGCCTTTCATCACTGTAAATATATTGGGCCACTCCCTTCTGGCCTGCAGAGTTTCTGCTGAAAAAAATCAGCTGATAACCTTACTGGGGTTTCCTTGTATGCTATTTGTTGTTTTTCTCTTGCTGCTTTTAATGTTTTCTTTGTCTTTAATTTTTGTCAATTTGATTCATGTGTGTTGGCATGTTCCTCTTTGGGTTTGTCCTGTAGTTGACTCTCTGTGCTTCCTGGACTTGAGTGACTGTTCCTTTTCCATGTTAGGGAAGTTTTTGGCTATTATCTCTTCAAATATTTTTTCAGCCCCTCTGTCTCTCTCTTCTCCTTCTGGGACCCCTATAATGTGAATGTTGGCACATTTAATGTTGTCCCAGAGGTCTCTTAGACTGTCCTCATTTGTTTTCATTGTTTTTCTTTATTCAGTTCCAAAGCAGTGATTCTCACCAATCTGTCTACCAGCTCACTTATTTATTCTTCTGCCTCATTTATTCTGCTATTGATTACTTGTAGAGTATTTTTCATTTCAGTTATTGTTTATCTCTCTTTGTTTCTTAAAACTTCTAGCTCTTTGTTAAAAATTTCATCTATGTTCTTGGTCTGTGCCTCCATTCTTTTTCCAGTTACTTGTATCATCTTTACTATCATTACTCTGAATTCTTTTTCAGGAAGATTGTCTATCTCCACTTCACTTAGTTGTTCTTCTGGAGTTTGATGATGTTCCTTCATCTGGAACACATTTCTCTGCCTTCCGTGTTTGTAGCCTCCTTTCCTCAGGCTGCAGGATCATGGCTCCTCTCACTTCTGGTGCCTGCCCCCTGATGGGTGAGGTTGGTCCAGGAGCTTATGCAGTCTTCCTGGTGGTAGGGACTGGTGCCTGCCCACTGCTGAGTGGAGCTGTGTCTTCTCTCCCTGGTGGGCAGGGTTGTGTCAAGTGTTGTTTAGAGGTGGCTGTGGGATCAGAATAACTTTAGGCAGCCTGTCTGCTCATGGGATGGTCTGTGTTCCCACCCTGTTGGTTGTTTGCCCTGAGGCATCCCAGAATGGAGACTGCAGGCTATTGGGTGGGGCCAGGTCTCAGTGCCCAAATGGTGACCTCCAGGAGAGCTCACACCAAAAAATATTCCCTGGGTTCTCTGCCACCAGTGTCCTTGCCCCCACAGTGAGCCACAGCCAACTTCTTCCTCCCCAGGAGACCCTCCAAGACCCTCAGGTAGGTCTGACCCAGGCTTTTATGGAGTTACTGCTTTGCCCTGGGTCCCAGTACACATGAAACCTTGTGTGCACCCTCCTAAAGTGGAGTCTCTTTCCCCCAATCCTGTGGAGCTCCTGCCCTCAAGTCCCACTGGCCTTCAAGATCAAATGCTCTGGGATCTCCTCCTCTCATTGCCATGTCCCCAGGCTGAGGAGGCTCACGTGGGTCTCAGAGCTTTCACTCCTGTGGGAGAACCTCTGTGATATGATGATTATTTTCCACTTTCTGGGTCGCCCACCCAGCAGGTATGAGATTTGACTATATCATGAAAGCATCCCTCCTACTATCTAGTTGTACTTTCTTCTTTGTCTTTGGATGTAGAGTGTCTTTTTTGTATGTTCAAGTCTTTTTTGTTGATGGTTGTTCAACAGTTCGTTGTGATTTGGGTGGTTTCATGAGAGGAGGTGAGCTCACGTCCTTCTACTCTGCCATCTTTGTCTCTACCCTCTCTCCTGAATATTACTGTGAGGAGTCCTGGCTTCTTAAAGTTCAATTTTGATTGAAATTCATGAAGGACTTCAGGCTTTACCTCTGGTCAACCACTATCTCTGCAGAATATCTCCAGGGTTAGAGGGAAATCTCCCATATAGGCTCTTTTAAATCTGCTTTGCTGGAACTTTTTATAAGGAATCTCCAGATTAAACTTTTAATAGTCCCTTGAGACTAAGAAGCCAAGCCAATCATTTGACATCTATAGATTTGGGTGAATTCTTCTCCTCAATGTCCCCCAAATATTCTGAGGTTCTTGCATTTGCCAGAAAGTGACCTTCCTCACTCAACTAGTAAGGCTGCTGCGAACTCTAAGCAAGGTACCACACTATTTTACCAAGGGGCTTTATTGGCTCCATGAAGTCAACCTTAGTTTCTTAAAGCTGTTTGGTCAAACCTAAGTTTATGTATATCTCTCTCAAATATGACATTCTAGGCAAAAGTTTAGTAATATAATCAATGTTTGCAATTATGTGCTATTATAAGAACAGATTCTATTGAAATTATGCAAATAACTATATTGCCAAGAAAACAAGAATGTTCAATGAAAGCTTCT
Organism: Mesoplodon bidens; assembly: GCF_964165515.1. NCBI lineage: Eukaryota > Metazoa > Chordata > Mammalia > Artiodactyla > Ziphiidae > Mesoplodon > Mesoplodon bidens. The sequence goes on from NW_027671346.1 coordinate 212,127, forward strand.
GAATTCTGGAGGAATCGGGTAGGGAGAAAAAGACAAATGATTCAATTTTGCTTACAAGGGTATAATTTACCAAACTGCTCTAAGCTTAAGAGAGAAAAACAAATTTTCCTACATTTGGAGAAACAAAACTTAAAAAAAATAAAACCAGCAATGTTTCAAATATAAAAATCATAGGGCTTCCCTGCTGGTGCAGTGGTTGAGAGTCTGCCTGTGATGCAGAGGACATGGGTTCATGCCCCGGTCTGGGAGGATCCCACATGCCGTGGAGCGGCTGGGCCTGTGAACCATGGCTGCTGAGCCTGTGTGTCCGGAGCCTGTGCTCCACAACGGGAGAGGCCACAACAGTGAGAGGCCCACGTAACATGAAAAAAAATCATAAAATGGGGCTTTCCTGGTGGCACAGTGTTTAAGAATCTGCCTGCCAGTGCAGGGGACATGGGTTCAAACCCTGGTCCAGGAAGATCCCACATGCCGCAGAGCAACTAAGCCCACGTGCCACAACTACTGAGCCTGTATTCTAGAGCCCATGAGCCACAACTACTAAAGCCCATGAGCCACAACTACTGAAGCCCATGCACCTAGAGCCCATGCTCTACAACAAGAGAAGCCACTGCAATGAGAAGCCCACGCACCACAACGAAGAGTAGCTGCCATTCGCTGCAACTAGAGAAAGCCCACACACAGCAACAAAGACCCAATGCAGCCAAAAATAAATAAACTAAATAAATTTATTTTTAAAATCATAAAATATTATAACCATCTTCTTCAGTTTACTTAGTCCCATGGAATTAATTCTTGTTTTGTTTGATCTTTTGTTAGAAGTTTTATGAAACCGTCAATTTCTCCATTAGGGTTTTGTAAATTCTTACTCAGTTCAGTGTAATGATTTGAAATTCATCAGAAACTTGTGTTCTAGAATACTTGTTAGATCCTTTTCCATGAATTTCTCTGAACATGAAACACATTTTCAGGAAGCTTTTGTAAAAGCATCTGAGTAAAACCATTGTCTAAGTAATAAAAGACAAATAGCCATTACTAAAAATTGGATTCATTCTAATGGAATTGACAAGAAAATTTATCTCTGTGACACAAAACATTTAAGATAATAACTAGAATTATGACTGATAACATTATACTAGGACATATCCAATTTTAGGAATTTCATATACTTTCGAGAACATTTATATTAATAACATTCACCCTTATGATATAACCTAGAGTTGATGATCATTTATTTAGCAATGCTTCCCATATAGGTAACATACCAAATAAGCCTAATGAGTTTCATAGCTCTCTTTTCTAATAAGATAAAACAAATCTTTGAGGGTGTTCCAAGGGGCCTCTGGAAAACCTGAACATTATTTCCAGGTCCATAAGACTTCATTTAGAATTTGACTTGGGCGAAAATCTACTTTTTCAAAAATAAAAATGTTTTAAAACACTTTGTCAAATATGATCATATGTCACTGTGAATTAATATTTAGTTATCAATTTAATCAAAGTGACAAAGATTCACATGTAAATACAGATAGTTAAATAGTGTAAAAAGACTTAGCTCTTTTAATATTGAAAGCACTCAGTTTTTCTTCAAAATTATCAAAGACTCATCAAGACAAAATGTACAATATTTGTTTTGCTAGACAGATTACATTAAATGTAAAAAAAAGTCTTTGTTTACAATTTCTCATTAAGAGCAGACCAATAATTAAGAAAATTTTGCAAAAAGAGAGAAAAAACAAATTTTAATTTTCTACCAGCTTACTTTGGATATTAAAACTCAATCACTTTATTAAATTCATTCCAATCTTAGACCTGACTACACATAAAATTCCTTTCTAAAGATTCCTTTTTAACAAACCTCTCACAACGTTCTCTGCCCATTTTGATTTGTCCCTTGTTCTCTTTCCCATTTAGAAGTTACCAGCTTTAGGACAAAAATCACTTAACAAAGTTTTTACATGAACAAAAACATCTCCATAGCTTACACTTTTTCTTACCCCCAAACATATTCTAATTTCCTTATAATTCCTAGTAGCTTTAACCACATATATTATTTACAATTCTTAATCCTTTGAAGCTTTAATTTTTTTGTAAAGATAAAGTTAAAAATTATTAACTGTGTAAGTATTTTGTGGCTTGGCAAACTTATAAATACATTTCATAATTTCTAGAAACATATTCTACTTCATAGTACAAGCTTTTAATGAAGCACAAGACATGTTTACTAATAGAACCAAACATATTTAGTGTGTAATAAGAGGTCAAAGGTAGGTAAACTTAGACTCGTGCAGCAATTAATATTTCAGTATTTTGTCTCAGTTGGAAATGATCTAGACATTCAATTCATTTAATTTAACTTAGCAAAACTCTAAGGGTACAATTTATCAAAGACATTTAGAAAACTATTTAAGTTGACATAGCAAAAACAATTATTGCTAAAAAAAGTTTACCTAAAAGAATTCTTATCTTATGTCTATTTAATTAATTTGTTCTTAACAATCACTCAGATTACTCATGACAATTTCATAAGATGTTAAAGTAGTGTTAGCCATCATCTTAAATTATTATTATTATTACTGTTTTCTGAGAAATTTTGTAAAAGAGATAACATGAGCTTATTTGACTTTTAGTAAAACTACATAGCATAAAGCTATTATACTTAATGCTGATAACTCTTAAGATATGTCTGTATTAATTAAACCATTAAACCTGAACTAGATTTTACTTACCAAAAATTATCCAAGATCATGTGAATTTGAAAAATATTTGTATTCGTTTTTGTTATATTTTTGAGAATTTTTAGATTGCTTGTTGGAATAAATTAAGTTTACTCAGATAGCTACAGTCTTTTATTAGTTATGGAGAAGACTTTTAAGTCTTCTTGCCCTTTAAGTGTACTTGCCCTTGATAAACAATTTTAAGGAGACTGTGATTGAGAGTTTGAGCAAGAGAGGGTTTTTTTGGTGGTTTTTGTTTAAAAAAAACAACTCTTTCCTTTTTTTTCTTTAAATTTTAGTTTCAGGTTCTAACAATTGAGATAATCTGGGCTCAGTCTCAGGCAATGTGGCTGTGTTTACATTTCAAAGACATGGTAAGATTTATAACTTTAAGGGACAGAGAAAAAAATGTAAATTTTCTTCTGTGAGTTTTGGAGTGTATTTTTCTATTATCATAAGTCTCAGGGTAATTATTATTTTAAAAACTTTTTCTTCTTAAGTACAGGACAATTTTGCTCCAATTATCCTCAACTTTTATAATATCTACAAGAATTTGAGAGGAATAGGTTTCAGGGTTGGTGAAGATAAATGGGCCTTGACTTGTTCCTAAGTTGCATTTCTGGTTTTGTAGAGATTTGGAAGACAAAGATAATTGTTTCTATTACCTCTTGAATATTGGCTTCCAACTGATATTTGTAGGAGGGCCTAAGGAATTGCTGAGGAGATGGGGCAATTTTTAAAATTTTTCTTAAGAAGGGGAATTCACGTTGGATCTTTATTTTAAGTCTAATTTCAGTTATTTCATCTTAATAACGATTCCCTAAGGCTAGCTGTTATACATTATTTCTCCTTTCAATTTGATCCTTCCATAAATACCAATATGACAGCTGTTTATGATGAGAGCTCTCAATCTTTTAATCTTTAATCTTTTAAATACAGCAAATTTAAAGGAGCCATCATCTGGCCATTGAGGAGTAAGACCTTTCATTAATTTCAAATAGTGACTCAAATCAGTAAGGCTTTTTATGGAACGACCCAGAGGTAACTTTTCAGGCTTAGAATAAATCGTTACCATGGATGAAATAAGCATACATTCAGATGGAGAGGGCACGGATGGTATAGCCCCTATAATGTGAAAATTCATTTCCAAGGATAATCTAAGAAAGCAAAGGCCTTCATTGCACAGGCAGTAAGGGTGGTATAATGCAAACTGTGTCCCTGGTCTCTCCTGGGAATTTGAGGCACCTCTGATCCCAAACCTCCTAATTGTGACATCAGGCATATGCTGCTGGAATGGGACTTTTCCAACACTTACAAGGTAATGAAGGTTGAAACAACAAAGGCCCCTTATGGACTGGGTCCCCTTAGGACAAACTCCTCTGACAGCTGGCACAACAAGACAAGAGTGTGCTGTTTATGACTTTGCGTCTCAGAACCCCAGTCAATTCAACTGGTTACCAGATGCACCCCAGTAAATACACCATCCAGATGGTGGAGACCAGAGAGAATATTCTCACTGGACAAAAAGCCAAACTCTCAGGACATAGAAAAATACAGAAGGAAAAATCTCATCCAGTTTTTATATAGAGGACTGACAGCAAAGTTTGTCTTAATAGGCACTGGACTGGAGAGAACTGTTAACTCACCAGTCTGTGAGGCTGTCTCCAACAGCAGGCTTATAGGGCCTATGCCTGTACTCTGCCCTATGGTTCTTTCTTCTTATGAAACATGACTCAGGAGACAGAGACAAAGAAAAACAGTGACTATCTCTGGGAGGAAAGGATTAAGAAAAACTGAGACGAGATTACTCATTTCCAAAAACCAGATTTTCTATGTCACAAGGATCTTGCTCCATAAGTATTTTCTTCTGCTAATCTAAATTTAGAGAGAGAGAAAAGGAGACTCTTAAGCACTTTCCCGCCCACCAGACCTTACAGGCCTGGGAAGTTGAGGAGATAAGAACTTTTACCTTCTGCTGGCCATTGTCATGTGTCCTAGGATCTCTCAGCTGCAGCAGTCTTGTGGTGGGAAGCAGGGTTTAGCCAGCCTCCTGGTTGTCTTGTCAGCTGTTGAGGAGGAAGAAATGTCCCTGCCAACCTTCTTGAGTTAAAGAAGTCACAAGGTTTATACAGCCTTCTTCACCCTGCATTCCCTATCTCTGGTGCTAATGATGTCTTTCTACCTCCTGGTAGAGGGAGGGCACCAGTCACATGAGATATTAATTTCCTGCTTACATGGAGACAGATAGGAAGGTCAGTGTGTCTCTCTTGCATCAGTCATTTCTTCAGTAACTTTAATTCAAAGTAATATTCCACTGAGGCATATTTTGGAGCATCCTGCCCTGGGCACCAAAAAAGTCAAATGGTTTAGAGAGAAAGCAAGTCCCTTTGTCAGCAGTGACCTGTGCTCATGGTGATTGTTATTCCATCTCCACAATACCGTTGGGCTGGGTGCTCAAGAAACAGAGCTGTGAAAACATGGCTCCTGTCTCTTATAATTTATAGTACCAATGTTTCAAAGAAAAACTTTTATTTAGTGCCTCCTTTGTGTTAGACAATAATGCTGGTATATTTTCAAGATATACAAATAATAGAAAGAGACATGTATGGTACTTGAATTGTAGTGAGACATTAAAAATTTTCCCCCCCCAAAAATCTTTCTCTTTATACTTATAAGAAAAAAAAATGTAGATTCATTTTGGATAAGATAAAGAAAATTTATGAAGTGATAAATCTAACCTGAGAAAGTAGAAAAGAACACAGTACACAGGCTCTGAGCATTCTACTCACAGAAAATATTGTCCTGTTCTTTTGCAATATGGACTTGTTCCCCTGTCCCTATGGCTGTCTCTTCCCCCTCTCTGTTTCTGCCCCTCTTCTCTCTCTCCCTCACACATACACACATTCACTCCCCTACAAAAAAACCCATTGACTAAATGCTAATTGGCAGGCACTGTGCTCAAACTGAGGCTACAATGGTGAGTTAAAAACAGAGATCATTTTTCCATCCTCATCAGACGTATATTCCAAGATGGAGAAATTGAATACTAACCAAAGAGTCACACAACCATAATATTGCAACCACAACTAACAACCATAACCACGGAGTTAAGCTAAGCAAGCCACTATTGTCAGCTTTCTCTCAACCCTCAGTAGAGTGTGTTCCACTTAAAGGCCTTGAGTAAGTCAATATTCTGTTGAGAAAATCCAGGAAATTTCTCAGTCTTCCACATCTGAAATTATGCAGTTTCGAATGTTAGGAACAAGAGTGAGGGGAAAGGTCATTCAGAACTGCAACTAACCAGTTTCTCTCTTTCTGACTGCTGCAATAACCTCCTAGTCTATCCTGTGTTTACTCCCGTTCCTCTGGCCTGTTCACAGAGCTGCCAAAGTGGTCCCTTAAAATTTAAGCCTGATTGTGCCACTCTAGACTCAAAATCATCCAGTGAATTCAATTTAATTACAATAAATCCAAAGTTCTCACCAAGGCCTCAAAGTCCTTTTTGATCTGTTCTCCCCTTCTCCCATGTCTCTCTTGGCCTCATTCCTACCACTCTCCCCCTTGTTTTCTGAAATCCAGCCAAACTTGCTTCTTCTCCAGCTTTTACTAAAACACTACTTAGTAGACAAACAATTTAATTTAAATTGGGCCAAAAATTTAATAAGACACTTAACCAAAGAAGACACATGAATGGTAAATAAGCAACATTTTAAAATGTTCAGCATTATTAGTCATCAAAGAAAAATTAAAACCACAATGCAAATAACTTCACATCTACTAGAATGACTAAAATTAAAAAGATTGGTAGCATCAAATGTTAGTAAGGATGGAGAACAACCAGAAGTCTCATACATTCCTGAAGAAAATGTGAAATGATGTACTACTTTGGAAAACAGTTTGGCATTAATACAACCCCCTAATTTCACCCCCTAGGAATTTAAATGAGAAAAATATGTCCACACAAAATTTGTACATGAACGTTCATAGAAACAACTTTATTCATGATTGTGAAACTGAGTAGGATCCTGTGGGGCCTTCCCAGTGACAGACTCCCAGTGTTCCCTGCTTCTTGTTTGTAGAACAAAGCTTTAGTCTCCTAGGCCTCCCTTGATTTCCAAAGAGCAGTTAATGATTATAGAACTGACCAAATTCAGAAACAAAGGAAAAGCAGTCAAGCAAGAAAAGTAACAAGAGATTGAAAAACAGTGTTGTCTCTATCCCTTTCTCCTCAAGGGATATAGATAACAGTCTGACACATATCCTTGATGTGGTGCTCCAAGGACAATGGTGCTTCAAGGACAAAGGACAATCCTCTCTGAAAAAGTGTCAGCGTTACACCCCTTATCAGACCCTTAATTGCCCTCCCCACCATGTTGTGATGGTTATGAAATTCCTGAGCCCAGCTGGGCGATGAGACCTGTCCCAAATAAGAAAAGGCATCTTCCCTGTCCCACTGCCACCCTATAGAAGGAAAGTATATGTGCCTCGACCAATCAGTAAATGAAATTTTCAACTTGGAGCATTCCTTTGTTTTCTGGCTATAAAAACTGATCAATAGCACATGTTTGGGGTCGACTCCCCCAGACTACTAGGAAGTCAGCCTGCTGTTCTGGCAGAGACACTTTCCTCTAATAAATTTTATCTTCTTTACGTTCTGCCTTGTGTCTGGAAATTCTTTTCCAACCCACGTATGGACCACGACACTTGAGCGTTTTCTGTAGACACTAAGGCTCTCCACCTGATGGAGGATTTGACTACATGCTGATCACAAGCATGTAGGTCCCAGACTGGTTGGAACAAGAAGGCTGATGATTAAGGTTCCCAAAACATCACCCTGTCACCTCTCCACCAACTAATCAAAAGAATGTCCATAAACTGATAATTCACCCTGAGACCCTCACTCCTAATGTTGTCTTTAGAAACACTTGCCCAAAAGTCTTCAGGGAGTTTGGGTCTTTTGAGCATTAGCTGCTTCTTATCCTTGCTTCGCATCCTGCAAATAAACACTGTACTTTCCTTCACCACAACTGGTATCAGTAGATTGGCTTTGCTCTGCATTGAGTGAGTGAATCTGTGTTTGGTTTGGCAATAATTTGGGCAACCATGAAAGGGCCACCATCCCTAGTGGGCATCTCAACCATAGCACACTGGCCCCTGACCAGTGGCAGCTCATGGATACGACTCAGCAGCTGCTTGAACACCTTTGTCTCAGAGATGGCCCTGAACACTTGCCACTGAGCAGGCATCATTGGCCCATGGCACTTTTGATTTCTGTGGTAAAGGGAAAAAGACACATGCTTTGCTGGTTGAGATTTCTCTAGTAAGTAGTGGAACTTGTGTGTGATAATACCAGGGTATTCATTCTCTTAGCCATCTGGGTCTGTCAGTGGCTAAACATTTGTTGGGATTTTCCCTTTTGGGCTTAGGAGTTTGAAACCCTGAGAGACTACATTTGTTTGTTTGTTTGAGATTTTAAGATTACCAGCCATAAACAACTGAGAAGGGGTAATCAGAGCTCTGTTTCATCTTATATTCCCTATGGTGTATTTTGCAGAATTGGGAAATTCTTAGCTCTTAGTTTCACGGGCTCATACCCATGAAAAGGAGAAGGTGATATTTTTCTAAAATCATGTGGTCACAGTATTCTTTAGGCTCTGGAGAATAATGCCCCAGATGGGGCACTTTTTGACATTCTAAATCTTGTTTTTGCATATGAAAAAGCTGGCTTGTTAAAAGTATCTCTTCACTCTTCTGACCAGAAGGAAACAAATCTTACTAGGAGGAACTTACATTTTTCTCCCTGTGACTTTGAAATGTAAATGTTCTACCCTGGGCTCTAATGTACTCTCACTCACTCTTGTCTATACCATCGCCAATTCCTGAGACTGAGGGGGGAAAAAAAGGGAGAAGAGTCCTTTTTAAACTCAGGCAGGAAAACTGTGAGATCTCGTTTGTCTGGAATGTATGTATGTCCATGTGTACATTATAAATATATCTCTTTTCCTTTGGATGGTATTATCAAAGTTAGTTTGTAAATGAGCTCTATTTAATTGACTTAAAGGAAATTAAGCACTTACAGAAATGCTCAGAAATATAAAAGAAACTAAGTTGAATGAATTTCAGATTCATGTGATCTGAAAAATATTCAATATTAAATTTGGGATAATGGCTGACTTGGTCTAATGTCTCATAAAGTTTTCTTGGGTAATCTAAACATAATTTTTGAGAACAAGTGAATAAAATAGAGGTAAATGAGACAAGAGTGTTTAGGTGAACTCTGGGAATAATTATGTTTTAGGAATGTCTACTTAAAAATAGCTTTTCTGGAAGTTTTAGTAACTTGAAATTTTAGAGTTTAACTAAATTAAGCTAACTGATGAGAATTCATTGAATATCGAGGTCTTTTCCAAATAAAATAATATACTGAAATATTAATTACTAAACATTGGCTTCCTTTTACAGAGAAAGTAAAGATATTTAAGACTATTAATAAATATGTTTGGTGTCACACTGAGACATTTTCCATAAGAAAGTACATATTTTTAGAAATTATAAATAGCATTTATTTATAAATTTGCCAATCTACAGAATGCTAATGTAAAGAACAGCTCATAATTGCTTACTTCTTAATTTTCACTAGGAATTTAGGTTTTTAAGACTTGAGAATTCTAATTAAATATGTAATTAAAGCCACTAGAAATAATGAGAACATTTTCGTATACAGGGTAATAGGAGGTGTGTTTTCATTAAAAGAAGGTATGAAGAATAGGAATTTATTTTGTTAAAGAAAAAGGAAGTAATTTTGTCTTAAAGCTGGTTATTTCTAAAGAGGAAATAAAATAAAGGGCAAGTTAATATGAATATAGAAAGTTGTAGATTTCTGGGGAAAAAGTAATCTTTAGAAAGAAATTCTATGTGTTGTCAGGACTCACTAAGATTAGAATGAATTTAATTGAGTAAATGAATTTTAAGATTAAAAGTAAAGTGGTACAAAAACTTAAAATTTTTTTCTCTCTCTGTTAAGAGAAAAAAGTTTTCTTGGAATATTGATTTGCTTTTGATTAAGATTGTAAATTTTCTTTACCTTTTAAATAATCTGTTATAACTTTCTGTACTTGCTTTTAAAATCTTTCATTGTAACTTTGCTTAAATGCATAAGCATTGTTTCACAGTGATCTGTAATCCTATTTGACCAAGTGTCTTGAAACTTTTTAACATTTTGGATAAACTTCTCAAGGATAGAATCCTAATGAAAGATATTTTGACCTCTAGATACCTTTGGGATGTTTCAGAGGACCCCTAAGTCATCTCAAAGAGAGATATTAAACTAATTAGGATGATTTGGTATGTTATGGGAGGCACTGTCAATTGATTAGAGATAAATGTATCTACAACCTTCTTAGGTTATCCATTTAGATTATACTAAATATCATTAATATAGATATTCTTATCTTATATGAAATTAAATAAAATTTCTAAAATTTGAATATGTCAAATTTGTATGTTACAGAAGTAAACAAATTTTTTTGTCAACTGCATTTTAACCAGCTCTTTAACTGTGTCTTTTTAAGTCTTTTTATCATTCATAGATGCTTTTGCAAAAATGCTTCATCTTCAGGAAGATTCATACTAAAGACTTTCTGACAAGTGCAGGTTTCTGATAACTTTCAAATCATACTGTTGAATTGGGTAAGAAATTAAAGAATTCTAATGGAAATCCCGATGGTTTCATAAAGGTTAAGGCTGCAAACTGTAAACAGCTCAAATGTTCATCATCAAGTGAATGAGTAACTCACATCAGCAATAAAGGGGAATGAAATCTTAATATACATAACATGGATGAATCTCAAAACATGCTGAGTGAAAGAAAACAGGAACCAAATACACACTGTTAGATTCTATTTATGGAAATTTGAGAATGGGAAAACTATAGTCACTGAAAGCAAATCATCATATCACTTTTTTAGGAAGGTGAGGATTGACCACAAAGGAGCCTAAGGAAACTTTCTGGGTAATGGAAATTTTCTGTATCATGATTGTGGTAGTGATTACACAACTGTACATATTTGTCAAAATTTATCTAACTGTGCTATACACTTAACATGAGTGCTATTAGTTGTATGTAAATTGTACCCCAATAGGGGTGATTAAAAGGAAATATATATTATGTATGACATATAAATATATCTTTACATATATTACCCATATATCATGACAATAGAATAAAATATGTTCTTAGTGATGAAATTGCCATTTAGCCAACATCCAGAATGCCAAACATCCTTATTTTTTTCTTGTTTTTCCTTTCTCTATCCTTTCAAAAAGCATCATTTTTAAGAGTCACATCAACATTGCTGATTAGATTTGCAGTAATTTGAAAACACAGAAGACATTCCTTTTAAAAATATAAACAAAAGCTTCTTTCATCTGCTCTCTAGATCTTTTTATTCTTATGCCACATTCTTTACACCAGTTGACCAATTGAGTTAGGCACTCATTTCCTTTTTCACAAATCTTTGTTGTGTTTCTGCTAGTTCTGAATTAGGGACTATTAAGGAGGAAAACCACTGACACAAAATGGTTTCATTTGTGCTGAAGCCCACGATACCACGCATATATTTAATACCTAACCGACTTGCAATTTCGACCTTCACCAGAAATGTTATCTTAATTCTGAAATCTGGAATTTTCTGGTTGGCACCAATATGGTAATCTATCACAGGGGCCCTCTCCATCTCCCCCAAACCAAGAAGAAGAGGCAATCTGCATGATAAACTCAAGGCTTCCCTTCCCTACAAAGAGAAGATAGTACTGGTCCCAAATAACCTTTTTTTTCTTTTGCTAATGACTTTCTTGCCCACCCTCCTTTCTATAAAAACCTTCCACTCTGTAAAACTTCTCAAAGTGCCCTTCTATTTACTAGATGAGATGCTGCCCAATTCATAAAGCATCAAATAAGGCCAATCAGATTTTCAAATTTACTCAGTTGAACTTTGTTTTTTAACAAGACATGATCTTAAACAAGATAAACATTGCCCCTGTTTTCATCTCAGGTGGCCTCAGCCTGCAGCTGCTTGAAGCAGGAGTTTGGTTCCTGGCCAGAGATTGAAGTCAGGCCGGGGCAGTGAAAGCACTAAATCCTAGCCACTAGACCACCAGGGACTAGTGGCCAGTGACAAGTTCCTGGCCTGTGTGCTGTGTAGAAATGAATTTCCACAGAGATGGAAAGTAGTGAAACAAGTAAAGTGTTTATTAGGAGGACAAAGAATACATGGGGCTAGACACATGGGCGGGCTCAGAGAGAGTTGCGCTCACTTGGTAGTTTGAATCACTTTTATGGGGAATTTCTTCCAGGTTTCCTTTGACCAATCATCTTGCTTTGCCTGGTTCTGAGTCCATATTTGGTATACCTCAGGGTCCTCCCGTGTTCATGTACATCTCTTAGCCAAGATGGATGTGTGGTAGTGGTGATATGGGTTTGTATCCTCATTACAGGCATAATGAAGTATTTAGAGGTGAAGTATAATATCCTCAGGCTAATATCAGATTGTTTGATAAAAGAGACATAGGTGTGTGTGAGTGTGTGTGTGTGTGTGTGTCTGTGTTTGGAGAGTGAGAGAGAGAGAGAAAACTGGCATTGTGGTACATTAATAGTTGATATATTTATTCATTATACTGGTCTTTCAACTTTTCTTTGAGTTTGATACTTTTCTCACAAAAATGCAAAAAATAAAATATGAATTAAAAGTTTGGTTTAACTGCTTATAGACATTATCAACTGTATGTGTATTTATGCGATTTTATAGATTTTAATATTTCATCTTTTTTCCATAAATAATTGCATACCAAAAATCTATGGAACGTCAATTTGAAGGAAACACTCTAAGTATGAATACCAAAAGTGTTGCGTGTAGTGAGTATCAGCTCATGTTTTTTTGTTATGTATATAGATGATTGTCAATGAATCTATCTGTGGACTCAAGGGACATTCTGATATCAGCATTCAGTTCTCTCCTTGAGTCCATAGAATAAATGTACAAAAATCATAGTTGACTATGAAAGAGAGTTTGACTTAGAATAGATTTTCAAGAAAGGTTCACAGTATTTTTAAAGAACAGTAGTAAAATTAATGCTAGAGTAGATTAACGTCTGTGAATTTGGATTTTTTTTCAAGTCTTGAGATATTTCTCTCCAATTAATTTCACGGAATTATTGTATAATGTGTCACCCAAGTAGAACTAACTGTAACATATGGATGTTCATACATTATTTCAATTCTGTTTTGTTCTTTTTATACTATGCAATCTCATTATGAGGACACTGCATAATGATAGGTTTTACTCAATCTCACGGTAAGCTTAATATTCTCTTTTCATATTGTGTGAAATATTGCGGTTTGGGGGGGAATACATATTACTTTTAGAAATCATAACCAAATCGGGTGTATAGAATGGATTGAAATGGGAATTAAATGATCGGGTTAAAAGTATTCAAGCAAGACCTAGTAACTGGAAAGAAAATATTTTTAATAAAAACGATTATTTTGTAGTTTCATTTTCATTGCTAAAGCATATATTTCACATTTTTATGTTCAAAAAGCTAAAATTTCCATTGTTCTTTCTTTCACCTTCCACACTTGAGAAACCTATTTTTCTGTACCTGCGAGTGTCCTACTTTATAATAGTAGCGCAAGTGCAATTCTGATAGCATTTATGCTCTCATAAAAATTGGCCTTCTGGGCTTCCCTGGTGGCGCAGTGGTCGAGAATCTGCCTGCCAATGCAGGGGACACGGGTTCGAGCCCTGGTCTGGGAGGATCCCACATGCCGCGGAGCGGCTAAGCCCGCGAGCCACAACTACTGAGCCTGTGCGTCTGGAGCCTGTGCTCCACAACAGGAGAGGTCGCAGCAGTGAGAGGCCCACGCACCGCGATGAAGAGTGGCCCCTGCTTGCCACAACTAGAGAAAGCCCTTGCACAGAAACGAAGACCCAACACAGCCAAAAATAAATAAATAAATAAATTTATAAAAAAAAAAATTGGCCTTCTACTCTCACCTCTCTTAAAAATTATACTCTTAGATTAATAGATTACCTTCGCATGCTAGATATTTAATAGTCTCCCACCAAAGTTATATATAATTGTGCACCAGTAATTGTGCACTTTAGTCATAAAAGCTTTGGTTCCACCAGTGTTATATGATGTCACTTTCTCTACAGAAACTTTTATTTGCAAAAATAGGTCTACAGGATTCACGTCAGAATCATATTTAGAAAATTCCTCAGTCTACAATTTTCTGTAGTCTAGCAGTTTTCTGGAAAGACATCTAACAAAGCAATTTTTACCTAATATACTGATGCTGGTTAATTGTTTCTTTGGTTTTTAATGCTCTTTAAGATAGCTTTCTAATTATGGTACATATTTTCACATTTACTAATGTTGAGGCACTCTGTAGCACATAACAGAGTTTATTATAGTGGTTCACTTCTTGGAAGACAATTGTGCTATTTTGTGAGGAGTTTATGTTTATGATAATGGCTTTAGTTTGCAAAGCTCATTCATGTGAATTATTCATGTCAACACATGTTTAATGTGTACTTACTATGTCCCATTTACAAGGTTATGTACTAGAGATAAAAGGAAAAGGAGGAAGAGAGAAGGACTGGTCCAAGGAGGAGGAGAAAGCATGATCTAAGACTCAGGACTTAGTAAAGGACATTGATCCATTACAGTTTTTTTTTAACTTTTACTGTTTATAACTATTTAAACTTAATAAAACAGCACAGAATCACTAGTATATCCAAAACTCAGAGTCAAGATGTGATTTTTCCCTATTTGATTGGTACCTTGTTTTAGAATAAAATATTAGTGATACACATGAAAGCTCTCAAAGTCCATGGCATTTTCCTTGCTGCTTAGTTACACACTGTCTAAAGTTTGACTATACTCTAGCATCCATATTTTTGTAAATCAAGAATTTGTTTATAGTTAGAAATCCTATTCTACTCTTTTATAATTTGAACTTGCATAAATAATATATTTCCTTTTGTAACTTGCATTTTTCATTCAATGTTATGTTTTTCCCCTCAACAGATTTGGAGTTTATCTATTCTAATTCTAGATTTTTAATAATTAAAGGTCTAACATTCCTACTTGAGTGATCACAGTCTTATATTTAATAGCTCTAACCCTTACAGAAAGCAAAATTGATGAGTTTCAAAGCATTGGTTCTGATTGTATTTTATATCATCTCCATGTAATGATCATCTCTATTTTAATTGTACTTATTTATTATTATTATTATTTTAGTTTCTAATTTCTTTTTTTTTAACATTTATATTGGAGTATAATTGCTTTACAATGGTGTGTTAATTTCTGCTTTATAACAAAGTGAATCAGTTATACATATACATATGTTCCCATATCTCTTCCCTCTTGCGTCTCCCTCCCTCCCACCCTCCCTATCCCACCCCTCTAGGTGGTCACAAACCACCTAGCTGATCTCCCTGTGCTATGCGGCTACTTCCCACTAGCTATCTATGTTACGTTTGGTAGTGTATATATGTCCATGCCACTCTCTCACTTTGTCACAGCTTACCCTTCCCCCTCCCCATATCCTCAAGTCCATGCTCTAGTAGGTCTGTGTCTTTATTCCCATCTTACCACTAGGTTCTTCATGACCTTTCTTTTTTTCTTAGATTCCATATATATGTGTTAGCATATGGTATTTGTTTTTCTCTTTCTGACTTACTTCACTCTGTATGACAGACTCTAGGTCCATCCACCTCACTACAAATAACTCAATTTCGTTTCTTTTTAAGGCTGAGTAATATTCCATTGAATTGCACTTTATTTTTGACTTGGCCCCCAAATTAGTCACACAATTACACAGTGTTTAACAGTTAAACTTCTTGGATTTATCTACATGTATATCACTTTCTTTGCTCAGTTTGTTCTTTAATCCCACTTCTTCACGGTGAGTTTAATTCCCTTCAGTAAGAAACCTATTCCTTGGAAGTTTTAGTATTGAAGATCTATAGGTAGAAATTTCTCTCTTTGTCTGAAAATGTCATCTCTTTCATTTTTTAATATGGTTAGTTAAATGTTCTATTCTAGGTTAAGAGTGATTTTTCCATTAGTACTTTAAGGATAGTGCTTTCAGTTATCTTCTGGCATCTATTGTTACTGATGAGAAGATTGCTACTAGTCTCATTGCTCTTTTTATTTGATATTCTTTCTTTCTTCCAAGTTGCTTTGTAGACTTTCCTCTTTGCCATTATGTGATGTGGTTTACCAGCTGTATTTTAGCCTTGGTTCCCCAGAAAGCAGAGCCTCAGGCCAAGAGTTTATGTGCTATTATTTAATTAGAGAGTACAATGCAAGTGAACCGGATTGCAGGGCAAAAGCAGGGAAGCAGGGAAGGCTGGCGATTCAATATGAGAATGCATGATCAAGCTGGGATTTGACCTCTGGAAGTTCTGTAAACTGGATCTCAAAATTATGGGGAGGGAATGTGAAGAAAGGAGAAAGAATTCATCCATGGGTTTAGCCTGTGGGAGAACTGAAAGGGTTGCTTTAGGAATATTCTCACCTGCTGGAGTAAGGAGAGAGGTGGAGGATAGATTTGTTGGAATCATGAACACAGTGAGACACTGTCAGATTGTATATATAAGTAGTCTGCCAGTGTTGCACATTCTTTTAATGTGGAACAAAGGAAGGATCAGGCTGAGGTGAGGTATACGATACAGGATATAGTCATATATTTGTTTTCATTTGTTTTACTGGTGACTCCATGCACTTCTTTTATCGGAGAATTTATTTCTAACTTAATCTCTGAGAAGTACTATTTCTTCAAATACTTGTTAAATTCACTCTAATCTCACCTTCTAAAAATATTATTAGATGAATGTGGGTCTTCCATTTTATCCTTTATTCCTTTATCATTCACATTTTCATTTAATCTCATCATTTTTTCTGGCTTACTTTCAACTTATAAAATTCAAATTCAGTTTTATCAAATATGTTATTTAAACTTTCTATGGAGTTTTGAACTCCAATGAACATATTTTTTCTGCCTTTTCTGCATCAGTTGAGATGATCATCTGGTTTTTCTGTCCTCCATTCTGTTAATGTGGTGTATCACATTGATTGATTATCGTATGTTGAACCATCCTTGCATTTTACAAATAAATCCCACTTGGCCATGATGTATAATCCTTTTAATATGGTGTTCAGTTCATTTTTCTAGTTGGATTATAGCTTATCTTTGAAGGTTCCAGCTTATCCTTGATCTTCTAACTTCAGATCATCTCTCATTCCTGACATCCAGCCCTACTGACTTCAGGACTGGCACCAAGAGGCAGGGACAGTGGATTTACATAGACTGCTTAACAAAGCCCCACTATCATGTAAGGTTTAATCTCTATAATAAAGTCCTTCTAGTGGTTCTACTTGTCCCACCAAACCTTAATATAGAGTTTATCGAATGTCATTTGATATTCTGATCAAGGAAAAAGGGAGAAAGCCAAGGTATAAAGTATAGGAACAGAAAGAAAAATAACACAAAGGGAAATATATTAAATTTAGGATGATGCACGGAACATAAATATGCTGTAAAAATCTAAAAACTGGATGAAATTGATTATTTCCTAGTAAAATATATACCACCAGAATTGATTCCAGAAGAGTGTGAAAAACAAAAGAGAACCCTTACAAGACCTTCATTGCTACTTTTGGTGAATTTGTCCACATTTCCATCTGGTTTGGCTTGGAGATCCCACCTCCATATTCTCGTGCTGGGCATGTGACCAAGACCTGGCCAGTTAGAATTCCCTGAACTTGAGGTTTTAACAGAAATCCCAAGCTGAGTCAGTCTTTTGTATAAAGGCTGTCTCTTTGCCTGGGTTCAGTAAATTGGTAATATACAAAAATAGAGTTGCGTTTGGTCATTTTTCTTGCCACGCCTTGGAGAAAGGTTTCCCCAAAATAATACAAAACAAAACAAAACAAAACAAACAAAACAAACTGCAGAGGGAAGAATATCCAAGTCAGAGAAACATTTTCTATTTATATCCTTTGGGCCCCCACACTTACCTGTGTCTGAAAGTATCGGCACTTTCAAACTTTGGTGTATTGTGAGTCAATAAATTCCTTTCTAGCCTTTAAACTAATTTGTAAGTGTTCTCTAAAATTACAACTTAAAATTAATACAATGACCATGGCAGCAATTGCATAAGGTTTCAAGAAGCTAATTTTCTTGCAAAAATGAAGTTATGGGTATATACTCTTTCAAGTCCAAATACTCTGAAACCCTTTCCCTCTTGCTGAATTTTTAAATTCCTTTATATTGGATTTCAAAATACAAAAGAAAATGGGCTCTGCTTCAAGATGTTTGTGAATGTAAGCATACGTAGCCATTACCTTTGCCTCTCAAAAACCTATCATAATAACGGTGAAATCTGAAAGAAAGGGAAGCCCACTACTATAATATGCAAGGAGAGGGCTTCAGCTTCTGAGATATATATGTGCCCAGCAGAACTCCTGAGTAACTCAGGATGGCAAGAGGGAGACGTAGACTGAAAGTCTATGTGGGGCAGTTACTTCACCTACACCTTTTTCTCCAAACAAAAAGCCTGACAGAAAGGCATTTAACCACCCTCTTACCAATTCTTTCTTTTAAAAAGGAGCCTTTTAAAAAAGATATGTAAAGACTGTTTCCAGGTGATCTATAATGGCCAGTGTGTTTGTTACAGTTCCTGCCAAAGACTTATTCTTTCAACATTTGTATGTGTTTAGAATAGTGGCAGGTCTCCATCTGCTCATGGTAAAACTAAGCCTTTCAGGTTCTTTCCTAGTCCATGAATTATTCCTATTTCTCCCAGGACTTATTTTGCTATTTTTAATATTTATCTTATTCTCTCTTATGTCATGCCTATCTCAAATATCTCAACAAATATTTATGGAACATCGACTTTGGGCAAGGCCGTGTTTTGGGTGCTATGACTATTGTAGTGAAAATTACAAAACCCTTGCTTTCCTAGGAGTTTGCATTCTTCTTAACATCTAGAGATATTTTGTTTTCTCTTCATATTTAAGAATGAAGACCATGAGCTCTGTGTTTATGATTATCTTTACACCTCTCATTTTTCTGCCTTGATTATCTTTGCTAGCTTCTTTATGTCTGTCTACTTTATAATTGCTCCTGTTCCAAAGGATTCCATCCATCTCCCTCCACTACTACCATGGAACACACTTCCACAGGCAATACCTCATACTTCTTTGACTTCAGTCTGGCATCTTTATCCTAATTTTAGAAGCATACTTGATATTCCGTGATAGCTAGATGAACATTGCCACTAAAATATCACTCTGACATCTCAAATCTCAGAGATTCCAGCTGAATTGTCATCTATTCCTCTACTATGACAAACAAGTTATATTACATTTCTTATATCAGTGGAACTTCTCACCATCTACTCAGTCACCTAAACCAGAAACTTAAGGTCATCTTTAAATTATCCAAGCAGCCACCAAATTTTATTGTGTTTCTTTAATACTACTTGAATCTATATGCATCCATATCTCAACTGTCTCACCATTATATCAGGACTTTATACTTTTTTCTTCCAGTTAATGCCGTAACTCCGTAAGTGGGACAATCTAAATTTTGACAATCTGTTCATATCCCTGCTAGTATGACCATTCTAAAAATTGAAAAATTTTATTCCTATTAGAAAAATTGTCTTGATTGTGCATTGCTTAGAAGATCTAGTTCAACTCTTCAGCCTGATACACAATACCACTTGTTGCCTCTTTGGCCTCATCTCTTCATTTCTTGCTAATGTACTTACATCTCTTCCTATTCTACCCCAGAGCATGATGACTCATACTTACTGTTTACTGAGCCCTAAATTTTCAATGCATCTTTACTGTTGCATGAAGTGTTTATTTTGCTTAGAATAAAATTAATGACTTCATTTCATTGGCTAATTGCTACTAGTCCTGTAAGATACAACTCAGATATAACCCAACTTTAAGGACGTTTGAATTATTAGTGTAGATTTCTCCTCCTAGATCATTCCATTTTATCCTGTATCTGAATCTGTGTCAGGGCATCCCTGACATAGAGTGTTCCTGTATGTTTATTCAGCTGCCTTCTTTAAAATGTAATACATTTCTTCATGATAAGTGCTGTACTTTGTAACTATAACCCTAGCACCCAGCATTGGGCATGGCACATTCTTGGTCAGCATTGAATGCCTGGAATAGTGATTTAGAAAAGGGTTGGCAGATATTATAACTTAATAGGCAAGAAACCCTATACAAATATGTTAAGTAAGTGAGAGAGATCTAGGTTGAAATACATCAAATCCAGGATGGTAGGTAACAGTATTAAAATAGGTTTTCTTTGGAGAATAAAGGGTGAAAAATAAGTCTGGGATGCTCACAGTGGCCAAAAATTCTGAAGCAGTGTGTGTGTGTGAGTGTGTGTGTGTGTATATGCCAGTAACTGTTCTAGTTTTTAGAAATGTAGTAGTAATTTAAAAAAAAAAGAAAGATCTTTTGGAGCTTCTATTTTGGGATAGGAATGGGGAAGAAAACAAGCACAAGATAAATAAAAAATGTTTTAGATAGTCACAAGTCATACTAAAGAAAAAAAAAATACACTTCCAGAATAGAAGATGACAAGGCCAGGGGTGGTAGATAACTGTGTTGTGACTAGTGATGTGAGAATGGAGAACCCAGAGCCCAGAGTTGGCTTATAATTAGTGTCTGTCCTCTACGAATGGTGGATGAGAGAAAAAGGATTTTCCCCAACATGCTTTTCCAAATCTCCACATTTTTGCAGTGATGTTAAAGATGCTGGCTTGATGCTTAAAAATGGAGAATTTTGAATATCACACAAAGGAGAGCCTCTTATTTCATAGGGAGAAAGCCTGAGTTAGGATGGTAAAGAATTTTCAAATCTTAAATGAAGTCACAGAAAAGAAATGCAGTTCAGATTTCCATTCGAAATTCTCATACCAGGAACTTCTCATTGAAGGGAGTATACATTCACCTCTCAAATAATGAAAAGACATGAAATGTTTGGTTAATTGTAGTAAAGAAGATACTGAAGATCTCAAAGTATTGCATATGGATAACAAGTAATATTACTTAACAGAAACGTCACATTTCTTTGTGAACTTTCCAGTACATGCAGTGTTTTGATGTTCATGTTGTTCGATGCTCAGGCTTGTTTGCATTTACAAAAGAATCTTTATACTTAATTCTTCATGGAATATTGAGAGCACAACTTATTTTCAGGGTTAGCCAAAAAAGATAGACTTTATATTGCTATCAAAAACTTATCCACAGGCTATAACTACTTTCAAAAAGAATTTGTTATTCAGATAAGGGTTTTTTTTTTGGAATTAGGCCAAAATAAACAAATGTTTTAAAAACTACCAAGAAAATACAGAGAAAATTCTTAAGATGGAAATATTTATGCTCACAACCACAGTGATGCTGTGTATTTAAACTGATATACTGTAAAGTAAAAAACGTATCAGGTTGAGCTCAGAAGATTCAGGTACAAATCTTCTCCATTTCTGATTTGTCAGGGCAGACAGAGAGGAATATGATTTGGAAGAGCAATATAATACTCAGCAATCGCTTTGAGAGAAAAATAAGTGGCTCTATAGTTTCAAAGTCAGAGTGTTAAATTGGGTTTATGATATAAGCGGCATATACTGGTAGAATGAGATAGGGTGATGTGAAGTAAAGTTAGAGCGATACGATATTGGTGGTTGTTCAAACAGGAAGGATACTGTCTTCTAGCAGCTTCAGTAGCAGGAATTAGGGATTCCACTTTTGGGAAAAATGGTAGAATATAATGTTATAGTGGGCCTAGAACCAAGACATTAAGCCATTTACTTGTCTAGGACTCATTCTAATCATTTTCTAGGTACAGGATGGATCCTAGCTGAGAAGTTGTATTAGTTGTCTGTTGCTGCATAAGAAATTAGTACAAATGTAATGGCTTAAAACAGCATCCCTTTATTAGCTCACAGTCCTATAGGTGGGGATACTGGCATGGAGTGACTAGGTTCTGTGTTCGAGGTCTTAAAGGTCTGAAATCAGCATTTTTAAACCCTTGTCAGATAATTCTAACATCTAATTCATCTCTGTTGGCATCATCTGTCCCATCTTATTCAAGCTGTCATGTATCTGGTTCTTGGTATAAGTAGTGATATTTTATTGTCTTTTGGACATTTTGGCTATTATGTTAGGATACTTTGGTCCCTATTTAAAGTGTTTTGTTTTTTTTAATTTTTAGCAGGCATTCACTCTTTATAGGTTTGGCACACATTTCCTGTACTTTTATGGACGGTGGTTCCATGATAACCTAATTTTCTGACCCTTTGTGGTACTCTTTTGGTCTGTTTCTCTTGTGCAGGTGGGGTTACCTCTGGTCCCTTCTCATGCTGCTTATGGGGTCTGAAGTAGCTTCCCCAGGATACGGCACTTGGTGCTTCTGGTGAGGGAAGGGCATCTCTGGAACACGTGATGAAGAGTCCTTCCTGGGCCAGGCACTTGTGACAGGGTCTCCCTGGACTGTAAGGAGTGGAGGGTGCTTACCAGGTTGAGAGCTTTCTGTGGAGGGATCTCCGTTGCCGGTACCAGCAAGTTGCCTGATGTTTCTGGGGAGGGGAGAGGAGTCTCAGGCCCATCTGAGGAGAGCATTGTCCAGGCGGGAGCTTTTTGTGGTAGGAGCACTTTTGCTGGGACCCTTAGCCACTGACGTGTCTGGGTGGTGAAGGGGGATCTCAGGCCCAGTGGGGAAGGAAAGCACTTTCCCTGGTCACTTAGTGTCATCAGGGCTTCCAATTGTTCGTCGTTGCAGGTTCTGCAAGGCTCGCCTGGTGTTTGGGGGATTCCCATTTGATGTGATGGAGGAAGAGCCTCTTTGAGCCACTTCCTGTTACTAAGTTGGGAGTTAGGAAATGCTGGGTCTGGATCACATTTTTTTGTTGGTAGAGGGTCATAAGGTGCCCTGCCATGAGGCTGTTCATCCATTCTGAGGGTCCCTAGGCAATTCACCTTCTCTAGACCTTTCAGAGATCTCCTTTGGTTGTCTCATATTATTTCTAGGAAATATAGTTGTGCGTATAAAGGGGGAGTAGGGAGAGGGGAGTATAAACCATCTTATCTGGATTAGAAGTCCTCTCTGTGCCTTTTAAGTGCTCCCCTGATTAGGTCAGGCTCACTCTGGATAATCTCCCAATCAACTGTGCTATATATCATAATCTAATAATGGGAATGATATTCCATCACATTCACAGGTCTCATACTCAAGGGGAGGGGCTCCTACAAAGATCATTGGGCATCATCTTAGAATTCTGTCGACCACAGAAGGTGCATGTGAATGTACTGAAGCATTAATTAAGCAATTATCATCCTTTGGAAGGTTTTAATCTGTTAGGATAGTATGAAAGCCAAGTACTGTTATAATTATTCTACTCACTTTAAGTGAAGTATATCTGATATCAAAAATACTTCCTAAAAATCAGACTATTCAAACAACTTTCAGAAGTTAATGTAAATTTCAGAGGTTTGAGCCAAGCCTTCATTTCTGGCCATGCAGATATCTTCTGTGTGAAAAATATGCTACCTCAAAGATGTTTTCAAAAACTTCACCACCACTCCCCATTTATACGTTGTAGTTATGTGCAAATACTGTGGCTGCCAGCAATTCACAGAGAAAAGAAAGGTCAGTGATGTTGCTGACTTTAACTTTTTAGAGAAGGTGTATACTTAACACTGCCTACATTTGTATAGGTTGCACATTGCACAAAATTTCTGATTATTGCTTTAGGTTATAATACAATGTACTCTCACCTATACCAGGATTGAAAAATTTAAGCAAAATTTTCTGGACTGGCCAATACAACCCCCCAAAAACAGCCTTCAGGCTGAATTAGGAGAAAAATCCTTCACTATGTTTAGGTTGGAAGGAAGCATGACCTAAATTTTGATTTCAAATACTCGGGGTTTTGGGTGATGGGTTTTACTGGGGACAATTAGAATTGAACTATGTAGACATGTTTCTTGAAGCCAAGTTTTACCTTTAAGGCTTTCATATTGCAGCTTGTGAGGCTCCAAGCAGCAATTGGCTACTTTGGGTCATTCACACAAGGATTCAGAGTCATATATAAACCATAAAACCCTTTATAAGACATCAGAATCTGTTTTAAAAACTAATTATATGAACTAAACATATATAGAAAGAAATTGAAGCTTGAATATATTGAAGCAGCAAAAATTAAAGACATACCTATAACTGCCCTTTATCCTTAGTTGTTTACAATCACAGCAAATCAAAGTGTGACATGTTTAAGAGAAAGGTAATTAAGTTCTAAGGCTTTGTCATCTTATCACTTTTAAAAATACAAGATCTGAGTAAATGAAAGGAAAATAGAGAGGGTTGTTAAAGAGCTGAGTCATAGAGTGGAATAGAGAACAAGCGGAAGCGGAAGAGGCAAGAAAGCGTACACAGGCTGGGTTTGAAGAGAGTTGGGAATGCTGGTTGTGGTAGATGGTCTCTGATTTGCTTACCGGATCTACTCGCCATCCTTCTTAACCCTGCTTCGTGATTCCAGGAGGCTGATCTTTATCAGCTTCATGGACCAGTCTCTCTGTGTCTTCAGGTTGGGTTTGGTTAATATGACCTACTGATAAGTGATTAGAAGTCAGGAGGAAAGAAGGCAAGGGTATTTATTTCCATGATCTGCCCCCTTCCAAACTTTAGGTTGGCAGTGGATGCCATTTTCTAAGGTTACATCTCTTGTTGGGTGGGCTTCTCCTATAACTCGAAGACATTCTGGGTTGCAGGAACTGCTATCTCTCTATGCCCCTTCAAACCTCGTGGTTATAATACTGGTTTCTCACAGCTGCTAGCCTCAGGGCACTTCATCATCTCTTGGTTTCCCTTCATTCCTTACACACTTTAGTCTCTTCTTTAAATGCTATTCCATCACTCTTTTAAAGTGTGCCATCAGTTTTTAGCTAGAACTGACTGATACATTGGTAGTGGGGAATAGGCGAAACGTTAAGGTAGTGTTAGGGAGGTGGGATAAACTGCTGTGGAGAGAGATAGGAAGAGAAGGGTTTCAAAGCTTTTTATGGCATTCTAGGAATGTAACATGACTTCTTTATGTGAATGACTCTAATGTAGTCTTAAATGGCTTCTTAATTATTGATATTTGGTTGGGTTTCTGTTTCTCTGCATGCACAACCAGGATTGAACAGGGCTAAGAGATGTCTGGGATTTACATGACGAGATAATACTACTAGGATCTATCTAGATTCATTATATCATATTAAGACATTTCTCCCATGGAATCAGGAACATCCCAACCCAGTGCACATGCTAAGTTTTTATTGAAATTCAGTGAACTGCTATGGTGTGAAATTAATTTTTATTGTCAGTCCCCTGCGTCGGCAGCCCGACTCTCAAGCCCTGCGCCACCAGGGAAGCCCTATAACACTTTATATAGCTGAGAACTCATCGATCAGGATTTTCACTCTCATTGGAATCCACTACTTGCCTACGACAAATCGGACACGTAGAGTTCTCAGACAGCCAGCGATCAATGCAGTGAATGTGATATTCATGGGAGCAAGGTAGTATGCGAAGCTTGCTGTTTTCTGTGTACTCTGTAAGGCAAATGCTACAGGCTTTTAGTGCATCATTTTCACCAAAAGATCTTACAGCCAAGCTGTCAATCTGTGCTTTGGTGAGTCCTGTAGTTTGCAGATCATGGGAGGACCCAGAGTCACTTTCATCATATATTATTAGGCTAATTTGTCTACCCACTTGCCTGGTCTCTGATGATAAGTCTGCTGCTAAGTTTGTTTCTTCACTGCCTTCAAACATCAGTGATCTAATTCCTGAATTTTCATCACTTGAGCTGGAACCAGAAATAGGACTAGAACTGGAACTAGACGTACAATTGGGGCTTGAATGACAACTCAGTGTGGAACTTGAATGGGTATCATAGCTAGCATTTGAATCAGAACCAAATGTACCACTACTACTACCATTAGGTGACTCTAGCCATTCCATGTTTGGACTTGGAGGTGAGACACTATGCTCTAAATTACTGTCACTGTCCATAAGGTTATTTGAGTTACTAAATTCTGTCATTGTCTGCCTTAACGTGCTCTGAATTGGAACAGATGTTGTATCATTTAAGCTAGTATTGAACATTCTGCAAACGGGATTTCTAATGGTATTGACATAAGCTCTCACACCTGCCTGCTCAGAATGTGAATACATATGCCTCAGTCCTCGTTCACTTTCAGAAGTGACAGTGTTGTTTGGTGTCTCAGATGTTAACTCAGTTCTACTAGCTCTGCTGTCTCTCTGAGAATATGCTCCAGAATGAACTTGTCCTACTTCAAGATTGAAGGGTATGGTTGGATATATTTCCCTCATTCCCCAAGATTCACCACTGCTGGTTGTATCTGGAGAATTTTCTCCATGAACGGCATTCCTTGTTCTAGAAGTTTCAATAAGACCGCTATTTTGCAACTCAAATCCAGTCATTTGCTGTGTCAATATTTCTCGGTGCTCAGTTCTAGAAAATCTCGCATTCTCACTTAGCAGAGGCTGCTCAAAATTCTGAGAGGGTATACTATGATTCAGTCTTTGTACAATTTCCCTAAGTGAACGTGGAGGCGACCAACTTTCAATTCTTGCTCTGGTTCTCCGATACTCTGGGCTCCTACTTCTTGCTCTTCTCTGACTTGTGGTAGGTGGGAATTCCATTAATGTTTCAGTTGTATCTTGTTCAGACATAGATGGTCTTGTAAATATTGATTCAGATTGTGGACTTTCCACTTGCCTTTGGCTGTCTTCCATATTTTCTCTTCTGGGAAGTCTTGCAGACGCTACATATTCATTCTCTGGATTTGGACTCCCATGATCAAGGTTAGCATTTATTTCTAAACTGAATATGAACTGATCACTTTTAGGATTAATTTGGCTCTCTTCTCTCCAAGATTGGTTTTCTCTTTGTCCACTTGTCATATTTTCAGTTTGTCCAGAACAGTTAAGCCAGTCTATTAGAGAGTCACCACTAGACACGTCATCTGAAGAGTCTCCTCTGTCTGTTAACAAAAAAAAATGGGGAGGGTGCATAAAAGAACTACCAAAATTAGAACCATCATAAAATAGCACTCTGAAACTTTGTTTCAAAAACAAACAAAAAATGAGAACTTAAATACTCAGGTGTTTTCAACTGATTGCACATTTATAGAGTTAATATTTTATAAACTGCACTGTGTAGATTTATAAGTAAAGGTAGAAAAGTTTCGATTCCATCCAAAAAGAGTGAGCTAATCCTAAATAAACTTAGAGAATTTTTTAGAAAGGGAATCCGGAGGAAGTCTATGTTTCAGTATTTCATCATATACACAGCCCTGTGTACCACTGTCAGAGGAATGTCAAGAGACTTTTTTTTCAGTCCACTGTCAAAACACTAATGCAATTAAACAAGGTAAACACCAGTTAAGGTACAATGCTAGTATTTTAGTTCAATTTACATTATTGTCTAATTTTCATTAGTCTCCAACATGACTACTTCTAGGCTTTTCACTTATGTGCTTTTGATAATAGATAAGCTGTTTTAAAATATAAGGTTATTGCCCAAACATAAACAAGTTTTATAGGTTTAAAAGTGTTTGCATTTTGAATACTTCTTAAAGTTACCAAGATTTTTAATTGACATTAAATTGAAGGTCAGATCAAATGAATAGACTGAACCTAGCATGGTACCTATAAGACCATGTTCAAGAGCCAAAGTATTATAGTATCCTCTTCATTAGACAGCAAAATCCTCTGCTTCACACTGGAAGGGAAGGCACCAGACCTGAGGTCCGAGCAGGGTTTCTCAGCCTTAGCACTATTGACATTTTGGTGCTGGACAATTCTTTGTTTTGGGGAGCTATCCTGTGCATTGTGGGATATTTGGCAGCACCCCTGGCCTCTGCCCACTAGATGCTAGTAACACCCATGCTTCCCCTGTGACAACCAAAAATATCTCTAGCCATTGTCAAATGTCCCCAGGTGTTGAAGAGAGCACAATTGTCCCCAGTGGAGAATATTTCTGTTTGCTTTTTTTACATGTCTATGTAGAAAAAATAATTCAGGAAGTAGGAGGGACTTTCAGTTGAGGTAGAAAACCAAGAAAAATACAAATAGGCTACTTTGCACTGTTTCCGAATTAAAACAACCCAAATGTGAATCAGGAAAACAAACAAACAGACCTTGACATGCTCACCAAAAATCAAGTAAATGCCAGTTCTTTTTATGAGAAGTTACTTACCAAATGAATGTAAGTCACTTCTGTATAATTTACTATTTCCTATTATGAAGTTACTATTTCCTATTATGAAGTTCCTTATTCATCCCATCCTATTCCCTCCAAAAGCAGAATATACCTGTATTTTCATCTGAGTCTTGTGGTGCGTTTTCTTTAATTAGCTGAAGTCTTCTCAGCAACTCTTCTTCCGTACTTTCACCTGGAATGCCTAGAAGATTGTTGTCTCTCATAAGTTCGTAATCTTCTTCACTCAGATTATTTACGAACCTGGAGAAATCTTCTTCCCGAACCAATCGGTCCGTTTGACTTATGTGTTGGGCCGAAACTCCATCTCCTTCATCGTTGGAATCCGAGTTTTCCATCTTAATAAACAAGTGGAAAATTATCTGAAATTCACGACGTGCTGTTGAAATTCACCAATGGTCGTTTCGTTTTCTTCGCTTTCTACTTCCTGCCAGAGTGTCCGGTTCCGACTCAGTCGGATGACCCTCCGCACAGATTCCTCCCTTCTCCCTTCCCGACTCAGTTCTGTGGCCCCTGGTGACGCAACAGTTGGGAGCCGCCTCGAGCCCAGAACTTGCTAGATGTTGCCTAGGCACCCATTATCTTCCCCGCTGTTACCGAGTAGGGACTGGATTAAGGTTAGGTTTCATTTCATTCAAAACCAGCCAATGTTACTGAGGGTTTATAGTGTACCAAGCACCGTGCTTCACCTCGTTTCACCCACATGAGCCGATTCTCAGGTTTTCAGGCTCTGATATGCTCTATTTATTCGTTACATTCCATAGGACTGCCTTCTTCAAAATGCCATGCCAAAGTCAGCCTAGTTCAATGCAGCAATTCTCATTTTCAGGTGCCCAGGGACCTCCGCCTTTTCTCCTCATGAATTTCTCAAATCCTAGACTCTCACTAAGAAAGCCCACAATTTTTGATAATTTACCAGGGCCCTGGCTGAGTCTCTTTAGTGTGTCCTCTCCTTTTTAACTGTTAATGGCTTCATCTTGCATTATATGGTCCTTCAGTCTTGTTTCAAACAAACAAGAAACACCAAAACTTTGGCAGGCTTTTCTGCTCAGCCAGGGAATTCCTTCTCCACAAAAGCATCACGTTCATTTTTGTCCTCCTTTCTCATAAATATTATAAATAGTACTTAAGCAAAACTAGCCAGAACATCACAGGAACTTTTAGGACAGATACATAATAGTTACTTTGTCTGCCACAGTGAGTACTGACCCTGGTGATTTTGTCGCATGTATCACCTGAAAGGCTTGGTGAAAATAAAATAACGCTCATTTGCAATGCTATCTGGAGGAGACCTCTAATTCACTCTCAGTACACAGCTTAGAAGTTTAAGGAGCTGTGTAAATTCACGGTTGTTGTTTTGTTCACGGTCCACAGCAGGCTTTCTTGTTTGTTCTCAAGGAGATGGAAGGATGGTAACTTTACTGGTGTGACAGTGAAGAATCTAAGTCTATGTCCTGCTTTTGACATTTGTTCGATGCCTCGTTTAACTTAAGCTAGAAAAATCAATCTTTCCCCTCTGAATCAAATCTCAGCAAGTCTTTGGATGAGAACAGAATCCCCTAGACCACCCTGCCTCCTTTATGGACTTCTGAGTGTATTTGTTATCTTTTACTGAAGTTATTCTTTTCACAGGGGAAATCCGTTGTAAACTTGTTTGCTGTGCCTCAATCAAAACTAGCAGTATTATGAAAATTCAGCGTGATTTGTACTCTTGATGCAGGAAACCCTAACAATTGTTAGTGTTCTTGAGAGTGATTGATTCAGTTTAATTCAATTCAATCAATTCAAGTGTCAAGTATGTTCAGCGTTTGTTAAATGTCAGTCATATTATCGGATATTAAGATACAAAGAAGAGTATATTTAAGAATGTGTTGTCATTAGAGTATAACAAACAATTGAGCTACACAGAGGTAAAATTACAGTTTTGAGGAGAAAGTGACTTGAGTGAGAGAGAAAATCGGTTTCACTGCATTTGGGTTTGAAAGGATGAATAGGAGTTTTCTAAGTGAATGAAAGGGGTAAATATTTTCAAAAGTGAGAACAGCCACTGCTAACACTCATAAAACAACAAGGATAGTAGATTTTAATTACTAAAAAAAGACATTAGTTAAATTGGCAGAGCAAGGCCAAAAAATGGAGACCTTTATGACATGTTTAGAAGTTGGACTTTATCATTAGTGCAATGGAAAGATGTTGAAGTCTTTAGACAGTTGATGGTCAAATTTGCAATTTAGAAATAATATTGATAGTAGTGTTGAGGATGAATATGAAGGGCAACAGTTCAGGTGGGAGGGTCAGAAATAGATAGAGGGCAGCCTAGGCTAGTGATGACAAGGATCTGAATCAGGGCAAAGGAATATGATTAAAATGAAGGACTTTAACAGATCTCTAGGCAGCAGAACTGATTAAACCTAGTAATATATGGGAAAGAGGGAAAAGTGGGGAGGGGGAATATGAGGGAAAGGCAGGGGTCAGGATTACTTCTGCATTTCTGTCTTTGCTTAGTGGACAGTGGTACCAATAAGAAGTAACACCTGATTCTGGAGTTGTATGGTTTAGCTTAAGAGGGAGCATGATTGCTTATGATTAGAATAGTATGCAAGTTACCTGAAGATTCAGAAAGTCTTACAGTCATTCCAAATTTAGGTACAGAAGCACATGAACTAATAGCCCCGGATGTTTGGTGTTCCCTGTAGTTGGCTCTCAGTGTCAGTGACTCTAGCTTCCTGAACTATTTGTTCCTGGTTATGTCCCAATTCTGGTGCAAGTAACAGGGTATAGGGATCATCATCCCAGAGACCTACTTATTGACCTTGATTATTTAAATAGAAGCCACAAATACAGCTGTGCTTTACACTTAGTTCTCTCATGTCTTGACTTTCCTTCTGAGTATTGCAGTGTAGGTTCAGTAGTTTTTCCTCTGGATGGCAATATTGCTGCTTTGGCCTTTGTTCTATCCCTTGTCTTGATATCAGAAGTCTTCTGAAGATGTTTTTTCTTCACTTCTCATTTCAGAGATGGGAGGTGCATCAGGAAGTCCGGAGGTTGACTAGAGCATCACTCTAAGTTGAGTTGGAGGGGAAGAGGTTGAAGATGGAAAGCTGCTTACTTTCAATCAGAGTCAAAGCACTTAAAAATTTGGCCAATCCATTGTTTATGATGTGGTGAAAAAACGGGGTGTGTGTGAGCAGATTTGGCTGTTCTTTTATCCTGGTTGTAATAATGGAGTTTTGTAATCAAGAGTTTTCTTTTACTGACTCTGTCCAAGGAAGCTTCTGAACAGATTCTATGACTCAAAGGGAGACTGAAAATAAGCAAGAGATAGCATTCTCCCTGAATATGGGTAAAAGGAGTTCTGTGGCTTTAGAACTGTAAGAAATGATCAAGACATATATTCCACATACCTATTGCAGTATAACAAACCAGTCCAAAATGCAGTGGTAGATACAATAGAAACCATGTTGTTATAGTCAGGACTTTGTGAGCTAAGAATAAAGATAAAGAATACTGGGGGGCCTCCCTGGTGGCGCAGTGGTTGAGAGTCCGCCTGCCGATGCAGGGGATACGGGTTCGTGCCCCGGTCTGGGAGGATCCCATATGCCGCGGAGCGGCTGGGCCCGTGAGCCATGGCCGCTGGGCCTGCGCATCCGGAGCCTGTGCTCCGCAACGGGAGAGGCCACAACAGTGAGAGGCCCGCATACCGCAAAAAGAAAAAAAAAAAAAAAGAATACTGGGGATGGCTCATCTCTGCTCCATCATGACTGGGCCTCAGCTGTGGTGGTTTGAATGATTGGAGATAGATTAGACAACTTGACTGGTGTCATATGTCTGGGGCCTTGGTTCTGGCTAAGTTTTCTTTGAGTCACATCTTTTTTTTTTTTTTTTTTTTTTTTCTTTTTGCGGTATGCGGGCCTCCCACTGTTGTGGCCTCTCCCGTTGCGGAGCACAGGCTCCGGATGCGCAGGCCCAGTGGCCATGGCTCACGGGCCCAGCCGCTCCGCGGCATATGGGATCCTCCCAGACCGGGGCACGAACCCATATCCCCTGCATCGGCAGGCGACTCTCAACCACTGCGCCACCAGGGAGGCACGAGTCACATCTTTTGGTGCTGAAATGTCCAACCAAGATGGCATCTTCATTCACAAATCTGGGACTTGAGTTGGGCTGCACAGGCTGAAAAATCTGGGGCTGGTTTTCTCTCTGTCTCTGTCTTTCTCCATGAAATTTCTCGGTGTAGTTTTGGAGTCTTAGCAACCTGGATATCTCAAAGTAGTTGAACTCTTACATAGTGAGTGGCTTCACCCAAAATAAACATCTCATGAGACTTGGCTGGAATCTGTAAGGCTTCCTATGACTTAACCTCACAAGTGCAAGCACACCTTTTCTCTTGCATTCTGTTGATTGAATAAGCCACTGGATCAGCCCATATTCAAGAAGAGAGACACCCCATTCTACCTTTCAATAGAGAGGTAAAAAATATTTTATGGTTATATTTAATGTACTATAGCACAGGATGAAAAAACTCTTTTTTTTTTAAATTTTTTTATTTTTTTAATTAGTTTCTGCTTTATAACAAAGTGAATCAGTCATACATATACATCTGTTCCCACATCCCTTCCCTCATGCATCTCCCTCCCTCCCACCCTCCCCATCCCACCCCTCCAGGCGGTCACAAAGCACCGAGCTGATCTCCCTGTGCTCTGCGGCTGCTTCCCACTATCTATCTACCTTACATTTGGTAGTGTATATATGTCCATGCCTCTCTTTCGCTTTGTCACAGCTTACCCTTCCCCCTCCCCATATCCTCAAGTCCATTCTCTAGTAGGTCTGTGTCTTTATTCCCGATTTGCCCCTAGGTCCTTCATGACTTTTTTTTTTTTTTTAATTCCATATATATGTGTTAGCATACGGTATTTGTCTTTCTCTTTCTGACTTACTTCACTCTGTATGACAGACTCTAGGTCTCTCCACCTCATTACAAATAGCTCAGTTTCGTTTCTTTTTATGGCTGAGTAGTATTCCATTGTATATATGTGCCACATCTTCTTTATCCATTCATCCGATGATGGACACTTAGGTTGTTTCCAGCTCCGGGCTATTGTGAATAGAGCTGCAATGAACATTTTGGTACATGTCTCTTTTGGAACTATGGTTTTCTCAGGGTATATGCCTAGTAGTGGCATTGCTGGGTCATATGGTAGTTCTATTTGTAGTTTTTTAAGGAACCTCCATACTGTTCTCCATAGTGGCTGTACCAATTCACATTCCCACCAGCAGTGCAAGAGTGTTCCCTTTTCTCCACACCCTCTCCAGCATTTATTGTTTCTAGATTTCTTGATGATGGCCATTCTGACTGGTGTGAGATGATATCTCATTGTAGTTTTGATTTGCATTTCTCTAATGATTAATGATGTTGAGCATTCTTTCATGTGTTTGTTGGCAGTCTGTATATCTTCTTTGGAGAAATGCCTATTTAAGTCTTCTGCCCATTTTTGGATTGGGTTGTTTGTTTTTTTGCTATTGAGCTACATGAGCTGTTTATAAACTTTGGAGATTAATCCTTTGTCAGTTGCTTCATTTGCAAATATTTTCTCCCATTCTGAGGGTTGTCTTTTGGTCTTGTTTATGGTTGCCTTTGCTGTGCAAAAGCTTTGAAGTTTCATGAGGTCCCATTTGTTTATCTTTGTTTTTATTTCCATTTCTCTAGGAGGTGGGTCCAAAAGGATCTTGCTGTGATTTATGTCATAGAGTGTTCTACCTATGTTTTCCTCTAAGAGTTTGATAGTTTCTGGCCTTACATTTAAGTCTTTAATCCATTTTGAGCTTATTTTTGTGTATGGTGTTAGGGAATGATCTAATCTCAAACTTTTACATGTCCCTGTCCAGTTTTCCCAGCACAACTTATTGAAGAGGCTGTCCTTTCTCCACTGTACATTCCTGCCTCCTTTATCAAAGATAAGTTGGCCATATGTGCGTGGGTTTATCTCTGGGCTTTCTATCCTGATCCACTGATCTATCTTTCTGTTTTTATGCCAGTACCACACTGTCTTGATTACTGTAGCTTTGTAGTATAGTCTGAAGTCAGGGAGCCTGATTCCTCCAGCTCCGTTTTTCATTCTCAAGATTGCTTTGGCTATTCGGGGTCTTTTGTTTTTCCAAACAAATTTTGAAATTTTTTGTTCTAGTTCTGTGAAAAATGCCAGTGGTAGTTTGATAGGGATTGCATTGAATCTGTAGATTGCTTTGGGTAGTAGAGTCATTTTCACAATATTGATTCTTCCAATCCAGGAGCATGGTATATCTCTCCATCTATTTGTATCATCTTTAATTTCTTTCATCAGTGTCTTATAATTTTCTGCATACAGGTCTTTTGTCTCCTTAGGTAGGTTTATTCCTAGATATTTTATTCTTTTTGTTGCAATGGTAAATGGGAGTGTTTTCTTGATTTCATTTTCAAATTTTTCATCATTAGTGTACAGGAATGCCAGAGATTTCTGTACATTAATTTTGTATCCTGCTACTTTACCAAATTCATTGATTAGTTCTAGTAGTTTTTCGGTAGCATCTTTAGGATTCTCTATGTATAGTATCATGTCATCTGCAAACAGTGACAGCTTTACTTCTTCTTTTCCAATTTGGATTCCTTTTATTTCCTTTTCTTCTCTGATTGCTGTGGCTAAAACTTCCAAAACTAGGTTGAATAAGAGTGGTGAGAGTGGGCAGCCTTGTCTTGTTCCTGATCTTAGTGGAAATGGTTTCAGTTTTTCACCATTGAGGACAATGTTGGCTGTGGGTTTGTCATATATGGCCTTTATGATGTTGAGGAAAGTTCCCTCTATGCCTACTTTCTGCAGGGTTTTTATCATAAATGGGTGTTGAATTTTGTCGAAAGCTTTCTCTGCATCTATTGAGATGATCATATGGTTTTTCTCCTTCAACTTGTTAATATGGTGTATCACATTGAGTGATTTGCGTATATTGAAGAATCCTTGCATTCCTGGAATAAACCCCACTTGATCATGGTGTATGATCCTTTTAATGTGCTGTTGGATTCTGTTTGCTAGTATTTTGTTTTGGATTTTTGCATCTATGTTCATCAGTGATATTGGCCTGTAGTTTTCATTCTTTGTGACATCCTTGTCTGGTTTTGGTATCAAGGTGATGGTGGCCTCGTAGAATGAGTTTGGGAGTGTTCCTTCCTCTGATATTGTTGGGAAGAGTTTGAGAAGGATGGGTGTTAGCTCTTCTCTAAATGTTTGATAGAATTCGCCTGTGAAGCCATCTGGTCCTGGGCTTTTGTTTGATGGAAGATTTTTAATCACAGGTTCAATTTCAGTGCTTGTGATTGGTCTATTCATATTTTCTATTTCTTCCTGAGTCAGTCTTGGCAGGTTGTGCATTTCTAAGAATTTGTCCATCTCTTCCAGGTTGTCCATTTTATGGGCATAGAGTTGCTTATAGTCATCTCTCATGATCTTTTGTATTTCTGCAGTGTCAGTTGTTACTTCTCCTTTTTCATTTCTAATTCTATTGATTTGAGTTCTCCCTTCTTTTCTTGATGAGTCTGGCTAATGGTTTATCAATTTTGTTTATCTTCTCAAAGAACCAGCTTTTAGTTTTATTAATCTTTGCTATCGTTTCCTTCATTTCTTTTTCATTTATTTCTGATCTGATTTTTATGATTTCTTTACTTCTGCTAACTTTGGGGTGTTTTTGTTCTTCTTTCTCTAATTGCTTTAGGTGCAAGGTTAGGTTGCTTATTCGAGATGTTTCCTGTTTCTTAAGGTGGGATTGTATTGCTATAAACTTCCCTCTTAGAACTGCTTTTGCTGCATCCCATAGGTTTTGGGTCGTCGTGTCTCCATTGTCATTTGTTTCTAGGTATTTTTTAATTTCCTCTTTGATTTCTTCAGTGATCACTTCGTTATTAAGTAGTGTATTGTTTAGCCTCCATGTGTTTGTATTTTTTACAGCTCTTTTCCTGTAATTGATATCTAGTCTCATAGCATTGTGGTCAGAAAAGACACTTGATACAATTTCAATTTTCTTAAATTTACCAAGGCCTGATTTGTGACCCAAGATATGATCTATCCTGGAGAATGTTCCATGAGCACTTGAGAAAAATGTGTATTCTGTTGTTTTTGGATGGAATGTCCTATAAATATCAATTAAGTCCATCTTGTTTAATGTATCATTTAAAGCTTGTGTTTCCTTATTTATTTTCATTTTGGAAGATCTGTCCATTGGTGAAAGTGGGGTGTTAAAGTCCCCTACTATGATTGTGTTACTGTCGATTTCTCCTTTTATGGCTGTTAGTATTTGCCTTATGTATTGAGGTGCTCCTATGTTTGGTGCATAAATATTTACAATTGTTATATCTTCTTCTTGGATCGATCCCTTGATCATTATGTAGTGTCCTTCTTTGTCTCTTCTAGTAGTCTTTATTTTAAAGTCTATTTTGTCTGATATGAGAATTGCTACTCCAGCTTTCTTTTGGTTTCCATTTGCATGGAATATCTTTTTCCATCCCCTTACTTTCAATCTGTATGTGTCTCTAGGTCTGATGTGGGTCTCTTGTAGACAGCATATATATGGGTCTTGTTTTTGTATCCATTCAGCCAATCTGTATCTTTTGGTGGGAGCATTTAGTCCATTTACATTTAAGATTATTATTGATATGTATGTTCCTATTCCCATTTTCTTAATTGTTTTGGGTTCGTTATTGTAGGTCTTTTCCTTCTGTTGTGTTTCTTGCCTAGAGAAGTTCCTTTAGCATTTGTTGTAAAGCTGGTTTGGTGGTGCTGAACTCTCTCAGCTTTTGCTTGTCTGTAAACGTTTTAATTTCTCCATCAAATCTGAATGAGATCCTTGCTGGGTAGAGTAATCTTGGTTGCAGGTTTTTCTCCTTCATCACTTTAATTATGTCCTGCCACTCCCTTCTGGCCTGTAGAGTTTCTGCTGATAGATCAGCTGTTATCCTGATGGGGATTCCCTTGTGTGTTATTTGTTGTTTTTGCCTTGCTGCTTTTAATATGATTTCTTTGTGTTTAATTTTTGACAGCTTGATTAATATGTGTCTTGGCGTATTTCTCCTTGGATTTATTCTGTATGGGACTCTCTGTAATTCCTGGACTTGATTAACTATTTCCTTTCCCTTATTAGGGAAGTTTTCAACTATAATCTCTTCAAATATTTTCTCAGTCCCTTTCTTTTTCTCTTCTTCTTCTGGAACCCCTATAATTCGAATGTTGGTGCGTTTAATGTTGTCCCAGAGGTCTCTGAGACTCTCCTCTGTTCTTTTCAGTCTTTTTTCTTTATTGTGCTCTGCAGCAGTTATTTCCACTATTTTATCTTCCACCTCACTTATCCGTTCTTCTGCCTCAGTTATTCTGCTATTGATCCCATCTAGAGTATTTTTTATTTCATGTATTGTGTTTTTAATCGATGCTTGATTCATCTTTAGTTCTTCTAGGTCCTTGTTAACTGTTTCTTGCATTTTGTCTATTCTATTTCCAAGATTTTGGATCTGGGAAATAGAATCTTGGATCATCTTTACCATCATTATTCTGAATTCTTTTTCAGGTAGACTGCCTATTACCTCTTCATTTGTTAGGTCTGGTGGGTTTTTATCTTGCTCCTTCTCCTGCTGTGTGTTTTTCTGTCTTCTCATTTTGCTTATGTTACTGTGTTTGGGGTCTCCTTTTTGCAGGCTGCAGGTTCGTAGTTCCCGTTGTTTTTGGTGTCTGTCCCCAGTGGCTAAGGTTGGTTTAGTGGGTTGTGTAGGCTTCCTGGTGGAAGGTACTAGTGCCTGTGTTCTGGTGAATGAGGCTGCATCTTGTCTTTCTGGTGGGCAGGTCCACGTCTGGTGGTGTGTTTTGGGGTGTCTGCGGACTTTTTATGATTTTAGGCCACCTCTCTGCTAATGGGTGGCGTTGTGTTCCTGTCTTGCTAGTTGTTTGGCATAGGGTGTCCAGCACTGTAGCTTGCTGGTCGTTGAGTGAAGCTGGGTGCTGGTGCTGAGATGGAGGTCTCTGGAAGATTTTCGCCGTTTGATATTATGTGGAGCTGGGAGGTCTCTTGTGGACCAGTGTCCTGAAGTTGGCTCTCCCACCTCAGAGGCACAGCACTGACTCCTGGCTCCTCAATTTGGGATGATTTGTTGTCTATTCATGTATTCCACAGATGCAGGGTACATCAAGTTGATTGTGGAGCTTTAATCCGCTGCTTCTGAGGCTGCTGGGAGAGGTTTCCCTTTCTCTTCTTTGTTCTCACAGCTCCTGGGTCTCAGCTTTGGATTTGGCCCCGCCTCTGCGTGTAGGTCGCCGGAGGGCGTCTGTTCTTCGCTCAGACAGGACAGGGTTAAAGGAGCAGCCTCTTCGGGGACTCTGGCTCACTCAGGCCGGGCGGGAGGGAGGGGCACGGAGTGCGGGGCGAGCCTGCAGCGGCAGAAGTCGGCGTGACGTTGCAGCAGCCCGAGGCGCGCCGTGCGTTCTCCCAGGGAAGCCGCCCCTGGATCCCGGGACCCCGGCAGTGGCGGGCTGCACAGGCTCCCGGAAGGGCGGTGTGGACAGTGACCTGCGCTCGCACACAGGCTTCTTGGCGGCGGCAGCAGCAGCCCCAGCGTCCCACGCCCGTCACTGGGCTCCGCGCTTTCAGTCGTGACTCGCGCCCGTCTGTGGAGCCCCTTTAAGCAGCGCTCTTAATCCCCTCTCCTCGCGCACCAGGAAACCAAGAGGGAAGAAAAAGTCTCTTGCCTCTTCGGCAGCTCCAGAGTTTTCCCGGACTCCCTGCCGGCTAGCTGTGGCACATTAGCCCTCTTTAGGCTGAGTTCTCGCCGCCAGCCCCAGTCCTTTCCCTGCGCTCTGACCGAAGCCCGAGCCTCAGCTTCCAGCGCCGCCCGCCCTGGCGGGCGAGCAGACAAGCCTCTCGGGCTGGTGAGTGCCGCTCGGCACCGATCCTCTGTGCGGGAATCTCTCTGCTTTGCCCTACCCAGGTATGTGGGGAGTTTCTTGCCTTTTGGGAGGTCTGGGGTCTTCTGCCAGCATTCAGTAGGTGTTCTGTAGGAGTTGTTCCACGTGTAGCTGTATTTCTGGTGTATCCGTGGGGAGGAAGGTGATCTCCGCGTCTTACTCTTCCGCCATCTTACCCGGAAGTCCCGAAAAAACTCTTATAATGATGACTTTTCAGTTGAAGTGGAAATTAATCTCTCCCTCTGTTTTCTGAATTGCATTATTCTCTGGGTAAAAATAAAAAAAGGGAGGACATAAAATCTGAAGTTCTTTGCATTCAGCCTGATTTTAAAGATACCCGATTAAGGATCTTTTTATTATGTAATAGTTTTCCCACATCAGAGACCATTGGTAATATTAAGAGCTATTTACTGAGCAACTGTAATTGCTAGACACTCTGCTTGTGTTTTAACTTATTTGATCTCAAGCCCCATGCAAGATAGGTATTACTATTCTCAGAGATAAAGGCATGGAGGCTGATGCAAATTAAGTGATTTTCTCAAAGTTACAGTAATAGATAATATGTTTAGATTCAAACAAGGTCTATAGGATGACTCTCCCTGTTTCGCTCTACTCTGCTATGTTTAATGAAAACACAATATCAGACATCATTACACAAACGTAGTAAAATCTCAGTTAAATGAGATGCTTGAATCATGTTTGATCATTTTCGTGTGCCATTTCAATTCTGCTTTGGAGTTAGTCTAGAATATCTTCGTTTTAACTTAATAAAGAGTAATTTTAAATCAAGCAGTAAACATAATTAAAGCTTGATAAGATATTTCATATATTTATGTCTTTTTCTTTCCCACCAGAAGGATGGGTTAAAAGCTTGAAAGCATTGATGCAGAAAAATGAATCTAAATATGCATGTCTCATGGAATCTACTGGAATTGGTTCTTTGACACAAATACTTGTTTTGAATCTAAACACGAAATTCTTGTTAATTGAAATCACACCCTTTCCACTTACATAGGCTTGACGCTAGGAATTAGTTTCATCTCTTCCTTATGCTTACCTCTAATTATGGAAATAAAAATGTATTTATTTAGCAAGGTCTCATCCCTCTTATGATTTCCTTTCTTCCTGGTTCTGCTCAGATTTAGACATTTTTTTTTTTTTTTTTGCTGTACGTGGAGCTCTCACTGTTGTGGCCTCTCCCACTGCAGAGCACAGGCTCCAGACCTGCAGGCTCAGCGGCCATGGCTCACAGGCCCAGCCGCTCCGCGGCATGTGGGATCTTCCCAGACCGGGGTATGAACCCATGTCCCCTGCATCGGCAGGCGGACTCTCAACCACTGTGCCACCAGGGAAGCCCAGATTTAGACTTTTGATAGCTTTTCTATTAGTGCCGTGTCAGTGGTTAGTTTGCTTCTATGCTTTCTCTAGTTTTGAGCCATTTTACACACTTTCTCTGAGGCATGCTCCAGGTCTGTTATTCACAAGCAAGTTAGTTCATATTTCTGCACATTTGTTTATTTGTAAAGTCTTCCCTCCTAGATTATTGTAATAAATAAATAAACTTACATATACATAAATAATATTCTGTTTGTTTGAAAAGCACTCTGACTTTTTGTGAAAGAGACGCACTTCCCAATTTTAAAGCATTAATCTGAGGAACAGGGGCCTGCTGGAATACTCCCCAGGGACAGAGGCTGGCAGGTGCCATCTTCCTGCTCTCTCTCTGCCTTGATAAAACTGAAAGGTGCCATCTTTTTTCCCCTTTTTCCTTTCCTGCAGGTGACAACTTTGTGCTACAGCCAGCTGGCTCCTTCTTCCCTGCTCTTCCTCTGTCTTGCTATATATATATTTTTTTCTTCCTCTTTTTCTTTTTTTCTTTTCCCTCTTTCCCTTTATTCAAATGGTGTCATCTTTGCACTCTTCCCACCGCCTCACTCAGCCAGTAAGCATCATCTTCACACTTTCCTTCTGATGTGCTCCAGAGAGCCAGAATCTCCAAGACAGGAGATCCCATTTTTGTGGCCTCCACTCAGGGGATGCTCCTTGATCACCTGGCTCTGGAGGCCAGGAGGGATTTCTTTTCTGGGTCCCATGGGACTGTAACAATTGGAGAGACAGTTCTTGGCAGGATACCACCCCCAGGATGTACCACTACACATCAGACTGAGACACAGCCCCAGCCTTTACATGAAAAAGGCCTATTTGCTAGTAGGGACAAGACTTAAGAGCAGACTTCAGGTTCAGCACACATCTAGAGGCTACGGATGTGCTCTCGGGGAAGGTAGGCTGGGGGTGCCATCTCTCCACCCTCACTCTGCCTTACTACAGTTCACTGGTATCTCCCAGAATGGAGCCTGTACACTTATCTGAAGCACTGTTTTCTTGTGACTGCTCCCCGGGGAACACCTTCAGGTTGCTTGCTTCTGGGGCGCAGCAGGGCTTACACTTGCAATCTCACAAGGCTAAATATATTTGCATTCTTTAAAAGCTGTTACCAAATTTTCTGGCTTCCTATCAACCTAAATCTAGGTACTGCCTGAGATCCTCCCCTTTGGGTTGCTCATTTGTCTTGGCACACCCTCAACTGCTGGGATGGTGTGCCAGGTCTATTAAAAATAAACTGCTCAGACAATCACAAAGATTTGAGAGGCAACCAAGAGTAGACAGGGTTAAATGACAAGGTTCATCTGTCACACAGCTCTTCAAGGCTGGGAGATGTGGCTATTTCACTTAATGCATAGAAACCAACACAGAGAGTCAAGCAAAATGAAGAAAGAGAGGACTATACTCCAAAAAAAGAACAAAATAAAACCTCAGGGGAAAATCTTAACGAAATGAACATAAGTAATTTACTTGATAAAGAGTTCAAAGTTATGGTCATAAAAATGCTCACTGAACTCAGAAGGAAAATGGATGAAAACAGTGAGAACTTCAACGAAGAAACAGAAGATATAAGAAAGTTCCAAATAGAAGTCACAGAACTGGAGAATGCAATAATTGAACTTAGAAATACAGTAGATGAAGCACAAGAAAGAATAGGTGAACTCAAAGACAGGTCAGAGGAACTCATCCAATCAGAGAATAAGGAAGAAAAAAGAATGAAAATAATGAATATAGCTTAAGGGATTTATGGCACATCAAATGGAATAACATTCACCTTATAGGAACTCCAGAAGGAGAAGAGAAAAGGGGGCAGAAAACATTTGTAGAAATAATATCTGAAAACTTTTCCTAACCTGGGGAAAGAAACAGACATCCAGATACAGGAAGCCCAGAGAGCTCCAAAGCAGATCAACCTAAAGAGATCCATACCAAGAAATATTAAAATTAAAATGTCAACGTTAAAGATAACAAGGGAATCTTAAAATCACCAAGAGAAATACAACTTGTTATATAACTTGTTATATACAACTTGTTATATAACTACATCAACCTAAAAAGCTTCTACACAGAACAATAAACAATCAACAAAATGAAAGGGCGAGCTACAGAATGGGAGAAAATATTTGCACATCATGTATGTGATAAGGTGTTAATATCCAAACTATATGAGGAACTCATACAATGGCTATATCTATCTATCTATCTATAGATAGATATAGATTCTCAAACAATTCAATTAAAACTTGGGCAGAAGAACTGAATAAAAATTTTTCCGATGAAGACATCCAAATCACCAACAGGTTCATGAAAAGATGCTCTACATCACTAATCACCAGGGAAATGCAAATCAAAACTACAACGAGATATCACCTCAAAGAGACTAAGAGGTAACAAATGTTGACAAGGATGCAGAAAAGGAAACCCTTGTGCACTGTTGGTGGGAATGTAAATTGGTACAGCCGCTATGGTAAACAATATGGAGTCTCCTCAAAAAATTAAAAAGAAAACTACCATACATTAGCAATCCTGCTTTGGGTATATATATATATATATCCAAAGAAAATGAAATCACTATTTCAAAGAGATATCTGCACTCGCACGTTCATTGCAGCATTATTCACAATTGCCGAGAAATGGAAACAACCAAAGTGTCCATACATGGATAAATGGATATAGAAGACGTGGTACGTACATAGATGGAATATTATTCAGCCATGAAAAAGAAGAAAATCCTGCCACTTGCAACAACATTTATGGATCCTTGGGGCATTATGATGAGTGAAATAAGTCAGAGAGAGAAAAATAAATACTGTATGATATAACTAAATTGTAGACTCTAAAAGAGCCAAAC
Organism: Mesoplodon bidens; assembly: GCF_964165515.1. Classification (NCBI taxonomy): domain Eukaryota; kingdom Metazoa; phylum Chordata; class Mammalia; order Artiodactyla; family Ziphiidae; genus Mesoplodon; species Mesoplodon bidens. The sequence continues at coordinate 255,436 of NW_027671346.1, forward strand.
CCAGGGAAACAGAGAATAGAATGGTTGTTGCCAGGGGTTGGGGTTGGGGGAAATGGGGAGATGTTGACCAAAGGGTAAAATATCCAGTTAGCACATGAATTTCTGGGAATCTAATCTACAGCATGGTGACTGAGGTTAACAGAACTGTATTATATGCTTTAAAGTTGCTAAGAGAGTAGATCTTAAATGTTCTCACCGAAAAAAAAAAGGTATTTATGCGAGGTAACGGAGTTGTGTTAACTAGCTCCGCTGTGGTAATCATTTCACAACATGTAACATACCAACAGGTTGTACACCTTAAACTTACACAATGCTATATGTCAATTACATCTCAATAAAGTTAGAAAAATACAGAAAACAGACCGTTGCACAACATTCAAGCAAAAATACTAGTTTTGGGCTGCTTTTTCTTGAATTTACTCATTGTTCCTTCTTGAATCTGTTTTGTATCACATGATAGCAGACTCATACAGGCAGCTTACTTCTGATCAGGCGCAGCCAAAAAGAAGCAACTGATGGTATATGGGAGTTTAGGGATAAGCTACGAGATTTCTCCCTTTCTTCCTCTACTTTGTGAAGATTCTCCAGCAGCAACTTTGTAACTTCCACGGCTCCAACTCCAATGAGACAGAACTGGTATGGTCTGACATTGATGATCATTTAACCTGGCCCTGGACTCCTTTACAACCCTCTGCTTAACTCTGCCTTTCCAGCATCGGGGTAAAAGTAAATTCCTGTTCCTACTAATCACTCCATTATCTAGGTGGCCCTTCTTTACTTCTCAGAAGTTTCATCACTGGTGTTCTTAATACCCTGTATTAAATTTATTTGCAAAGACTTGAAACAATTTCTATTTTATTTGTTATGGGCAAATACAGTATAATAAAATTTCCAAATATTAAAAAAAAAATTAGAAGAGACATGAAATCTCAAAATGGGGAAATGTTAGCCACGTTTAGGAAGAAAATGTACTAATATTATTGGAGGAGAGAATTCAGGAATTGGAAGATAACACTAATGAGTTTGGAAGGTATAAGACTGTGGAGAAGTTTGAATGGTGGGCTTCATGCCACAGGAAATAGGGAGTGATTCAAAGTTCTATAAAGATTGTGCTCACTTCAGCAGCACATATACAAAGTTTTATAAGATTAATCTGAAAGTGGTAGGCAGTGTGGAGTATGTGATGGAGTGATGTCAAAGAAAAATTGCACCAGATGGTTAAACAGGCAAGGAGTACTTTACTCAAGATGATTCTGTAATAGGGGAGAGAGACTGAACTCCATTCTGCTGAAACAAAAGGCATGGAAGTTTTTAGATGCCAGGATGAGCTGTAGGAAAAATAGTAGAGGATGCTGGAGAAGAGGTTGGTCAATATAATTAGACCATCTCTGTTTGCTTTGGCTCTTATCCAAGTTAGGCTCCTATACTCCCCACAGAGACTGGGAACTAGGGGCAATACCTTTCTTGAAGGTTATATTTCAAAGAGCTGACTCCCAGGTCCTTGAGAAAGACATTTCTGGGTTGGAAAAGTATCAAGTGACTAGGAGAAAATTTACATCTCAAAGGGGCAGAGAAAGAATTTACAATTTCAAGTTTCTTAAAGTAAATGTTTTCAGAAAAGGGAGGTTAGGGGCCTATGGTAAAGAAAAAACCTGTCTGAAGTTTAGCCAAACTGAGGGACACATTAAGGCCATCTTGATCAGTAGTTAAAATTAGCATTACCTTCAGGAAGGTTATTTTATAAAGAAAAGCAATGCTTTAGAAACTTTCTCAGAAGAATCAAAAGTAACTGTCTGCTAGTTAGATACAGGTCAGGAATAATGAGAAAGGGCAGTTACAAAGTTAACTCAACTAATGTTCTCTGTGTTGTAGCTTTAATAAAGATGAAATAAGTAGAAAAATAATAATCCGTTGGTACACGGTGAGAGCCAATTGGATGGATTGCCCAATTAGAAATACTTCTTTATTTTCTAGTCATTATCAGTCAAGGATTAACAAACCTACTTTTATTAGATATACTTCTGTCTAGGGATTGAGAAATATCAATTACTTAAACTTAATCACTACTTTATTTCTGTGAGATTTTTAAAAATATACTTTGGGGAAAAGTAATGGAAGAGTGATATAGCACTAAAACATTGAAGTGAATGACATAATAAGATCCTATCTTTCTCAATTTAAGGAGAAAAAAAGGGAGGGCAAAAGAAATGGGCAGAAAGTAAGTTTACCTACCAGTCATTGTGTCAAGTGTTTTCATATATTTATCTAATTTAATCCTCACAAAACAATGAGACATAAGGAAGATATTTATCCCATTCCGTAGATGAAACTCTGTTTACAAAGTAATATATCAACCAATTTGTAGAGCTGACCCTTGAATTTAAGGCCTTGCGTCTGTGGAAATGCAAGAGCCAAACCCTGCTAATACAAGGTGCTTAGAATAGGTAGACTTCAGTGAGCAGGAAAATTAGAGCATGCGTGAACTGATGACAAGTTTTGCTGATCTAGTAGCTTTGTGAGATTTGTCTAGATCCAAAGACCCTTGCTCTACTAAACCATCAAATTAGAGGTGGTCTCCTTCTTAAACAACCAATATTTGCAGAGCTATTCAGACTTTGGGTCATGGTATTTTTTCAAGGATTAACTATTATCACTGGCTTTTCAAATTTTAACTTTAGAAAGTCCTTGCTTTTGTTGGAAGCAATGTTAAATTTTGATGCAGTTGTTTGCAGGGATGAAACTTGGTCGCCCTCTGGAGGCTATTCTCAGGTCCGACTAGCATACCTTAATTTTGAGAAAGAAGTCAGGTCTCAACAATTTAACAACTCATTTTAAATGTGTGGAAATTATGTATATACATTATACATTTTTAGAAGTTACAAAACATTGAGTTCAAAATGCTCAAAATATTTTAAAATGCTGAATTAAACGTTTTATGGCATAGCATGTTTTGAATTCTTGTTCTCCCTTTGGAAATGGAGATGGTCATCATTCTCCTTTTATCATGCAATATCTATACTGGGACTAAAACTGTTATTTTTTCCTCCCCTATTATAAGAACACATGGGCAATTAGTTCTATAAATTGAATGATAAAACACATGACAATACTATACACTCAATTACTACCAAGATCTTTCATTTTAAGTTTTAAAAAAAATCCCTAAATTTCCAATTAAAAATTTTTTTTTCTTTCTCTCAGAGATAAAACATCAGAGCTTACAAGAACCCTTAAAAACAGAATGGCTCAAAGGATAAAAATGTTTTGCTCCCTAGTTCATTCTTGTTCAATTTTCTTGTAGAAGGTACCAGTTAGTGTAAATTATACAAGCAAAGTTCTTGCCATATATTGGTGACAGCATTTCTACATAAAGTAAGCATTTAAGGGGCTTCCCTGGTGGCGCAGTGGTTAAGAATCCACCTGCCGATGCAGGGGACACGGGTTCCAGCCCTGGTTCCCGAAGATCCCCCATGCCACGGAGCAACTAAGCCCATGTGCTGCAACTACTGAGCCTGCGCTCTAGAGTCCGTGTGCCACAACTATTGAGCCTGCGCTCTAGAGCCCATGCGCCACAACTACTGAAGCCCGCGCACCTAGAGCCCATGCTCCGCAACGAGAAGCCACCGTGATGAGAAGCCCACGCACTGCAACAAAGAGTAGCCCCCACTCTCCGCAACTAGAGAAAGCTCGCGTGCAGCAACGAAGACCCAACACAGAGCCAAAAATAATAAATAAATAAATAAAATTTAAAAAGTAAGCAGTTATGAGCTGCTATAAACCTACTGTTTCTTTACTTGATTTAAATGAATTTAATTCTTTAAATAACTGAGCAGGTAGAGAATTTAGACTCAGCCATTATTAGAGGTACCTTATACAGCCAAAGTGGTATAAAAACCCTGTAACATGAAAGTGTTGTGGAGGTCCTTCTGGTCTTCTGAGACCGGGACACCTGTACCTTTATGTCCCATTTATAAATGTTCCTGTATAATGTTTGGGATGTTGAAATATTTGATGAGATAGATACCTCATGCCTATTACATGCCTTCCCTATATCTCTCTCAACTACATCCCTCTAATGAGTTGGTGCAGCTCCAAGGCTCTATCCAGTAAAAAGGTAGTGTCAGGCAGTGCTTGTTGTACTCAATGGCTTTTAATCCTCCAACTGCCTTGTAATCTCCTCCTTCACACCTTGATGCTTAGAAATGGCATATTTCCTGAGGAAGAGGTTTCTAGGGAGTCCTGTATACTTGCTTGAAATGGGGACAGGAGGATGGAGGAACAGAAGGGAAGATATAGGGAAGATGAACGGATTTTTTTAATATATATATTTTAATTAATTAATTTATTTATTTATGGCTGTGTTGGGTCTTCGTTTCCGTGCGAGGGCTTTCTCTAGTTGCGGCAGGTGGGGCCCACTCTTCATCACGGTGCGCGGGCCTCTCACTGTTGCGGCCTCTGTTGTTGTGGAGCACAGGCTCCAGATGCGCAAGCTCAGTAATTGTGGCTCACGGACCTAGTTGCTCCGCGGCCTGTGGGATCTTCCCAGACCAGGGCTCGAACCCGTGTCCCCTGCATTGGCAGGCAGATTCTCAACCACTGCGCCACCAGGAAACCCCGGATTTTTTTTTATATAAATTTTTCTGCCATAAAAACTAAAGGTACTAAGCAAAGCAATCAGGGAAATTTATATTCATGCATTAATTGACCACTTACAACGATGAGTAGATAGAGGACATTAGATAGATTAAGGAAGTATCTAGGAGGTAAAATGGATAAGATTGATAATGGATAGGATATAGTGGCTGATGTGAGAGGTTGAACTCAAGGATTATTGTTAGGTGCCTGGTTTATACAACTGGGTGAATGGTGTCACTACACACTAAAACAAATGAAAATGAAGGAGGAGAGATTCGGTAGTTTAGGGAGACCATGAGTATTTAGCTTTATGTATATTTTAACTGAACAGATTTAGATGTTAAATAGGCAACTGGATTTACAGAATTCAGATTAGAGGTCTCAGGTACACAAATGTCCAAACTTTATGGAGTTGGTAACTGAAGCTGTGTGTTTCTGTGAAATCATATTATGAGTTCTAGAGTGAGAGGACATAATGGCCTAGAACTGAATTTTGAAGAATTTCAACATTTAATGTCTGAGGAGAAGGATACGTACCTGTAAAGAAGATAGAGAATGAACTGCCGCAGAGATTAAAGGAAAACCAGAAGAGTTTTTGGGTCAAGGAAAATCAAGTCTCAAAGACAGAAGCAAATCCTACTTACAGGTCAAGTAAGTATGAGATAAAATTTTCACATCGCATCCATGGATTTGGAAATAACTTATGAAGTACCTTTTTATTGGAGTAATAAAAGATGGATTCTATTGGGAGTGGGTTGAAGCATGAGAAGGAAGTAATAAAGTGAAGGTATCAAATATAGATAAACATTTTTAAACAGCTTTATGGAGGTACAACTGATGCACAAAAAATGGCACATGTTTAATGTATACTATTTGATGAGTTTGGACATATGCATAAACCCATGAGACAATTAACACAATCAAGGTAATAGACATATCTGTCCCCTCCAAAAGCTTCCTTGTGTCCCATTTTTTCTGTGTGGTAAGAACACTTAACATGAAATTGAACCTCTTAACTAATTTTAAGTGCTTAACACTGTTGTTAACTACAGACACTATTTGTACAGCAGATTTCTCGAACTTACTCATCTTGTATAACTGAAAATTCATACCTGTTGAACAACAGCTCCCCATTTCTCCCTTTCCCCAGCCCCTGGCAACCAACATTCTATTCTCCGCTTCCATGAAGTCTGATTATTTTAGATACCTCATATAAATGGAATTATGCAGTATGTGTCCTTCTGTGACTGGCTTATTTATTTAGCATATTGTCCTCCAGGTTCATCCCTGTTGCCACAATGGTAGAACCTCCTTCTTCTTTTAAAGTTGAAAATATTCCATTGTAAATATATACTACATGTTTTGAACCATTCATCTGTCGATGGACATTTTGGGAAAAGCTTCTTGACATTGATCTTGGCAATGATTTATTGGCTATGACACCAAAAGCACAGACCACAGAAGCAAAAATAGACAAGTAGAACTACATCAAAATAAAAAGCTCCTGCACAACAAAGGAAACAACCAACAGAATGGAAAGGTAACCAATGGAATGGGAGAAAATATTTGAAAATCATATATCTGGTAAGAGGTAAATATCCAAAATTTATAAGGAATTCCCACAACTAAGTAGCAAATAAACCAAATAACTCGATTAAGAAAAGGGCAAAGAACTTGAATATACATTTTCCAAAGAACACATATGAATGGCCAAAATGTATATGAAAAGGTACTCAGCATCGCTAATCATCAGGGCAATGCAAATCAAAATCACAAAGAGATATCACCTCACACCTGTTAGGATGCTTAGTTTCAAAAATACAGAGGTAACAAGTACTGGGGAGAATATGGAGAAATTGGATCTCTTGTACACTGTTGGTGGGAATACAAAATGGTATATAGTCACTATGGAAAACAGTATGGAGGCTTCTCGAATAATTAAAAATAGAACTATCATATGATTTAGCAATCCCACTTCTGAATGAATATATGTATATATATATATATGTATATATATATGTGCGTGTGTGTGTGTGTGTGTGTATATGTATAAGAGAACTGAAATCAGGATCTCAAAAAGATTGCACTCTCATGTTCATTGAAGCATTATTCACAATTGCCAAGATATAGAAAAACGTTTTCAAGAATTATTTTAAAAACTGTGCCTTTGAAGAAGAGATAGTGTGGTAATTAGTAATAGAAGTCAGGTGGAGAAAGGTGAGTTTGGTTTTTTTTTTTTTTTTTTACTTTTTTTTTAATAACAAATTTAATCAGTTATACATATACATATGTTTCCATATCCCCTCCCTTTTGCGTCTCCCTCCCACCCTCCCTATCCCACCCCTCCAGGCGGTCACAAAGCACCGAGCTGATCTCCCTGTGCTATGCGGCTGCTTCCCACTAGCTATCTACCTTACGTTTGGTAGTGTATATATGTCCATGCCGCTCTTTCACTTTGTCACAGCTTACCCTTCCCCCTCCCCATATCCTCAAGTCCATTCTCTAGTAGGTCTGTGTCTTTATTCCTGTCTTACCCCTATGTTCTTCATGACATTTTTTTTTCTTAAATTCCATATATATGTGTTAGCATACAGTATTTGTCTTTCTCTTTCTGACTTACTTCACTCTGTATGACAGACTCTACGTCTATCCACCTCATTACAAATAGCTCAATTTCATTTCTTTTTATGGCTGAGTAATATTCCATTGTATATATGTGCCACATCTTCTTTATCCATTCATCCGATGATGGACACTTAGGTTGTTTCCATCTCCGGGCTATTGTAAATAGGGCTGCTATGAATATTTTGGTACATGTCTCTTTTTGAATTATGGTTTTCTCAGGGTATATGCCCAGGAGTGGGATTGCTGGTTCATATGGTAGTTCTAGTTGTAGTTTTTTAAGGAACCTCCATACCGTTCTCCATAGCGGCTGTACCAATCCACATTCCCACCAGCAGTGCAAGAGTGTTCCCTTTTTTCCACACCCTCTCCAGCATTTATTGTTTCTAGATTTTTTGATGATGGCCATTCTGACTGGTGTGAGATGATATCTCATTGTAGTTTCGATTTGCATTTCTCTAATGAGTAAAGATGTTGAGCATCCTTTCATGTGTTTGTTGGCAGTCTGTATATCTTCTGTGGAGAAATGTCTATTTAGGTCTTCTGCCCATTTTTGGATTGGGTTGTTTGTTTTTTTGTTATTGAGCTGCATGAGCTGCTTATAAATTTTGGAGATTAATCCTTTGTCAGTTGCTTCATTTGCAAATATTTTCTCCCATTCTGAGGGTTGTCTTTTGGTCTTGTTTATGGTTTCCTTTGCTGTGCAAAAGCTTTTAAAGTTTCATTAGGTCCCATGTGTTTATTTTTGTCTTTATTTCCATTTCTCTAGGAGGTGGGTCAAAAAGGATCTTGCTGTGATTTATGTCATAGAGTGTTCTGCCTATGTTTTCCTCTAAGACTTTGATAGTGTCTGGCCTTACATTTAAGTCTTTAATCCATTTTGAGCTTATTTTTGTGTATGGTGTTAGGGAGTGATCTAATCTCGTACTTTTACATGTCCCTATCCAGTTTTCCCAGCACCACTTATTAAAGAGACTGTCCTTTCTCCACTGTACATTCCTGCCTCCTTTATCAAAGATAAGGTGACCATATGTCCGTGGGTTTAACTCTGGGCTTTCTATCTTGTTCCATTGATCTATCTTTCTGTTTTTGTGCCAGTACCACACTCTCTTGATTACTGTAGCTTTGTAGTATAGTCTGAAGTCAGGGAGCCTGATTCCTCCAGCTCCATTTTTCGTTCTCAAGATTGCTTTGGCTATTCGGGGTCTTTTGTGTTTCCATACAAATTGTGAAATTTTTTGTTCTAGTTCTGTGAAAAATGCCAGTGGTAGTTTGATAGGGATTACATTGAATCTGTAGATTGCTTTGGGTAGTAGAGTCATTTTCACAATGTTGATTCTTCCAATCCAAGAACATGGTACATCTCTCCATCTATTTGTATCATCTTTAATTTCTTTCATCAGTGTCTTATAATTTTCTGCATACAGGTCTTTTGTCTCCTTAGGTAGGTTTATTCCTAGATATTTTATTCTTTTTGTCGCAATGGTAAATGGAAGTGTTTCCTTGATTTCACTTTCAGATTTTTCATCATTAGTATATATGAATGCCAGAGATTTCTGTGCATTAATTTTGTATCCTGCAAGTTTACCAAATTCATTGATTAACTCTAGTAGTTTTCTGGTAGCATCTTTAGGTTTCTCTATATATAGTATCATGTCATCTGCAAACAGTGACAGCTTTACTTCTTCTTTCCCAATTTGGATTCCTTTTATTTCCTTTTCTTCTCTGATTGCTGTGTCTAAAACTTCCAAAACTAGGTTGAATAAGAGTGGTGAGAGTGGGCAGCCTTGTCTTGTTCCTGATCTTAGTGGAAATGGTTTCAGTTTTTCACCATTGAGGACGATGCTGGCTGTGGGTTTGTCCTATATGGCCTTTATTATGTTGAGGAAAGTTCCCTCTATGCCTACTTTCTGCAGGGTTTTTATCATAAATGGGTGTTGAATTTTGTCGAAAGCTTTCTCTGCACCTATTGAGATGATCATATGGTTTTTCTCCTTCAACTTGTTAATATGGTGGATCATGTTGATTGATTTGCGTATATTGAAGAATCCTTGCATTCCTGGAATAAACCCCACTTGATCATGGTGTATGATCCTTTGAATGTGCTGTTGGATTCCGTTTGCTAGTATTTTGTTGTGGACTTTTGCATCTATGTTCATCAGTGATATTGGCCTGTAGTTTTCTTTCTTTGTGACATCCTTGTCTGGTTTTGGTATCAAGGTGATGGTGGCCTCGTAGAATGAGTTTGGGAGTGTTACTCCCTCTGCTATATTTTGGAAGAGTTTGAGAAGGATAGGTGTTAGCTCTTCTCTAAATGCTTGATAGAATTCGCCTGTGAAGCCATCTGGTCCTGGGCTTTTGTTTGTTGGAAGATTTTTTATCACTGTTTCAATTTCAGTGCTTGTGATTGGTCTGTTCATATTTTCTATTTCTTCCTGATTCAGTCTTGGCAGGTTGTACATTTCTAAGAATTTGTCCATCTCTTCCAGGTTGTCCATTTTATGGGCATAGAGTTGCTTATAGTCATCTCTCATGATCTTTTGTATTTCTGCAGTGTCAGTTGTTACTTCTCCTTTTTCATTTCTAATTCTATTGATTTGAGTTCTCCCTTCTTTTCTTGATGAGTCTGGCTAATGGTTTATCAATTTTGTTTATCTTCTCAAAGAACCAGCTTTTAGTTTTATTGATCTTTGCTATCATTTCCTTCATTTCTTTTTCATTTATTTCTGATCTGATTTTTATGATTTCTTTCCTTCTGCTAACTTTGGGGTGTTTTTGTTCTTCTTTCTCTAATTGGTGCAAGGTTAGGTTGTTTATTCGAGATGTTTCCTGTTTCTTAAGGTGGGATTGTATTGCTATAAACTTCCCTCTTAGAACTGCTTTTGCTGCATCCCATAGGTTTTGGGTCGTCGTGTCTCCATTGTCATTTGTTTCTAGGTATTTTTTAATTTCCTCTTTGATTTCTTCAGTGATCACTTCGTTATTGAGTAGTGTATTGTTTAGCCTCCATGTGTTTGTATTTTTTACAGGTCTTTTCCTGTAATTGATATCTAGTCTCATAGCATTGTGGTCGGAAAAGATACTTGATACAATTTCAATTTTCTTAAATTTACCAAGGCTTGATTTGTGACCCAAGATATGATCTATCCTGGAGAATGTTCCATGAGCACTTGAGAAAAATGTGTATTCTGTTGTTTTTGGATGGAATGTCCTATAAATATCAATTAAGTCCATCTTGTTTAATGTATCATTTAAAGCTTGTGTTTCCTTATTTATTTTCATTTTGGATGATCTGTCCATTGGTGAAAGTGGGGTGTTAAAGTCCCCTACTATGATTGTGTTACTGTCGATTTCTCCTTTTATGGCTGTTAGTATTTGCCTTATGTATTGAGGTGTTCCTATGTTGGGTGCATAAATATTTACAATTGTTACATCTTCTTCTTGGATGGATCCCTTGATCATTATGTAGTGTCCTTCTTTGTCTCTTCTAGTAGTCTTTATTTTAAAGTCTATTTTGTCTGATATGAGAATTGCTACTCCAGCTTTCTTTTGGTTTCCATTTGCATGGAATATCTTTTTCCATCCCCTTACTTTCAATCTGTATGTGTCTCTAGGTCTGAAGTGGGTCTCCTGTAGACAGCATATATATGGGTCTTGTTTTTGTATCCATTCAGCCAATCTGTATCTTTTGGTGGGAGCATTTAGTCCATTTACATTTAAGGTAATTATCGATATGTATGTTCCTGTTCCCATTTTCTTAATTGTTTTGGGTTCATTATTGTAGGTCTTTTACTTCTGTTGTGTTTCTTGCCTAGAGAAGTTCCTTTAGCATTTGTTGTAAAGCTGGTTTGGTGGTGCTGAACTCTCTCTGCTTTTGCTTGTCTGTAAACGTTTTAATTTCTCCATCAAATCTGAATGAGATCCTTGCTGGGTAGAGTAATCTTGGTTGCAGGTTTCTCTCCTTCATCACTTTAATTATGTCCTGCCACTCCCTTCTGGCATGTAGAGTTTCTGCAGAGAGATCAGCTGTTATCCTGATGGGGATTCCCTTGTGTGTTACTTGTTGTTTTTGCCTTGCTGCTTTTAATATGATTTCTTTGTGTTTAATTTTTGACAGTTTGATTAATATGTGTCTTGGCGTATTTCTCCTTGGATTTATTCTGTATGGGACTCTCTGTGCTTCCTGGACTTGATTAACTATTTCCTTTCCCATATTAGGGAAGTTTTCAACTATAATCTCTTCAAATATTTTCTCAGTCCCTTTCTTTTTCTCTTCTTCTTCTGGAACCCCTATAATTCGAATGTTGGTGCGTTTAATGTTGTCCCAGAGGTCTCTGAGACTGTCCTCTGTTCTTTTCATTCTTTTTTCTTTATTGTGCTCTGCAGCAGTTATTTCCACTATTTTATCTTCCACCTCACTTATCCGTTCTTCTGCCTCAGTTATTCTGCTATTGATCCCATCTAGAGTATTTTTTATTTCATTTATTGTGTTTTTAATTGATGCTTGATTCATCTTTAGTTCTTCTAGATCCTTGTTAACTGTTTCTTGCATTTTGTCTATTCTATTTCCAAGATTTTGGATCTGGGAAATAGAATCTTGGATCATCTTTACCATCATTATTCTGAATTCTTTTTCAGGTAGACTGCCTATTACCTCTTCATTTGTTAGATCTGGTGGGGTTTTATCTTGCTCCTTCTCCTGCTGTGTGTTTTTCTGTCTTCTCATTTTGCTTATGTTACTGTGTTTGGGGTCTCCTTTTTGCAGGCTGCAGGTTCGTAGTTCCCGTTGTTTTTGGTGTCTGTCCCCAGTGGCTAAGGTTGGTTTAGTGGGTTGTGTAGGCTTTCTGGTGGAGGGGACTAGTGCCTGTGTTCTGGTGGATGAGGCTGGATCTTGTCTTTCTGGTGGGCAGGTCCACGTCTGGTGGTGTGTTTTGGGGTGTCTGCGGACTTTTTATGATTTTAGGCCACCTCTCTGCTAATGGGTGGCGTTGTGTTCCTGTCTTGCTAGTTGTTTGGCTTAGGGTGTCCAGCACTGTAGCTTGCTGGTCGTTGAGTGAAGCTGAGTGCTGGTGCTGAGATGGAGATCTCTGGAAGATTTTTGCCGTTTGATATTATGTGGAGCTGGGAGGTCTCTTGTGGACCAGTGTCCTGAAGTTGGCTCTCCCACCTCAGAGGCACAGCACTGACTCCTGGCTCCTCAATTTGGGATGATTTGTTGTCTATTCATGTATTCCACAGATGCAGGGTACATCAAGTTGATTGTGGAGCTTTAATCCGCTGCTTCTGAGGCTGCTGGGAGAGGTTTCCCTTTCTCTTCTTTGTTCTCACAGCTCCTGGGTCTCAGCTTTGGATTTGGCCCCGCCTCTGCGTGTAGGTCGCCGGAGGGCGTCTGTTCTTCGCTCAGACAGGACAGGGTTAAAGGAGCAGCCTCTTCGGGGACTCTGGCTCACTCAGGCCGGGCGTGAGGGAGGGGCACGGAGTGCGGGGCGAGCCTGCAGCGGCAGAAGTCGGCGTGACGTTGCACCAGCCCGAGGCGCGCCGTGCGTTCTCCCAGGGAAGCCGCCCCTGGATCCCGGGACCCCGGCAGTGGCGGGCTGCACAGGCTCCCGGAAGGGCGGTGTGGGCAGTGACCTGCGCTCGCACAGAGGCTTCTTGGCGGCGGCAGCAGCAGCCCCAGCGTCCCACGCCCGTCACTGTGCTCCGCGCTTTCAGTCGCGACTCGCGCCCGTCTGTGGAGCCCCTTCAAGCAGCGCTCTTAATCCCCTCTCCTCGCGCACCAGGAAACCAAGAGGGAAGAAAAAGTCTCTTGCCTCTTCGGCAGCTCCAGAGTTCTCCCGGACTCCCTCCCGGTTAGCTGTGGCACATTAGCCCCCTTCAGGCTGAGTTCTCGCCGCCAGCCCCAGTCCTCTCCCCGCGCTCTGACTGAAGCCCGAGCCTCAGCTTCCAGCGCTGCGCGCCCCGGCGGGCGAGCAGACAAGCCTCTCGGGCCGGCGAGCGCCGCTCGGCACCGATCCTCTGTGTGGGGATCTCTCCACTTTGCCCTACCCAGGTATGTGGGGAGTTTCTTGCCTTTTGGGGCGTCTGGGGTCTTCTGCCAGCGTTCAGTAGGTGTTCTGTAGGAGTTCGGTGAGTTTGGTTTTGCTTTTCTTTTTTGCTTTACTCTTCTTTATTATTTTTCCCAATTTGGAAGATTTTAGAATGTTTCAAAAAGATAGTGGAAAAGATCCAGATTAGAGAAGGTATTGAACAAAATAAGGATCCTTAGAGAGTGCAAGGTGATGCAATCCAAATCAGGAGTAAGGGAATTGGGTTTAGTAGGAATAGAGCTTCTGTTCTGTTAAATTACCAAAGGAGATAAAGATGGCAGCAGATGTAGTAACTCTATTATGTTAATGAACAGGAAAGTTCTCCTAATGTTTTTTCTTTTCTTTTCTGTGAATTAAAAGAGATTATCTCCTGATATTATAGCAAATGGTGGGGACATGCCATTTAAGAAGAGTGCACTAGCTGAATCACTTTGTTATATAGCAGGAACTAACACAACATTGTAAAGCAATTATACTCCAATAAAGATTTTTTTAAAAAGCAAAGAATAGTGCAGAAAGAGAGAACTGTAAAGAGTGGGAGATGATGGGTCCAGATTAATGTAGCAGAATTAAAGGGCAATATTAAAGGACCTTTTAGGTTAGTGATCATGAATTTATAAAAGAAACAATCTAAACTATTATACACTTTACTTGGGAAGACTTTGAAAGCTGGAGATCAAGAAAAGAGAAAGCAATGGTTTGGGTTGATCCAGCATAACTAAAAGACACTGGAACAGGGCTAGGGACAAACACACTATTAGATAATGGACACTGGAATGTAAGAGAGTAAGGAGAGATACAAAGGCAGTATCAGGAGAAAGCAAGGGAGTAAACAGACTTGCGTCAAAGTACTATCATAGTGGTGGGGTATTTGAACAAGTGAACTGGAATGTGAGAAGTTATTGTAAAGGGATGGCATATTTGTGTGAATAATTTTTAAAGACTATTTCTCTTTTTCCAGCTCTGATTTTTATTTTAGAGGACTGACTCCTGAAAACTCGGTTTCTGAGGATTCACTGGCAACTAGCTTCCAATTAATTTTGAGTAAAGGAAGGACTGGTGAGAGTTTGGAAGAAGGGGATAGGGGAGAACCCAGAATGCCCTCTTTCTTTGAGTTGTACATACAACTGAGGCTTCGTCTCCCTCATGCGTCCAATTCCTGTTCAAGGGCTTCTCCCTCCATGTCCCCAGCACCCACCAGCAGTCTCTACATTCATTACCGTTCTGCTTAGGGGATTCAGTCTTTCCAAACTCTAGGTTGCCTTCCTATTTCATTTGACTCCAGCTTTTATAACTTTTGAAACAAGCTCCTTTTATTAAAATCTACTTTCTAAACTTCCTGAAGCAGATTTCCTGTCCTGCATGAGTAATCCCAGGAAAAAGGTGCTCAAGATGGGACTCTGGAATAAGGTTTTGCACTTGAATGTAGTAGTGACTCCATTGCCAATGCAAAGACAAGTGCTTCTTCTGAGTAGTGGAAGCAATAAATAAATTACCAGCAATATTTGCTTTGAACATATTGCCAGTTGAAGACAATACTTTTACATGTCAAGCGGCAGCTGATTTTGTCTATTACAGCAGTAATAACTACAAGGACCACGGGGACCATTAGCTGCTTCTTATAGCACCAGAGAGCTTACAAAATGAAAATGTTTACACTTAATGTTAAAAGATGTTAGGTGTTTAAACTCTCAGATCGAGGCATGGGAAGACACAGAGAGCCACACTGAGGGCCTTAAAATTTTCTCATGCCTTATAGCCACACAGCAGACATGGCTGAGGATCAAGTTTCAAATCTAAAAGTGTGGGTTGCAGAATTAAAATGCAAGTTCAACGTCCATCTGTGCTAAGTCTCACAGATGAATATCAGGACATTGATCAGGAAGAGCTGGGTATTAAGATAAGGATATATTGAGTATTTAGGATAAGTGCAGGTAGGCAGACTCAGATTAATATGAAAACTTTTAACCCAAATCTTCTTGTGGTTTCCTCGCCAAAGGAAGCCACCCTTCTTCCTCCCCATTTGAGGAAACTAACCTTCCCTTACTTAACATATCTCTAAAGACCTCATCTAAATAGGTTAGTTTTCAAGGAAATTTCTACTTTTCTCAAGACCCACCCACATCAGCACTTACTGCATCCTAATAACTACAGTCAGATTCCAGCAGGCCCCAGGAGGCAAGTATAATGTCCACCCTGGTAGGAGTTAGCATATACATCAAAAGAAATGCTATATCCTGCCAATGTGTATCAGCAGAAACCTGTAGAATGTGTGTGTGGCATATGTTTTTTTGGGGTTTTTTTGTTTGTTTTTTGGCGATACGCGGGCCTCTCACTGTTGTGGCCTCTCCCGTTGCGGAGCACAGGCTCCGGACACGCAGGCTCAGCGGCCATGGCTCACGGGCCCAGCCGCTCTGCGGCATGTGGGATCCTCCTGGACCGGGGCACAAACCCGTGTCCCCTGTATCAGCAGGTGGACTCTCAACCACTGCACCACCAGGGAAGCCCTGGCATATGTTTTATAAGTGCTAGACTGAGAAAGATGGAATATAAAGTTGGAAGGTGTTGAATTTATTATAAAGAACATACCTGAGATTCAAAGTATTAGCTCTAGCTGATGGAATTGGCTTTAATCGTTGGCTTGTTTGGCTGACTGAAACATAGATTTAATAGTCAGAAACATTCAAAGAGGGCAAGATGCCATAATTTATCTGACAGAATGTAGACAAAGGAATCCATGTACTTAAAATGAGAATGTTGGAGTGGATTAAGTATGTGAAACCCACTCAACTATCCCACAGTTATGCCCCCACAGAGGTCATCGATAACATTCTTCTTCAAGACATTAAGACATTCTTTGATGAGAGAAATACAAGCATCCTTGAAAACCTCTGTGGCATCTGTCTTCTGGGGGCTAAAGATGACAATGCGGGATAGCACCAATGAAATGGCCCCCGTGCTTTTAACAGGAATATGGGGTTACAGAGTAGCAGAGGTTAAGTGGTAGCATTTAATATGAGAAACAAGGTGAGTGCAATTATCATAAAGGTCAGCAGGGCAGAGTGGCACTATTTTCACCCAAAATGACTTCCAGCAGTAACAGATTAATCACATTTACACTGGGAATTACATTGATGAGCAGGCTTGACTGTATAAATGAAAATAAAATTCAAGCACAATGAGCAGAAACCTGCATTGATTTTCCAGGAATGAAAATTACAGCCTCGCCCAGACCTAAACCAGAGATCAGGTGGCTACAACAGCTTCAGAAACTTTGCTGCAACACTGTCAAAAGTATAGAGTGTGATTTTTTTTTCTCCAGGTCTACCTCAAAGGGGTTTACAATTTTCCGGGGGGAATGTTTAGAAAGAAAAGTGGAAAACTCAGAATTTTTCAGAGATTATTAAGATAAATTTACACACCTGAGGTTCCAAAACATCACTGTTGTCTTCAGGTCATAATAGGGCTTATGGAAGCCATGTGATAATTGAAATTTTGACACAAGTTCACCTCACTAGAAATCCTGTGCAGTGACCTACACTATATTTCCCCATATCTGAATGTATTTTTGGAGTACACATACTTGGAAAATGACAGAACTCTCAAACAACGTAAGTGCTATTAAGAACGGCTCCTGCCTGACACCCATTAGGATAGCTATTATTAAAAACAATAATAAATAACAAGTATTGGCATGGATGTGTAGAAATCTGAACCCTTCTCCATTGCAGTTCCTCAAAAAATTAAACAGAATTACCATACGATCTACCTATTCTACTTCAGAGTATATATCCAAAGGAATTAAAAGCAGGAACTTGAACAGATGTTTGTAATTTCATGTTCTTAGCAGCACTATTCACAATAGCCAAAAGATGGAAACAACCTAAATGTCCATCAACAGAGGAATGGATAGACAAAATGTAGTCTATACATACAATGGAATATTAATGACCCTTAAAAGGTAAAAAATTCTGACACACACTACGATACGGATGAACTTTGAAGACATTATGCTAAATGAAATAAGCCAGAACCGAAAACACAAATACTGTGATGCCAGTCCTATGAGGTACTAGAGTAGTCAAATTTATATAGACAGATAATAGAATGGTGATTGCCAGGGTCTGGGTGCAGTGATGAATGGAGAGGTGTTGTTTAATGGGTAGAGAGTTTCAGTTTGGGAAGATGAACAAAGTCCTGGAGATGAATGGTAATGATGGTTGCACAACAACGTGAATGTACTTGAGGCCACTAAATGGTACACCTAAACATGGTTAAGATGGTAACTTTTATGTCATGCATATTTTGCCACAACTGGAAAAAAATACATAGGAAGGGCCAAGTGGAAGCTCTTGGAACTGTCCCTACATGCAAACAATACCAAAAAAATAGCAATAGCACATATCTGGGGAATTTGCAGAGACTAAAATAACCATGCAGATGGTAATCTCCATCACTTGCCCCATTTAAATAATCTGTTTGGCCTGGAAAAAAGGCAAATAAGTCATGGACAATGATTGTTGATTATCATAAGATAATGAGGTACTAATTCTAATCAAAGCTGCTGGATTTTATGGGCCTTTTTTTCCTGGAACAAATCAAAACATCTCTAACTCCTGATATACAGCTATTGATCTGGCGAATAGTTGTCTCCACATCAAACAGCAAAGATAATGGAGCAGTTTACTTCTATCTGACAGAGACAGAAGTACACTCAAACTCTGTCTTACTTGAGTGCTATGCCAAGTCTCCCGATGTCTATAATATTATAGCCCATAGGGAGATTAGTCATCTGGATATCACAAAAGCATTATGATAGTCCCTTGTATTGATGAGTTTATGGTGATTGGACATGAGAAAAAGTAGGAAGTACTCAAGTTGTGTCAGTAAGATACACAGATGTCAAAGAGTGGGAAATAAACTCCATGAAAATTTAGGATGTCAAATATATCACAGCCTAGGTATGATAATGCACACAAACAGAAACCAACCTCCAGAAAGCACTGAACATCGTGTTGATTTGTTTTAAAGATGGAGGCAGCACACAGCTAGGATTCTGAACGATTTGTTACACACTCCCTTTCCTAAATCCCATTCCTGATAGTGACTGCTCTTTCCTTTTACCCCTTCTCTCCTGTCCTCACCCTTCCTTTATTGTTCCCTATCCTTCTTCCCCTCTGCCCTCTTTCATTCTTCCTCATAGAGAATAACCTGGGCTATTATTTGTATTCTTTACATTCTTTATATCTCTCTCCCGTCCACCCCCCACCTCAACAAAGGCCTTGTACCAACTAAGAAAGGAAACATTTCAAGTCCTCAGAGTATTGAGAGGAAAAAGTTATGGGGAAATAGCAAATCCTGACAATTTAAATATTCTCTGTGTATCACAGAAGTATATTTATCGTAAATAAATTCATACATGCAATAATAGCACAAATAGAAAATATTCACAAGCTACCAGACTGCCAAATTCTGCGTGAGATACAAAATCACATACCCATACTATCTGCTTTTCAATTTATAATTAAAACCATGTTACTGCAGAATTTTAAAAATAGCATTTTGATAATTATAAAAGAAAAAATTATAACTACATCAAAATTGTAAATTTCTGCACTTTTAAAGACACCATTAGAAAATGAAAGGGAAAGCCAAAGATTGGAGAAAATATTCATGAGATATAGATATAGATATAGATATAGATATAGATATATACATAACATAGACTGGCATCCAGGATATGTAAGATGATCTTACAACTCAATAGTGAAGTAGTATTTGGGGGAAATACGACTTCAGAATTATAAGAAACAAATATTTGTGTTTAAGCCACCCAGCCTATAGTATTTTTTCTTGAGATATAGTTGAAATATAACATTATGTAAGTGCAAGGTGTACACTTGTTGGTTTGATACATTTGTATATTGCAGTATGATTACCACCAGTAGCATTAGCTAACACCTCTATCATGTCCCGCAATTATCATTTTTTTGTGGTGAGAATAATTATGATCTAGTCTCTTAGCAACTTTGAAGTTTATAGTACAGTACTGTTGACTGTAATCACCATGCTGTGCATTAAATCTCCAGGGCTTATTTACCTATCAATACCAGTTGCAAGTTTATATAATTTGACCAACATTTTTCCAATTTCCCCACCCCCAGTCCTGGAAACCACCATTCTACTCTTTGCTTTTATGACTTTGGCTTTTTTAGATTCCATATATAAGTGATATAAGACAGAAAAAGACAGTCTATGGTATTTTTGTCATAGCAGACCAAACAAAGGAGTATTTGGGAGATGCCATATCATGTAAGCTTTTTAGTCAATGGTGAGAAATATTGATTTTATTCAATTACAATAGGATAGTGCAATGCAGAGTTGGGTTTGGAGGCTTAAACATGGGAGAAAAATGACCTAATTTATTTTTTTAAGATTATCTGCGGGGGCGGCTTCCCTGGTGGCACAGTGGTTGAGAGTCCGCCTGCCGATGCAGGGTTCACAGGTTCGTGCCCCGGTCCGGGAAGATCCCACATGCTGCGGAGCGGCTGGGCCCGCGAGCCATGGCTGCTGAGCCTGCGGGTCTGGAGCCTGTGCTCAGCAATGGGAGAGGCCACAGCAGTGAGAGGCCCGCGTACCACAAAAAAAAAAAAAAAAAAAAAAAAAAAAAAAAAAGATTATCTATGGGGAGTTTCCTATAGACAAATAAATAAGGATTCAAGAAGAAACTTTAGAAGGCCCTTTTTAAGAGTCCAGGTAAAGGATAGCAGATTAAGGTGGTAAAAATAGAAAAACATTAACTAGCAATTAACTGAGAAATAGATTTTCAGGAACTAACCCCACACATTTAGATAATTCATCTGAAATACGCTATTTGAAAATATAGTTTCTTAGGATGCATCATATCTCTGAAGGAAATGCTAAAATACCAATGGATTGATAGTCCAAGCAATGAAGATTTACTGAGTGGTGTGTGTGTGTGTGTGTGTGTGTGTGTGTGTGTGTGTGTGGTCCTCAACTGTCCTAGGTTCAAGGAAAGGCAAATAGAAATAAAACCTTCATGTTGGAATACTGTCCCACAGTGAGTAAAGGTATCATGTACTTTTAAAATTATATTTATTTAAACAAAGCCTAATATAATGGGAAAAATAAACTAGACCTGGAATCAAAAGACCTGAGTTTGAATCGCAGCTTGATTAATTACCAGAATATTAAGTTCGGGCAAGTTGTCCACATTTGATCAATTTCAGGTTCCTTATTTACAAAATGGTAGGCTGGATGGAGTGATCTCTAGGCTCCCTTCTTGCATGAGATTTTGCTATTCTACAACACCATATTGGTATTCTCATTAAAGTGAATTTCAAGTGTTTGGTCAAGAGGAGGCTCATTTATTTACTTCTTCTATTTCAAATTTAATAATAATGTAAGCCCTCATCCCATCAGGCAAAGAAGAAACTCTACCAGTTTGTCATCATTCAAGAATCCATTTCTTTCGTTAGGTCACATGAACATTCTAGAGGCTTAAAATAACCCTAGAAAGTGTGGTAGAGGCTCTGTATTTGGGCCTTAAACAAAAGATACATCTTGTTGAACTTTCATGGTGGCTTTAAATCTGCTGACTCTACTGCTTCACTGATAAACTGGAATAACAGGAAAGTTGGTGCCTGAACCCGTATTACTTGCATGAAGTGCATAACCACTGTTTCTGAAATCTTTCTGTATCTCTGGAGACATGCCCTATTTTCACATTGTCATAGTGAATGTTTAAGTTTTCTGCTACATGAAGATATGTCCCTCTCTCCAGCCTCAGGGACATCTATCCCTCTTCCTTTGGAGTCTCAATGGCTCTCCTCTGTTTCCTCTCTCTCTCTCTCACCTAACATTATTCTTTCAAAGTATTTGTGCTTTTCAAAGAACAAAGGAAAATCTGTCAATTCCAGGAAACACAAGTTTTTCACCCTAACACAAATCTCCCCTGAAGTAATTAACAGCAAATGTTAACTACCATCTTGAAGCGGTGGTAATAGAGTTATTGGGGAAAACAAACACAAATTAAAGCTTCAGTAAATTATACTGTCATAACTACAAATAATTAGCTCTTCAAGAAAACAGATTTATATATCGACAAAATCCTTGTTTTGGAGCCTCCTCACCAAATAACCTTAGTCTTTAAGGGAACAATCAATGATCTGAAATCTATCCCTCACCAAGCATACTTTGAAAAGTTCATTCTACTATACAGCTCATTAGATCGAACTTGCAATAAATCTTAACAGACTCAGAGAAGAAAATGTTTATTTAAAGTGGTAAATTTTTCAAAACTTCACGTGGAGCCTGACCGTGTTTCCAAAGATCTGATTCCTGCATTTCGCTTCAGATCATCCCCAATCATTAGAGAGATCTCTAACCAAAAGGTATGTAAATCTTCTATGTTCATGTTGCTCTATCTGACTACATATATATTCTTATTTAACACACACAAAAACTCATGCACACACTGTCTCTCGCTCTCTCTCTCACATACATACACAAACACACACACACCCATCCCTTCAGTTCATATATTTGTAAACCTACATACTCTTTTTGTAACTGCAATTTATTTTCTAAATCCACATTATGTTATTATGATCCACCCATGTTAATACACACAAAAACATTTCATTCAATTTACCTATTGTATAATATTACTTTTGAAAACAAACCATAATTTATTTATCAATTACCTTTAAGAAGGCAATTTAGGTAACATCCACCTTATTATAAACAGCACTACATTAAGATTCCAATGCACCTAGCTTCTAATGTAGATAAATAAGAACTTCCTTAACGATAGAGAGGCTGACCTTTCTATTATAATTTTCGTGGCCACCCAGATTTATTCTTTTGTGTTTTTATTTGTCCATTTGTCTATACTGCTGTGGAAATGTTTCAATATTAATGTCATATAATCTGTTCAGCTTTTCTTCATACTTTGTGATTGTTTAAATGTTGTCTTTAAGAAACCTTTCCCTAACCTGATTTCATAAAGCTATATCCATATTTTGCTTTTAAAGTATTAATGTTTTTTCTTTCATATTTAATTTTTGATTTGAACTGGAATTGATTTTCTCATTTCTTTAAGATAGGGGTCTAACCCTTTGTCCATATGAATTTCCAATAATCTCAACACCATTTATTAAAAGGTTCATCCTTTCTCCACAAATCTGTAATGTTACCACATTAGTCTTTTTTTTAATCTATCTATGTTCCTGGGCCCTATATTCTGTTCAATTTTGTTTGTCTTATACCTTTGCTGTGCCAGTACCACACTGTTTTAATTAATATGACTTTAAGTGTTTATATCAGGTAGCATAGGTTGCCCTTTCTTCATGTTTCTTAATGTTTTCATAACTTCTTCAAAAATTTTTGGCTACTTTCAACTCCCTACTTATACCTAATGGTCACCTTGGCTAAGACACGGTAACCAGACATTTGGTCAAACATTATTCATGATATTTGTGTGAAGAATTTTTTTAGATGAGATTAACATTTAACCCAATCAGTTGAAGTCTTAATAGAAAAAAGACTGATGGCCCCTCAAAAAGAGGGAATTCTGCCAGCAGACTGCCTTTCGACTCACACCGCAATATCAGCTCTTCCCTGGGTCTCCAGCCTGTTGCCCTGCCCTGCAGATTTTTTGCACATACACATCTCCTATTGGCTCTGCTTCTGTTTCTCTGGAGAACTCTGCCTAATACACTTCTCTCCCATATAAACTTTAGATTTATCTTGTCATGGCTTATGAAAGTATCTATTGCAATTTTCATTGTAATAGCAATGCATACACAAGTTATTGCCATGGTCAATTATAAGATATTGATTCATGTTTTCAAAGAATATTACAAAGTGTTCCATTTAATTTTTTACATCCTTTAAGAAAGCTTCATTTTCTCTATGAATATTTGACTCACATTATATTTATTCTCAAATACCTGATATTTATTGTTTTATTGTGAATGATATTTTTACTTAATAGTAAAAGTATTAATGGAATAGTATTTACTAATAGTAGTACATTTTCTTACTGGTTGTTGCTAATATTTTAAATTCTTATTGGTTTTTGTACATCAGTCTTGTATCCAGCAAGTTCAGAGATTACAGATTTTCTTGTATTTTGTATGCAGACATTTTCCACCTCTTTTTTTGTTTTCACATATATTTTCAACTGGCTTTTGCTTCGGTACATATAAATTAATCTTGTGTTAATATTTTATTTGGAATAGTTTTATTGATTTCTATAAATGGATGTGTTGTATATTTTATTTATTTATTTGTTTTGGTTTGGCTATTGTATATTGAAAAAGTGAGTATACCCTCTTGTTTCACTCTCTGAAAAATTTTATATAAGATAAAGGTTAATTTGATCCCTGAAGGATTTGCAAAGTCACTTTTAAAATGTCTGGTCCTGGTGTTTTTGTTTGCTGATTTGTAGACATTTGACCAGACTATCCTATTCATGTAAAAGTTGTTAGTATACTATGTTTCTCTATTTCCTCTTAAGACAATTGTGCTAATTTTATTTTTTAATTCAATTTTTTATAAATTTTCATATTAATGGCATAATACACTTTACTTTATTCCTATAATTAGTAAAACTCCAAATATATGTAAATAAAACCCCTTTTCTTTCATAGTTTATTTATTTATTTATTTATTTATTTTGGGGGGGTACACGGGCCTCTCACCGCTGTGGCCTCTCCCGCTGCGGAGCACAGGCTCCGGACGCGCAGGCCCAGCAGCCATGGCCCACGGGCCCAGCCGCCCCGCGGCACGTGGGATCCTCCTGGACCGGGGCACGAACCCGCGTCCCCTGCATCGGCAGGAGGACTCCCAACCACTGCGCCACCAGGGAATCCCTTCTTTCATAGTTTTGTTTGTGCCTTCCTCTACTATGAACATAAAAAAATACCATTCTTTATATTTTAAAAGAAACAAAATTGAAGTTTACTGATCTTCTCTATTGTCTATTTAGATCCCATTTTTTACTGACATATAATTCACATACCATAGAATTCACCTATTTATAGATTTCAGTGATTTTGAGTATATTCTCATATAAGTGCAACCATCATTACAGTCAATTTTGAACATTTTTATCACTTCAAAAAACAAACCTAATATTCTTTAGGCAACACCTCCCTATATTCCCACCCTACTTCCCACAGGCTCTAAGCAACCACTAATCTATCTTCTGTCTCTGTAGATTTCACTATTCTGGACATTTCATAGCAAGAGAATCATACAATATAAGGTCTTTTGTGACTGACTTTTTTACTTAGCATAATATTTTGAAGGTTCATCTAGGTGATAGCATGCATCAGTATTTCATTCCTTTTTATAACCAAGTAATATTTCATTGTATGGACATACCAATTCTGTTCATCCATTTATCAGCTGATGGACATTTTGGCTGTGTCTGCTTGTTTGCTACTATGAAAAATGTTGCTATAAACATTCTTCTTCAGTTGGTGTGAACATATGTTTTCATTTCTCTTGGGTATACATCTAGGAGTAGAATCGCTGGGTCATATGGTAATTTCATGTTTAATTGTTGGAGGAACTGCTTAGATGGTTTTCAATTGAGTGATGCCATTTTACTATCCTACCACTATTTTTTTAAATAGTGTGAAGTGTGAGTCCTCCTACAAGTTGGAGATTATTGATACCCTCTAAAGTTTGTTTTCTGTTTGTCCTACTTGTTTTATTAATTATCTCTTCTTCTATGGCACAATTAATTTAATTCTTATGTTGCAAACTTAGCTAATTAATTTCTAATAAGTTTCCTTTCAAATATGTGTGTGTGTGTGTGTGTATGTGTGTGACACAGATTACAAGTATTGATTTACAGGTTCCCAGCAAGGGTTTTTTTTTCAGCTCTAAATATTTAGTAAATTCTGACAGAAATTGTCATTAAATAATAAAATAGAGCTTACAGTTTCAAACTTAATAGAGTAAAAGTAGACTGCTATAAATATTTCATGATTCCAGAAGAAAAAGAAAAATATGAAAGAATTTAGACAAGTAGGAAAAAAAGGAAGATTTAAACCAAATTAGTAACTACATTTAATGCAAATGGATTGGCTGCTTCAAATGAAAAGAAAATAAGTGTCAGATTGTATAAAATTACATGTAACTATGTGCTATCTTCAAGAGACATACCCAAAGAAAGTGGAAGAAGTAAATAATAAATGCAAGAGCAGAAATTAATGACATAGAAAATAAACAACACAAATTCAAAAGCTAACACTTGGCTCTTTGAAAATACTAATAAAAATGGCTATCTACTTGAGAGTCTTCTCAAGACCAAAAAAGAATAAAAAAAGATAGAAAGCACAAGAAACCAATATCAGAAAGGTAAAAGGGTCATATATCACATACATGTTACAGACTTTACAAAGGAAAAAATGAACAAAGTGTTTTCAAATAAATTTTAAATTTTATAAAAGTCACAGTCCCCTAGAAAAATATAACATCAAAATAGATTCAAACAGAAATAGAAATTTATACATACATTTATACATAACAGACATTGAATCAGCACTCACTACTCTCACCATGAAGAAAGCTGAAATCCAAGATTTTTCACTAGTGTGTTCTAAAGAAAGGAAGAATTCCAGTAGTACACAAGCTCTTTGAGAATAGAAAGAGGGAACACTATTCAACTACTTTTTAATATTTTCTTCATTTCCAGACAGGAAAGGACAGGATAAGAAAGAATAATTAGAGGTGACCTTACCCAGGAAAACAGATGATAAATATAATATAAGCAAACTGAGTCCAATATAAAAAGCTAATTTCATGACAGACAACCAAAATTATTTTACACAACAAAATTAATAAAATTAAACATACAAAAAAATTAAATCAAAAGTTTCTTATAATTTCAGCAGTCATGTATGATTTTACAAAAACCTGCAGCTAATCTTATCAAAGTAGAAACAAACTTTCTTAAATGAAAATTAGCAATCTACCATAGAGTAACATTACAGATACAGGTGAGATGATTGAAGATTTAAAGATCAGGAAGAAGACAAGGATGCCCCCTGTCACCACTTTATTCAGTATTGTACTTGAGAGTTTAGCCAGTGGCGAAAGTCAAGAAAAAGAACTAAAATGTCTAAGGATTAGAAAAGAAAACACACAACTTGTTCTATTTATATATGATATGGTTGTGTACAGAGAAAATACAAAATAATGTACAGGAAATTGCTAGGATTTGTAAGAGAGCTTCTTAAGATTTCTAGATAAAAATCAATAAAAATAAATTGTGTTTTTATATAATAGCATCAAACAGAAAGTGATAGTAAAAAGAAAGAAATCCTTTTAGAGAGCACCAAAAAGCTGAAGTAGCAATAAATCCGATAAGATATACAAAGCCTTTACAGACAACATTATAATAGTTTTTCAAAGACCTTGAAGATATCAGAAATGAATAGAGATATATTTTGTGTTTATAAGTTGGATATCTTAATAGTGAAAAGATGTTAAGTCTCTAAAGATTAAGTTATAGAGTAAGAAAAATCTAAGTGAAAATGCCAAAGATTTTGTTTTGGACCTGAAAAACTTCTTTAAAAATTTATACAGATTACAAAAGTCCACCACACACTTGAAGAATAATATAAATGTGGGAAAAGTTGTTCTACTGAATATTTAGTGTTCTTATAAAGCTATAGTAACAAAGAGGGTGCAGTTTTGATATAGAGACAAACAAATGAACCAAAAGAAGATTTAATAGAGACACAGAAAAACAAACCAAAACATATATTATTAAAACAAAATCATATGTATATATATGTACACACACACACACACACACATACATAGGGCACCTCTGTATAACAGAGGTATCACAGCACTTCAACAAAGACATAACAAACTTTTCGATTAAAAAATGCTGAGCACTAGGGTATCCATAAAGAAAAAAATAATTAAAATTGTATCATATTGTAAACAAAATTATTTCCAGATGGATTAATGACCTATATGTGAAATGGTACCAAATATATTTTAAAAGACAATATAGGAGGCTATCTTTAAGCCACCATGTAGAAAGATGGAAAAAAGTAGGAGCTTTAAAGGATTGATGTATTTACCCACATTAAATTAAGAAATATTTTCCAACAAAAGAAAACACAAAGATAGTTAAAAGAGAGGTCATGCCACAGAGTTTGAAAAGATCATTGCAACATATAAAACCAATAGAGAGACTACTATTCAAAATTTGAAAAGAACTTAAAAAGAATAAAGCTGGAGGTATCTCACGCCTTGACTTTAGACTATAGTACAGACCTACAGCAAACAAAACAGTATGGTACTGACACCAAAACAGACATATGGAACAGAATAGAGAGACCAGAAATAAACCTATATACACTTATGGTCAATTAATCTAAGACAAAGGAGGCAAGAATGTTCAATAGGAAAAAGGTCTCTTCAATAAGGGTGCTGGGAAAACTGGACAGCTACTTGTGAAACAATTAAATTAGAACACTTTCTCACATCATATACAAAAATAAATTCAAAATGGATTAAAGACCCAAATACAAGATCAGAAACCATAAAACTCCTTGAAGAAAACATAGGCAAAACACTCTGACATAAATAATAGCAATATTATTTTGGATCTGTCTCCTAAGACAAAGGAAACTAAAACAAAAATAAACAAATGGGACCTAAATAAACTTAAAAGCTTTCGCACTGAAAAGGAAACCATTGACAAAATGAAAAGACAACCTACTAAATGGCAGAAAATATTTGCAAATGATATGACCTATAAGGGGTTAATATCTAAAATATATAAACAGCTCATAAAACTCAATATTAAAAAGAAACAATTAAAAATGGGCAGAAGACCTGAATAGACATGTTTCCAAAGAATACATACAGGTGGCCAATAGGCACATGAAAAGATGCACATCACTAATCAACAAAGAAATACAAATCAAAACCACCATGAGATATCACTTCATACCTGTCAGAATGGCTATCATCAAAAAGACTACAAATAACAAATGTTGACAAGGATGTGGAGAAAAGGGAACCCTAGTACACTGTTGGTAGGAATATGAATTGGTGCAGCCACTATGGAAAACAGTATGAAGGTTTCTCAAAAACTAAAATTAGAACTACCATAAGATCCAGCAATTCCACTCCTGGGTATATATCCAAAGAAAACGAAAATACTAATCCAAAAAGATGAATGCACCCAATGTTCACAGCAGCATTATGTACATTATTTACAATAGCCAAGATATGGAAGAAACCTAAGTGCCTGCTACCAGCCAAATGAATAAATAACATGTGGTATGATACACACACACGCACACACACACACACACAGAGAAATATTACTCAGACATGAAAAAGAAAGAAATCCTGCCATTTGCAACAACATGGATGGACATGGAGGGTACTATGATTAGTGAAATAAGTCAAACAGAGAAAGACAAATACTGTATGTTATCATTTATATGTGGAATCTAAAAAATAAAATGAATGAATATAACAAAACTGAAATAGACTCACAGTTATAGAGAACAGACTAGTGGTTACCAGTGGGGAAAGAGATGGAGGAAGGAGCAAGATAGGGGTAGGGGATAAAGAGGTATAAAATGTGTAAAATAAATCAGCTACAAAGATGTATTTACAGTTCAGGAAATATGGCCAATATTTTATAATAACTTTAAATGGAGTATAATCTATAAAAATATTGAATCACTATGTTCTACATCTGAATGTAATATAATATTGTAAATCAACTATACTTCAATTGAAAAATGAAATAAACTCTTAAAAGCAATAATAAAAAGGCAAATAACCCAATAGAAAAGTAGGCCAAAATTTCAATAGACCCTTCAAAAAACAGCAAATCCCAAAAGCCAATAACTATATTTAAAATTGTAAAATATTTATATTTTCACTAGTAATCGTGAAAACTAAAATTCACACCATAATGAGGTACCACTCCACACAGATTAGATAGGAAATATTAAAATAAATGATAACAACTAATGTCAAGGAATTTAAATAGCAGTCACCACCACTGTTGGAAGTGTAAGTTGATTTGACCACTTGTCATTATCTTGTGGTTTAAGGACATATATTCTCTGTGACTCAGCATCTCATTCCTGAAACTTCCATATAACCCAGTAGTTCACTCCCTAGAGAAATGTGTTCTCCTGTGTACTAGGATACATATATAAACATGTATCTTGTTCAGCATTGTTCATGACAGCCATAAATAGAAAACAACACAAATATCTATCAACAGTATTACAGGAATGTGCACATAAGAAATAAATCTACAAAGAAAAACAATGAATGGGTTAACATAAAAGTTAGGTAAGTGGTTATTGTTTGTGCTATGGGAGGGTTTTGTGATGATGCAAGGCATGGAGGGGATTCTTGGTTGTTGCCAATGTTCCATTTCTTGACCCGTGTGATTGTAACAATTGTTACTGCTTCATAATTTTCATTAAATGTACATAGAGTCTATAGATTTTCCATCTAAACTCACAAAGAAAAACAGCTATTGTGCTTACTACCTAGGGAGTTAAGTACACAGGAATGATGCTACAGATGAATACTTATGTCTACAGAGCGATGCTTGCTGGCCACAAAAGCTAAAGCACCAGGATAACTGCCTTTCCTTATTTTCAAATTCCAAGTCTCACATAAATGCACTGAGTTTGTGGAATTTCTTCTTTTTTTTTTAAGGTCACAGGTTTTTTATTTATTTTTTAATTTTCTATTTTTTTTTAGTTTCTGCTTTATAACAAAGTGAATCAGTCATACATATACATCTGTTCCCTCATCCCTTCCCTAATGCATCTCCCTCCCTCCCACCCTCCCCATCCCACCCCTCCAGGCTGTCACAAAGCACCGAGCTGATCTCCCTGTGCTCTGCGGCTGCTTCCCACTATCTATCTACCTTACGTTTGGTAGTGTATATATGTCCATGCCTCTCTTTGGCTTTGTCACAGCTTACCCTTCCCCCTCCCCATATCCTCAAGTCCATTCTCAAGTAGGTCTGTGTCTTTATTCCCGTTTTACCCCTAGGTCCTTCATGACTTTTTTTTTTTTTTTAAATTCCGTATATATGTGTTAGCATACGGTATTTGTCTTTCTCTTTCTGACTTACTTCACTCTGTATGACAGACTCTAGGTCTATCCACCTCATTACAAATAGCTCAGTTTCGATTCTTTTTATGGCTGAGTAATATTCCATTGTATTTATGTGCCACATCTTCTTTATCCATTCATCCGATGATGGACACTTAGGTTGTTTCCAGCTCCGGGCTATTGTGAATAGAGCTGCAATGAACATTTTGGTACATGTCTCTTTTGGAATTATGGTTTTCTCAGGGTATATGCCTAGTAGTGGGATTGCTGGGTCATATGGTAGTTCTATTTTTAGTTTTTTAAGGAACCTCCATACTGTTCTCCATAGTGGCTGTACCAATTCACATTCCCACCAGCAGTGCAAGAGTGTTCCCTTTTCTCCACACCCTCTCCAGCATTTATTGTTTCTAGATTTCTTGATGATGGCCATTCTGACTGATGTGAGATGATATCTCATTGTAGTTTTGATTTGCATTTCTGTAATGATTAATGATGTTGAGCATTCTTTCATGTGTTTGTTGGCAGTCTGTATATCTTCTTTGGAGAAATGCCTATTTAAGTCTTCTGCCCATTTTTGGATTGGGTTGTTTGTTTTTTTGCTATTGAGCTGCATGAGCTGCTTATAAATTTTGGAGATTAATCCTTTGTCAGTTGCTTCATTTGCAAATATTTTCTCCCATTCTGAGGGCTGTCTTTTGGTCTTGTTTATGGTTGCCTTTGCTGTGCAAAAGCTTTGAAGTTTCATGAGGTCCCATTTGTTTATCTTTGTCTTTATTTCCATTTCTCTAGGAGGTGGGTCCAAAAGGATCTTGCTGTGATTTATGTCATAGAGTGTTCTACCTATGGTTTCCTCTAAGAGTTTGATGGTTTCTGGCCTTACATTTAAGTCTTTAATCCATTTTGAGCTTATTTTTGTGTATGGTGTTAGGGAATGATCTAATCTCAAACTTTTACATGTCCCTGTCCAGTTTTCCCAGCACCACTTCTTGAAGAGGCTGTTCTTTCTCCACTGTACATTCCTGCCTCCTTTATCAAAGATAAGTTGGTCATATGTGCGTGGGTTTATCTCTGGGCTTTCTATCCTGATCCACTGGTCTATCTTTCTGTTTTTATGCCAGTACCACACTGTCTTGATTACTGTAGCTTTGTAGTATAGTCTGAAGTCAGGGAGACTGATTCCTCCAGCTCCATTTTTCATTCTCAAGATTGCTTTAGCTATTCGGGGCCTTTTGTTTTTCCAAACAAATTTTGAAATTTTTTGTTCTAATTCTCTGAAAAATGCCAGTGGTAGTTTGATAGGGATTGCATTGAATCTGTAGATTGCTTTGGGTAGTAGAGTCATTTTCACAATGTTGATTCTTCCAATCCAAGAACATGGTATATCTCTCCATCTATTTGTATCATCTTTAATTTCTTTCATCAGTGTCTTATAATTTTCTGCATACAGGTCTTTTGTTTCCTTAGGTAGGTTTATTCCTAGATATTTTATTCTTTTTGTTGCAATGGTAAATGGGAGTGTTTTCTTGATTTCATTTTCAGATTTTTCATCATTAGTGTACAGGAATGCCAGAGATTTCTGTACATTAATTTTGTAACCTGCTACTTTAACAAATTCATTGATTAGCTCTAGTAGTTTTTTGGTAGAATCTTTACTTCTTCTTTTCCAATTTGGATTCCTTTTATTTCCTTTTCTTCTCTGATTGCTGTGGCTAAAACTTCCAAAACTATGTTGAATAAAAGTGGTGAGAGTGGGCAGCCTTGTCTTCTTCCTGATCTTAATGGAAATGGTTTTACTTTTTCACCATTGAGGACGATGCTGGCTGTGGGTTTGTCATATATGGCCTTTATTATGTTGAGGAAAGTACCCTCTACGCCTACATTCTGCAGGGTTTTTATCATAAATGGGTGTTGAATTTTGTCGAAAGCTTTCTCTGCATCTATTGAGATGATCATATGGTTTTTCTCCTTCAACTTGTTAATATGGTGTATCACATTGATTGATTTGCGTATATTGAAGAATCCTTGCATTCCTGGAATAAACCCTACTTGATCATGGTGTATGATCCTTTTAATGTGCTGTTGGATTCTGTTTGCTAGTATTTTGTTGAGGATTTTTGCATCTAAGTTCATCAGTGATATTGGCCTGTACTTTTCTTTCTTTGTAACATCCTTGCCTGGTTTTGGTATCAAGGTGATGGTGGCCTCGTAGAATGAGTTTGGGAGTGTTCCTTCCTCTGATATTGTTGGGAAGAGTTTGAGAAGGTGGGAGTTAGCTCTTCTCTAATTGTTTGATAGAATTCGCCTGTGAAGCCATCTGGTCCTGGGCTTTTGTTTGATGGAAGATTTTTAATCACAGTTTCAATTTCAGTGCTTGTGATTGGTCTATTCATATTTTCTATTTCTTCCTGAGTCAGTCTTGGCAGGTTGTGCATTTCTAAGAATTTGTCCATTTCTTCCAGGTTGTCCATTTTATTGGCATAGAGTTGCTTGTAGTCATCTCTCATGATCTTTTGTATTTCTGCAGTGTCAGTTGTTACTTCTCCTTTTTCATTTCTAATTCCATTGATTTGAGTCTTCTCCCTTCTTTTCTTGATGAGTCTGGCTAATGGTTTGTCAATTTTGTTTATCTTCTCAAAGAACCAGCTTTTAGTTTGGTTGATCTTTGCTATCGTTTCCTTCATTTCTTTTTCATTTATTTCTGATCTGATTTTTATGATTTCTTTCCTTCTGCTAACTTTGGGGGTTTTTTGTTCTTCTTTCTCTAATTGCTTTAGGTGCAGGGTCAGGTTGTTTACTCAAGATGTTTCCTGTTTCTTAAGGTGGGATTGTATTACTATAAACTTCCCCCTTAGAACTGCTTTTGCTGCGTCCCATAGGTTTTAGGTCGTCGTGTCTCCATTGTCATTTGTTTCTAGGTATTTTTTAATTTCCTCTTTGATTTCTTCAGTGATCACTTCGTTATTGAGTAGTGTATTGTTTAGCCTCCATGTGTTTGTATTGTTTACAGGTCTTTTCCTGTAATTGATGTCTAGTCTCATAGCATTGTGGTCGGAAAAGATACTTGATACAATTTCAATTTTCTTAAATTTACCAAGGCTTGATTTGTGACCCAAGATATGATCTATCCTGGAGAATGTTCCATGAGCACTTGAGAAAAATGTGTATTCTGTTGTTTTTGGATGGAATGTCCTATAAATATCAACTAAGTCCATCTTGTTTAATGTATCATTTAAAGCTTGTGTTTCCTTATTTATTTTCATTTTGGATGATCTGTCCATTGGTGAAAGTGGGGTGTTAAAGTCTCCTACTATGATTGTGTTACTATGGATTTCCCCTTTTATGGCTGTTAGTATTTGCCTTATGTATTGCGGTGCTCCTATATTGGGTGCATAAATATTTACAATTGTTATATCTTCTTGGATTGATCCCTTTATCGTTATGTAGCATCCTTCTTTGTCTCTTCTAATAGTCTTTATTTTAAAGTCTATTTTTTCTGATATAAGAATTGCTACTCCAGCTTTCTTTTGATTTCCATTTGCATGGAATATCTTTTTCCATCCCCTTACTTTCAATCTGTATGTGTCTCTAGGTCTGAAGTGTGTCTCTTGTAGGCAGCATATATATGGGTCTTGTTTTTGTATCCATTCAGCCACTCTGTGTCTTTTGGTGGGAGCATTTAGTCCATTTACATTTAAGGTAATTATTGATATGTATGTTCCTATTCCCATTTTCTTAATTGCTTTGGGTTCGTTATTGTAGGTATATTCCTTCTGTTGTGTTTCTTGCCTAGAGAAGTTCCTTTAGCATTTGTTGTAAAGCTGGTTTGGTGGTGCTGAACTCTCTCAGCTTTTGCTTGTCTGTAAACGTTTTCATTTCTCCATCAAATCTGAATGAGATCCTTGCTGGGTAGAGTAATCTTGGTTGCAGGTTTCTCTCCTTCATCACTTTAATTATGTCCTGCCACTCCCTTCTGGCTTGTAGAGTTTCTGCTGAGATATCAGCTGTTAACCTGATGGGGATTCCCTTGTGTGTTATTTGTTGTTTTTCCCTTGCTGCTTTTAATATGATTTCTTTGTGTTTGATTTTTCACAGTTTGATTAATATGTGTCTTGGTGTATTTCTCCTTGGATTTATTCTGTATGGGACTCTCTGTGCCTCCTGGACTTGATTAACTATTTCCTTTCTCATATTAGGGAAGTTTTCAACTACAATCTCTTCAAATATTTTCTCAGTCCCTTTCTGTTTCTCTTCTTCTGGAACCCCTATAATTCGAATGTTGGTGCATTTAATGTTGTCCTAGAGGTCTCTGAGACTCTCCTCTGTTCTTTTCAGTCTTTTTTCTTTATTGTGCTCTGCAGCAGTTATTTCCACTATTTTATCTTCCACCTCATTTATCCGTTCTTCTGCCTCAGTTATTCTGCTATTGATCCCATCTAGAGTATGTTTCATTTCATTTATTGTGTTTTTAATCGATGCTTGATTCATCTTTATTTCTTCTAGGTCCTTGTTAACTGTTTCTTGCATTTTGTCTATTCTATTTCCAAGATTATGGATCTTGGAAATAGAATCTTGGATCAGCTTTACTATCATTATTCTGAATTCTTTTTCAGGTAGACTGCCTATTACCTCTTCATTTGTTAGGTCTGGTAGGTTTTTATCTTGCTCCTTCACCTGCTGTGTGTTTTTCTGTTTTCTCATTTTGCTTATGTTACTGTGTTTGGGGTCTCCTTTTTGCAGGCTGCAGATTCGTAGTTCCCGTTGTTTTTGGTGTCTGTCCCCAGTGGCTAAGGTTGTTTCAGTAGGTTGTGTAGGCTTCCTGGTGGGGGGGGACTAATGTCTGTGTTCTGGTGGTTGAGGCTCGATCTTGTCTTTCTGGTGGACGGGTCCACGTCTGGTGGTGTGTTTTGGGGTGCCTATGGCCTTATTATGTTTTTAGGTAGCCTCTCTGCTAATGGATGGGGTTGTGTTCCTGCCTTGCTAGTTGCTTGGCATAGGGTGACCAGCAGTGTAGCCTGCTGGTCGTGGACTGAAGCTGGGTGCTGGTGTTGAGATGGAGATCTCTGGGAGATTTTCGCTGCTTGATATTATGTGGAGCTGGGAGGTCTCTTGTGGACCCGTGTCCTGAAGTTGGCTCTCCCACTTCAGAGCCACAGCACTGACTCCTGGCTGCAGCACCAAGAGCCTTTCATCCACCCGGCTCAGAATAACAGGGAGAAAAAGCAGAAAGAAAGAATTAGTAGAAGAAAGAAAGGAAGAAGGGAAGGAAGGAAGGAATAAAGGAAGGAAGGAAGGAAGAAAGAAAGAAAGGAAGGAAGGAGGGAGGAAGGATGGAAAGAAAGAAAGAAAGAAATAAAGAAAGAAAGAAAGAAAGAAAGAAAGAAAGAAAGAAAGAAAGAAAGGAGGGAGGGAGGGAGGGGTGAAAGCAAAAGGAAGAGTGAATGGAAGAAGGGAGGGAGGGAGGGAGGAAGGAAAGAAAGAAAGAAAGACAGGTGGGAGGGAGGGAGGAAGGAAAGAAAAAGAAAGTGGAAAGAAGAAGGGTGGGAGGCAGGGAGGGAGGAAAGAAAAAGAAAGAAGGAAAGGAGGAGCAGAGGGAGGGAGGGAGGAACGGAAGGTAGGAAAAAAAGAAAGATCAGGTAAAGTAAAATAGAATAAAGTATGAAATATAGTAGCGTTATTAAAATTAAAAAGTAATTATTGAAAAAAAAACGGACAGATAGAACCCTGGGACATATGGTGGAAGCAAAGCTATACAGAGAGAATCTTAGAAGATTACACATACACATTCACAAAAAGAGAGCAGGGGGAAAAATCAAAAATCTTGCTCTCCAAGTCCACCTCCTCAATTTGGGATAATTCGTTGTAAAAAGAGGAAAAGGGCGAGAAGTCTGAAATCTTGCTCTCTAAGTCCACCTCCTTAATTTGGGATAATTCGTTGTAAAACGAGGGAAAAGGGGGAAAGTCTTAAATCTTGTCCTCAAAGTCCACTTCCTCAATTTGGGATGATTCGCTGTCCATTTATGCACTCCACAGACGCAGGGCACATCAAGTGGACCGTGGAGCTTTAATCCGCTGCCTCCGAGGCTGCACAGAGAGATTTCCCTGTCTCTTCTCTGCTCTCACAGCTCCCGGGTCTCAGCCTTGGACCTGGCCCCGCCTCTGCGCGTAGGTCGCCGGAGGGCGTCCGTTCTTCGCTCAGACAGGACGGGTTTAAAGGAGCCGCTGATTCGGGGGCTCTGGCTCACTCAGGCAGAGGGGAGGGAGGGGCGCGCAGAGTGGGGCGGGCCTGCGGCGGCAGAGGCCGGCGTGACGTTGCAGCAGCCCGTGGCGCTCCGTGCGCTTTCCCGGGAAAGCCGTCCCCGGGTCCCGTGACCCCGGCAGTGGCGGGGTGCAAGGCCCCCCGGAAGGCGGGGCGGGCAGTGACCCGCGCTCGCACACAGGCCCTGCGGCGGCGGCGGCGGCGGCGGCGGCGGTCCCAGCGTCCCACGCCCGTCTCCGAGGTCCGCGCCTTACCCGCGGCTCGCGCCTGTCTCCGGCGCTTCCCCAAGCAGCCCTCTTACTGCCCTCTCCTCGCGCACCAGGAAACAAAAGGGAAAAAAGTCTCTTGCCTCTTCGTCAGCTCCAGACCCTTTCCCCCGACTCCCTCCGGGCTAGCCGTGGTGCACTAACCCCTTCAGGCTCTCTTCCTGCCGCCAGCCCCAGTCCTCTCCCTGCGCTCCGACTGAAAGCCGATACCCGAGCCTCAGCTCCCAGCCCCGCCCGCCCCGGCGGCCGAGAAGCCTGAGGGCACCGGTCCTCGGTGCCGGAATCTCTCCGCTTTGCCCTCCGCACCCCTGTTGCTGTGCTCTCCTCCGCTACTCCGAAGCTTTCCCCCTCCGCCACCTGCAGTCTCCGCCCGCCAAGGGGCTTGTAGTGTGTGGAAACCTTTCCTCCTTCACGGCTCCCTCCCACTGGTGCAGGTCCCGTCCCTATCCTATTGTCTCTGTTTCTTTTTTTCTTTTGCCCTACCCAGGTATGTAGGGGAGTTTCTTGCCTTTTTGGGGGGGTCTGAGGTCTTCTGTCAGCGTTCAGTAGGTGTGCTGTAGGAGTTGTTCCACGTGTAGATGAATTTCTGATGTATCTGTGGGGAGGAAGGTGATCTCCGCGTCTTACTCTTCCGCCATCTTCCTCCGGGCCCCCTGGAATTTCTTTTATATAAAGATCCCAAGCTGAAAGAGGGTTTGGGATTTTTTTTTTCTTAACTTCTATCCTCTGCCTTACGAAGGTATACTAGAAAATGCATTAGCCCCCTTATCCTCAGGGTATATATTCCAAGACCCCAGTGGTTGCATGAAACAGCAGATAGCACCGAATCCTATATATACTGTGTTTTTTTCCTATACTTACATACCTATGATAAAATTTATAAGATAGGCACAGTAAGAGGTTAACAATAACTAATAATAAAATGTAAAAATTATAGCAATATACTATAATAAAAGTTATGTGAATGTGGTCCCTTCCTCTCTCAAAATATCTTATTGTACAAATTTAATGCCTTTTCCATCTTAACTAAGCACTTATCATGCACTGTGGCCATAACTTTTGCAATTTGAGGTGTGACCGCAAAACTAGCATGAATTTATTTTTCCTTCTTCACAATTTCACATACAGAAGATTCATTCTTACCATAGATCTTAGCAACCTCAGCAAATGATTTTTTCTTTC
The DNA here is from genome assembly GCF_964165515.1 of Mesoplodon bidens. Lineage (NCBI taxonomy): Eukaryota > Metazoa > Chordata > Mammalia > Artiodactyla > Ziphiidae > Mesoplodon > Mesoplodon bidens. The sequence goes on from NW_027671346.1 coordinate 293,646, forward strand.
CTTATTAAACCAAGAACTTTCACCTTTTCTTTCACCTAAAGAAAGTACTTTACAGCTTCTCTTTGGCATATCCAGATTGCTAGCATCACTCCTCTTTTGCTTTGGGGCCATTATTAAGTAAGATAAGGGTGACTTGGACACAAGCACTGTGATACTGAGACAGTCAGTTCTATAAGGAAGAGGGCTACTAAGTGACTAAGGGGTGAGATACGCCAGACAAAGGGATGGTCCATACCCCGGTGGGTGGATGGATGATACAAGATTTCATCACACTACTCAGAAATTTATGAATTGTTTATTTCTGGGAGTTTCTATTTAATACTTTTGGACTTCGATTGACCGTGGGTAACTGAAACAGCAGAAAATGAAACCTCGAATAAAGGGAAATGACTATAGATCAAATAGATGCTGAATGCCAATCCACTTATTTCACTCTAGGAGTAATCTTGGATGAATCAATTATAATACCATCTGAACTCTCCAAATATCTTTAGTTCTTTCAGATTGGTAAGAAGTGGTCTTGTTAATGACATAAGTAATTCTTTTTCCCCTTGTCAATAAACAACATGGTGCACATATTCACTGAAGTGTGTCAAAACTCACACCTGTTAAATGACATTTTCAAATTAACTTCCTTAAGGTGATCTTGCCCTTAGAGAAGTAACTTTTCTTACTTTTTCAGAGTCCTTAACTCCAAGAATCAAGTTTATTATTTAACTATACCTACACTTCCAAATGCTCCCACCAATAGCCACTGTCCCCAAAGAGTTTAGACTCTACTGTTACCCTGAAGCATTTTTTCAAAGGAAAAAAAATCTCCCTAGAAAAAAGTATTTATATTCTCTTTAGGTTTAGTCTTCCTATGGGTATCAAATAATATTCACTCCTTCCTTAAATCTAACACAGACAAAAAAATTCCTGAATCTATACCATGCCAACTTCTGAATTCTGAATTTGGGATATAGTAAATTAATGATTACTAGTTTCCTCTTCAACTTCCTTTAGTACAAATACACACACATCCTAATTTTCTTAGTCTTTTAAAATACCATCACAATTGAATAAGATTACTAACTTCGGTACTATGATATCATAATATAGGATTTCCTACTATGGTACCATAAAACATTGATCTCTGATGGCTCAATCACACTGAAAAGCTCTACAAACTCTAGGGTTCTACAGCTGTAGTCCTCCTTTTGCACTGCTTATTGAGAGGAAAAATTTGTATTCATACCTTATAACTTCTCTTTAAACTTGCCTTCCATTCTTAGGTTACTTAAGATTTTGTATATTCAAATCTGTCCATAAATTGGAGTCAAATATTACTCTGATATTTGATTAGGTGCTAAAATCAGTGGAAAATATTGTTTAAGGGACTAAAGTCAAAATTACCCTTGAAAATCTCTTAAATCAATCATAATATACACTGACCACTAAATAATTTATATCAGTTCCTCTAAAGCTTATTTAATCAATTTCCCTTACCCATCCTCTCAATTAATTATTCAATGAATTATTTGAGAATGGCAGAGAATCATGAATTCCTAAATAATGCATTCTTCTTGTCACGTTCTTACTGGCTGTCTTCTCACTAGTTTCAAGCCCTGTTTCAAATGTAGCTGGAGCCAAATACTGTATCAACTGCATTGCCCCCATCAATATTGCCATATCATTCAGGGACTTTTCCTCTGTCTTCATAAACTATCTAATTTCCCTTCTATCATCCATTTTGGATGATGCAGATACACAAATGACCTTCCCCAGACTTCTTCCCTCTCTTCATAGCCTGATAACAGCTTGTGAAATTTTCCTATGGGAAACTAATAAACTCACTAGAAAGTATTAACCTAGGCATTCATGTTAAACCATGCATTCTCAAACTTGACACTCGGCCAGTGCTTCCAGGCCAAGAATACTACTTTTCTCAAGTTACTCCCCTGCTGAATGAGTATTCATTACATCAGTTTACAAAAGCTGTGAGCACTCCCCTTCCTCAGCAACAATCTGGTAGTTTAGATAAACGGTGGAGTATTTCTTGGCTAATTTCTATGGTAGTCTTAGATGGAGGCACAGCCATATGTTATGTCACAGTACAGTAATCTCAGACAAGACCACAAGTATATAAATCCTCATTTATGTAGACTTGAATATCTGGAAGAGCATGAAAGTCGGTCTGTTACTAGAAGAAAAGCCTACTTTACAATACAAAACACGTAGAGAACAGTGGAGAGCATGGATAGTGTTTTCCTCTTTTCCATTTAAAGTCTATACAGGTTTCAGCTTAAAGCTGCATCTCTGTAGGTTCTCCCTAACTTTTCTCCTCTTCACCATGACTTTGGCTTTTTTTAGCTTCCTTCTTACTCTGCAAGACTTGATTAGCAGTCAATAGGCTCCTTTCATCTTCTCAGCAAGATAGGCTGTGGGAGAGGTCAGGTACCTTGAAGGTCCTACGGAAATATGTTTTAATCTTTCAGTTAAACATCTACAATCAAAATTTCTCTTGCAAATGTTGATAGCCTTTATTTGGTGTTATGATAATAGAAACTTTCTTTTCTCATCTAAGCTAAGGCTCTCTTCTAGGAGGGGGAAATGACCAAAAAAAGGGAGGGGGGACTTGAAGAAAACAGATCTTGTCTTACTGCGTAACACTGAAGACAGAGAACAGAATTATATGGCACTTTTTCTTGAGGAGATGATGACATTGCACTGTGGTATTCTTTTTTCTTCTTTAATTAATTAATTTTTATTTATTTTTGGCTGCGTTGGGTCTTCATTGCTGCACGTGGGCTTTCTCTAGTTACGGCGAGTGGGGGTTACTCTTCAGTGCAGTGTGTGGGTTTCTCATTGCGGTGTCTTCGCTTGCTGCGGAGCACGGGCTCTAGGCACGTGGGCTTCAGTAGTTGTGCCATGCAGGCTCAGTAGTTATGGCACACGGGCTTAGTTGCTCTGGGCATGTGGGATCTTCCTGGACCACGGCTCGAACCCATGTCCCCTGCCTTGGCAGGCGGATTCTTAACCACTGCGCCACCACGGAAGTTCTGCACTGTGGTATTCTAATGAGAGAAGTGGAATTTTTTAAAATTGTTTTGCATAGAGGGAATTTACCACCATAGTGGTGATATCTGACTTCTCTTGTGTCTTAACTTCTGAGACCTAAAGCCATTCAGCAGTGTTTTCTTGGTAGCTCTTGAAATACCAGACTGTAGAAGAAGAAATTACAGACCTTTGTCCAATGTCTAAAGCCAGTTTATTAACCAGAAGCACAATTTAAGGACTCTGTACTTCAAATAAATCAAATCCTTATAGTCTCTAATTTATACATAATCTTTCAGTTCCATTATTTTTCATTTCCAAAGATAATTCTTTTTAAATCCACTAGGCTATATTTTCTACCTAAACTATATGTTCCATTAAAATAAAAGTATGGGGGTTGCTAAATGGGCCAAGATCCTCTCATGTTCTATCATGTATGTCATTAAAAATAATTTAGAAAACAATGCCATGTTTATTATCAGATTATGTGTCTGTTATAAAAGATACATTGGAAAACCAGGTTAATCATATGTGGTTTGATTGAGAAATTCAATCTTGATGAAGTAAAAAAATTTAAATGTTTAATTTTTTTCAGTAACTGCTACAAGGGAAATTTAATGCTTTTGCAGTCTAGAGCAAAAATTACATCTAATTTTAAAGAATTCGTTTAAGTAAATATATGGACATTTCATGTACCACTATTATTATGTTATTATTTTTATTGGGGGGATATTTGTTCAAAGCAACAACTCCAAATAGCCAAAAAGCTTCCCACATGCTCTTCTCTAAATTCCTGTTTTGTTTAATTATAACCCTGAGTTTAGAATTAAAAAGAAAAAGGGGGAAAGAGGGAGACCCTCCTCTGACTACAAGCACAATTAGCTGCCCATTAGCAGTTATGATCCTGGTCTTCTGCCTCTGATATCAGTGGCCTCTAATAACATGGGATGGGTTCACTCTGTGGCTTCAGCATGGGAAGAGTTTATGGTTCATCCTCATTCTTGCCTCTTTTACAACGGAAGAACCCCACCAAAGTGGAAGCCATGTCATACTTTTGTCACTTCCAGCAATAACCCCCTCCAACTTATTCTCTGGGCTACTGTTTGACCACACTGAGTTCTCTTTTAATCTCTCTGAGAGTGACAGTGAACTAACCGGAGGACTGGTATTTTCATCATCTCTTACCCAGAAACACTGTTTCTTCTACCAGGTCTGACTGGTAGAACAAATGAAACAAATTTTCAAACAACAAAGTTTCAAACACACAAAACCTATCAAATGATTTGTTTGTTGCTTTGTTTTAATTTCAATAACTGTAGCTTTCATCTCTAGAAGTTAAATTTGGTTCTTTTATATATCTTCTATATTTCGACATAACTTTTTTTAACATGTGTGGTACAATTATAAGAGCTATTTTGACTTCCTTTTCTTCTCGTTCTAACATCTGTGCCAGTTTTGGGTCACTTTAAAGTGATTATTCTTATTATAGTTCATCTTTTCCTGTCCCTTTGTATGCCTGGTAATCTTTGGTTGGATGCCATACTTATTAATTTTGCCTTGTAGTAGTGATGAATATTTTTGTATTTCTATAAATATTATTGAGTTTTGCTCTGGAACATAGTCAAGTTACTTGGAAAGGTTTTCACCTTTTTGTGTCTTGCCTTTAAGATTTGTTCTGCTCTCAAAAACTTCATTAGTTCAATGTTTTATATCTATTGTTTAGATGATGAAAATGAAATTCCTAGAGAAAATGTAAAAGCCATGTACCTGGCTGTGGTAGGATCTCAAAAATTATCATTGAATAATTTGAATTCATATCCCTCGGATTCTAAAAACACCATGGTGCCACTCTTCACAACGTTCCTCTGTTTTAAGTTAACTCACTTATTAGCTAGATGAAAAGTCCCTCAAAAGTTTCTTAAATATCAAATTTAAATACTGTGCTAAAAAAACAATATAATAATTTTCTTACCACTGGCTGTAACAATTTCCTCATCTAATTCAGGCTTTTCACTTAACAGTAATTATATATGGTTATAATATGTGAGAACATGCAATGAGAACTTATGTTGGGAAAATATCTATTCTTACATTTCATATTATAAAAATGTTTTCACTGTACAGGAAAAGCCAGACATATTCTAAAATATTTATTTGCAGTAATGTCTTGGATATATATTTTCCTTTAATAAGTAATAAAACTAAGAACTGACAATAGCATTGATTGAGAAGGAGTATAATTTTGAGGTTCCTGCCTCAGAGATGATGTTAATCTTCATGTTCACATTTCATGTAGTTTAGTTCAGAAAAAAGTTTTCATTTTCCTCTTTGTAACTAAAAGGATCCCCATTCTGCATTCAGAACAGTAACAGTAAAAAACAAAGGCCTACTTTATATAAAGTCAGAATTTATAAAGACACACACACCCATATATACATATATGGATGTGTGTGTGTGTGTGTGTGTATAAAACTTCCTTATTCTTGTTTCCAAAATATTATTGTAAAGAAAAGTATGACTTCTGTGGTATTCATTCATGAATAAACTCTAATGGAGAGTTCTACTCCTCGTTTTTGTCCAGTGTGTGAACCCATATATAAGTTATGGAAATCCCCATCTTATGAGGAAGAATCTGTCTCTCGTTATACAGACTGAAAATGCCACCTACTTAATCTCTGAGTATCCTTTAAAGCCATAGGCTAGCATATGACCTTAGCTCTGACAGTCAGTTATGTCCATTCTGGAGACTGGACTAGAAGCTACTGACAAGAAGAAAAGACTGCTTAGAATATATTCTGGAAGTGGAAAGCACACACTGTTTTCAGTATCCAGAACAAATGTATCAGTGATTCATATTACTGTGTTTAGCATCCCCTATCATTGATATTTGTAGTTCTAGCTGAAGTGTCTCTGCCCAGTGACTCTTGCACTAGGTTGTTCCCTGGACCAATTCTACAGCATGATTCCTAGACATAAGTTTAAACTTCCAAACACCAATCCTGGTTGTTGAATCTTTTATTTAGAGATTCCATAAACTGTCCAATATCTTTTTAATAGTTTATTTTCTACTTAATTAACCCAGAGTAAGTCACCGATTGCTCTAACATAAAAATTGATACCAGGAGAGATCACAGACAACAGATCATTGAGGATATAGGGGAAATTGCCATCAGTTATCTAGCTTGGTTGGCACTGGAGACAGTAAATCTCTAGTTGGCAATTAGAAACAAATTGAGAAAAAATTATCCTTCGAGTCTCCTGCAACTTAAAGCCTACTAGTGACCTGACTAGGGAAAATCAAGTAGTAACTCACATGTAAAAGTATGAAGGTCCTGGGACTTCCCTGGTGGTGCAGTGGTTAGGAATCCACCTGACAGTGCAAGGGACATGGGTTCGAGCCCTGGTCCGGGAAGCAACTAAGCCCACGAGCCACAACCACTGAGCCCGTGTGCCACAACTACTGAAGCCTATGAGCCTAGAGCCTGTGCTCCGCAACAAGAGAAGCCACGGCAATGAGAAGCCCACACACTGCAATGAAGAGTAGCCCTCACTCGCCACAACTAGAGAAAGCCCGTGCACAGCAATGAAGACCCAATGGAGCCAAAACTAAATAAATAAATTTATCTTTTAAAAAAGTATGAAGGCCCTGGGTATTCGAAATCTCTAGGGTGTCATGGTTACTTCTAAGGGCAGTGGGAGAGCATCCTTTCCCAATTGTATTCTTAGCTCCCTTGTCAATGATCAGTTGGCTGTATATGCATATGTTTATTTCTAGTCTCTTTATTCTGTTCCATTAGTCTGTCTTTTTGCCAGTACCATGCTGTTTTGAGTACTGTAGGTTTGTAATATATTTTTTGAAATCAGAAACTCTTATGCCTCCAACTTTGCTCTTTCTCAGAACTGACAAATGGTGTTGGTGAAATTGGATATCCACATGCAAAAGAATGAAACTGGACTCTTGTATCATACACAGAAATAAACTCTAAATGGATTAAAGGCTTAAACATAAGATCTGAAAATGTAAAACTCCTAGCAGAAAACATAGGGGAAAAGATCCTTGACACTAATTTTGGCAATGATGTCCTATTTATATGACACCAAAAGCACAGGCAACAAAGCAAAAACGGGCAAGTAGAACTACATCAAACTAAAAACCTTCTGAACAGCAAAGGAAACAATCAACAAAATGAAAAGGCAGCCTATGGAATAGAAGAAAATATTTGCAAACCCTGTATCAGATAAGGGGTTCATATTCAAAATTTATAAGAAACTCCTATGACTTAATAGCAAAAAAAAACCCCCAAATAACCCAATTTAAAAATGGTCAATGGGCTTGAACAGACACTTTTCCAAAGAAGAAATATAAATGGTCAACAGATATATGAAAAGGTGCTCGACATCACTAATCATCAGAAAAATGTAAATCAAAACCACAATGAGGGAATTCCCTGGTGGTCCAGTGGTTAAGACTCTGTGCTTTCACTGCTGAGGATGCAGGTTCAATCCCTGGTCAGGGAACTAAGATCCCACATGCCACACAGTTCATACCAAAAAATCCCCCAAAAAACAAACAAACAAAAACCACACAATGAGATATCATCCCGAACCTGTTAGGATGGATATTATAAAAATAAAAAAATAGAGTATTGGTAAGGATGTGGAGAAATTGGAACTACAGTGTACTGTTGGTAAGAACGTAAAATGGTACAGTTGCTACGGAAAATAGTATGGAGGGTCTTCAAAACCTTAAAAATAGAATTATCACATGACCCAGCAATGCCACTTCTGTGTAGATAGCCTAAAGATTTGAAACCAAGATCTAGAAGATATTTCTGCCCTACCATGCTCACTGCAGCATTATTCATGATAGCCAAGATATGGACAAAACCTAAATTTCCATTGATGGATGAATACATTTTTAAAATGTAATATATACATACAATAGAATATTGTCCAGCCTTAAAAAAGAAGGAAAATCTGCCATGTGCAGTAACATCGATATACCTGAAGACGTTATGCTAAGTGAAATATGCCAGTCACAGAAGAACAAATACTGCACGATTCCACTTACATGAGATATCTAAAATAGTCAAACTCGTAGAAACAAAGAATAGAATGATAGTTGCCAGGGGCTGTATTATACACTTAAAAATGTGAGAGTAGATCGCATATTGTTTTCTTACCACAATAAAATTTCTTTTCATAAACTAATAAAATAAATTAAAAATAAAGACAACAGGATACACCAATGTAATAAGAATGTAATATTCCAGTCTTAAATTCCCAGCTCAAGGTAATGCCAAATATCATTAACTTTCTGTGAATGTGGTAAAAGTCTTACTTCTTGCATCCACAGGTTGAGATAGAATAACTCTAAACATTTAATTCTGATGACTGCTTTATTATGAGAGTTTAATTGGCATCTTGGAATGGGGCATTGACTGAAAAAGAACTGGACTTCTTTGTAGTGGGATGAGGATATAATGGTAGATTCCAATAAAGAAAGGACTCTCCAACCCTCACTTGCCATCGTTCTAAGGAGAAGTCAATTTTACAATATATAGTAACATTTTTTTCGCCATGACTGGAGACATGTAATGACTTAGCCAAGAAGAGTTACCTAGAAAATGGAAGTCAATTTTTCCCATCCCAACCTCTAGCCTTCACTGTATTGATTCTTGGTACTTGCAATACCACTATTCTCCACTAGTCAGGGTGGAGACATGAAGATGAAATGATAAATGGCAGTTAGACTTAAGTCTGCCTCCCAGTAGGACTAGTAGGATGCCCCAAATGTCCATAAATATTTCATTAGTTTCTTAGTATATCATTAAAGTAGTACACTCAGCCACAAGCAGAATCACCATCTTGGCTGCATGTCTCAGGGAATAATATTTTTTTAGGAAGAGCCCACTAAAAGCCCCAAGAGCTTCCTCTATTTATTATAATAATATGTCCAAAGCATGATTAAATCCCTAAGAGAATCACAGTGATTAGTTTCACTACTAAAGATTTTACAAATTCAGGGTTGGTGATTTCTATCATATTCCCTTTTAAAATTTCAATTTGTCTAGTGTAGAAGTCAGCGTAATCAGGAGTAAAACAGAAGACTGTTATAAATTTGATCAGCTAGAGACAGCAAATTGAGACCGTTGTTCTATATGTGGTCTCTTCACTAGAACAAATCAGTAAGGTTCTAAGGAACCTGCTTTGCTTTCTAAGTAATCGATAGCTATTGATTAGGCACATGCTTTTATTCCTTTCCTCTAAAAAGCTGAGAACATCAGAACAATTTGCTTGCAAATCGCAAGGCAGCAGTATTAATTTCACTGTATTGTCTCAACTTTTTCATTCTATATCACAGCTTAGCTCATAGGGACCTTGACCTTCTGGCATCACACTTATCCTCTATTTTAATGACATCATGCTCAGAGAACCTACAGATCAGTAAATAGACTATCCAAAGTGTCTTGGCAAGACCCATGTCTGCATGAAAGTCATAGATAAATTGCATGAACCTTGTCCATTCCCTATGTTTTAGGAATCTCCCTCTTTATGAGGCAAATCCACCTTTCACCATAGAAGCTAAAGATCTCAAGTACTTGTTTTCTCAGCCTCCTCTGAAACTAGGGCATTAGCACAAAAACGGAATTCTATCAGTTGGATGCATATGCCCCAGATTTGCAATTAAAAGCTGCCAGTGAGTGAGTGGAAAACAGCAATTGTAGAATCTATTCTGGTCACACAAAAGAACCCTAGTGGAAGCAATATCCTCTTTCCAGCAGCATCTAACGTTCTGTGTTTGTGAGCTCAGCATTATAATCTGCAGAGTAATCAAGTAATCCAGCAGTAGTGGCAATCTCATCTTCACCCCATCAGACCATGAAATAAGTTTAGACATTTCTCCTGGCTGATAGTTTAGACCCACGGTTCTCTGACTCTCCAAACCATTCTGTGAGCTACTCTATATCATTGTAATAAATTCATTTTCTTAAAGTTATCTAAGTTATATCATGTTGCTTAAAACCAAGAGTTCTGCCAATACACCCAATTAGCATTTAGTAAGCATCTTCAATTGGCCTTATCAGACCCTAAAGGAAACTAGATAAATAGGATACAAACTCTGTTAGTGCATATGCTTGTGGGGGAAACTGTGATGGTGTTAGAGTACACACATATATAATAAACCATGGGAGTATACCTAAAATTTTGCTTTTCTTATGCTAATTGTGATTTCTACTTTGTGGATTATTTAAGTAAAATGTTTAATTCCTGAACATTTGGATCTATTTTTAAATAATTTTGGTTACTGATTTCTAATTCAACATCTCAATGGTCAGAAAGCATATTTTATTGTATTTCAGTCTTTGAAATATGTTGAGACTTGCTTTATGTACAACCATATAATTAATTTTGTAATATAGTCTATATATACTTGTTAAAAGTGTGATTTCCATCATTGTTGCATAGAGCGTTTTATATATTTCAAATTGATTGAGTTTGGTATTTGTATTAAAAATCTTCCATGGACTTTTGGCTGGTTGTTCTACCTACTACTGAGAGAGTTGTGTTAAAATCTCCCACAAAGGGTTTCCCTGGTGGCGCAGTGGTTGAGAGTCTGCCTGCCGATGCAGGGGACGCGGGTTCGTGCCCTGGTCCGGGTAGATCCCACATGCCACGGAGCGGCTGGGCCCGTGAGCCATGGCTGCTGAGCCTGCGCGTCCGGAGCCTGTGCTCCACAATGGGAGAGGCCACAACAGTGAGAGGCCCGCGTACCGCAAAAAAAAAAAAAAAACTCCCATGATGATTGTGGATTTACATATTTATTCTTCTTTTCCTGTCAAGTTTTGCTGTATGAATTTTTAAAAACATTATTGTTTGTATGAAATCTTAGATTTATTACATTGTTTTAGAGAATTGATCTTTTAATCATTATGGTATTTGAAACAAATTCTACAGGTAAGCCATTTGAATAAGATAATTTAACAAGGTTGCTGAATCCAAGGTCAGTATTTTTAAAAATCAATTGTATTTGTGCAGACCAACCACAAATAGGATATTCAGAAAACGATGCTCTTGATGGTAATATCTAAAAAGTGAAACACATAAAAATAAATCTAATGAGAGATATGGAGATTTCCATTTGCAAAATTATGAAACACTACGGAGAAAAATTAAAGAATACCTAAATAAAGGGATATACCATGTTCACGGACTGAGGGACTCAACTTATTAGAGAAATCAATACTTCACATATTAATCTCAGTTTCAATATAGGCAAGTCCCATTAATTTGGGTTTTTTTATTTTTGTTTTTGTGTTTGGCTGTTAAATTTGTTGCATATTTGTTTGTTTGGCTTTTGTTTCTTTGTGGAGATTAACAATGGTTTTAAAATCACTGGGAAGTGTGTCCTCCTACAATTTAAAACTGCTACTCTCTTCCTCATTGATGCTTAAAATTTCATATTTAGATATATATTCTATAACTTTACCTTTCTTTGGACCTCTTAAATCTCACTCCTCACACTTCCCTGGGAGAGGCAGCACCTTAAGGCTTGTAAGCCATTTACATTTCAGTACAAGTTTGATATAAGTTTCCTAGAAGAAGTTTTGGTAGGAGGAGGAGAGAACAGAGATAAGAGGCACCTAAAAGGGCAAAGAAAAAAGAAAAGGAGTTCAATAAAGACAACCACAGATTGGAGAAAGACCAGCCTTTTGCTATTTCTCAATCCTTCTTAGAACAGCTCTGTTTATTGACATTCAGAAAAACAGATGACTGCAGTATTTCTGCTTATTGATTTACTTTATATTCCACTATAAGCCACTACCAATCAAGCAGTCATCATCTGCTTAATCCAAGGTTTTATTTATTATTATTATTTTTTATTTATTTTTTTTTATTTGGGGATGCTGAGGACTTATTCTGTTTTTTTTTTTCAATTTTTTTAATTAGTTTCTGCTGTATAACAAAGTGAGTCAGTCATACATATACATCTGTTCCCACATCCCTTCCCTCATGCATCTCCCTCCCTCCCACCCTCCCCATCCCACCCCTCCAGGCGGTCACAAAGCACCGAGATGATCTCCCTGTGCTCTGTGGCTGCTTCCCACTATCTACCTTACGTTTGGTAGTGTATATATGTACATGCCTCTCTTTGGCTTTGTCACAGCTTACCCTTCCCCCTCCCCATATCCTCAAGTCCATTCTCAAGTAGGTCTGTGTCTTTATTCCCGTTTTACCCCTAGGTCCTTCATGACTTTTTTTTTTTTTTAAATTCCGTATATATGTGTTAGCATACGGTATTTGTCTTTCTCTTTCTGACTTACTTCACTCTGTATGACAGACTCTAGGTCTATCCACCTCATTACAAATAGCTCAGTTTCGATTCTTTTTATGGCTGAGTAATATTCCATTGTATATATGTGCCACATCTTCTTTATCCATTCATCCGATGATGGACACTTAGGTTGTTTCCAGCTCCGGGCTATTGTGAATAGAGCTGCAATGAACATTTTGGTACATGTCTCTTTTGGAATTATGGTTTTCTCAGGGTATATGCCTAGTAGTGGGATTGCTGGGTCATATGGTAGTTCTATTTTTAGTTTTTTAAGGAACCTCCATACTGTTCTCCATAGTGGCTGTACCAATTCACATTCCCACCAGCAGTGCAAGAGTGTTCCCTTTTTTCCACACCCTCTCCAGCATTTATTGTTTCTAGATTTCTTGATGATGGCCATTCTGACTGGTGTGAGATGATATCTCATTGTAGTTTTGATTTGCATTTCTCTAATGATTAATGATGTTGAGCATTCTTTCATGTGTTTGTTGGCAGTCTGTATATCTTCTTTGGAGAAATGCCTATTTAAGTCTTCTGCCCATTTTTGGATTGGGTTGTTTGTTTTTTTGCTATTGAGCTGCATGAGCTGTTTATAAATTTTGGAGATTAATCCATTGTCAGTTGCTTCATTTGCAAATATTTTCTCCCATTCTGAGGGTTGTCTTTTGGTCTTGTTTATGGTTTCCTTTGCTGTGCAAAAGCTTTGAAGTTTCATTAGGTCCCATTTATTTATCTTTGTTTTTATTTCCATTTCTCTAGGAGGTGGGTCCAAAAGGATCTTGCTGTGATTTATGTCATAGAGTGTTCTACCTATGTTTTCCTCTAAGAGTTTGATAGTTTCTGGCCTTACATTTAAGTCTTTAATCCCTTTTGAGCTTATTTTTGTGTATGGTGTTAGGGAATGATCTAATCTCAAACTTTTACATGTCCCTGTCCAGTTTTCCCAGCACCACTTCTTGAAGAGGCTGTCCTTTCTCCACTGTACATTCCTGCCTCCTTTATCAAAGATAAGTTGGCCATATGTGCGTGGGTTTATCTCTGGGCTTTCTATCCTGATCCACTGCTCTATCTTTCTGTTTTTATGCCAGTACCACACTGTCTTGATTACTGTAGCTTTGTAGTATAGTCTGAAGTCAGGGAGCCTGATTCCTCCAGCTCCGTTTTTCGTTCTCAAGATTGCTTTGGCTATTCGGGGTCTTTTGTTTTTCCAAACAAATTTTGAAATTTTTTGTTCTAGTTCTGTGAAAAATGCCAGTGGTAGTTTGATAGGGATTGCATTGAATCTGTAGATTACTTTGGGTAGTAGAGTCATTTTCACAATATTGATTCTTCCAATCCAGGAGCATGGTATATCTCTCCATCTATTTGTATCATCTTTAATTTCTTTCATCAGTGTCTTATAATTTTCTGCATACAGGTCTTTTGTCTCCTTAGGTAGGTTTATTCCTAGATATTTTATTCTTTTTGTTGCAATGGTAAATGGGAGTGTTTTCTTGATTTCATTTTCAGATTTTTCATCATTAGTGTACAGGAATGCCAGAGATTTCTGTACATTAATTTTGTATCCTGCTACTTTACCAAATTCATTGATTAGTTCTAGTAGTTTTTCGGTAGCATCTTTAGGATTCTCTATGTATAGTATCATGTCATCTGCAAACAGTGACAGCTTTACTTCTTCTTTTCCAATTTGGATTCCTTTTATTTCCTTTTCTTCTCTGATTGCTGTGGCTAAAACTTCCAAAACTATGTTGAATAAGAGTGGTGAGAGTGGGCAGCCTTGTCTTGTTCCTGATCTTAGTGGAAATGGTTTCAGTTTTTCACCATTGAGGACAATGTTGGCTGTGGGTTTGTCCTATATGGCCTTTATTATGTTGAGGAAAGTTCCCTCTATGCCTACTTTCTGCAGGGTTTTTATCATAAATGTGTGTTGAATTTTGTCGAAAGCTTTCTCTGCATCTATTGAGATGATCATATGGTTTTTCTCCTTCAACTTGTTAATATGGTGTATCACATTGATTGATTTGCGTATATTGAAGAATCCTTGCATTCCTGGAATAAACCCCACTTGATCATGGTGTATGATCCTTTGAATGTGCTGTTGGATTCTGTTTGCTAGTATTTTGTTGAGGATTTTTGCATCTATGTTCATCAGTGATATTGGCCTGTAGTTTTCTTTCTTTGTGACATCCTTGCCTGGTTTTGGTATCAAGGTGATGGTGGCCTCGTAGAATGGGTTTGGGAGTGTTCCTTCCTCTGATATTGTTTGGAAGAGTTTGAGAAGGATGGGTGTTAGCTCTTCTCTAAATGTTTGATAGAATTCGCCTGTGAAGCCATCTGGTCCTGGGCTTTTGTTTGATGGAAGATTTTTAATCACAGTTTCAATTTCAGTGCTTGTGATTGGTCTATTCATATTTTCTATTTCTTCCTGAGTCAGTCTTGGCAGGTTGTGCATTTCTAAGAATTTGTCCATCTCTTCCAGGTTGTCCATTTTATGGGCATAGAGTTGCTTGTAGTAATCTCTCATGATCTTTTGTATTTCTGCAGTGTCACTTGTTACTTCTCCTTTTTCATTTCTAATTCTATTGATTTGAGTCTTCTCCCTTCTTTTCTTGATGAGTCTGGCTAATGGTTTATCAATTTTGTTTATCTTCTCAAAGAACCAGCTTTTAGTTTTATTGATCTTTGCTATCGTTTCCTTCATTTCTTTTTCATTTATTTCTGATCTGATTTTTATGATTTCTTTCCTTCTGCTAACTTTGGGGTGTTTTTGTTCTTCTTTCTCTAATTGCTTTAGGTGCAAGGTTAGGTTGTTTATTCGAGATGTTTCCTGTTTCTTAAGGTGGGATTGTATTGCTATAAACTTCCCTCTTAGAACTGCTTTTGCTGCATCCCATAGGTTTTGGGTCGTCGTGTCTCCACTGTCATTTGTTTCTAGGTATTTTTTAATTTCCTCTTTGATTTCTTCAGTGATCACTTCGTTATTAAGTAGTGTATTGTTTAGCCTCCATGTGTTTGTATTTTTTACAGCTCTTTTCCTGTAATTGATATCTAGTCTCATAGCATTGTGGTCAGAAAAGACACTTGATACAATTTCAATTTTCTTAAATTTACCAATGCTTGATTTGTGACCCAAGATATGATCTATCCTGGAGAATGTTCCATGAGCACTTGAGAAAAATGTGTATTCTGTTGTTTTTGGATGGAATGTCCTATAAATATCAATTAAGTCCATCTTGTTTAATGTAACATTTAAAGCTTGTGTTTCCTTATTTATTTTCATTTTGGAAGATCTGTCCATTGGTGAAAGTGGGGTGTTAAAGTCCCCTACTATGATTGTGTTACTGTCGATTTCTCCTTTTATGGCTGTTAGTATTTGCCTTATGTATTGAGGTGCTCCTATGTTGGGTGCATAAATATTTACAATTGTTATATCTTCTTCTTGGATCGATCCCTTGATCATTATGTAGTGTCCTTCTTTGTCTCTTCTAGTAGTCTTTATTTTAAAGTCTATTTTGTCTGATATAAGAATTGCTACTCCAGCTTTCTTTTGGTTTCCATTTGCATGGAATATCTTTTTCCATCCCCTTACTTTCAGTCTGTATGTGTCTCTAGGTCTGAAGTGGGTCTCTTGTAGACAGCATATAGATGGGTCTTGTTTTTGTATCCATTCAGCCAATCTGTGTCTTTTGGTGGGAGCATTTAGTCCATTTACATTTAAGGTAATTATCGATATGTATGTTCCTATTCCCATTTTCTTAATTGTTTTGGGTTCGTTATTGTAGGTCTTTTCCTTCTGTTGTGTTTCTTGCCTAGAGAAGTTCCTTTAGCATTTGTTGTAAAGCTGGTTTGGTGGTGCTGAACTCTCTCAGCTTTTGCTTGTCTGTAAACGTTTTAATTTCTCCATCAAATCTGAATGAGATCCTTGCTGGGTAGAGTAATCTTGGTTGCAGGTTTTTCTCCTTCATCACTTTAATTATGTCCTGCCACTCCCTTCTGGCTTGTAGAGTTTCTGCTGAGAGATCAGCTGTTATCCTGATGGGGATTCCCTTGTGTGTTATTTGTTGTTTTTGCCTTGCTGCTTTTAATATGATTTCTTTGTGTTTAATTTTTGACAGTTTGATTAATATGTGTCTTGGCGTATTTCTCCTTGGATTTATTCTGTATGGGACTCTCTGTGCCTCCTGGACTTGATTAACTATTTCCTTTCCCATATTAGGGAAGTTTTCAACTATAATCTCTTCAAATATTTTCTCAGTCCCTTTCTTTTTCTCTTCTTCTTCTGGAACCCCTATAATTCGAATATTGGTGTGTTTAATGTTGTCCCAGAGGTCTCTGAGACTGTCCTCTGTTCTTTTCATTCTTTTTTCTTTATTGTGCTCTGCAGCAGTTATTTCCACTATTTTATCTTCCACCTCACTTATCCGTTCTTCTGCCTCAGTTATTCTGCTATTGATCCCATCTAGAGTATTTTTTATTTCATGTATTGTGTTTTTAATCGATGCTTGATTCATCTTTAGTTCTTCTAGGTCCTTGTTAACTGTTTCTTGCATTTTGTCTATTCTATTTCCAAGATTTTGGATCTGGGAAATAGAATCTTGGATCATCTTTACCATCATTATTCTGAATTCTTTTTCAGGTAGACTGCCTATTACCTCTTCATTTGTTAGGTCTGGTGGGTTTTTATCTTGTTCCTTCTCCTGCTGTGTGTTTTTCTGTCTTCTCATTTTTCTTATGTTACTGTGTTTGGGGTCTCCTTTTTGCAGGCTGCAGGTTCGTAGTTCCCGTTGTTTTTGGTGTCTGTCCCCAGTGGCTAAGGTTGGTTTAGTGGGTTGTGTAGGCTTCCTGGTGGAAGGTACTAGTGCCTGTGTTCTGGTGAATGAGGCTGGATCTTGTCTTTCTGGTGGGCAGGTCCACGTCTGGTGGTGTGTTTTGGGGTGTCTGCGGACTTTTTATGATTTTAGGCCACCTCTCTGCTAATGGGTGGCGTTGTGTTCCTGTCTTGCTAGTTGTTTGGCATAGGGTGTCCAGCACTGTAGCTTGCTGGTCGTTGAGTGAAGCTGGGTGCTGGTGTTGAGATGGAGATCTCTGGAAGATTTTCGCCGTTTGATACTATGTGGAGCTGGGAGGTCTCTTGTGGACCAGTGTCCTGAAGTTGGCTCTCCCACCTCAGAGGCACAGCACTGACTCCTGGCTCCTCAATTTGGGATGATTTGTTGTCTATTCAT
The DNA here is from genome assembly GCF_964165515.1 of Mesoplodon bidens. Classification (NCBI taxonomy): domain Eukaryota; kingdom Metazoa; phylum Chordata; class Mammalia; order Artiodactyla; family Ziphiidae; genus Mesoplodon; species Mesoplodon bidens. The sequence goes on from NW_027671346.1 coordinate 311,244, forward strand.
GTATTCCACAGATGCAGGGTACATCAAGTTGATTGTGGAGCTTTAATCCGCTGCTTCTGAGGCTGCTGGGAGAGGTTTCCCTTTCTCTTCTTTGTTCTCACAGCTCCTGGGTCTCAGCTTTGGATTTGGCCCCGCCTCTGCGTGTAGGTCGCCGGAGGGCGTCTGTTCTTCGCTCAGACAGGACAGGGTTAAAGGAGCAGCCTCTTCGGGGACTCTGGCTCACTCAGGCCGGGCGTGAGGGAGGGGCACGGAGTGCGGGGCGAGCCTGCAGCGGCAGAAGTCGGCGTGACGTTGCAGCAGCCCGAGGCGCGCCGTGCGTTCTCCCAGGGAAGCCGCCCCTGGATCCCGGGACCCCGGCAGTGGCGGGCTGCACAGGCTCCCGGAAGGGCGGTGTGGACAGTGACCTGCGCTCGCTCACAGGCTTCTTGGCGGCGGCAGCAGCAGCCCCAGCGTCCCACGCCCGTCACTGGGCTCCGCGCTTTCAGTCGTGACTCGCGCCCGTCTGTGGAGCCCCTTTAAGCAGCGCTCTTAATCCCCTCTCCTCGCGCACCAGGAAACCAAGAGGGAAGAAAAAGTCTCTTGCCTCTTCGGCAGCTCCAGAGTTTTCCCGGACTCCCTGCCGGCTAGCTGTGGCACATTAGCCCCCTTCAGGCTGAGTTCTCGCCGCCAGCCCCAGTCCTCTCCCCGCGCTCTGACCGAAGCCCGAGCCTCAGCTTCCAGCGCCGCCAGCCCTGGCGGGCGAGCAGACAAGCCTATCGGGCGGGTGAGTGCCGCTCGGCACCGATCCTCTGTGCGGGAATCTCTCCGCTTTGCCCTACCCAGGTATGTGGGGAGTTTCTTGCCTTTTGGGAGGTCTGGGGTCTTCTGTCAGCGTTCAGTAGGTGTTCTGTAGGAGTTGTTCCACGTGTAGCTGTATCCAAAGTTTTATTTTAAAATTGTTTTTTATGTTGCTTTTTAAGTTGATATGACATCTGGATTCTAAAACATGACATTCTGTTCTCTTTTGGATACAGGAAAAAATATTTTGATGTTTGAGACTGTATGATTAATTTTCCAAATGGTGGAAAGAGTATTGGATTGAGAACAGAGATTTTAATACTTCTTAATATTTAATATGCAATCATCTATCTTTGGTAAATTGCTTAGCTAAGCAGGCTCATAGTTTTCTCATTTGTAAAATGAAGGGACTAAAATATCTCATGAACAACGTGTTCTCAACCCCTTTAAGGGTACATGACTCTTAGTCACATGTTCATTGGATTACTCCGGAAATTCTTTGTAAGAATAAGACAGTATAATTTTAGATGACACCTTTCTTTTAATAACATCAATTAATTTTTTTCTCAAAAATTTCCAGTTAAGCAGTAGAGATAAATATCTTTTAGATATGGGGATATCAATAAAGTCTGAAGTTTTACTAAGCTTACAGAGTTGAAAGTAAAAGGATAAGTATTGTTAATATCAATATTATCATTTAGAAAATGGTTTTTACATCTTATAGGCTTACTTCAGAAACAAATAATGTTTTAAGTCATCTCCAAATGCTCAAAGGGCAAATAATCTATTCTATATATGACAACCATAAAAACACAATACTTTGATTCCTTAAATATGATTTCTAATTCAAACTTACCCCTCATTTATTATAAAAAAGTTCATTCTTTTGATCTAAATTAATTTACTAAAATAGATATAAATTGTCTGTGCTAGATAATATTTTCAAATGTAACTTCCTTGTCTTACAATACCCTCATTTGAGACAGGAATATAATAGATGCATTATTAAAATGCCTGCTCTTTCTACAATCTAATGGTTTTCAAAATGACGTAGTCAATCAAGAAATACTTATATCAAAAGTTACTGAGACCAGGAACTTCCCTGGTGGTCCAGTGGGTAAGACTCTGTGCTCCCAATGCAGGGGGCCCGGGTTCAATACCTGGTCAGGGAACTAGATCCCGCATGCATGCTGCAACTAAGAGTCCACATGCTTCAACTAAGATTCCGCATGCCATACCTAAGAAGTCTGCATGCCACAACTAAGACCCAGTGCAGCCAAATAAATAAATATTTAAAAAAAAGTTACTGAGACCAGTGGTTTTTAAATTGTAGTTCTTGGAGTTTGGGGATTTTGTCAAGGACACTTATGAGTTTATGAAAGAGTGGAGGATACAAATAATCAAAGCCACACATATTGTGTATTTCATAAAGTTATTGGGATTACATGTAAAATTTTGTTTGAAAGATGGGATATGTTGTATTAAACATTTGGATGTCACTGACTGTACAGACGCTTTTCAAATGTAGATGTTAATAATAATAGTAATAATGCATATTGAGCATTCATGAAATACCAGGCACTGTTTGAGTGCTTAAGAGGCACTAAGTTATTTCATCCTAACATCAATCCAATGATCATTATCTCAATTTTACAGATGTAGAAATCAAGGCACAGAAAAATTAAATTTCTGTCCCAGTTAGTAAATGAAAGAACAATAATCAAACTCAGGCTGTTTAACTCCAGTACGTTCACTCTTAGCCACAACATTAATTCACTTTCTTAGGACCTCCTTAGAATAGAAAAATGGACAATCTTAAAAGTCAGAAAAAAAGAGACAAAATAGACTAAATGAAGTTTCTGATCAGAAACGTAGCAATACAAAAGTGGTATTAAAAATATTCATCTGGTAATTAAAGTAAAATAAATAATAGGAGAACCTAACAACTTTGGGTATTTGGGCTCATTCATTTATTAATGAATGTCAATTGAGCTAGTTATCATCCATTGTGATTAGGCTACATTAATGAATAAAGCATAAAGAAAATTCTGCCCCCTTGGACTTTCTAATGGATCCAGAGACTAGTTACCTTGGCCCAAAGACCTGGCCTAGGAGGATAGCAAGGTGCTTACAGAGTGTTAGTTGAAAAAACATTCAATTTTTTTTCTATCTAAAGGCTATGGCAGAGATAGAAGAATGAGAAAATCAGAAAGCGGGACTAGGTTTGGAGAGAAAAATGATTTTGAATAGCTATCTTTCAAGGAATAGCAAGACATCCATTTATGAATATTTAGAAGGCAATTAGCAATACAAAGTTAGGGCTTTAGTGAGAGTACATTACATGGATACAATAGCCATTTCCCACTGAGGTAATAGCCAATCCAATGACAGGTTTTAGCTGGAAACATAAAATTGAACAAATAGTCTGATAGAGGAGAACCAGCACACAAAATACAGAAGTATGGTGAATACCCAAAATAATGGAATGGGAAAAATCAAAAAGAAGCACTCAAAGTAACAGACTGATTTGCTAAATATGTGAAAAGTGTAACAGGTAGTACATAGACAACACAATTACAGCAAAAAGATAAGAGTCATCTCTGAGGAGCAAAAAAATCAAAAGCAATTGAGATTTTAAGGTAAATGAGACAGAAGAAGAACCTTTGAATTTGGAAATTATAAAGCCATTACTGATGTGGAAAATAAAATCTTGGTGCAATGTGGAATGAAAGCAAGGTGAAAAGAGAACATAAAGAGTTTGTTTATGTCATTTGTTTTGCACATATAATACAAGGAAGGGGAGGAGTAGACCATTAGGAAGAAGGGCATGCTTCATTTTGGTGGTAACTGCATCAAGAACACTACAGGATTTTGAAACCACAAATTAGCTGAGGATTAGAGAAAACTTTACTTAGCTTTGGAAAAGCTGTGCTTCAAATAGCTTACGGAGAGCCCAACTAATTCCTTAGTCTTTCCACTACTATATGCTGCTTCCAATAGAGTAATACAAACCTGTCACTTGTTTTTAATAATGCTTGCTCATTGCCCCCAGCAGTTTTCTCTTAATCTACTATCTTTGACTTCCTTGCCTTAGCTTACAGTAACACTTTAATACAGGGACTATAACAATAATGCTGGACTCATTTATAATTCCATCTCTTCAAACACATTTTCCCACATGAAATGTTCTTAGGATTAAGTAAAAAGAAAGTAAAGTGACAAATAAGAAAACCCTCTTTTAAAAAAGATTTTTTAAAAACCGTTTGCTCTGAAAGGCAGATATGAATCACTGACAGCACACATTTGGGTATTAGCTGGGTGTAATAAAGTTCTCACACTCTTTCACTCAAGCTTTGTTTCAGTCCAATTGTGTCCTCTACAGTTTATTAAGTGAATGATGGTGACTTTAGCTTGAAAGGAATCTGATAAGTCTCTGATACTCAGTCCACACTTTTCAGACACGAGAGCAATATTTGATTCTTTATAAAAATTTCCGACCTATTTAATTTGGGGGAACTCTCTAAGATAAAAGGTAATTAAATTTAACAAGTGGATACATTTGCTTGGCTGTGTGATGACCACTGGAAAAGAAAATAATGTTTTATATAGTCTAATTGTGTCCTTCAATACTGAAAACTATTATTAGTGACAATGTTGAATTTTACCTGAGCCCTCGAATCATGGAAAACAGCAAAAGTTAAGATATCTCTCTGCCCTTTGTGTTGTGGAAAACAGCTTAATCCTAAGAACCACCACAGATGCCTCCTCGTGTTTACCGATGGCAATGCCAGACAAAGATATTCCAAATTGCCATTTTTTTTGTCTCATAAATTATCATCTGAAGTGTTTATTCCTACTAATCAATTGGAACAAACTGCTAATTAATCAAACTGTAAAGTTTCACTCCTTCCTCCAGGCTCCAGAACTCTGACTCACTGTCAGACTGAGTCAACATATAATCTCTCCTAAGAACAGGCTGAGCTCAGGGTAAAATATTCTCTGATCTACCATCCACTCAAGCTACTCTTTTATCCCATTTTCCCACAGCCTACACTTAATACCCTTGTTACTTCCTCTCAAGAGAAGAAAAAGCCCTTTTGATTAACCACTGAGAGGCTTGCAGACCTTAGGGTCACAGCATTCTCCCTAATGCAATAGTTCTCCTCCCCCAATTGCAATAGACCCCTCCTCGCACTTAACCTTTTCAGTAAAGTTTCTCCTTACTATGCTGGTATTGTTTGGTTTTTTTTTTAGTTGACATTGGCAACTGATAGAAGAAGTAAATATTGCGGCATCTGGATATATGTGATAATGGGGGATTGAAAACTCTAAAATTTTTAATTAATTTTTATTGGAGTATAGTTCTTTTACAATGTTGTGTTAGTTTCTTGCTGTACAGCAAAGTGAATCAGTCATACATATACATATATCTGCTCTTTTTTAGATTTCCTTCCCATTTAGGTCACCACAGAGCACTGAGTAGAGTTCCCTGTGATATACAGTAGGTTCTCATTAGTTACCTATCTTACACATAGTAGTTATATATGTCAGTCCCAATCTCCCAATTCATCCCACCCACCCCTTCCCCCCTTGGTAACCGTAAGGTTGTTCTCTACATCTGTGACTCTATTTCTGCTTTGCAAATAAGTTCTTCTCTACCATTTTTCTAGATTCCGCACATAAATGGTACTATACAATATTTGATTTTCTCTGTCTGACTTACTTCACTCTGTATGACAATCTCTAGCTCCAACCATATCTCTGCAAATGGCACTATTTCATTCCTTTTTATGGCTGAGTAATATTCCATTGTATTTATGTACCATATCTTCTTTATCCATTCTTCTGTTGATGGACATTTAGGTTCCTTCCACGTGCTGGCTATTATAAAGAGTGCTGCAGTGAACACTGGGGTGCATTCATCCTTTCGAATTATGGTTTTCTCTGGATATATGTCCAGGAGTGGGATTGCTAGGTCATATGGTAGCTCTATCTTTAGTTTTTTAAGAAACCTCCATACTGTCCTCCATAGTGGCTGTACCAATTTACAGTTCCACCAAGAGTGTTGGAGGGTACCCTTTTCTCCACACCCTCTCCAGCATTTATTGTCTGTAGATTTTTTGATGATGGCCATTCTGACTGGTATGAGGTGATACCTCACTGTCATTTTGATTTGCATTTCTCTAATGCTTAATGATGTTGAACATCTTTTCATGTGTTTGTTGGCCACCTGTATGTCTTCTTTGGAGAAATGTCTATTTAGGTCTCCCACCCATTTTTTGATTGGGTTGTTTGTCTTTTTGATATTGAGCTGAATGAGCTATTTGTATCTTTTGGAGATTAATCCCTTGTCAGTTGTTTGTTTGCAAATATTTTCTCCCATGCTGAGGGTGTCTTTTCATTTTGTTTATGGTTTCCTTTGCTGTGCAAAAGCTTTTAAGTTTCATTAGGTCCCATTTATTTATTTTTGTTTTTATTTTCATTACTCTAGGTGGTGGGTCGAAAAAGATCTTGCTGTGGAAAACTGTAAATATTAAATGATTTGGTTCATTCAGTGAATTATGAGTGTTAATGAATACATTAAACAGTCCACAAAGAGAGAGTCCTTTAAGCATCTGCTGTGTGCTAGGGTTTCCTCTACTAGGCCACAATTAGAAAAATCTGTTTGCTCAAAAAGCACATAGGTCAGTACAGAAGACTAACATAAAACCATCATGAGACGCATTGATAGAAATGTACACAGAGTGCTATGTTTACATTTGATAAAGTCATTTACTATGAGTGCCTAAGGTCTATGGCAGGAAAATAATGTGACAAGAAAAGTTCTATAGTAAAGGTGATATCTGAGAAGACCATCAAAGAATAAACACGACTTTGTCAGATGAACAAACTGTGGAGAATCTGTATTTGGCATTGGGAACAAAGTGATCACAAAAAGCCCAAGTAATACCATGGTTCCTCTGGAGAGCAAAAGTAGTTGGAACTGACTCAACTGTAGCTCACATATGTAAGACAACTGAAGGGGAGCTGGAAAGATGAGCAGATACAAAGCAGCACAGCCTTTTACAACTATGAAAGTTGGGGACTGCACAACTCCAGGGGGTACCATTCATAACAATGTCAATGAGAATGACACATGCTGGAGTTGTGTACAGCCCTGAGCAAGACCTCTGAGCAGGTACCAAATTAGTAGAGTATTTTTATGCCAAGTGTATAAGTTAGGATGCTTTTGGTAGCAAAAAATGGAAACCAAATCTGTCTGTCCTCAACTTTAAGAGGATTTTGGAAAGAACATCAGGGCTCATGTAACAGAGGAGGACCCTATGGGGCCTTCCTAGGACAGACCCCTCCCCCATATCCTCTACTTTAGCTCCTCTCTGAAGTACATAGATCACGGTATTTCATGCACATTTCCTGCTTTACAGATGCTAAAACCCCCACCAAATGGAAGGTTAACTACTTAATGAACATAAGCACATAGCCCCCAGGCCTACTGGAGCCAAAGAATTGATGACCTTAACCCCTGGGACACTGTCCTGTAACCTCACCATCAACCAAACAGAGAACTGTGCACAAGCTGATCACATACCCTGGGACTCCCCTCCCTCACCTTGCCTTTTAAAACACTTTGCTGAAACCCATCAGGAAAATGAGGCTTTTTGAGTACTAGCTGTCCCGGACTCTTTGTATGGCACCTTAAAATAAAAACGGCACTTTCTTTCACCACAACCCAGTATCAGTAGATTGGGTTTACTGCATGTGGATAAGTGGACCCAAGTTTGCTTCAGTGACACTCACAGTACTGCTATGGGGCTTTTGCACAGCAATGGAGACCATAAACAAGATGAAAAGACAACCCTCAGAATGGGAGAAAATATTTGCAAATGAAGCAACTGACAAAGGATTCATCTCCAAAATTTGCAAGTAGCTCACGCAGCTCAATATCAAAAAAACAAACAACCCAATCCAAAAATGGGCAGAAGACCTAAATAGACATTTCTCCAAAGAAGACCTACAGATTGCCAACAAACACATGAAAGGATGCTCAGCATCACTAAGCATTAGAGAAATGCAAATCAAAACCACAGTGAGGTATCACCTCACACCGGTCAGAATGGCCATCATCAAAAAATCTACAGACAATAAATGCTGGAGAGGGTGTGGAGAAAGGGGAACCCTCCTACACTGTTGGTGGGACTGTAAATTGGTATAGCCACTATGGAGAACAGTATGGAGGTTCCTTAAAAAACTAAAAAAGAGAACTACCATACGACCCAGCAATCCCACTACTGGACATATACACTGAGAAAGCCATAATTCAAAAAGAATCACGGACCACAATGTTCATTGCAGGTGTATTTACAATAGCCAGGACATGGAAGCAACCTAAATGTCCATCAACAGATGAATGGATAAAGAAGGTGTGGCACATATATACAATGAAATATTACTCAGCCATAAAAAGAAACGAAATTGAGTTATTTGTAGTGAGGTGGATGGACCTAGAGTCTGTCATACAGAGTGAAGTAAGTCAGAAAGAGAAAAACAAATACTGTATGCTAACACATATACATGGAATCTAAAAAAAAAAAAAGGTTCTGATGAACCTAGGAGCAGGACAGGAATAAACACAAAGACATAGAGAATGGACTTGAGGACACAAGGAAGGGGGAAGGTTAGGCTGGGACAATGTGAGAGAGTAGCATGGACATATATACACTACCAAACATAAAAAAATAGAGAGCTAGTGGGAAGCAGCCGCATAGCACAGGGAGATCAGCTGGGTGCTTTGTGACCACCTAGAGGGGTGGAATAGGGAGGGTGGGAGGGAGATGCAAGAGGGAGGGGATATGGGGATATATGTATACATATAGCTGATTCACTTTGTTATACAGCAGACACTAACACACCATTGTAAAGCAATTATACTCCAATAAAGATGCTTAAAAAAAGAAAAAAGAAAAAGAAAAGAATGGAGGTTTTGTAAAGAAAAGGGAAAAGCCAAAAAGTGCTGGATATAATTGAGGATTTCTGTATTAGAGATTCTGCAGCACTGAAGTACAAGAAAATTGAGTAGGGGGATGAAGATTTAAGAATGTTCAACTTTTTATGAATTTAATTCCTTTCACCTTTTTTTATGAGTAATGGTTACAATTTGAATTCCTTTATAAATTACTTTTGGGTGATTAACTGTGGTTTTTAAAATGCATCTCTGTACAAAGACTCTCTCTGAAATTTATTACGGTGGCCTAAATAAATTAATACATCTTGAAGGTCTTAGTGGTAAATCACCACGTTTAATTCCAAGAGAATTTAAAAGGTAAAGAAAAATTAGTTTCAAAAATATTTTCAACAAGTTGACATTTATGAAAAAATTTGAAAGATGAGCAGCTATGGGCATACCACCTTATTTTACCTGATGAACTAATGAATATAGACTTCACACGTTTCCAAAGTACTGAACTGCCTTTTCTTCTATAGCAATCCTCAACATACACCAGGTTAAAAAAAACTAAGAATCTTAAATCATGATTTCTTCCCTAAAATCCCCTTTCTACTCATTTATAAATCCTCCTTAACATTAATTTTTTCCTATCATATTTCTTAGCCTTGATTATTTCATGTATTTGATGTACAAATGTACTGAACACTAACAATATGTACAAGATACTTTTTTTTAAAGCTACATGTTAGTTGACACTTTTGTGCTTGGCACTGGAAGATACACTGTTGGAGGATTCAGCCCCTGCACTCAATTTTCTCACAGGTTAAAGAAGATTCAGACAGGAAATCCACAATTCAACACTCTGCTATAAAAGATATGAGAAAGGGTTGCCCAGGGGGTTTTGATTGTAAAGAGCAGGAGAAACTATCTTTTCCTGGGTATGGGAGGATTCCTAGAGGAGATGTTACCTGAGAAAAGGAAGATGAAAAGAAATTGCCAGGTGAATAAGGGATATTTTTTAGCTTTTATTTCTCTTCAAACTCACAAAGAAAGGAAAACTCAAAAAAATAAATGAAGGTATATGACTCTCAGAGCTCCTTAGGCTCTTTGGTATCTATATTTGTAGCTGGAGATACATGTGCCACAATTATGTTCTAAGTTAAGGGAGTCTGCGTGTGTCATGCATCAAGCATGTAGCGCAAGCTCATGTTAATAAAAATAGCCATTCAGGCATAATCAAGGTAGAAAAGCAACAACTCACTACATATTCACTGATAACTTTCCTCTAGTCCCCTCTCCTGTGTTCCTTTCACCCACCCAAATGTTTTGGTGTGTAAGCTTTCCTCTCAAGACAATGGAGTCCACAGCATGGCCATCACAAGTTTGAGTGTTGAACAATAGGTGAGATCCCTAGTGAATAATTATACCCAGTTGGAGAAGACTGAACAGTGCTTGGAGCCAGGTGAGAGAAATAGCGTTTGGCTTATCTGCTCTGAAATAATATCTGAAAGACTCAATCCATAAAGTTTCCATATGGTTGAAAGCAAGTTGAAGAGTGAACCCTGGGTCTTAACGTTATGTGTGTGTGTGTTTGTGTGTGTATGTACTGATTCATCAAATGTTAGGGAGAAACATTTTATGATAGAAAGAGCATTGGCCCCAGAGGCATGGGTTTAAAGTTCTATATCTGTCACTCTCTTGCCAGGAGGCTTTTTTAAAAGCTCATTTAATGACTCAGTTAATGCTTTTTTTACATTTGAAAAAGAATGAGGCTTTTTCCAACTTTAACTTTGATGATTTTATGGTCACTTTTATTTGCAGCTTTTTAAGACTCCCCATCTAAATAAACTCTTAGGCTCCATGACGTGTGCCCAACCTAGACATGCCGAAGGGGCTTTGAAATCCTGGCCTGCTTTCAGCCAACTTTATGCATTTATATCAGCTGATTTGTTACTTGATAAAAATGTTCAGGATAATGCAGTCACTTTTTTAAATGCTGTAGAAAAGACCACTTCAGAAACAGATGAGAACAGCCATGATAATGGACCGGAGTCCTGAGGCATTGAGCTGAGAATTCCATCTCCCCCTGCATGAGAGAGGCAGGTCGTTACCCTCTACAGCATCTGAAGTTGGGGATTTGCTCCCTACCCCCCTAAATCTGGCTAACAGCTTCCCATCAGCCTACCATCTGGGAATGAATCTGGACCTGCAGATTTATAGTCTCAGTTGGTACCGTGTCTTAGGATGTGGAGGACAGCTTGCTTTATTTTTCCCTAATGCTGCTTCTTCTCAATCTTAAGAGCTAACTCAAGATTTAGTGAATAATCTATACACACGTTACATGAGCTACTCAGGTTCCCTCCCACATCGTGTCTTCCAGACTGAGGAGTTCTTCCAACCGCCTATTCTCAAACGGAAGTTCCTCCTCTCCCTCGATGGTTTTTGCTTCCCTCTGTATTTTAAGGTGTACTTATCAAAACTTCCTAAGAACTTCTAGGTTCAAACAAGTTTCTATTTTGTCCAAGGGTAAGACAATACCTTTCACTTTGTTTCCAATATCCTTTGTGATAATGTCCAACAAATTTGGTCAGTGTTGGTTTCCTGGTCGTAATCTTAGACTGAACCTTCAGGCAACGGAGTCCTTAGGCTTTCTTCCGCAGTGATAATCAGTTCTCAGGGTCTTCCATCTCATAGAAGAGTTTCAATTATTTTATCTGAACTGTTTCTCCCTGCTCTCATTAGAGCTCCTCTGCTCATTTCAACTCCTCTTCATCCTACTTTGATGATTTTTTTATTACCTGGAAGAACTTAGTTCTGTGCACAAATTTGGAAATTCTCCCATGGTACTTCTTATCTTGATCCCTTGAAAAAAAAGTTAAATAAGGCCGGTTCAATATGCCTTCTTAGGGGTTCCTATTATAAACCCTTTTCCTTCCAGAGAAAAAGATCATTTATCCCAACTCTTCATTTACTCTCTAAGATAATTCTCTCTCCATCTCAAAACATTGTCTCTAATCCCAAGAAAACTCAATTATTTAGCTTTAGTGAGGTGTAATTGATATATAATAAACTGTACACATTTAAAGTAAAATAAATAAATAAACTCTCAACTATTTCTAAACTTCCAAGTATATATAGATAGCTGATTACATGTGACCTCTCACCAATGGGCCTGTTCCACTCAACTAAAGACAACTATGCCGCAGAAATGCACTCAGTCTGTGTAGACTACAGATCTAAATGTCTACCCACTCACGGTGTCATAATATATACTTAATAAAATGCTCTGTAATATTGATGACTGTGGTCTTTAGTGTCCCATGAACCTAAACATGTTGATTAACAGAGTAAAATGTAGATTTCACTGTGTGTTATTTACAGGAGCTTTATTTTTATTAAGGTCATTGCTAGAAAAATATGTTTCTGCTAATAGTATTTATACTATACATCAAAAGTTAAAGTTATGATTTTGGCAAGATCAGACTCCTGATACTCACTTATTTAGTATTGCCCAGTAAATTTTCAATATTAGAATTCTTTATCGATGAAGAATAAAGAATTCATGATACTTTTATTATTCACCTTTTACATTTGTATCCACTAAGAAGCATTTTCACAATACATGCATATGAATATTTGTGGATTATTTTAAGGTATCTTTCACAATGTTAAAATCTCTTTCAAGACCCATTTGCTGTTAAGAGGTCTTACCTCTTTAATAATAGATGATAGATGATTTATTGTCATATTTGCCAATGAAAAGGAAAACCATGGCCTGAATTTGTGATGTCACTCTATGTAGACACTTATGCATGGAAATAACCTGTAGGTGTTACACACACACATATATAGTCCTATATATATAAGTATATATTTTTATATGTATATATTGTGCATACATATGTATGTGTATGTATATGTATATGTGTGTGTATGTACTCAGTTATCTTTCCACCCACCCATATATGCATCCATTGATCTATCCAGCTATCTTCCAACACACAGTACCCCTACAATGATAAAATAGGATCAGAGTTTCATAGAAATATAGAGCCCAAAAGATCCTTAGACATAGTTTAAAAACAAAGAATGTTATTCTTAGAGGTGTAACTCTCCAAGATAGCACCAGGAGAAAGAACTCAGCTGGAACCTAATCCCCATATTCCAATTACAAGTTCAGTTTTCATTCCACCATACCACACTGTCTTTCGCACAGATATCTGTTATACAGATGGATAGATACTGATCCTTAGAAGACAGTGTCAGTGCTGAAACTATTTTCTGTACTGAACACCCTGCTGTCAACTAAATTCTCGTTTGAGTTTTGAAGTTTACTGATGGTTTCTATCAGTCCCAAGCCCTCCTAGGCATTTTTACACATAATCAATATGAGGGGAACTTCCTGTCTGGCATCAATCAGTTCTTTAAACCACAATTATCTCTTAAAATATTGTTCTTAAGTCAGGAAAAATGGATGTTAGTGTCAAACACAGCTTTGCTCACTCTCTCACACACACACATACTCACGCAAATTACAAATAGTATTCGACTGCTCTATATTTCAGGCTATTCAATAACTAGATAAATGAAATATACTTTCTGTCTACATAATTTTTTTTTACTATGCCAAGGCATACACACTAGTTGTTCCCTGCAGTACCTGCCTAATGCAACTAAATTTGCAACAGAGTTAATCACTGGCGCAGCTGAATATTTTAAGAGATTTCTCCTCTAGTAGGAAATTCATCTTTTTTCCAAGAAATGGGCATTTACCCACTCCTTCATCTCCAACTGAAGTAGTTCCGTGATTTCCTTCCTTTCTCTGATTTCCACGCTCCAATTCCCAAAGACAAGCTCATCTCTGATGACCTTTCAGTCTATGAGTATTTGGGGTAGCAGTGGGGGTAGTCCACAGTTAAAATAAAGTTTGTATACAATCACTTTCTATGTTGTTATGAAATTATTCTAAGCTTCTCTAATAATAAACTTACAAAGAAGCCATGCAAATGGTTCAGATGTGCATATGGAGATAACTATTATCTAGAAAGCATCCAGATTTCTTAAAAAGCCAAAAGAAAGAGACTGACTCACTCAGGATATATGGAAATATAAGTGAGGTAGGTGGGCTAGAGTGTATGTCATTATCAATAAAGCCCTAGGAGAAAATCATAATTTGAAAAGATACATGCACCCCAATGTTCACTGTAGCACTATTTACAATAGCCAAGACATGGAAGCAACCTAAATGCCCACCAACAGATGAATGGATAAAGAAGACGTGTCATACACACACACACACACACACACACACACATATACACACACAATGGAATATTACTCAGCCATAAAAAAAGAATGAAATAATGCCATTTGCAGCAACATGTATGGACCTATCATACTAAGTGAAGTAAGCCAGACACAGAAAGACAAATATAGGGGCTTCCCTGGTGGCGCAGTGGTTGAGAGTCCATCTGCCGATGCAGGGGACACGGGTTCATGTCCCGGTCCGGGAGGATCCCACATGCCGCAGAGCGGCTGGGCCCGTGAGCCATGGCCGCTGAGCCTGAGCGTCCAGAGCCTGTGCTCCACGGCGGGAGAGGACACAGCAGTGAGAGGCCCGCGTACCACAAAAAAAAAAAAAGAAAAGAAAGACAAATATAATATGATATCACTTATATGTGGAATCTAAAAAAAATTATACAAATGAACTTATATATGAAATAGAAATAGACCCACAGACATAGAAAACAAACTTATGGTTAGCAAAGGGGAAGGGGGTGAGGGATAAATTAGGAGTTTGGGATTAACATATAAACAAAACTACATATAAAATCGAGGGCTTCCCTGGTGCCGTAGTGGTTGGGAGTCCGCCTGCCGATGCAGGGGACACGGGTTCGTGCCCCAGTCCAGGAGGATCCCACATGCCGCAGAGCGGTTGGGCCCATGAGCCGTGACCACTGAGCCTGCACATCCACAACAGGAGAGGCCACAACAGTGAGAGGCCCACATACTGCAAAAAAATAAAAAAATAAAAATAAAATAAAATCGATAACCAACAAGGACTTCCTGTATAGCATAGGGAACTATATTCAATATTTTGTAATAACCTATAAGGGAAAAGAATATAAAAAAGAATATATATGTGTGTGTATATATATATATATATATATAACTGAATCACTTTGCTGTATACCAGAAACTTATACAATATTGTAAATCAACTATACTTCAAGAAAGAAATTAAATTAAATTAAAACTAAAAAATAAAATAAACCGCTAGATATATTTTTGCATAACTGAATTAAATTCTTAAAACCCCAAAAATGAATGTTTTCACTGAATTTGAGAAATGAAGACTAAATTAAATCTTGGGTTTATAATTAATTTGATTCATAATGGAAGGAAGTTAGAAAATAACATTTATTAAGAACAACACTGTTTAGCAATCCTATATGAAGATATAACACACAAAATATCTCCTATTACTTCCCTGTTAGAAGAGCTCTTTGCTTTAATACTTACACTACAGAGAATTTAATTAGTTCTCAATCAAATATTCTTCAGCCAGTGATTATACAGCAATAAAACATATTTGCATCTGCAAATTCAAGGTAACTTTTATAAGAACACAGTGGTTGGAGAAAATCTTGAGTTACATTCCAAATACATTGGGTAAAACTTCAGATTCCTGTGTAGACATTTTGAAAAGCCTGCAAAGTGTCACAGAAGAGGATGTGCAACTCTGATGTTACTGGGGTTAAGAGAGGCCATGTTACTGCAAAGCAATGTTTGTTAAAACCATATTAATTATTAGGTGATTAGGATATGATGATTTTAAATATCTATATTATAACAATTTTTTGTTTCTTTTGTTTCATTGCATTTCAGGAAATTTGTTGGGGTTGTTGGGCAAACATATAAAACATATTAAAGGTTTCCATTAAAATAATAGGAAATTTTTTCCTGGTTACATTTTAACAAAAACGGCTTCATTTTTACAAATGGATTCCTGACCTTAAGCAGGAGACACCTTTACATATAGTATCACATTTACTTTATTTTACATAG
Source organism: Mesoplodon bidens (assembly GCF_964165515.1). NCBI lineage: Eukaryota > Metazoa > Chordata > Mammalia > Artiodactyla > Ziphiidae > Mesoplodon > Mesoplodon bidens. The sequence continues at coordinate 327,034 of NW_027671346.1, forward strand.
AATGTCACTAAAGTTTACCACAACCCATTTAGTTATCATTGCCTTTTACAAATAATGAAACTTAAACTGAGAGATTAAATAACTTACCCAATGTCACACAGCCCATGAGCGGGGGAGATCAGAATCCAATTCAATAGCCTTTGAAATGTTCACTATATAGTAGGACCATAGTTCAACTAATCAGGTATTTATTGAGTTTCTAACTGTGCATAACATTTGGTGTTAGGCATTAGAGGGGCACATAATGATGCCTACTTCTTGCATCACTACAGTTTACAATCTAGTAGAAGGCAAGTGCACACATTGTTCTATTTAAGAGTCTAAGAGGAAACAGGAAGGTGAAAAATGGCAAATATTTATGCAAACAGGAGTTTTACAGGCCATCTTGAAGGGCAGTGCATTTAATACAGGACTAGAAGGGTACAGATATTACAGAGAGGTTTGATATGAACTAGGGCATAAAGGGTAGGGCATCGCAAGCACAGATTACAATGTGAACAAAGGCATGGAACAAGTGACAGCACATGCAGAGAGATGTAGGTAAGGAAAGCCTGGAAGGTACTGAAGAAAACAAGTATACATGATACTTGTTAAAGGTAGCAAGGATAAGTCAGGGAGACTACTACAGAGGGGCTGTGTAGTAGGAGAGGGAGACGGGGCTCAACTCCTAATATAGTAAGAACAAGTAAGGATATAAAGGCAAGGAGCAGGGTGGTGGTCAGTGGATAGAAAATTACTAAGAGGAAACATCAGGGGTAAGGAGAATTCTGGCTAAACCAATTTGACAGAACTTTTTTCTGTAGTCAGGCTAGGGTGATAAGACATGAAGGGTGAGGGATAAAGAGTTTGATCATATATCAAGGGTAGAGGATTTTTGCTAAACTGACCCACCAGAATTCATGTTAATACTAGTCTAAATGGGCCAAGGACAGAGCCTAAGGTCAGGGACTAGTTAGAAAGAGGACTCAGAGAAGCCTGACTCAAGTTTGGTCAAAGAAGAGTGCTATGGTCTGAATATTTATGTTCCCTCAAAATGTATATGTTGAAATCCTAACCCACCAAATTGGTGGTATTAGGAGGTGGAGCCCTTGGAAGGTGATTAGGTCATGAGGGTGGCACCCTCATGAATGGGATTAATGCCTTTTATTTCATATTTTTTGTGACTATTATTATTATTTTCATTGAAATATAGTTGGTATACAATATAAGCTACAGCTGTACAATATAGTCATTTGCGATTTTTAAAGGCTATACTCCATTTATAGTTATCATAAAATATTAGCTATAGTCCCTGTGCTGTACAGTATATCCTTGTAGCTTATTTTATACATAATAGTTTGTACCTCTTAATCCCCTACCCTCTCCCCTTCCCTCTCCCCACAGGTAACCACCAGTCTGTTCACCTCATCTGTAAGTCTGTTTCTTTCTCGTTATATTCACTTGTTGGTTGTATTTTTTAGATTCCACAAATTCCTTCATGAATGGGATCAATGTCTTTTAAAAGAGGCTCCAGAGAGCTCACTAGCCCCCTTCCACCACGTGAGGACACAGCAAGAAGGTTCTGGCTATGAATCAGGAAGAGGGCTTTCACCAGAATGAGACCATGCTGCTATCTTGATCTTGGACTTCAGGCCTCCATAACATTACAAAATAAAGTTCTGTTGTTTATAAGCTACCCAGTCTGTGGCATTTTGTTACAGCAGCCAGAATGAAAAAAGATGGAGAGAGAATCTTTGCCAGAGGCCCTTCCTTCCTCCCTTCCTCCCTCTGGCCTTTCTTCCTTACTTTACTTTTTTCACTCTCCAACGCATATTCATTTAGTATCTACTTTAAGGAACTGAATAGATGGAAAACACAGGTTGAGCTCTAAAGATCACTATTCTTATAGTATACAGTTTATTGGAGGAAGAGATAAGCGTCTGTGACAGAGCATGACATGCACAATTTTATTTTAGATAAACTGGTCAGGAAGACCTTTCCATGGAAGTGACATTTAAACTGAAGTTTGAAAGATGAAAATGTAGTAATGTTGGCAAATCTAGAGTGATTTTTGTAAGGACTTACTACACATTTTACTTTATTCTCTATGCAATAAGTTGTCAAATGTGTTTGAAGATAGAGGATGCATTCTAATAGTGTGGATAAGAGCTTGCATTTAGCCTGAATATTAAAGAGGCCCCAGGAAACCCGACCATAAGGAAACCCAAACTCTGCTCCCAATACAAATGCTACTTTTTAAAGAACTTTCACCCTTTGGTCAACCTACTGTCCATTGAATTTGTTGAGGTTTGTGGATATTAAGACTTAAGCAAGAGAGGTAACTTGATTATAGTACAGTAGTTTGAATTTAAGCAAAATGGTATGCCTGAAATGTAGGGGCCTTTTTGTAATGTAATTTGAAAATGTGGTGAGTTTCTTTGAATAGGCAACCCAGACTGACCATTCAGTGACTCTCCATAAGAGCGACTACAACACCCAATTAGCACCATAAAAGGGAGAGTCGACATGACAGAGATGTGAGGTGACCATTTTTACCCACACCACACGCTGCCATTGTGGTTACACCTACTGGTGTAAATACTTGGTGAAAGAGGCAGTGCACCTCCCTGTGACTGCAGGCTACTGAACAAAATCACCAACCTCCCTTCAATAGGAGCATATAAAATTCTAGGCCTGGAGAAGAACAAGTAATAAAGTAACTATTTACTCTCCCTGAGTTCATTATCCTCTTCTCTTCTCCCTACTGGGTCGAAGGAAGGCAGAAGATAGCATTAAAGCTCATTTTCAGGGTCTGCATGTTCAGTTGTACAGGTGGTGCACTGCAAATTTATAGGAGTGTCATTCACTTTCTTCTTTACATGAATGGTGCCCCCTGGGAATTTTAGAGTGCACAACCTGTGAATCTGTATACAGCAGGCCTGCTTAATTTGGTTTTGCTCATATATTGTGAGCTTTTGTGTTGCTTATTCATTTTGTGTTCTCTGTGTTCATTTGTTTTGAGAAAAAACCTGATATCCGTTTCATCCTTGGAACCGTAAAATTCATCTTTAAATATATCTATATAGGTAACAAACAGAATATTATTTATGTATATGTAAGTTTATTTATTTATTACAATAATCTAGGATGTAAGACTTTACAAATAAACAAATGTGCGGAAATATGAACTAACTTGTTTGTGAATCACAGACCTGGAGCATGCCTCAGAGAAAGTATGTAAAATGGCTCAAAACTAGAGAAAGCATAGAAGCAAACTATCCACTGACACGGCACTAATAGAAAAGCTATCAGAAGTCTAAATCTGAGCAGAACCGGGAAGAAAGGAAATCATAAGAGGGATGAGACCTTGCTAAATAAATACATTTTTATTTCCATAATTAGAGGTAAGCATAAGGAAGAGATGAAACTAATTCCTAGTGTCAAGCCTATGTAAGTGGAAAGGGTGTGATTTCAATTAACAAGAATTTCGTGTTTAGATTCAAAACAAGTATTTGTGTCAAAGAACCAATTCCAGTAGATTCCATGAGACATGCATATTTAGATTCATTTTTCTGCATCAATGCTTTCAAGCTTTTAACCCATCCTTCTGGTGGGAAAGAAAAAGACATAAATATATGAAATATCTTATCAAGCTTTAATTATGTTTACTGCTTGATTTAAAATTACTCTTTATTAAGTTAAAACGAAGATATTCTAGACTAACTCCAAAGCAGAATTGAAATGGCACACGAAAATGATCAAACATGATTCAAGCATCTCATTTAACTGAGATTTTACTACGTTTGTGTAATGATGTCTGATATTGTGTTTTCATTAAACATAGCAGAGTAGAGCGAAACAGGGAGAGTCATCCTATAGACCTTGTTTGAATCTAAACATATTATCTATTACTGTAACTTTGAGAAAATCACTTAATTTGCATCAGCCTCCATGCCTTTATCTCTGAGAATAGTAATACCTATCTTGCATGGGGCTTGAGATCAAATAAGTTAAAACACAAGCAGAGTGTCTAGCAATTACAGTTGCTCAGTAAATAGCTCTTAATATTACCAATGGTCTCTGATGTGGGAAAACTATTACATAATAAAAAGATCCTTAATCGGGTATCTTTAAAATCAGGCTGAATGCAAAGAACTTCAGATTTTATGTCCTCCCTTTTTTTATTTTTACCCAGAGAATAATGCAATTCAGAAAACAGAGGGAGAGATTAATTTCCACTTCAACTGAAAAGTCATCATTATAAGAGTTTTTTCATCATGTGCTATAGTACATTAAATATAACCATAAAATCTTTGTTACCTCTCTATTGAAAGGTAGAATATGGTGTCCCACTTCTTGAATATGGGCTGATCCAGTGGCTTATTCAATCAACAGAATGCAAGAGAAAAGGTGTTCTTGCACTTGTGAGGTTAAGTCATAGGAAGACTTACAGATTCCAGCCAAGTCTCTTGAGGTGTTTGCTTTGGGTGAAGCCACTCACTATGTAAGAGTTCAACTACTTTGAGATATCCAGGTTGCTAAGACTCCAAAACTACACCAAGAAATTTCATGGAGAAAGACAGAGACAGAGAGAAAACCAGCCCCAGATTTTTCAGCCTGTGCAGCCCAACTCAAGTCCCAGATTTGTGAATAAAGATGCCATCTTGGTTGGACATTTCAGCACCAAAAGATGTGACTCAAAGAAAACTTAGCCAGAACCAAGGCCCCAGACATATGACACCAGTCAAGTTGTCTAATCTATCTCCAATCATTCAAACCACCACAGCTGAGGCCCAGTCATGATGGAGCAGAGATGAGCCATCCCCAGTATTCTTTATCTTTATTCTTAGCTCACAAAGTCCTGACTATAACAACATGGTTTCTATTGTATCTACCACTGCGTTTTGGAATGGTTTGTTATACTGCAATAGGTATCTGGAATATATGTCTTGATCATTTCTTACAGTTCTAAAGCCACGGAACTCCTTTTACCCATATTCAGGGAGAATGCTATCTCTTGCTTAGTTTCAGTCTCGCTTTGAGTCATAGAATCTGTTCAGAAGCTTCCTTGGACAGAGTCAGTAAAAGAAAACTCTTGATTACAAAACTCCATTATTACAACCAGGATAAAAGAACAGCCAAATCTGCTCACACACACCCCATTTTTTCACCACATCATAAACAATGGATTGGCCAAATTTTTAAGTGCTTGACTCTGTTTGAAAGTAAGCAGCTTTCCATCTTCAACCTCTTCCCCTCCAACTCAACTTAGAGTGATGCTCTAGTCAACCTCCGGACTTTCTGATGCACCTCCCATCTCTGAAATGAGAAGTGAAGAAAAAACATCTTCAGAAGACTTCTGATATCAAGACAAGGGATAGAACAAAGGCCAAAGCAGCAATATTGCCATCCAGAGGAAAAACTACTGAACCTACACTGCAATACTCAGAAGGAAAGTCAAGACATGAGAGAACTAAGTGTAAAGCACAGCTATATTGGTGGCTTCTATTTAAATAATCAAGGTCAATAAGTAGGTCTCTGGGATGATGATCCCTATACCCTGTTACTTGCACCAGAATTGGGACATAACCAGGAACAAATAGTTCAGGAAGCTAGAGTCATTGACACTGAGAGCCAACTACAGGGAACACCAAACATCCGGGGCTATTAGTTCATGTGCTTCTGTACCTAAATTTGGAATGACTGTAAGACTTTCTGAATCTTCAGGTAACTTGCATACTATTCTAATCATAAGCAATCATGCTCCCTCTTAAGCTAAACCATACACCTTCAGAATCAGGTGTTACTTCTTATTGGTACCACTGTCCACTAAGCAAAGACAGAAATACAGAAAGTACAGAAGTACTCCTGACCCCTGCCTTTCCCTCATATATTCCCCCTCCCCACTTTTCCATCTGTCCCATATATTACTAGGTTTAATCAGTTCTGCTGCCTAGAGATCTGTTAAAGTCCTTCATTTTAATCATATTCCTTTGCCCTGATTCAGATCCTTGTCATCACTAGCCTAGGCTGCCCTCTATCTATTTCTGACCCTCCCATCTGAACTGTTGCCCTTCATATTCATCCTCAATACTGCTATCAATATTATTTCTAAATTGCAAATTTGACCATCAACTGTCTAAAGACTTCAACATCTTTCCATTGCACTCATGATAAAGTCCAACTTCTAAACATGTCATAAAGGTCTCCATTTTTTGGCCTTGCTCTGCCAATTTAACTAATGTCTTTTTTTAGTAATTAAAATCTACTATCCTTGTTGTTTTACGAGTGTTAGCAGTTGCTGTTCTCACTTTTGAAAATATTTCCCCCTTTCATTCACTTAGAAAACTCCTATTCATCCTTTCAAACCCAAAGGCAGTGAAACCGATTTTCTCTCTCACTCAAATCACTTTCTCCTCAAAACTGTAATTTTACCTCTGTGTAGCTCAATTGTTTGTTATACTCTAATGACAACAGATTCTTAAATATACTCATCTTTGTATCTTAATATCTGATAATATGACTGACATTTAACAAACGCTAAACATACTTGACACTTGAATTGATTGAATTGAATTAAACTGAATCAATCACTCTCAAGAACACTAACGATTGTTAGGGTTTCCTGCATCAAGAGTACAAATCACGCTGAATTTTCATAATACTGCTAGTTTTGATTGAGGCACAGCAAACAAGTTTACAACGGATTTCCCCTGTGAAAAGAATAACTTCAGTAAAAGATAACAAATACACTCAGAAGTCCATAAAGGAGGCAGGGTAGTCTAGGGGATTCTGTTCTCATCCAAAGACGTGCTGAGATTTGATTCAGAGGGGAAAGATTGATTTTTCTAGCTTAAGTTAAACGAGGCATGGAACAAATGTCAAAATCAGGACATAGACTTAGATTCTTCACTGTCACACCAGTAAAGTTACCATCCTTCCATCTCCTTGAGAACAAACAAGAAAGCCTGCTGTGGACCGTGAACAAAACAACAACTGTGAATTTACACAGCTCCTTAAACTTCTAAGCTGTGTACTGAGAGTGAATTAGAGGTCTCCTCCAGATAGCATTGCAAATGAGCGTTATTTTATTTTCACCAAGCCTTTCAGGTGATACATGCGACAAAATCAGCAAAGTCAGTACTCACTGTGGCAGACAAAGTAACTATTATGTATCTGTCCTAAAAGTTCCTGTGATGTTCTGGCTAGTTTTGCTTAAGTACTATTTATAATATTTATGAGAAAGGAGGACAAAAATGAACGTGATGCTTTTGTGGAGAAGGAATTCCCTGGCTGAGCAGAAAAGCCTGCCAAAGTTTTGGTGTTTCTTGTTTGTTTGAAACAAGACTGAAGGACCATATAATGCAAGATGAAGCCATTAACAGTTAAAAGGGAGAGGACACACTAAAGAGACTCAGCCAGGGCCCTGGTAAATTATCAAAAATTGTGGGCTTTCTTAGTGAGAGTCTAGGATTTGAGAAATTCATGAGGAGAAAAGGCGGAGGTCCCTGGGCACCTGAAAATGAGAATTGCTGCATTGAACTAGGCTGACTTTGGCATGGCATTTTGAAGAAGGCAGTCCTATGGAATGTAACGAATAAATAGAGTATATCAGAGCCTGAAAACGCCTCCTGAAAACCTGAGAATAGGCTCATGTGGGTGAAACGAGGTGAAGCACGGTGCTTGGTACACTATAAACCCTCAGTAACATTGGCTGGTTTTGAATGAAATGAAACCTAACCTGAATCCAGTCCCTACTCGGTAACAGCGGGGAAGATAATGGGTGCCTAGGCAACGTCTAGCAAGTTCTGGGCTCGAGGCGGCTCCCAACTGTTGCGTCACCAGGGGCCACAGAACTGAGTCGGGAAGGGAGAAGGGAGGAATCTGTGCGGAGGGTCATCCGACTGAGTCGGAACCGGACACTCTGGCAGGAAGTAGAAAGCGAAGAAAACGAAACGACCATTGGTGAATTTCAACGCCACGTCGTGAATTTCAGATAATTTTCCACTTGTTTATTAAGGTGTAAACCTCGGATTCCAACGATGAAGGAGATGGAGTTTCGGCCCAACACATAAGTCAAACGGACCGATTGGTTCGGGAAGATTTCTCCAGGTTCGTAAATAATCTGAGTGAAGAAGATTACGAATTTATGAGAGACAACAATCTTCTAGGCATTCCAGGTGAAAGTACGGAAGAAGAGTTGCTGAGAAGACTTCAGCTAATTAAAGAAAACGCACCACAAGACTCAGATGAAAATACAGGTATATTTTGCTTTTGGAGGGAATAGGATGGGATGAATAAGGAACTTCATAATAGGAAATAGTAACTTCATAATAGGAAATAGTAAATTATACAGAAGTGACTTACATTCATTTGGTAAGTAACTTCTCATAAAAAGAACTGGCATTTACTTGATTTTTGGTGAGCATGTCAAGGTCTGTTTGTTTGTTTTCCTGATTCACATTTGGGTTGTTTTAATTGGGAAACAGTGCAAAGTAGCCTATTTGTATTTTTCTTGGTTTTCTACCTCAACTGAAAGTCCCTCCTACTTCCTGAATTATTTTTTCTACATAGACATGTAAAAAAAGCAAACAGAAATATTCTCCACTGGGGACAATTGTGCTCTCTTCAACACCTGGGGACATTTGACAATGGCTAGAGATATTTTTGGTTGTCACAGGGGAGGCATGGGTGTTACTAGCATCTAGTGGGCAGAGGCCAGGGATGCTGCCAAAGATCCCACAATGCACAGGATAGCTCCCCAAAACAAAGAATTGTCCAGCACCAAAATGTCAGTAGTGCTAAGGCTGAGAAACCCTGCTCGGACCTCAGGTCTGGTGCCTTCCCTTCCAGTGTGAAGTAGAGGATTTTGCTGTCTAATGAAGAGGATACTATAATACTTTGGCTCTTGAATATGGTCTTATAGGTACCATGCTAGGTTCAGTCTATTCATTTGATCTGACCTTCAATTTAATGTCAATTAAATATCTTGGTAACATTAAGAAGTATTCAAAATGCAAACACTTTTAAACCTATAAAACTTGTTTATGTTTGGGCAATAACCTTATATTTTAAAACAGCTTATCTATTATCAAAAGCACATAAGTGAAGAGCCTAGAAGTAGTCATGTTGGAGACTAATGAAAATTAGACAATAATGTAAATTGAACTAAACTACTAGCATTGTACCTTAACTGGTGTTTACCTTGTTTAATTGCATTAGTGTTTTGACAGTGGACTGAAAAAAAAGTCTCTTGACATTCCTCCCACAGTGGTACACAGGGCTGTGTATATGATGAAATACTGAAACATAGACTTCCTCCGGATTCCCTTTTTAAAAAATTCTCTAAGTTTATCTAGGATTAGCTCACTCTTTTTGGATGGAATCGAAACTTTTCTACCTTTACTTATAAATCTACACAGTGCAGTTTATAAAATATTAACTCTATAAATGTGAAATCAGTTGAAAACATCTGAGTATTTAAGTTCTCATTTTTTGTTTATTTTTGAAACAAAGTTTCAGAGTGCTATTTTATGATGGTTCTAATTTTGGTGGTTCTTTTATGCACCCTCCACATTTTTTTTGTTAACAGACAGAGGAGACTCTTCAGATGACGTGTCTAGTAGTGACTCTCTAATAGACTGGCTTAACTGTTCTGGACAAACTGAAAATATGACAAGTGGACAAAGAGAAAACCAATCTTGGAGAGAAGAGAGCCTAATTAATCCTAAAAGTGATCAGTTCATATTCAGTTTAGAAATAAATGTTAACCTTGATAATGGGAGTCCAAATCTAGAGAATGAATATGTAGCATCTGCAAGACTTCCCAGAAGAGAAAATATGGAAGACAGCCAAAGGCAAGTGGAAAGTCCACAATCTGAATCAATATTTACAAGACCATCTATGTCTGAACAAGATACAACTGAAACATTAATGGAATTCCCACCTACCACAAGTCAGAGAAGAGCAAGAAGTAGGAGCCCAGAGTATTGGAGAACCAGAGCAAGAATTGAAAGTTGGTCGCCTCCACGTTCACTTAGGGAAATTGTACAAAGACTTAATCATAGTATACCCTCTCAGAATTTTGAGCAGCCTCTGCTAAGTGAGAATGCGAGATTTTCTAGAACTGAGCACCAAGAAATATTGACACAGCAAATGACTGGATTTGAGTTGCAAAATAGCGGTCTTATTGAAACTTCTAGAACAAGGAATGCCGTTCATGGAGAAAATTCTCCAGATACAACCAGCAGTGGTGAATCTTGGGGAATGAGGGAAATATATCCAACCATACCCTTCAATCTTGAAGTAGGACAAGTTCATTCTGGAGCATATTCTCAGAGAGACAGCAGAGCTAGTAGAACTCAGTTAACATCTGAGACACCAAACAACACTGTCACTTCTGAAAGTGAACGAGGACTGAGGCATATGTATTCACATTCTGAGCAGGCAGGTGTGAGAGCTTATGTCAATACCATTAGAAATCCCGTTTGCAGAACTTTAAATACTAGATTAAATGATACAACATCTGTTCCAATTCAGAGCACGTTAAGGCAGACAATGGCAGAATTTAGTAACTCAAGTAAACTTATGGACAGTGACAGTAATTTAGAGCATAGTGTCTCACCTCCAAGTCAAAACATGGAATGGCTAGAGTCACCTAATGGTAGTAGTAGTGGTACATTTGGTTCTGATTCAAATGCTAGCTATGATACCCATTCAAGTTCCACAATGATTTGCCATTCAAGCCACAATTGTATGTCTAGTTCCAGTTCTAGTCCTATTCCCGGTTCATGCTCAAGTGATGAAAATTCAGGAATTAGCTCACTGATGTTTGAAGGCAGTGAAGAGACAAACTTATCATCAGACTTATCATTAGAGACCAGCCAAGGGGGTAGACAAATTATCCTTGACAGTAATTTAGAGCATAGTGTCTCACCTCCAAGTCAAAACATGGAATGGCTAGAGTCATCTAATGGTAGTAGTAGTGGTATATTTGGTTCTGATTCAAATGCTAGCTATGATACCCATTCAAGTTCCACACTGATTTGTCATTCACGCCCCAATTGTATGTCTAGTTCCAGTTCTAGTCCTATTCCCGGTTCCAGCTCAAGTGATGAAAATTCAGGAATTAGCTCACTGATGTTTGAAGGCAGTGAAGAAACAAACTTATCATCAGACTTATCATCAGAGACCAGCCAAGGGGGTCGACAAATTATCCTAGACAATAATTTAGAGCATAGTGTCTCACCTCCAAGTCAAAACATGGGATGGCTAGAGTCACCTAATGGTAGTAGTAGTGGTATATTTGGTTCTGATTCAAATGCTAGCTATGATACCCATTCAAGTTCCACAATGATTTGTCATTCAAGCCACAATTGTATGTCTAGTTCCAGTTCCAGCTCATGTGATGAAAACTCAGGAATTAGCTCACTGATGTTTGAAGGCAGTGAAGAAACAAACTTATCATCAGACTTATCATCAGAGACCAGCCAAGGGGGTAGACAAATTATCCTTGACAGTAATTTAGAGCATAGTGTCTCACCTCCAAGTCAAAACATGGAATGGCTAGAGTCACCTAATGGTAGTAGTAGTGGTACATTTGGTTCTGATTCAAATGCTAGCTATGATACCCATTCAAGTTCCACACTGATTTGTCATTCACGCCCCAATTGTATGTCTAGTTCCAGTTCTAGTCCTATTTCCGGTTCCAGCTCAAGTGATGAAAATTCAGGAATTAGCTCACTGATGTTTGAAGGCAGTGAAGAAACAAACTTATCATCAGAGACCAGCCAAGGGGGTAGACAAATTATCCTTGAGAGTAATTTAGAGCATAGTGTCTCACCTCCAAGTCAAAACATGGAATGGCTAGAGTCATCTAATGGTAGTAGTAGTGGTATATTTGGTTTTGATTCAAATGCTAGCTATGATACCCATTCAAGTTCCACACTGATTTGTCATTCACGCCCCAATTGTATGTCTAGTTCCAGTTCTAGTCCTATTTCCGGTTCCAGCTCAAGTGATGAAAATTCAGGAATTAGCTCACTGATGTTTGAAGGCAGTGAAGAAACAAACTTATCATCAGACTTATCATCAGAGACCAGCCAAGGGGGTCGACAAATTATCCTTGACAATAATTTAGAGCATAGTGTCTCACCTCCAAGTCAAAACATGGAATGGCTAGAGTCATCTAATGGTAGTAGTAGTGGTATATTTGGTTCTGATTCAAATGCTAGCTATGATACCCATTCAAGTTCCACAATGATTTGTCATTCAAGCCACAATTGTATGTCTAGCTCCAGTTCCAGCTCAAGTGATGAAAATTCAGGAATTAGCTCACTGATGTTTGAAGGCAGTGAAGAAACAAACTTATCATCAGACTTATCATCAGAGACCAGCCAAGGGGGTAGACAAATTATCCTTGACAGTAATTTAGAGCATAGTGTCTCACCTCCAAGTCAAAACATGGAATGGTTAGAGTCATCTAATGGTAGTAGTAGTGGTATATTTGGTTCTGATTCAAATGCTAGCTATGATACCCATTCAAGTTCCACACTGATTTGTCATTCACGCCCCAATTGTATGTCTAGTTCCAGTTCTAGTCCTATTTCCGGTTCCAGCTCAAGTGATGAAAATTCAGGAATTAGCTCACTGATGTTTGAAGGCAGTGAAGAAACAAACTTATCATCAGACTTATCATCAGAGACCAGCCAAGGGGGTAGACAAATTATCCTAATAATATCTGATGAAAGTGACTCTGGGTCCTCCCATAATATGCAACAGTTTTTCCTCTTAAATGAAGATGATCTATACCAAACTACAGGACTCACCAAAGCACAGATTGACAATTTGGCTGTAAGATCTTTTGGTGAAAATGATGCACTAAAAGCCTGTAGCATTTGCCTTACAGAGTACACAGAAAACAGCAAGCTTCGCATACTACCTTGCTCCCATGAATATCACATTCACTGCATTGATCGCTGGCTGTCTGAGAACTCTACCTGTCCGATTTGTCGTAGGCAAGTAGTGGATTCCAATGAGAGTGAAAATCCTGATTGAGATCTGAATTCTCAGCTATATAAAGTGTTATAGGGCTTCCCTGGTGGCGCAGGGCTTGAGCGTCGTCCTGCCGACACAGGGGACTGACAATAAAAATTAATTTCACACCACAGCAGTTCACTGAATTTCAATAAAAACTTAGCATGTGCACTAGGTTGGGATGTTCCTGATTCCATGGGAGAAATGTCTTAATATGATAAAATGAATCTAGATAGATCCTAGTAGTATTATTTCATCATGTAAATCCCAGACATCTCTTAGCCCTGTTCAATCCTTGTTGTGCATGCAAAGAAACAGAAACCCAACCAAATATCAATAATTAAGAAGCCATTTAAGACTACATTAGAGTCATTCACATAAAGAAGTCATGTTACATTCCTAGAATGCCATAAAAAGCTTTGAAACCCTTCTCTTCCTATCTATCTCCACAGCAGTTTATCCCACCTCCCTAACACTACCTTAACGTTTCGCCTATTCCCCACTACCAATGTATCAGTCAGTTCTAGCTAAAAACTGATGGCACACTTTAAAAGAGTGAAGGAATAGCATTTAATGAAGAGACTAAAGTGTGTAAAGAATGAAGGGAAACCAAGAGATGATGAAGTACCCTGAGGCTAGCAGCTGTGAGAAGCCAGTATTATAACCACTAGGTTTGAAGGGGCATAGAGAGATAGCAGTTCCTGCAACCCAGAATGTCGTCGAGTTATAGGAGAAGCCCACCCAACAAGAGATGTAACCTTAGAAAATGGCATCCACTGCCAACCTAAAGTTTGGAAGGGGGCAGATCATGGAAATAAATACCCTTGCCTTCTTTCCTCCTGACTTCTAATCACTTATCAGTAGTTCATATTAACAAAACCCAACCTGAAGACACAGAGAGACTGGTCCATGAAGCTGATAAAGATCAGCCTCCTGGAATCACGAAGCAGGGTTAAGAAGGATGGCGAGTAGATCCGGTAAGCAAATCAGAGACCATCTACCACAACCAGCATTCCCAACTCTCTTCAAACCCAGCCTGTGTATGCTTTCTGGCCTCTTCCGCTTCCGCTTGTTCTCTATTCCACTCTATGACTCAGCTCTTTAACAACCCTCTCTAATTTCCTTTCATTTACTCAGATCTTGTGTTTTTAAAAGTGATAAGATGACAAAGCCTTAGAACTTAATTACCTTTCTCTTAAACATGTCACACTTTGATTTGCTGTGATTGTAAACAACTAAGGATAAAGGGCAGTTATAGGTATGTCTTTAATTTTTGCTTCTTCAATATATTCGAGCTTCAATTTCTTTCTATATATGTTTAGTTCATATAATTAATTTTTAAAACAGATTCTGATTTCTTATAAAGGGTTTTATGGTTTATATATGACTCTTAATCATATGATTAAGAGTGAATTCATGTGAATGATCCAAAGTAGCCAATTGCTGCTTGGAGCCTCACAAGCTGCAATATGAAAGCCTTAAAGGTAAAACTTGGCTTCAAGAAACATGTCTACATAGTTCAATTATAACTGTCCCCAGAAAAACCATCACCCAAAACCCCGAGTATTTGAAATCAAAATTTAGGTCATGCTTCCTTCCAACCTAAACATAGTGAAGGATTTTTCTCCTAATTCAGCCTGAAGACTATTTTTGGGGGATGAATTGGCCAGTCCAGAAAATTTTGCTTAAATTTTTCAATCCTGGTATAGGTGAGAGTACATTGTATTATAACCTAAAGCAATAATCAGAAATTTTGTGCAATGTGCAACCTATACAAATGTAGGCAGTGTTAAGTATACACCTTCTCTAAAAAGTTAAAGTCAGAAACATCACTGACCTTTCTTTTCTATGTGAATTGCTGGCAGCCACAGTATTTGCACATAACTACAACGTATAAATGGGGAGTGGTGGCGAAGTTTTTGAAAACATCTTTGAGGTAGCATATTTTTCACACAGAAGATATCTGCATGGCCAGAAATGAAGGCTTGGCTCAAACCTCTGAAATTTACATTAACTTCTGAAAGTTGTTTGAATAGTCTGATTTTTAGGAAGTATTTTTGATATCAGATATACTTCATTTAAAGTGAGTAGAATAATTATAACAGTACTTGACTTTCATGCTATCCTAACAGATTAAAACCTTCCAAAGGATGATAATTGCTTAATTAATGCTTCAGTACATTCACATGCACCTTCTGTGGTCGAGAGAATTCTAAGATGATGCCCAATGATCTTTGTAGGAGCCCCTCCCCTTGAGTATGAGACCTGTGAATGTGATGGAATATCATTCCCATTATTAGATTATGATATATAGCACAGTTGATTGGGAGCTTATCCAGAGTGAGCCTGACCTAATCAGGTGAGCACTTAAAAGGCACACAGAGGACTTCTAATCCAGATAAGATGGTTTATACTTCCCTCTCCCTGCTCCCCCTTTATACACACAACTATATATCCTGGAAATAATATGAGACAACCAAAGGAGATCTCTGAAAGGTCTAGAGAAGGTGAATTGCCTAGGGACCCTCAGAATGGATGAACAGCCTCATGGCAGGGCACCTTATGACCCTCTACCAACAAAAAAATGTGATCCAGGCCCAGCATTTCCTAACTCCCAACTTAGTAACAGGAAGTGGCTCAAAGAGGCTCTTCCTCCATCACATCAAATGGGAATCCCCCAAACACCAGGCGAGCCTTGCAGAACCTGCAAGGACGAACAATTGGAAGCCCTGATGACAATAAGAGACCAGGGAAAGTGCTTTCCTTCCGCACTGGGCCTGAGATCCCCCTTCACCACCCAGACACGTCAGTGGCTAAGGGTCCCAGCAAAAGTGCTCCTACCACAAAAAGCTCCCGCCTGGACAATGCTCTCCTCAGATGGGCCTGAGACTCCTCTCCCCTCCCCAGAAACATCAGGCAACTTGCTGGTACCGGCAACGGACATCCCTCCACAGAAAGCTCTCAACCTGGTAAGCACCCTCCACTCCTTACAGTCCAGGGAGACCCTGTCACAAGTGCCTGGCCCAGGAAGGACTCTTCATCACGTGTTCCAGAGATGCCCTTCCCTCACCAGAAGCACCAAGTGCCGTATCCTGGGGAAGCTACTTCAGACCCCATAAGCAGCATGAGAAGGGACCAGAGGTAACCCCACCTGCACAAGAGAAACAGACCAAAAGAGTACCACAAAGGGTCAGAAAATTAGGTTATCATGGAACCACCGTCCATAAAAGTACAGGAAATGTGTGCCAAACCTATAAAGAGTGAATGCCTGCTAAAAATTAAAAAAAACAAAACACTTTAAATAGGGACCAAAGTATCCTAACATAATAGCCAAAATGTCCAAAAGACAATAAAATATCACTACTTATACCAAGAACCAGATACATGACAGCTTGAATAAGATGGGACAGATGATGCCAACAGAGATGAATTAGATGTTAGAATTATCTGACAAGGGTTTAAAAATGCTGATTTCAGACCTTTAAGACCTCGAACACAGAACCTAGTCACTCCATGCCAGTATCCCAACCTGTAGAACTGTGAGCTAATAAAGGGATGCTGTTTTAAGCCATTACATTTGTACTAATTTCTTATGCAGCAACAGACAACTAATACAACTTCTCATCTAGGATCCATCCTGTACCTAGAAAATGATTAGAATGAGTCCTAGACAAGTAAATGGCTTAATGTCTTGGTTCTAGGCCCACTATAACATTATATTCTACCATTTTTCCCAAAAATGGAATCCCTAATTCCTGCTACTGAAGCTGCTAGAAGACAGTATCCTTCCTGTTTGAACAACCACCAATATCGTATCGCTCTAACTTTACTTCACATCACCCTATCTCATTCTACCAGTATATGCTGCTTATATCATAAACCCAATTTAGCACTCTGACTTTGAAACTATAGAGCCACTTATTTTTCTCTCAAAGCGATTGCTGAGTATTATATTGCTCTTCCAAATCATATTCCTCTCTGTCTGCCCTGACAAATCAGAAATGGAGAAGATTTGTACCTGAATCTTCTGAGCTCAACCTGATACGTTTTTTACATAACAGTATATCAGTTTAAATACACAGCATCACTGTGGTTGTGAGCATAAATATTTCCATCTTAAGAATTTTCTCTGTATTTTCTTGGTAGTTTTTAAAACATTTGTTTATTTTGGCCTAATTCCAAAAAAAAAAAAACCTTGTCTGAATTACAAATTCTTTTTGAAAGTAGTTATAGCCTATGGATAAGTTTTTGATAGCAATATAAAGTCTATCTTTTTTGGCTAACCATGAAAATAAGTTGTGCTCTCAATATTCCATGAAGAATTAAGTATAAAGATTCTTCTGTAAATGCAAACAAGCCTGAGCTTCGAACAACATGAACATCAAAACACTGCATGTACTGGAAAGTTCACAAAGAAATGTGACGTTTCTGTTAAGTAATATTACTTGTTATCCATATACAATACTTTGAGATCTTCAGTATCTTCTTTACTACAATTAACCAAACATTTCATGTCTTTTCATTATTTGAGAGGTGAATGTATACTCCCTTCAATGAGAAGTTCCTGGTATGAGAATTTCGAATGGAAACTGAACTGCATTTCTTTTCTGTGACTTCATTTAAGATTTGAAAATTCTTTACCATCCTAACTCAGGCTTTCACCCTATGAAATAAGAGGCTCTCCTTTGTGTGATATTCAAAACTCTCCCTTTTTAAGCATCAAGCCAGCATCTTTAACATCACTGCAAAAATGTGGAGATTTGGAAAAGCATGTTGGGGAAAATCCTTTTTCTCTCATCCACCATTCGTAGAGGACAGACACTAATTATAAGCCAACTCTGGGCTCTGGGTTCTCCATTCTCACATCACTAGTCACAACACAGTTATCTACCACCCCTGGCCTTGTCATCTTCTATTCTGGAAGTGTATTTTTTTTTTCTTTAGTAGCACTTGTGACGATCTAAAACATTTTTTATTTATCTTGTGCTTGTTTTCTTCCCCATTCCTATCCCAAAATAGAAGCTCCAAAAGATCTTTCTTTTTTTTTAAATTACTACTACATTTCTAAAAACTAGAACAGTTACTGGCATACACACACACACACTGCTTCAGAATTTTTGGCCACTGTGAGCATCCCAGACTTATTTTTCACCCTTTATTCTCCAAAGAAAACCTATTTTAATACTGTTACCTACCATCCTGGATTTGATGTATTTCAACCTAGATCTCTCTCACTTACTTAACATATTTGTATAGGGTTTCTTGCCTTTTAAGTTATAATATCTGCCAACCCTTTTCTAAATCACTATTTCAGGCATTCAACGCTGAGCAAGAATGTGCCATGCCCGATGCTGGGTGCTAGGGTTATAGTTACGAAGTACAGCACTTATCATGAAGAAATGTATTACATTTTAAAGAAGGCAGATGAATAAACATACAGTAACACTCTATGTCAGGGATGCCCTGACACAGATTCAGATACAGGATGAAATGGAATGATCTAGGAGGAGAAATCTACACTAATAATTCAAACCTCCTTAATGTTGGGTTATATCTGAGTTGTATCTTACAGGACTAGTAGCAATTAGCCAATGAAATGAAGTCATTAATTTTATTCTAAGCAAAATAAACACTGCATGCAACAGTAAAGATGCATTGAAAATTTAGGGCTCAGTAAACAGTAAGTATGAATCATCATGCTCTGGGGTAGAAGAGGAAGAGATGTAAGTACATTAGCAAAAAATGAAGAGATGAGGCCAAAGAGGTAACAGGTGGTATTGTGATTCAGGCTGAAGAGTTGAACTAGATCTTCTAAGCAATGCACAGTCAAGACGATTTTTCTAATAGGAATAAAATTTTTCAATTTTTAGAATGGTCATACTAGCAGGGATATGAACAGATTGTCAAAATTTAGATTGTTCCACTTACGGAGTTACGGCATTAACTGGAAGAAAAAAGTATAAAGTCCTGATATAATGGTGAGACAGTTGAGATATGGATGCATATAGATTCAAGTAGTATTAAAGAAACACAATCAAATTTGGTGGCTGCTTGGATAATTTAAAGATGACCTTAAGTTTCTGGTTTAGGTGACTGAGTAGATGGTGAGAAGTTCCACTGATATAAGAAATGCAATATAACTTGTTTGTCATAGTAGAGGAATAGATAACAATTCAGCTGGAATCTCTGAGATTTGAGATGTCACAGTGATATTTTAGTGGCAATGTTCATCTAGTTATCATGGAATATCAAGTATGCTTCTAAAATTAGGATAAAGATGCCAGACTGAAGTCAAAGAAGTATGAGGTATTGCCTGTGAAAGTGTGTTCCATGGTAGTAGTGGAGGGAGATGGATGGAATCCTTTGGAACAGGAGCAATTATAAAGTAGACAGACATAAAGAAGCTAGCAAAGATAATCAGGACAGAAAAATGAGACGTGTAAAGATAATCATAAACACAGAGCTCATGGTCTTCATTCGTAAATATGAAGAGAAAACAAAATATCTCTAGATGTTAAGAAGAATGCAAACTCCTAGGAAAGCAAGGGTTTTGTAATTTTCACTACAATAGTCATAGCACCCAAAAAATACTGCCTTGCCCGAAGTCGATGTTCCATAAATATTTGTTGAGATATTTGAGATAGGCATGACATAAGAGAGAATAAGATAAATATTAAAAATAGCAAAATAAATCCTGGGAGAATTAGGAATAATTCATGTACTAGGAAAGAACCTGAAAGGCTTAGTTTTACCATGAACAGATGGAGACCTGCCACTATTCTAAAAACCTACAAATGTTGAAAGAATAAGTCTTTGGCAGGAACTGTAACAAACACACTGGCCATTATAGATCACCTGGAAACAGTCTTTACATATCTTTTTTAAAAGACCCCTTTTTAATAGAATGAATTGGTAAGAGGGTGGTTATGCCTTTCTGTCAGGCTTTTTGTTTGGAGAAAAAGGTGTAGGTGAAGTAACTGCCCCACATAGATTCTCAGTCTACGTCTCCCTCTTGCCATCCTGAGTTACTCAGGAGTTCTGCTGGGCACATATATATCTCAGAAGCTGAAGCCCCCTCCTTGCATATTATAGTAGTGGGCTTCCCTTTCTTTCAGATTTCACCGTTATTATGATAGGTTTTTGAGAGGCAAAGGTAATGGCTACGTATGCTTACATTCACAAACATCTTGAAGCAGAGCCCATTTTCTTTTGTATTTTGAAATCCAATATAAAGGAATTTATAAATTCAGCAAGAGGGAAAGGGTTTCAGAGTATTTGAACTTGAAAGAGTATATACCCATAACTTCATTTTTGCAAGAAAATTAGCTTCTTGAAATCTTATGCAATTGCTGCCATGGTCATTGTATTAATTTTAAGTTGTAATTTTAGAGAACACTTACAAATTAGTTTAAAGGCTAGAAAGGAATTTATTGACTCACAATACACCAAAGTTTGAAAGTGCCGATACTTTCAGACACAGGTAGTGTGGGGGCCCAAAGGATATAAATAGAAAATGTTTCTCTGACTTGGATATTCTTCCCTCTGCAGTTTGTTTTGTTTGTTTTGTTTTGTTTTGTTTTGTATTATTTTGGGGAAACCTTTCTCCAAGGGGTGGCAAGAAAAATGACCAAACGCAACTCTATTTTTGTATATTACCAATTTACTGAACCCAGGCAAAGAGACAGCCTTTATACAAAAGACTGACTCAGCTTGGGATTTCTGTTAAAACCTCAAGTTCAGGGAATTCTAACTGGCCAGGTCTTGGTCACATGCCCAGCACGAGAATATGGAGGTGGGATCTCCAAGCCAAACCAGATGGAAATGTGGACAAATTCACCAAAAGTTACAATGAAGGTCTTGTAAGGGTTCTCTTTTGTTTTTCACACTCTTCTGGAATCAATTCTGGTGGTATATATTTTACTAGGAAATAATCAATTTCATCCAGTTTTTAGATTTTTGCAGCATATTTATGTTCAGTGCATCATCCTAAATTTAATATATTTCCCTTTGTGTTATTTTTCTTTCTGTTCCTATACTTTATACCTTGGCTTTCTCCCTTTTTCCTTGATCAGAATATCAAATGACATTCGATAAACTCTATATTAAGGTTTGGTGGGACAAGTAGAACCACTAGAAGGACTTTATTATAGAGATTAAACCTTACATGATAGTGGGGCTTTGTTAAGCAGTCTATGTAAATCCACTGTCCCTGCCTCTTGGTGCCAGTCCTGAAGTCAGTAGGGCTGGATGTCAGGAATGAGAGATGATCTGAAGTTAGAAGATCAAGGATAAGCTGGAACCTTCAAAGATAAGCTATAATCCAACTAGAAAAATGAACTGAACACCATATTAAAAGCATTATAGGGCCTCCCTGGTGGCGCAGTGGTTGAGAGTCCGCCTGCCGATGCAGGGGATACGGGTTCGTGCCCCGGTCTGGGAGGATCCCATATGCCACGGAGCGGCTGGGCCCGTGAGCCATGGCCGCTGGGCCTGCGCGTCCGGAGCCTGTGCTCCGCAACGGGAGAGGCCACAACAGTGAGAGGCCCGCATACCGCAAAAAAAAAAAAAAAAAAAGCATTATACATCATGGTCAAGTGGGATTAATGTGTAAAGTGGTTCAACAGACAAAAATCAATCAATGTGATACACCACATTAACAGAATGAAGGACAGAAAAACCACATTATCATCTCAACTGATGCAGAAAAAGGCAGAAAAAGTATGTTCATTGGAGTTCAAAGCTCCATAGAAAGTTTAAATAACATATTTGATAAAACTGAATTTGAATTTTAAAAGTTGAAAATAAGCCAGAAAAAATGATGAGGTTAAATGAAAATGTGAATGATAAAGGAATAAAGGATAAAACGGGAGAACCACATTCATCTACTAATATTTTTAGAAGGTGAGATTAGAGTGAATTTAACAAGTATTTGAAGAAATAGTACTTCTCAGAGATTAAGTTAGAAATAAATCCTCCGATAAAAGAAGTGCATGGAGTCACCAGTAAAAGAAATAAAAACAAATATATGACTATATCCTGTATCGTTACCTCACCTCAGCCTGATCCTTCCTTTGTTCCACATTAAAAGAATGTGCAACACTGGCAGACTACTTATATATACAATCTGACAGTGTCTCACTGTGTTCATGATTCCAACAAATCTATCCTCCACCTCTCTCCTTACTGCAGCAGGTGAGAATATTCCTAAAGCTACCCTTTCAGTTCTCCCACAGGCTAAACCCATGGATGAATTCTTTCTCCTTTTCTTCACATTCCCTCCCCATAATTTTGAGATCCAGTTTACAGAACTTCCAGAGGTCAAATCCCAGCTTGATCGTGCATTCTCATATTGAATCGCCAGCCTTCCCTGCTTCACTGCTTTTGCCCTGCAATCCTGTTCACTTACATTGTACTCTCTAATTAAATAATAGCACATAAACTCTTGGCCTGAGGCTCTGCTTTCTGGGGAACCAAGGCTAAAAAACAGCTGGTAAACCACATCACATAATGGCAAAGAGGAAAGTCTACAAAGCAACTTGGAAGAAAGAAAGAATATCAAATAAAAAGAGCAATGAGACTAGTAGCAATCTTCTCATCAGTAACAATAGATGCCAGAAGATAACTGAAAGCACTATCCTTAAAGTACTAATGGAAAAATCACTCTTAACCTAGAATAGAACATTTAACTAACCATATTAAAAAATGAAAGAGATGACATTTTCAGACAAAGACAGAAATTTCTACCTATAGATCTTCAATACTAAAACTTCCAAGGAATAGGTTTCTTACTGAAGGGAATTAAACTTACCGTGAAGAAGTGGGATTAAGAACAAACTGAGCAAAGAAAGTGATATACATGTAGATAAATCCAAGAAGTTTAACTGTTAAACACTGTGTAATTGTGTGACTAATTTGGGGGCCAAGTCAAAAATAAAGTGCAATTCAATGGAATATTACTCAGCCATAAAAAGAAACGAAATTGAGTTATTTGTAGTGAGGTGGATGGACCTAGTGTCTGTCATACAGAGTGAAGTAAGTCAGAAAGAGAAAAACAAATACCGTATGCTAACACATATATATGGAATCTAAGAAAAAAAGAAAGGTCATGAAGAACCTAGTGGTAAGATGGGAATAAAGACACAGACCTACTAGAGCATGGACTTGAGGATATGGGGAGGGGGAAGGGTAAGCTGTGACAAAGTGAGAGAGTGGCATGGACTTATATACACTACCAAACGTAACATAGATAGCTAGTGGGAAGTAGCCGCATAGCACAGGGAGATCAGCTAGGTGGTTTGTGACCACCTAGAGGGGTGGGATAGGGAGGGTGGGAGGGAGGGAGATGCAAGAGGGAAGAGATATGGGAACATATGTATATGTATAACTGATTCACTTTGTTATAAAGCAGAAATTAACACACCATTGTAAAGCAATTATACTCCAATATAGATATTAATAAAAAAGAAATTAGAAACTAAAATAATAATAATAATAAATAAGTACAATTAAAATAGAGATGATAATTACATGGAGATGATATAAAATGCAATCAGAACCAATGCTTTGAAACTCATCAATTGTGTTTTCTGTAAGGGTTAGAGCTATTAAATATAAGACTGTGATCACTCAAGTAGGAATGTTAGACCTTTAATTACTAAAAATCTAGAATTAGAATAGATAAACTCCAAATCTGTTGAGGGGAAAAACATAACATTGCATGAAAAATGCAAGTTACAAAAGGAAATATATTATTTATGCAAGTTCAAAATATAAAAGCGTAGAATATGATTTCTAACTATAAACAAATTCTTGATTTACAAAAATATGGATGCTAGAGTATAGTCAAACTTTAGACAGTGTGTAACTAAGCAGCAAGGAAAATGCCATGGACCTTGAGAGCTCTCATGTGTATCACTAATATTTTATTCTAAAACAAGGTACCAATCAAATAGGGAAAAATTACATCTTGATTCTGAGTTTTGGATATACTAGTGATTCTGTGCTCTTTTATTAAGTTTAAATAGTTGTAAACAGTAAAAGTTAAAAAAAAAAACTGTAATGGATCAATGTCCTTTACTAAGTCCTGAGTCTTAGATCATGCTTTCTCCTCCTCCTTGGACCAGTCCTTCTCTCTTCCTCCTTTTCCTTTTATCTCTAGTACATAACCTTGTACATAGAACATAGTAAGTACACATTAAACATGTGTTGACATGAATAATTCACATGAATGAGCTTTGCAAACTAAAGCCATTATCATAAACATAAACTCCTCACAAAATAGCACAATTGTCTTCCAAGAAGTGAACCACTATAATAAACTCTGTTATGTGCTACAGAGTGCCTCAACATTAGTAAATGTGAAAATATGTACCATAATTAGAAAGCTATCTTAAAGAGCATTAAAAACAAAAGAAACAATTAACCAGCATCAGTATATTAGGTAAAAATTGCTTTGTTAGATGTCTTTCCAGAAAACTGCTAGACTACAGAAAATTGTAGACTGAGGAATTTTCTAAATATGATTCTGACGTGAATCCTGTAGACCTATTTTTGCAAATAAAAGTTTCTGTAGAGAAAGTGACATCATATAACACTGGTGGAACCAAAGCTTTTATGACTAAAGTGCACAATTACTGGTGCACAATTATATATAACTTTGGTGGGAGACTATTAAATATCTAGCATGCGAAGGTAATCTATTAATCTAAGAGTATAATTTTTAAGAGAGGTGAGAGTAGAAGGCCAATCTTTATGAGAGCATAAATGCTATCAGAATTGCACTTGCGTTACTATTATAAAGTAGGACACTCGCTGGTACAGAAAAATAGGTTTCTCAAGTGTGGAAGGTGAAAGAAAGAATCATGGAAATTTTAGCTTTTTGAACATAAAAATGTGAAATATATGCTTTAGCAATGAAAATGAAACTACAAAATAATCGTTTTTATTAAAAATATTTCCTTTCCAGTTACTAGGTCTTGCTAGGATACTTTTAACCCGATCATTTAATTCCCATTTCAATCCATTCTATATACCCGATTTGGTTATGATTTCTAAAAGTAATATGTATTCCCCCCCAAACCGCAATATTTCACACAATATGAAAAGAGAATATTAAGCTTACCGTGAGGTTGAGTAAAACCTATCATTATGCAGTGTCCTCATAATGAGATTGCATAGTATAAAAAGAACAAAACAGAATTGAAATAATGTATGAACATCCATATGTTATAGTTAGTTCTACTTGGGTGACACATTATACAATAATTCCGTGAAATTAATTGGAGAGAAATATCTCAAGACTTGAAAAACAAATCCAAATTCACAGACATTAATCTACTCTAGCATTAATTTTACTACTGTTCTTTAAAAATACTGTGAACCTTTCTTGAAAATCTATTCTAAGTCAAACTCTCTTTCATAGTCAACTATGATTTTTGTACATTTATTCTATGGACTCAAGGAGAGAACTGAATGCTGATATCAGAATGTCCCTTGAGTCCACAGATAGATTCATTGACAATCATCTATATACATAACAAAAAAACATGAGGTGATACTCACTACACGCAACACTTTTGGTATTCATACTTAGAGTGTTTCCTTCAAATTGATGTTCCATAGATTTTTGGTATACAATCATTTATGGAAAAAAGATGAAATATTAAAATCTATAAAATCACATAAATACACATACAACGTTGATAATGTCTATAAGCAGTTAAACCAAATTTTTAATTCATATTTTATTTTTTGCATTTTTGTGAGAAAAGTATCAAACTCAAAGAAAAGTTGAAAGACCAGTATAATGAATAAATATACCAACTATTAATGTACCACAATGCCAGTTTTCTCTCTCTCTCTCACTCTCCACACACAGACACACACACACACACACACACTCACACACACCTATGTCTCTTTTATCAAACAATCTGATATTACCCAGAGGATATTATACTTCACCTCTAAATACTTCATTATGCCTGTAATGAGGATACAAACCCATATCACCACTACCACACTTATGAAAATTAACATTAATTCAATTCTATCATCCATTATACAAAAGTGGAGGAAAATTTGGGACCCCAAAATATGCCTCTTTGGCATAAGAATTATTTTAGACTGGTTATTTTAAAAAAAGAGAGCAGACTCAGAAGAAACTCAGAAAACCAAGTAGAAGTTACCCTTTTGTAAAGGACATTTACAAGGGGAAATCTCCATTTGTAAGGGTGTCTCCCCCTCTATATCAGAAAAGGAAGGATGACTCTAAATCTCTAGAAACTCTTATCAGTAGAGAGGAAAATGACTTAAATCTGCATAACAAACATATCTATTTACTGTGCTTTGCCCGGTAACCTCCCATAACTGCCCCCCCACACTAAACATCTTCTTTGTCTTTAGCTGGAGATGGTATCTCAGGTGGTGGCTTGGGACATTTTGGGGAGATACTCAGTTTTCCTGGGTACCTCCCATGTATATAGGAGGTATACCTGTTATTAAAATTCTGTTTGGGGACTTCTCTGGTGGCACAGTGGTTAAGAATCCACCTGCCAATACAGGGCACATGGGTTCGAACCCTGGTCCGGGAAGATGCCACATGCTGAGGGGCAACAAATCCCGTGCACCACAACTACTGAACCTGCGCTCTAGAGCCTGCGAGCCACAACTACTGAAGACCGCATGCCTAGAGCCCGTGCTCTGCCACAAGAGAAGCCACCGCAATGAGAACCCGCGCACTGCAATGAAGAGTATCCCCAACTCACCACAACTAGAGAAAGCCCGCATGCAGCAACAAAGACCCAATGTGGCCAAAAATAAATAAAATAAAATAAATAAATTTATTTTAAAAATTCTCTTTTTATTCCTGTTACTCTGTATTTTATTATAGGAGGATTAAAGGGGAACACATTTTTCTACCCCAAAAGATGTCTCTTTGGCATAAGGATTATTTTGAGCGAAAGATATTCAAAATACATCAGATTCAGGAAAAGCCCTTTACCTGCCCCTCAACAGCTTAAATTTACATTGGAAAGGGAGCCTGTACCAGGAAAAAAGCTATTACCAGAGAGAACTTTTTACCTAAGAGACTTACTTGCGTAACAGGGCAAACTTTGTTTTCTAAACATCTCTTCCTTCTTGTGAAAGGCCTTCTTTCCCTTTGTACCCCCAGACCCCTACCCCTTTCCTTAGCTCAGAATGTTATATAAGCTTCAATTACCTGGCTGCCTTTTGGGGCTCTTATTTTTATGGGACTCCCATACATATAAAATTAAATTTGTTTTTCTCCTGTTAATGTCTTAGATCAATTTGATTATTAGACCAGCCAAAGAACCTAGAAGGG
Source organism: Mesoplodon bidens (assembly GCF_964165515.1). Lineage (NCBI taxonomy): Eukaryota > Metazoa > Chordata > Mammalia > Artiodactyla > Ziphiidae > Mesoplodon > Mesoplodon bidens. Next base: position 354,392 of record NW_027671346.1, read on the forward strand.
TAGTAGGAAAATGTTTCCACTCCAGTTGGCAACCATGAAGCGACCTTCACTGGCTGGACACTGCTCACTCTGGCTGCTGCAGCTGAGAGAACCTGGGACCTCTGACAAAAGCCAAAAGAAGAAATCTCATGTCAGTCTCCCAGATCTCTGCCTGCAGGGTCTGATGGAAGTGAAGGTGGTGAGAGTCCTTTGCTTTTTCTAAATTTAGATTAGCAGGAGAAAATATTTGGGTGAATTCGTTCCTTAGGAACACCTACTCTGGTAAAAATTTGATATGAGTACTCTTGTTTTCTATTGATTCTTTTCCTACTGTTTCTTTTCTTTGTTTATGTCTTTTGTGTCATTTGCCATAAGGATGAAAACCACAGTGTATAACAGAGGCAAAAGTCCTATAAGCTTGTCATTTGAGCCTGCCTCACAGACTGGTGAGTTCACAGTTCTCACCAGACAGACACTGTGAGTTAATGTGCACATGTGGTAAAGGCTATGACTAATGGAATTTCAGAAGCAAGCCACAAAATTGGTGGGCACAGTCGAGCACTTAAAAGCTGTTAGAGCACTTGCAACCTAACTCCAAGACCCCCAGGTTAGGATAAGTTGGTCATGAATGGGTTAAATTGACTAGGTCACCACCAACCTCAAGAAAATTTCCATGTCATGAGGTACATGGTAAAATACCACAATCCCCAATCCAGTGGCACATGCCTCTTAGCTATCAGTTTGGCTCCAAGAGACCCAAGGCTTAGCTGAAGCCATTCATGTGTACATGAAAAAAAGAAGAGGTGCAGGAAATTTTCCTTTTGTGTTGTTCTATGCTTAAGAGCTTAGCTTTATGACCAGTGAGAATATCACCTCTAGTCTCCACCACCTGGAAGGTACCTATACTTATGTGCATTTCCAGTTGAAAAGACTGGGATTCCAAGTGTGGTAGCCAGTTGATCAGAATCACAGGTAACAATCTGGGCTTGCAACTGACATCTCTTTGTCTGACTATGCCAGCTCTCAGGGGAGTCTGTCACAAGGGGCCCTGCGCCATAAGGGGCCTTTGTCATCTCAACCTTCATTGTCTCATTCTAGATATTGTTAGGGCTGCATGTTTGCAGTCTCCTTTGGGACATTTCTTGCATCCATGGTTAAGCCATAAAAAGTCTTATTGGTTTGATTTGATATTGAGATTAATATAAGATCCTACCTGTCAATTGCCAGACAATGGGAGCTTCGAATTGGCTATATTTAAGTGTAATGCCTATTGTTAGGGACTCCCTTAATAAGACGAGAGAACAGAAATTAGACTCAGAACAAAAATAACATGTACACCTGACATAAATTCCCCTTTTTCATCCTCTTATACATTCCTTTACCCCCAACTCCCTGTCCCTGACCCTCCAGATCTTTTGGCTCTCTGGGCCTCTGGTCTAAACCCTACTTCTCAAAATCCAACTCCATCACCTCAGTGAACTCCCTTAGGTCCCCAGATTCCTCCAACTTCCCCCAAAATCCATTAAACATCAAGTTGCCTGTTTTGACTTCCCTTTCCTTACAAGATTTACAGAGAGCACTCTGGCCTAACCTCTAGGCCTGGGGTATACAGATTAGGCATTAAAATACTAAAAGCAAGGAATTGAATTCAGAACAAGTACCAGAGACAGATGGGAGGGATCATTTTCCCATCCTTTATGACCCTTGCCACTTTCCAGGGCTCTGTAAACAGGCTCTGCCAGCTTTAGGCCTTCCTATGCAATTCCTCTGTGGTTGTTTCCAGGACCCACACCACAAAAAATTCATGTCCCCCAGACAGCAGCAGATCTTCTAAGTTACAAAGCCTTTTACCTCAACTTTCAGAACCTCTTACCAAATTTAGAGAGGAATGGAAAGCTTAGTGGCCATTCACAACCACACTCACAGCAACCTAGATTGGCTGTTAAGGGATGTTCTTCCCACCCTTGATTATACTACAGCTATCAGACAAGCCAGGCAGTCCCCTGAGGAACACCTCCCCACTGCGGAGGAAACAGATGGCCAGAAGTTCTCCCAGGCCCTCCTACAAATGATCGGAAAATGGATCACCTGGAGGCCAATGTTTAGGGGCTAGTAGAAGCAATAGTACAGGATTCTCCCTAAGGTGAATTGGTCTGAGGTTGAATTTTGTACTCAGAAAGGTCTTTCTTAAATGCTTTAGACAGACTTTTTGAAGGCATACTGCATTAAACCCTCAAGCTCTAGAAATCTTTTAATTTTCATCTTAGTTGGAAATCTCCCTGATATAAAGAAGCAAGTTTAGTTGGATGGGCACATCAGTCCCTTGATAGGCTGTTAACCAGGTCTTTGGGGAATTGGAAACAACAATCTTTGTCTTACAAACCTCTAAAAAACCAGAAATGTGGCTCTAGAAGCAAATCAAATTCCACCTATTCTACCAATCTCCAAACCTCCCCTATTCATCTCAAAATGCTTGTAGATATTGTTAAAAACCAGGACATTGGAGACAGAACTGTCTTGTACTTAAGAAAAAGAAAAATTTAAATAGTAATTACCCTGGACCTCTGAAAACAGGCAAATATGCCTGAAAAACTCCATCTTGGAGTAAACTTGGATACTTTCTCTATGATGTAGATTTTCTACCTCCATCTCCTCTATTGACTTAACAGCCATTCCCTAAAATGCAAATTTTAGGGAGATGTTCCTCATCCGAAAAAAGGGGAGGGATGGTAATTGGAAATTGGGCAAATAAAAAAATCTTAAATGTCCTCTCCACAAATATTAATAAAAAGCTTTAGCCATCTGAGCAGGTGAACGTCACTTATTCCAACTGCCAAAACAAAATTTGGATCCACGTGTTCATTTATAAACTCGTGAGTTTTATATTACTGTACCTTAATCATAGCTAAAATTTTAAAACTATAGTTATAAGGTCTGTTTGCATCTGTCTGTATGTTTATGTGTGTCTGTATATGTACGTGTGTCTATATATGTACATTGTATATGTGTGGTATTTTTCTACCTTAGGATGGTATTGCCAAAATTAATTTGTAAAAGAGCTCTATTCAGTTGGGTTGAAGGTCAAGTACTTGAAAAAATTGGGTCTTCTAAAACTCTCAGAAATATAGAAACTAACCCAAGTGTTCATCTGGGATAATCTTCAGTAAATAAAACCTAGTTTAAGTTTGTTATTTTAATTAAAATGTGTGTTGGTTTAATTAAAATAATGAATGTAAACAAATGTTATTCTACCTGAGTTTACTAGAACTGCTCCTATAGAACACCCACTGATCGCTGGCAGAAGACTTCAGACCTCCCAAAAGGCAAGAAACTCCCCACGTACCTGGGTAGGGCAAAAGAAAAAACAGAGACAAAAGAATAGGGACGGGACCTGCACCAGTGGGAGGGAGCCACGAAGGAGGAAAGGTTTCCGCACACTAGGAAGCCCCTTCGCGGGCAGAGACTCCGGCTGGCGGAGGGGGAAAGCTTCGGAGCCACGGAGGAGAGTGCAGCAGCAGGGGTGCGGAGGGCAAAGCGGAGAGATTCCCGCACAGAGGACCAGTGCCGACCAGCACTCACCAGCCCGAGAGGCTTGTCTGCTCACCCGCCGGGGCAGGCGGGGGCTGGGAGCTGAGGCTCGGGCTTCCGTCGGATCCCAGGGAGATGACAGGGGTTGGCGGTCTGAACACAGCCTGAAGGGGTTAGTGCACCACGGCTAGCCGGGAGGGAGTCTGGGAAAAAGTCTGGACCTGCGGAAGAGGCAAGAGACTTTTTCTTCCCTCTTTGTTTCCTGGTGCGCGAGGAGAGGGGATTAAGAGCGCGAGCCGCGGCTAAGAGCGCGGACCACAGAGACGGGCATGAGACACTAAGGCTGCTGCTGCAGCCACCAAGAAGCCTGTTTGAAAGCACAGCTCACTATCCACACCTCCCAACCCGGGAGCCTGTGCAGCCTGCCACTGCCAGGGTCCCGTGATCCAGGAACAACTTCCCCGGGAGAACACATGGCACGCCGCAGGCTGCTGCAACGTCACGCCGGCCTCTGCCGCTGCAGGCTCGCCCTGCACTCCGTAGCCCTCCCTCCCACCGGCCTGAGTGAGCCAGAGTCCCCGAAGCATCTGCTCCTTTAACCCCGTCCTGTCTGAGCGAGGAACAGATGCCCTCAGGTGACCTACACGCAGAGGCGGGGCCAAATCCAAAGCTGAACCCTGGGAACTGTGCGAACAAAGAAGACAAAGGGAAATCTCTCCCAGCAGCCTCAGGAGCAGTGGATTAAATCTCCACAATCAACTTGATGTACCCTGCAACTGTAGAATACCTGAATAGACAACAAATCATCCCAAAATTGAGGCGGTTGACTTTGGGAGCAAGATATATTATTTTTTCCCCTTTTCCTCTTTTTCTGAGTGTGTATGTATGCTTCTGTGTGAGATTTTGTCTGTTAAGCTTTGCTTTCACCATTTGTCCTAGGGTTCTGTCCGTCCATTTTTGTTCTTTACTTTAAAAAGAAAATTGATTCCTTGATAATAATTTTTTATTGTAATAACTTTATTTCATTTTATATTACTTTATTTTATTTTATTTTATCCTCTTCCTTCCTTCCTCTCTCTTTCTTTCTTTCTTTCTTTCTTTTTTCCTTCACTTTTTCTCCCTTTTATTCTGAGCCATGTGGATGAAAGACTCTTGGTGCTCCAGCCAGGTGTAAGTGCTGTGCCTCTAAGGTAGGAGAGCCAAATTCAGGACACTGTTCCACAAGAGACCTCCCAGCTCCATGTAATATCAAATGGCGAAAATCTCCCAGAGATCTCCATCTCAACCCCAAGACCCAGCTCCATTCAACGACCAGCAAGCTACAGTGCTGGACACCCAATGCCGGGGTCAACAATATGATGACAGTTGACAACTAACCTTTTGGTGGTGAGCACACTGTAGTTTATATAAATGTCAAAATATAATATTATACACATGAACCTTATGTGTTATAAACCCATGAAAATATAAATAAATAAAAATTTAATAAATAAATTTACTTTCATTAACTTATGAAACAGCAACATACTTTGCCCAATTTACTTAGCTTCAGAATTTTCATTTGTACAGTTTGAACCAGAAGAAGTACCTTTATTGGTTTATTTTTTTTCTAAAATTCTAAGACTAAATTGTTATTACAATGTCTTCAAAAAATTATTAATAGAATGCTTTCATAATTATCTCACATAAATATTTAGGTAAATAGCTATGTAATAGCTGAATTTTCTCAAACTGTTAAAATATTATTTCTAAACGTATATTTCAGGTTAAGAAGGATTAAGCTGCAGAGATATAACGTTTAATGATATTACTCAAGTGATAAGAACTTACTATCAGAAGCATGTAATATATTAGTACCCTCATTATGAAGTTCAGATTCTCCAGCAGAAAATGCTCAGGGCATATGTGAGTGATGATAATTTTTTTTTCTATGCCTATATTCCTATAGCATTTCTTATCATGATGTCATTGTGTAACTGCATTTAAAGTGGGCTCTTAGGGACTTCTCTGGTGGCGCAGTGGTTAAGAATCCGCCTGTCAATGCGGGGGACACAGGTTCGAGCCCTGGTCCGGGAGGATCCCACATGCCGTGGAGCAACTAAGCCCATGCACCACAACTACTGAGCCCGTGTGCCACAACTAGTGATGCCCACGTGCCTAGAGCCCGTGCTCTGCAACAAGAGAAGGCACCGCAATGAGAAGCGCATGCACCGCAACGAAGAGTAGCCCCCACTCCCCGCAACTAGAGAAAGTCCGCGTGCAGCAATGAAGACCTAACACAGCCAAAAATAAATAAATTAAAAAAGATGATTCTTTAATCAATCAATCAATCAATCAATAAAGTGTGCTCTTAAGCATTTGCCAATTAAAGAAACTCAACCTAAAGGCCCAAAGACCCCATCTGAGTTTGCTAAGTGATGCAGTGTTAATAAAACTGTGGCTCATTGGAATCTAGTGTGTTACAGGATTTTTTGCACACTTAGCTCTTCAACTGATTTGGTTTGGATTCTAGTCAAATTACTTGGTACCTTGGTTAAGTGGGCTTGTGAAAAATACCTGATGTATACAACCACTTCCTATGGAGCTAATAGCTATGTGTTTGCTAAGTATTTTGTGAGAAGAAAAGATCAGAGAGCAAAGAAAGCTGGATTTCCTTAAAAGCACTGAACTGTAACATGTATGTAAAGACTGGGTAATTACTGGGCAGAAACAGGCCTGCCAGTAAAAGCCAACTATATGCAGCTCCCTTCTTTTGCTGAAAATCTGTCCTAGTTTCATGTTAAATTATATATTAAAAGAATACTACATTTTTCTATAATGATGTTTTTATAATATAGAGGGTATGTTTCTGACCAAAGACTCTACATACACAATATATGACAAAAGCAAAGGTATAATGATAAAATATCATACTCAACTCATTTAAGTAGTAAAGTGTATTCTAAACCTCATAATGGACAAATATAGTCACTGTGAGGTGGTTCTATAAGTCTCTAATATATTTTAAAAAGGTATATATCATGTTCAAACGAATTTCTACTATATCTTAAATTATGACTATATAAAATGAACACATTAACTTTAATGACCACTTATTTACACTAATATAAGTCTGTTCCCCAACAAGAAAGATGTACATATGTATATGGGTGTTTGTATGAGTTAGGTAACTGGCATCTTTTAAAAAAACTGTTCAAGAAAGTTTGAAGTAATGAATTTTCATGTAGCATGAGGAGGTAATCAAAATCATTCTCCCATATTTCCTTAATTCTAAGGTACCTTATGTTGTATATGTCCTTAAGTTAGGGAAACATTTTTTGGAAATAAAAAGCAAGTACACCAAATGCGCACATTAGAAGGAAAATTCTGGTTTTATAAATTTTATAATGAAGAAAGAAAATGGAATACATAGTTTTATTGACCTTAGAATTAAATTTGAATTTAAGCTTAATTTCTACAGTAACCTTTAGAAATTTTTATTATGCAGTCTTTCTTGATGATAATTTGTAATTTGCTATGATTGATTTAGAATTTCCAAGTTTCCATCCATTTTTAGAATTCAAAATTTTGGCTAAAACCATCAATTATTTGAAATCCTCTCTCAATCTAGACTGTGCCTGAGGCCAGTACCTGAGCTGATCCTCTAGAGAGCTTCATGGAGAGTATAATAAGGGGAGCCCTTGTTGAGTAATTTATAATTGATTAACATCATCATGAATTGCTCCCAACTTTATTCATGATTCTGAACACTTGAGATAATTGAAATACCAAAAGAATGAGTATAAAGCTATTAGGACAAGTGGATACTTGAGCCTACTCACAGTCTCTTTGAGGCAGAGGCTCATTTTGTGCATAAGTGTAAAGAAATATATTTTTGGAAAAATAATTCTAGTTCCAGTTAGAAGATGGTGAACTCAGAGATTTCATTTATCACTGCTCAAAATGTTTAGAGCCATTGAAAACATTTCCCCCTAGACATTGACATGATGGACTTATTTTAATCAGCAATTACAAAAGTTGACCAAGTGCCAGGCATCAGTGAGTAGATTATTGGGCAAAAATCACTGCTCAAAGTGTTTAGAGCCATTGAAAACATTTCCCCCTAGACATTGACATGATGGACTTATTTTAATCAGCAATTACAAAAGTTGACCAAGTGCCAGGCATCAGTGAGTAGATTATTGGGCAAAAATCCGTTTTTTCCCCTTGTACAAAACCTGGATGCATCCTGTCCAAGGACAGACTTAAACAGGCAAGGGAAAGTTTATTGAAAACGTGCAATTGGAGAGAGAGATTGGACTAAACTCTGCTGAAACAAAAGGTGGGACAGTTTATCAATTCTGGAGTGAGCTAGTGGACTGGTACTGGAGGACATTAGGAGGAGACTGGTTAATGTGATTAGGCCATCTGTGTGTGCTAATCAGCACTTATTGAAGTTAGACTCTTGCCCTCCCACAGAGAATGCGGTGCTATCTTTCTTGATGATTACATTTCGAAAACTGGCTCCCATGTCCGTGAGAAAGACATTCCTGGGTTGTAAATCTGGCAAGATGACTAGAAGAAGATTTACGTGTCAAAGGGGTGAAAAAAGAATTTGCATGTTTTTTTAGAGTAAATGTTCTAAATAAGGGGAGGTCAAGGGCCTATAAGTCAGGAAGAAACCTGTCTAAAGTTTTATTAAGCTGAAAGGAATGTTAAGGCTGTCTTGGTCAATCTAAACCTTGAACACAGGTACAGATGTTTGCCAACTCTAGAGAAAAGCCTACAAGTACGACCAGCTCCTTTACCTTTAATTTCCCATCCTCCCTAATCTGATTTAGGTATTTCACTTGTGTTGTCACAGGCTTACCAATATCACAGAATTTATCAGGTCAAATTGCAATTTTTTGTCTGTTTCTACTCTTGACACTAGACTGTAAGGTACCTGAGAACAGGGATCCTGTTTACATTTGTAACCATAGGACCTACTGTAATTCCCCTTACCTCAATTAATGCCTGCTAGAATAAACTGAATTCTAAAAAATTAACAGAAAAGTAGCTGAGATAGGAAATAAAAATGTGGGAATTACAAAAAAATTAAGAGCCTTTAGTTTAGTAAAATGAAGATGGTAAGGGAATATGATCAGAAGCCATATATTCCTAGAAGGTATGAAATTTTCTAGTAAATCCTAGAAAACTAGAAGTTGGCCATACCCAGTGGAGATAGGAAAGAGGGCTCACATTTAATGTACACTATATGGTAGACACTATGTTAGCATATCAAACTTAATCATTTCTCTGTGAAGAAAGCACTGCAAACCCTATTTTATAAGTAAGAAAACTGATACCTGGAGTGGCCATATACCACCTACAGAACAGTGAACCAAGATTGAAACACTCACCTTTATGGCCCCAAGTCATAAAGCTATTAAACTTGGCTGCCTTAAACATAAATTATAATAGTTTAAGTTTAGGAGAGAAAAATGATCAATACTTTTAACTTTGCATATGAGATGATATCCTTAAGAAGGGATCACCCTCAAAATATAAATAGAATCAATAAGTATCAGATGTATCTTTAAATACTAGAGACAAGCAAGGGTGTAAAGAAAACTGGTGATGTTTGGGGGTACCTTCCAAAACTTTTGAAGGTGGTGTCCCCACAAGGAGACTCTGTCTCTTGGTAGCACCATCAGCTCTGCTTCTGGATTGGATGGATATTGAGATGACATTAGAAGTGCTCTTCTCTTAGAGTTAGGACATTCTCGGATTCTTTAGTAATGAAATACCTTTGATTCTTTGCTTTATCACCAAAAAAGATTGTTTAAAGGCACAACCTTTTTGTTTTTCCAGATACACACTGGGAATGCTATTTACCAACTCTCACTACATGCTAGAGATATGATGGTAGTCCCCTTATATATCCCAGTATACCGTACAGAAAATATTAAGGCTACTGGCATCAGTCCCATATGGTTAAATAAGCTGTTTAAAGGAGGATATTCCTGAACTGGAGAGGGATGTCTGGGAGAAGAGCAAGCAGGATGGAGAGGATTTAATCAACAATTTAGTTTTATCTGGAAGCCTGATAAAATTCAAATACCCATGTCTCGCTTACATGGGACTTATTTTTCAACATAATATGGCTTGACGATTTTTCTTAAGAATTTGGGATGAGAAGGAAAAACATAATAATTTAATCTAGTCAATAAAAGGAATATTGATGTTCCTCTTATTTCTTTGAAATCCTTTGGTAAATTTCTTGACTTGTCATCTGACGGACTTTTACCCTTTTCTAGAAAAAAAGCATACCGGGAGGAAGTAAGACCTAGTGCTTTTTAGTGTACTCTTGGCATTCTTCCAACTCTTCTGGAAAACATCATTCTATCACTTATATTCCTGTAGAACTGTAAGTTGAAATGAAGAACCCTCTTACCCAGCCTCTTACACAAAAGTATCACGATATTCTTTAAAAGACCCTATCCAAACAGATACATTTCAAATAATTATTAGTTCACCATCATGACCCAACAAGACTGCAAGGTTGCTTAGCAACAGAATCAGGCACTCTTAACAGGAACATGCATGGGAACAATGGTGAAAAGTGATGGAGATCTTACAAAGGTAAATTCTTTGAATTAAATCTTTGTGAAAAGACATCACAGGGAAAATAAGTTTTTTAACCTAAGAATTGTTTCCTGAGATTGATATATTATTTAATAGCTAAACATCAACCACTTTCCATAGAATAGATAGAATAATGGAACTTTTAGTCTTTACATAATTTAGGGCACTTACAAAACATTATTTATCAGTGTTAGCTTGAAAATGAATAATATTTCTGTGTCGTCCCATTATCTTTAAAACTGTATAGATATATAAAGAAAGGAAGTTACTTACAAAAATAAATACTGCAAATGTATTTGATTAACGATGTTTTAATTTTATGTCATACGTAATTAGACTATAAAAATTGTATTCTTTTAAATTTGAACAACATATAAGTATATATATATATGTATATATATGCATACATACATACACACAAACATGCATTATCTATCTAATTCCCATTTCCAGTGGAAAAGAAAAGAAAAGAAAAGAAAAAGCCTGCAAAGCATTGTCTCTTTGGGACTCCTAGATTGACTAATTTTTGGCTGAATGGGCTGATTTTATACTACAATACCTGTAAAGGCACTAACTTGCTTCTATTAGTAAATGGAAGAAAATCCAGTACATATAAGCTCTGTTGATGCAATATGTAAACCCCAGCAATTTCAAAGAGTAAGCTCAACATCCTGGCAGAAGACCTCAACTTTGACCCTAGTCCCATCTCTGGAATGGACAATTCACTTAACCACCATAGACCTCATATTCCTCATCGCTAAAAGGAGGCCTCCAAGATTATTTTCAGCTCTAAAATTAATAAAGTTCATGTCCATCAACTCTAAGTAGCATCATTCTTTTTTCTCACAGAAGAATTGTTTGTTTTAGTGCATTGGTTATTTGACTACTGTCTTTATGTAAATACTAGAAGAAGCAGGCTTGTTCGCCAATACATTCACGTATCAGGCAGAAAATTTTCAATACTGGGTTTTTGTTTGTTTCTTTCTTTCTTCATGGCTGATTGCATGTTGCAGAGCTGATTTTTAGTTTCTGGAGGTTAAAAACATGCAGGTGTAGATATAATGTGCTGCAGCCATTTATATCACCAGCCATAATGTTTTAAAACAACTGGCTTTTTTGCATAGTCTTTAGAAGAGGGTTAGATGAGAACTTCTGTTTTCCTTTCCTTGAGAAGTTTTATAACAACACCGAAAGGTCATCTTTAAAATGTCAGACAAGATTAACAACAAAATCTTGGAAGACAGCCAGTCCACCAAAGAAACAAACCCAAAGGACTCTTTACAGATGCAAATCTTAAATAAGCAACAGAACCTGAGAGTGGGGTGAGGGCAGGGGAGAGAAATACTCTGTAACAAAGAAATACATTCAAGAGATGCCTCATGGCCTTGAACTGTTGGAAAGGAGTAGCAGTAAACAAACCTGGCCCCCAGCAATTGCTAAAGGGCACATTCATTAGGAAGTTGGAAGCAAGAAGTCTAAGATCATGAGTCAGAGAAGCAGAATCATGAGCCACACCCACACTGGGTTCTCTATGCTATTGTTACAACCAAGAGAAGTTGATGTAAATATTTTAATTGCAAGGAATTGAAAAAGTGGTTTTTAATCTCACTAGTTGATGCCAGGACCGGTTTTTGATTATACAACTGAGGATGTAGCTCTATAGTCCTGACAGCTGAGTAGTAGAGAAGATGCAGTTTTCTTCCCACAAAAATACCACTTCTCCTACTAACAATTCTAAAGGGAGAGAAAGCCTTTAACAGAGAACACATTAAAGGAGAGTCACAGTTATTTAAAACCAGAAACTTAAATATTGAGGGAAGAAGCAAGTAGGTTTAGGAAGAGAGCAAGCTACAGAAATTGATAAAAGCTTTGCACTTGTAGTTGAAATTTTAAAAATTATAAACAGAAATGGAGAATTCTCTGCAATTTGTATTTTATCCAGTATTCAACTAAGTGGCCTATTAGTTTAGTAGGATGAAAAGTATCGTGCTGGCAAATGTGGAAACTAATACAGAAACAAAAAGATAAGGCAGAGACATATTTTTGTAGCAAAGGATTTCACCAGCTTTGTCAAGGTTGACACAAGAATCATATTATAGTTATACTTAGTATAAATGTTAGATTATGTAATACATAAATGTATATTCAGTAGAAATAGTCAATAAATTGTACATAATGTACTACAGTAGTAAATGTTAGGTTCTTTTCAATGAATACTTTATAGTGTTTTTGCGATCTGTATAAAGAGCCTAGTTTTTAAATAAATACTATTACAAATTTGGGGGATGAGAAGTTTAAAATAAGATGAACCAGATTTCTACAATCCATTTTCTGATGCTCAAAGTGGGCAGACTACAAAATGGAGCATGGCTGAGGCCATGTGGTAATCTGTGTGTTCCTTGCACTGTTTGAATTATATTATACATCCGTAATATGCAGGGGCACAAATCACTCATAGGTTATGCTTTTTAGGCAAACTTTTACACACGAATAACAACTAATTAGAATAGACCTTAGCAAAACCGTGATGTTTGCTTGTTTCATCAAGCTCCACTTTCTGAGTTTCCCCTGTGAGTCTATTTATTGCTCTGTCTTCTCTATTCCCTAATACCCTCTGCAGAACACTTATGCCCTCAAGTTCTCTTCCCTCTTGCACATCATCAAAACTTGCTTTTGCATCATTCAGGCTGAGGTAAAAATGACTACGATCTTAAAGCACAACCAGTATTTGAATTTTAATGGGAAAAAAAGATTTAAGCTAAAGGGATGAGATTCCGAGATAAAGGGTTGAGAGTTGAGTGCCAACCATCAGTTAGTAGATGAGAAGACATTTTTAGGCAGCAAAACTTTTCTGCATCTCTAGTCATAATACTAATTCTGCAAGCTATATAGTTGGAGAGATGCAATCATATGAAAGGCTCAAGATATCAGAAAATAGAAACCAAAACTATTTCTTCTTAGTTCATAAATAGGGTGTAGGTTTACTAAAGAGGACATTAAAATTGCTCCCTGTTTCCTGAACCCAATCCAACCAGCAAGGGAAAGGAGTTGAATAATGTGGCATTTGAGTTGGTTAATGGCAGGGAGAATTCAGAGTGGAATTACAGATGTAAAATGGATATCAGGATGTTATTTGTGTGTATGTGTCCATCGTGTATGTGTATAGCTGTCATCTAGGAAAAGACATTTAAATCTTCTAGAGTTATTAATTCACTGAGAAGAAACGATAAACTTCAGAGTCATTTTGTTGCTCAATTGGGTCCTATTTGAAGGATGAATCAATAACCATGATTTCCTTGAATGGTCTCTCAAGGCTATTGTTTTTTTATGGCCCTGGTATGCAAGGGGGTTGTTCTGAAAGGACACAAACAGGTAATTCTCTCTTTCAAGGATTTTGGTCGTAGTAGTTGAGCAAAAACTACAGTATGATAGAAAGCAGTTCGTTTTCTTTGTCTCATATACAGAGTTAAAATTAAAAAGTGAAAAGACCCTACGTTTTATCATTTTATATTCAACACTGATCTACATAAGTGTTAAAACAAATTGATCTTACTACCCATTATGATTATTAAGGTACCAAAAAAAATTCACTTTGAAAACGATTCCTGAATATGGATACATTTTGTATTCAGAATCACATGGAAAAAGAAGCCTCTTAATTTACATGGGCCAGTGTCCCATAGTTATTGATCATTATTCATGGGAAATAAATTAATTTTCTAACATCCATCATTTGCTATTTTTTTTAACAAAAGAGGGATTTTATTGTTCAGCACAGGGAAACATAGCCATCATTTTATAATAATTAAATGTAGTGTAATCTATAAAAATATTGAATCACTATGTTGTACACCTGAAACTAATATAATATCGTAAGTCATCTATACATCAATAAAAAGAGGTATTTTACTTTTCTTATCAGCTGTTCTGTTCTTTGGTAAGAAGTGAGGAAAAAAACATTTACTGATTCAAAGGAAGTCAGATCCTTGATTTGCCTGATGATTATGAATATGAAAAAAGTGTTCTCTACAGAACAGTAGCTCTTAATCAAAAAAAGGCCGGCTCTAACATATTCTACAAAGAAGACTGTGCAAAGATATAGCAATCTTTTATGATTCTTTTGAAGTTTAAACAAAGAGTGTACTCTGCATGAATTTTATCTTTCAACTAAATCATTCTACTGGAATTTATGATGCTATAGTACTAGTTTACGAAGAAAGTGTAGTAGGCTTCCCATATCTCCATATCTTATATTGATGGCATTTAAATTCTAATACCAAACTGTTATTGTTTCATAAACTAGGAGAAAATTACGCTTATAACAAGCAGGAGAAGCTGGAAGAAACAATAGATTTTCCATTCTTTGCTTTCTATTGTTTGTAAAACTAATTACCCTAGTTGACCAATTAATGACAACACATGATGAAATTTTCCTGACTGCTGATTAATTAGCTCTAATTTCACTAGCTTTGTTACTGCTAAGCCTTCCACTAATTCTATGTGTGAATGTCTTCTTACCCTACTCCTCCTACTTTCCTCTTTGAACTTCCTCATATGTAGAAAACCCATTTGATTGACTTAAGCATCAGAAGATACTTATAATCAGAGAAAAAGCAAAAAAGAATGACTATAATGCCAATTAGTATAACTATTAATTAGAAATTATGTTTTGAGGATTTTCAGACAGAAGAGGAGTAGAAATGATAATAGTTTAGTTTTAGGAAAGCTGTAGTACACAAAGAGAACCCCAAATCACACCACAGATAATTTTGCAGGAATTTAATATATCTGATATACACTCAATTTGTGCCCATGAATGGTGAGCAACTAGAAGTAAAGGAGAATCACATAGTTACATTTCTGGACAAATCAGGTTATCAGAATGATGTAATAAGGGCAGTTTACCTCAATCACTTCTTAGGCTTTCTTATTTACTATGCTAAATGTTAAATGAGATTTCTGAGTAAAAGCATTACAATGACTTCAGCATTGTGGGACATGAAACACAGTGAGAACTCAGAGCAAGGAAGGAAATAAGTCAGGTAAGAAGGAAAAAGAATTGAAAGAGCTGAAAGATGGATTACTTGGCTGTCAGGTGGTAGGAGAGTTTATTTGTGCTTTTTCTTAATCTTCATAATGCTCTTGTCAGAATGGTAGTAACATACCCATTTTTTTTTTAGATGAGCGACCTTTAACTGTAGGTTGCACGTGATTGTCTGCCAGGTTTTCAAGTCTGTGATGGGGACAGTAATGTCAGAAATTTCAATCCCAGTCAAATCAAGACCTGGTAGAAACACCATTATGGCAGTGCATAGTTCTGACCCAAATTTGACCACATTAAAATGTTGTTCTTTCTTCTCCAGGATGATAGTCTGTATTTCAAGAAGAATTCTAATTCTTGCCCCATAACAATTTCTCTGAGTTCTTTGTGCCAACTAAAGCCTTTGATTGATTTTCATATTAGCAAAGCCCTGGAATTCTATGCAAAATGCTATGAATAGTTAGCAAATATCAAAAGAATGCAGAGCCGTTATCAGATTCTCAAAATTCAATCAGATTATCTAAGAGTTTACATGAAATGAGGTAATGAATGCCCTTTCTGGATCCAAACATTATAATATTTTTAATCCTTACCGTGGTCCCTGAAATGTCTATTATCTCTAATTATCAGTAAGGGAACTGAGGCGTCATAAAGTCTAAGTAAGTGAGAGGTCTGGAATTCAAATCCAGGCCAGTTTCAGTGTTGAACACCACTAATTCTATAGCCTACACTGCATTCTATACTCTCACTGTAGATAATCAATAAATGTTCATTTATTTCCTTTACCCCAGTTGGGGACAAAGAACATGGGTGGGTGAAAGAAAGCACAGATTAGTTTTAATGTAAATGATATAATAATAATGCTAGTCAGCAGTTACAGAATATTCATATTGTGCTAGGAGTTGAGCATTAAGTACTTTACAGGCATTCTTTTATTTAAAATCTCATATATATAATACCTACCTTAGGAAGTAGGTAATATAAATGTGCCAAGGTGATTGAAATAACGTGGTCACGTACAGTCAATGAAACTGCGGAGGAGTTTTCTGGGCTGATGGTTGAATTTTGGCCAAGACATTAAGGGGAGAAGGGATGAGCACTGGTGGGGAGACTGAAAACTTATTCATCATAGGGAGAAAGCACTGGTGGAAGCATTGTACTGCTTGCTTAAGAACTGTTACCCTCATAACCCAAAAACTGAGGTTTTGCTGAAAGCTGAAGGCAGATTTCTTGCAGTGTGAAAAAGAAGTTACTGATATCTCTTCATGTTTGAACCTGACTGTTTTGCAGATTTGTTGAAATGACTCAAGTTCTCTTTCAGATCTAGACTAAATGTCTGTATCATAACATTAGGGCCTATGAAGCAGCATTTGCAAGCCCATACTCACCTCCCCCCTTTTTAGTGTTTTGCACTCTGGAAAAGCAAACAACAGCAACAACAATATCTTATTTCCTTTTATCTATAGTTATTATTCATCTTGTCAAGAAACCCATTTGATATATTTATGCTAAAATATAAATGAGATTTTTCCAGTTTTATTGGGATTGAATTGATATATAATATTGTATCTGTCCAAGGGGTACAATGTGATGATATATATATATATATATATATATATATATATATATATATATATATATATATATATATATAGTGTGAAATGACTACCACAATAAGTTTAGTTAACCTTAATTCACATAATTACAAATTTTATTTCTGTGATGAGAACTTTCAAGATCTACTCTCTTAACAACTTTCAAACATAAAATACGGTATTGTTAACTGTAGCGACCAAGCTGTACATGACATCACGATTACTCACTTATCTTATAACTAGAAGTTTTTATCTTTTGATCATCTTCACTCATTTTCCTCACCTCCAACCCCCAGCTCTGGCAACCATCATTCCATTCTTTCTATCATGAGTTCAGCCGTTTAGATTTCACATATGAGATCCTAAAGTATTTATCTTTCTCTGTCTGACATTTCATTTAGCATAATGCCCCCCAAATCCACCCATGTGGTCACAAATAGACAGATTTCCTTCTTTATCATGGCTGAATAATAGTAGGTTGTATGCACCCCATTTTCTTCATCCATTCATCCACAAAAATCACTGAGGTTGTTTCCATGTCTTGGCTACTGTATTGGGTTGGCCACAAAGTTCATACAGTTAATGAATACACTGTTCAATAAAACTTGGTGGAAATGAAAAATGTGTCTTTCATTTTTACTTGAAATAAATCTTTGACAAAGCCAGCTAGGCATCCCTTTGAGTAATGACTTATATCGCATTGAAATATTTTAAACATATGAACAGTAATAGCTTAAATGACAAATGTTACTAATATTGACACAATTGATCAAGGAGAATATGTTAGAATATGTTAAAATGCAGATGGACAGTGAAAGAATAAATATAACTTTTAACTAAATATTGTCTTGATATTTAGACCATTGGTTAAGAACATGATAACAGGTTTCATCCATTTCAAGAAAGCAGAATATTTGCAGATCACTTAACATTTACTAGGTATGTTCTCAGTCTGGAAGGATATATTTCATTTACATGTGTCATTTAATTTAACCACATCCCTCTGTAATAGATAGTGTTATCCCTATTTGCAGAAAGGAAACAGGTTCAGAAAGATAAAGAATGTTACCTAATTCTAGTAAGTAGCCAAACCTAAACTGATCTAATTCCAGGGCAAAGCTCTTTGTGACACGTCAGTGTGGGTCTTTATCTCTTTGAGAATTGTTGAACATTAAAAGCCTTCTTCCAGGTAAATGCATAAAGAAACAACATGAGCAATGATATAACAATACAAGTCTCACTAAATAATTGGTGTGTTTGGCCTTGCTTTTGCTGACAGATCTTTTGCAAAATTGCTTTTCTCTGAGATAGTGGACTTTAAATATTTTCTTTGAAGACTTTCCTAAACTATACCTATCAGAAAGCTACTTTGCTTTCAGCCTAAAGAAAAATGAAAGCTTACTTAACTACACTTAGGTGCCAGGGTCATACTATGAACTCTATACCTGCCAGGATTCACGCTAAGATAGGGTGGCTCTGCAAACTGTCCATAGTACTGTGATTTCTTTCTGATATTTTGAAGTAGAAATAATTTTAACTATTCACAAAAGAGAGAAACACTGTTTCTTGGTCCTCAATATCATACTGCTGTAGGCTACTTCTTTTTCTCTTCTGTTGCCCCTTAGTATAGAGAGTGTGTTTTGGGGACCCTCCTTCACGATCTTCTCCATTCCAAGAGCATCTTACATAAATCCAGGACTTCTCAAGCAGGCAGTTTTGCCAGATGGTCTTAGGGTTGGTTGTACCCATATATGTATAATCCTGATCTTCTCAAGTAAGTTCCTTATAGAGCATAATGGCTAAGAGAATTGGTGCTGATACCAGACCTGAGTTCAAATCCTGCCTATGCCCCTAACTAGCTGTGTAACCTTGGAGAAGTAACTTAAGCCCCTTAAAGGGATTAGATTTATCACCCGGAAAATGGTATAATAAATGCATCTACCCCATATGGTTAGTGTGTAAATTAATGTAACTTGAGATGGTGCATGTTAAGCATTAGCACAGTGCCTGTCTCTTGTTAGTAAAACTGCTTTGTTTATTAATTATTCTCTATATATGAGACATTATTATCTTGTCTACTCTAAAGTTCCAGCATTAACTCAGGCGTAGCTTCACCAAGTACTGATCATGTGACCTTGGCCTCTCATTGCCTCAGTTTTCTCATTTGTAACACGGGTATAATAATAGGCTTATTTCATAGGCCTATGAGGAAAACCTCATATATGTATGTGTGTGTGTGTGTCTATATATATGTATTTAAACAGTGTCTTAGAATAGTGTCTGGCACATGATAAGCATTATAGAGTATTGCCTGCTGCTACTAGTACTGCTATTATGAGAACTAACAGTTGAGAATAATCCTTCATATACTGGTTTATTCCACTGAAGATAAAGGAAACTAATAGAATGTTAGAAATCAGATTAAACACAGAAAGCCAATAAAATATACCAAGACAGAAGATGATGAGAGTGTAAAAACATAGAATAAAAAAATGGTTTTTGTTTCTCTTATTCTTTTTCTTTTTTAAAGAAGGAAAGAGCCTAGAAATAGGACAAAAACTATTCATTGGCTATACTGACATGGGATCGCTGGTGACCTTCATAAGTAAAATTTCAGGACAGTGGGCAGTGAGATTACGGTGAGAGAAGTCAGATGGATGTAAATTATAGAGTAAATGGGACGTGAGGAAATGGAAACAATATATGAAGATAACAATTTTGAAAAGTTCAGACATGAATTGGCTAAAGAAGATATGCAGGGATTAGGGGAGGAAGGAGGCTTTCATGTTGCACGTATAGTTTTTAACATTTTAAGTTGGAGTTACTAGTCTAGAATGAGGTTGAATTTTGGCAAGAATCATTCATGTGTTGTAGAAAATGCAGTGCTGTGAAGTACTTGAGAAGATGAGGGAAAATGAAATGCTATCTGTAGTGCACATGGCCTTTTAACTTTAACTCCTGTAGTAAAAGGGAATACAAAGATCAATGCAAATGCTAATGAATTATTGGATTTGGCAGTGGACTATTTACTGACTTCTGTGTTCTTAATGAGTTATGAAGCACCTCACTAGCTCAGAGTGAAGGAAGTAGAGAGGATGGAGGTTAAGTAAAGCTTCTAAGAAAATAGTCCTTAAGGAGAATTAGAAAGAGCTTACTGTAAGTCAGAGCAATATTTCCAGTCTTGAAAATCCATTTGAAGTTGGTGATTATTAATTTATTGGAATACCAATTTGCCCTGCCACATGATTTTTCTCCAGCTACCTGGATATAAGTTACACAGAGGCAGAAGAGAGTGAGAGATAATAATGGAGGGAAAATACAATTAGTATTTTTTTCTTTTTACCTTTTTCCACTTCCCCGCTCCAACTGTGGGGAGCCTTCACAGACATGGCTGCCCTCCCAGCCTCCAGCAGCACTCTGTTATCAAAGAATTCAAAGAAATGGAACATAGGTTTCCAACTTATTCATTTAGCAAAATCAAAAATTATATATAATGTCTTCCGTTGGCAAAGATTTTTGCAATATAATTTGGTTCCATCTTTTGACAAGTAATTTGGCAATGTCTAGCAAGATAAAAATGTTAATAGCTTTTTACACATTAATTCTAATTCTGGACGCTTATGCCAATAAATACTTTATAATCCAGAAAATTATTATATAAAGATGCTCATTGTCATGTCATTTGTAATAACCAAAAATTGGAAACACCTTTAATTGTTAACAATAGGAAAACAGTTTAGGAAATATCCACTTAGTAGAAAGTTACACAGTTACTATATTATAATTACAAGATGATGGAGCAAAATAGAATAATGCTTAATAAAGAAAGAATGAAGAAAGCTGACCTACAATTGTCTCTTCCTTATGACAGTAATTATGTAAACATATAAATATTTATTAAAACTTAAAACCAAAATAAAGTTTTAAAAGCTCTGTACCAGTAATGGGGATTTTATGTTTGTTTCAAAATATTTTTTAACATAACTCTTATAATTTTGTTTTTTCTACTCCTTTTCTTAAGAATTTCTGATTATTACCTCATTTTTCATTCCATAGTTTCAAATAAAGTCAGCAATTTTATCATCAGAGAAGATTAGACTTATTTGACAGTTCATAATTCCAAGTTATTTGGTATAAAAAGACCATATACACTTGTAGGTGCTTTCAAAATAATATTTCGAGAATTTTTTTTTTTTTTTGCTTAGTCTTTCCTAGTATGGAGATTAAGCAAACTACCTAAAATTGCTAGCCATTCTTTTTTCATTTTTCTCATTTTATTCATTTATCTTGCCCTTCACAGAAATGATAACAAATGAGTCTGCAGTTGCATCTGCCAATTTCTTAAATCCTCTATTATCCACATTATGAAATCATACTTATATGAATGCTTCCAGTATTTTCAGAGCTCTTTAGTTATTATACTTTAGCATTCTGTATGAAGTATCTTATGTAAGTGTAAAATTTAGACTCAACTTCTGGAAGCTTTTGATTTCTTAGTTCAAAAGTGAGAGACCCTTAGTTCAGCCATATGATTAACAATTACTTGTATAGTAAGAAGCTCCTAAATTATTGTTTTATGGATACCTGGCAGTTTTCTTGCCATTTCTCAGAGGTTCTCTATTAAACACATTCTCTCTCTTTCTCTCTCTCTCTCTCTCACTCTATCTCTCTCTCTCACACACACGTTGTGATTAAAAGCACAGACTTTGGCATTATGAAGTCTAAGTTTCATTTTCCAGTTCTGTAGTTTCTGGGCCACTTCACTTTAGGCAAGTAACCTAATGTCTCTGAACCTTGTTATTTTCATCTGTAAAATGGAGATTACAATTATATCAGACAATCATCAGAACATCCATAATGATTTTAGAGTTTCAGAGTCAGGTACAAGCAGGCACTCAGTAAATGGCTAGTGCTTTTATTACTTTATTATTATTTAGGTCTTGGTTTTCCTTGAGTCTGTGAGTCCCCATAATGAAATGTAATTTCCAGTAGATTGAGTAATACCTATTTTCACCAAAAATTTTAACTGAGTTCATTACTTTCTGTGCAACCCAAATTAGTTTTCTGCCTTTTTTTCTGTGCCGTCTGTAGGTGTTCAATAGATTTATTTAATAAATGTATGAATGCATGAACGCGTAGATGAATTTTTAAATGCTTCTTTTTGAGAAGGTAGAACAAATGTCACACCATAAAAGAGATAAGAAAATAGTCCATGGAAAAAATGGCAAAGTCACATGTGTGCCCAGGGCCAGCCTAAGGAGAATTTTTTTTTTTAAGGAAAAATGTGTTGAATAGCTTATTTTAAATATTTTAATAAGTTAAGTACAGGGGGCTTCCCTGGTGGCGCAGTGATTGAGAGTCCGCCTGCCGATGCAGGGGAAACGGGTTTGTGACCCGGTCCGGGAAGATCCCACATGCCGCGGAGCAGCTGGGCCCGTGAGCCATTGCCGCTGAGCCTGCGCGTCCGGAGCCTGTGCTCCGCAACGGGAGAAGCCACAACAGTGAGAGGCCCGCGTACTGCAAAAAAAAAAAAAAAAAAAAAAAAAAGTTAAGTACAGGGACTTCCCTGGCGGTCTAGTGGTTAAGACTTCACCTTCCAATGCAGGGGGTGTGTGTTCAATCCCTAGTCGGGGAGCTATGGTCCCACATGCCTCACAGCCAAGAAAACAAAACATAAAACAGAAGCAGTATTGTAACAAATTCAATAAAGACTTTAAAAAGTGGTCCACATCAAAAAAAAAAAAAGTTAAGTACAAAAATTTGCTGATGATTTACATATTTAGCACCAATCAAATAATGTGAGATTAGCTGTACTAAAACAGAAGGTTGAGCTACATTCACATTAAGTGACATTATATGGTCTAAATTTATGGAAAACTTCTGAAATGGCTGATAAAAAGTAAGATGGTGAGTGGCCTTTGAGCAGAAAAAGACAGAAAGAGAAATGGCCTTTTCTACGTTCTATTGTGCCTCTAAGTAAAATTCTTGGTAATCTAGCTACAAAGCAATATGTCATTTGGCTTTAGGCACCTACTGTGATTTACCTTGTGAGGATCAGATTTTGCCATGGAGAGGATTTGTAAAAGTATCACACATTCCAGTACCATTGGCAACCACAGCTACCAAAAACTCCAATTTAACTTGATGAACCTAATGTCAGATGATAGTATCATTTCTTGTGGGTGTTTTCGGAAAAGGTGGGTAGGAAATGTATAAAAGTAAATACTTTGTTGACTGAAATAACAATTCATCATTTTGAAAACATTAAATACATTAAAGTTGTTATAGCATCAGGCGTTAATATTTCACTGTACTTTAGACATTGCCTACAATCAACGTTTTCTGCCCTTTGAAACAGAATCATGCTTGTGGTATGCATTAATCATATATAAGATTAAACAGTGAAAAGAAATTCAGCCTTTAAAGACAATTTGCTTTGATTTATTCAGTGGGTTCTTCCAAAAAGTTAATACAAGAATTATTGCTTGTTGAATTGGAGTTACAAATTCTTTCAGGGTTACTTAGTATTTTCTGTAATATCAGTATCAAGGAAGGTAAAGCAAATTGACATATTCATTAGGAAATACAGGCACATAATCATAAAACAAGAAAACACAGCGTTTTTATAGACTTTATTTTTTAGAAGTGTTTTAATTTTACAGAAAAATTGAGAAGATAGTATAAAGTGTTTCCATATACACTATACCCATTTCCCTCTATGATGATCCACTTATATTAGTATGTTACATTGTTACAATCAATTAACAAATATTGATACATTATCATTTATTACAGCCCATCCATTAGTCCAGTTCCTTAGTTTTTACCTAATGTCCTTTTTCTATTCCAGGATTTCATCCAAAACATCACATTACCTTTAGTTGCCATGTTTCCTTAGGCTCCTCTTGGGTTTGATAGCTTCTCATATTTTCCTTGGATGACCTTGACAATTTTGAGTAGTTAGTTTTTTGTAGGATGCCCACTACTAGAATTTGTTTGATGCATTTTTCATGATAATATTGGGATTATGTGTTTTGGGGAGGAAGACCACAGAGTAGAAGGGTCGTTCTGTCAGATCACATCAAGTGTACAAAGTATCAATATGCATTATGAATGCTGAGGTCGACCTTGATCACCAGGCTGAGGTAGTGTTTTTCAGGTTTCTCCATCGTAAGATTACTGTTTTCCCATTTTCATGCTGTACTTTTTGGAAGGAAGTCAATATGCTCAGCCCACAACTAAGGAATAGGGAGTTATGCTTCAGATGGAGTACTACATAAACTATTTGGAATTCCTTTGCACTGGAGATTTATCTATTCTCCTGCATTTATTTATGTATCCAATTATTTATTTATATCAGAAGAACTCATGGATTTTTATTTTATACTTTGGGTTATAATCTAATTCTACTTTAGTTACTTTGTTCCTCAAATTGCTCTAGTCCTGACCCTTGTGAACTCTTTTCAGTTGGCTCTTGTGCCACTCTGAGGTATCCCCATCCTATATATTTTTTTTGGAACTTCCTTACTTTCTGACACTATAAGATGGTCTTGTCTATAAATCTTGTATATTTACTGCCCCAGTCCTAGAATCAGCCATTTCTTCAAGGATAGCTAGGTCTTTTTAGTGGAGAACAGTATTAGACAGCAGGATCTGGGTGTGGGATGTGCTAATTGCTGCTCGGATGTCATTGCTTCTAGATCTTCTCAGCTGACAGAGCAAAGAGATAATATGTGTGTACATGACCCATGTATAGGCACATATCTATAAGTATCTCTCTACATAACCATGTGTATTAAGGTAATATGAAGCAATATTAAGCTAAACATGAACGTATATTGATGTTTCCAACTTTAATCTGTTACCACATAGATCATCTTAGCCTCATCTCTTGCTTATCTTTAAATTTCAACTCCAGCAAAACACTTGGCTTTTAGAAGTATGAAAATCAAATTGTAGCAACTTTGGGAAGCCACATCATCTAGTAGAATAATTCTTAAAGGGCAAGGTGTATGTCATCAAATTTTAATTTACAATCAGCAGTACTTTTTAACATCAGTAGACCTCCAGACCTCTGCTTCCAAGAAGATGAAGTAGCCCATTTCTCCCAGGTTCTCCCACTTAAAACTAAAACCCTGAACATAACAACAAACAAACATAGGAAGACGCTGAAAGGTGGAAATGAGAAGGCAGACTTAACTAGGGACTTTGGGACTTGAGGAATAACATGGTGATGAGTCCCCTGTGTTTCCTGTTGCTTCCCATACATCCTGGAGAGGGTATTACAGGAACCCCCAATCAATAACCACCAACAGAACAACAGACAAAAAAGCTTCCGAAAAAAACACAAAACCCTGTTCCCCCTAGCCAAAGTATGAGGAAAGGGGTTGCTAAAGACAGAAGACCATTTGGGCAATAATATACACACTACTCGAGCCAAGTGCCAGTGGAATATACACACTACTCGAGCCAAGTGCCAGTGGAATATTGCACCCATCCCCTATGTCCTGTTGTTTCAGTTGGGCCAAGGTAGGATTTGATCTTCCACACCACCCCACTCCTGCCTTCCAGAAGAGCCAGCACTCTGATTCCCCACCAGGGTTGTTTCAGTGTGGTCCAGTGGTGAGCTGAGCCTCCACCCCTTTCCATTAGCAAACAGACTTTAAAAGGTGGTGCCTGGGCTTCCCTGGTGGCGCAGTGGTTTAGAATCTGCCTGCCAATGCAGAGGACACAGGTTAGAGCCCTGGTCTGGGAAGATCCCACATGCCGCGGAGCAGCTGGGCCCATGAGCCACAGCCACTGAGCCTGCGCTCTGCAAGAAGAGAGGCCGCAACAGTGAGAGGCCCGCACACCACGATGAAGAGTGGCACGCGCTCGCCGCAACTAGAGAAAGCCCTTGCACAGAAATGAAGACCCAACACAGCCAAATAAATAAATAAATTTACTTATTAAAAAAAAAAAAAAAAGGTGGTGCCTGACAGGCTTGTAAACACTGGGCTGCCCTCACACAGTCGTGGGGCCAATGGTGGGACATAGCGTCCATCTCTCCCTGACATCAATAAGAATAGGATGTTACAGGTTGGAGGGAGTAGGCACCCCACTAACCCCCAACACATGATGTCAGTGAGACCCAGTGGGGTGCTGAATCCCCATAACCATCCTGAGGCAGGGCTAGTTGGCAGTTCTCTTCCTCTTACCTTGGTGTCAGTGGGGCCAGCACGTAGCTGACCCTCTACCCACACCCGGCATCAACAAGAAGGAATGAAGTGGGAGGAAGGACAGCAAATACTTCACTTCTCCCCTCCCCTATGTCAAGAAATCTACTGGGGAGATGAACTTCCACTCCTACTAAAAGGCAACACAATGATACTAATGTTCCCACTTTTGGGGGGAAGGTGTCAGAAGGGCCAATAGGATAGCTGCACTTCTACTTGATCTGTCTGCAGTGAGACAATGTAAGTGCCCACTTTTGCTGGGGTATCGTCAGTAGGGCCCAATGGAAATCTGTATGTAATCCCCCAGTCCTCATACTACGCCTCAAATAGGATGACTTCCTTCTAAAAAGTAATAATAAAATTAAATGGGTTACAGAGTCATATAATAACTCACAATGTTTAGAATACAATGGAAAAATACTTATGACACCAAGAACCAGGAAATCACAGAATAAATGAGAAAAGACAATAAACATACACCAACACTGAGATAAAACATCTATTCAAATGATCAGACAAGGATTTTAAATAAGCTGTCACATAAATGCTTCAATTAGCAATTATGTGTTCCTTGACAGAAATGGGAAAAATAGAAAATGTAAACAAAGAACTAGAAGCTATAACAATAAAAACAAATGAGAACAGTAGAACTAAAAAATACAATAATCAAAAAACTTTGCTCAAAAAAAAAAAAAAACTTTGCTCAAGAGTAGACTGGAGATTACAAAGCATAGAATCATGAACTTAGAAGAGATCAATACAATCCACCACATGTACAGAGAAAAATAGACTGAGGGGTAAAGATGGGAGAAAGAACAGGATCTCAAGAACCTGTAAACAGTAACAAAAGCACTAACATTCATATCATCAAAGTTCCAGAATGAAAAAAGAGAGCAAGTAGGACTGACAAAGTATTCAAAGAAATCATGGCTAAAAAGTTCCCAATTTTTTAGAACACATAAACACAAATTCAAGAATCTGAACAAACCCAAAGAGGAAAAACGCAAAGATATCCTTGCCAAGACGCGTCACAACTAAACTTCTGAAAAGTAGAGACAAAAAAAATCTCGAAAGTGGACAGGAAGAAACGATGCATTACTTATTGAGAAACACCAATTCCAATGACAGCATATTTCTTGTCTAAAACTCTGGAATCAGAAGCTTTGACATAACATTTTTCAAGTGCTAAAAGAAAAGAACGCTCAGCCACAAATTCACACTTTCTATATCCACTTTCTTGTTTGACTTACATTAATGGACTACTAACTCATCTTTCTATATCCGGGACTGCCATCACCCTTCTCCAAAAATCTAGTCACAGTATTTCCAGAGTGATCTTTCTGAAAATGAAACAACTTTTTCTTATAAAAA
This sequence comes from Mesoplodon bidens, assembly GCF_964165515.1. NCBI lineage: Eukaryota > Metazoa > Chordata > Mammalia > Artiodactyla > Ziphiidae > Mesoplodon > Mesoplodon bidens. The sequence continues at coordinate 381,727 of NW_027671346.1, forward strand.
TACCTGATTGTGTTATGAAACTTTTCTCTCTTCTAAGTTACCAGTTAAAATCCTTCAATGGATTCCCATCTTTCTTGGAGTAAAATCTCACATCCAAACTCTCTTTGTCCTTTTGGGCTGCTGTAAGATTATGGTGCAGGTTGGGTGGCTCATAAACAACAGGCATTTTTTTCTCACAGTTCTGGAGGCTGCAAGTGCAAGAATAGGGTGGCAGTATGGTCAGATGAGGGCCCTCTTCTGAGTCACAGACTTCTCATGGTAACCTCACATGGCAGAAGAGCTTCGGGAGCTCTGGGGCGTCTCTTGTATAAGAGCACTAATACCATAATCATTTCCCAAAGGCCCCACCTACTAATACTATAACCTCCGGAAATTAAGATTTCAACGTATAAATTTGGAGGGGAACACAAAGACTACACCATAGCACTTAGTATACATACATGGACCATTCATGGTCTGGCTTCTACCACCCTCTCCATTGTCTTCTTTTCTTACACTCCAGTCAGCATTTCTTTTTTTTTTTTTTTTTGCGGTACACAGGCCCCTGTTGTGGCCTCTCCCGTTGCAGAGCACAGGCTCCGGACGTGCAGGCTCAGTGGCCATGGCTCACGGGCCCAGCTGCTCCGCGGCATGTGGGATCTTCCCGGACCGGGGCATGAACCCGTGTCCCCAGCATCGGCAGGTGGACTCTCAAACACTGCACCACCAGGGAAGCCCCAGTGACATTTCTTATACTGATTATGAATGGAACTCCTTTCTGGACTGATCCTTAACCATTCATTTTCTGGCAAACATGAATTTATCTTCTCTTTTCCTCAAAAATTCACCCTTCCTTCATATTATATATCCATTTCAATTGCGTTCTACAGGAAGCCCTACTGATATCCCCCATATACTACTGTCCACAGCATGAATTAACGTCTTACCGTGTCTTCCTATATCACTCTGTAATAATTTTTATGGTAACTATGGATTTTCTTATTTGAGTGTCACAATACATTGACTTCTAGGTGGCACAATAATGATTTTAGTAACAGTAACACTGGTGCCTAGTTTAACCCATGGCATACTTTAGGTGTTCAATAAATGTTTGTTGAATGAGTTAATGAATGAATGAATGGATGGTCAGTTTGGAATCTTAATCATGTTACTTTACAAAAATCTGTTAAAAAGATACCCACAGTTTTCCAGAAGATTAGGGACTTAGGATCTTCAACTTGATTTAATAGAGGAAATTTTTACTCATACATCATGCTTAAATACCTCAAAGTAAAACCATTAACCCAGGAATTTAAGGTTACCCATTTGGACTTGCAAGCCAATAATTAATATCGCCTGCCCCCACTGTATTAGATGGTTTCAATGCTCCACTCATATCTCCCCAGCACTCATTATTCAAGTATATGCTGATAGACTCATGCTACCACCTGCAATTATCCACCTTAGGGCAGGCCAGAAATGTACAGGAGTTAATGTATCTGGGTGTAGCTTTCAACCAAAGACAGAGGGGACTGGAAGATAAGTACTTCAAGTTTCTCACCAATTCTTGGGATAACTCTGAGACATGTTCTATAGAGTTTCACAGAACTCCCCTGAAGTACTGGCAGCAGTTCCCTGCAGGAGTAATTGATTCAGTAATGCACCTCTGTTGGCTTCCTTCCATGGCTCCATTCTCAATTCCCACTCCACTTCTGAGTTTTCTGGAAGCACCTCCCAGATGCACAGTTGGCATTCAAATTATTGCCTCAGGTTCTGCTTCTAGGGGAATTCAATTTATAGCCTCCTAACAATCCAGTGCTCCTTACAGAGCCATCACTGGTACAAGTACCAAGGCATGGCACATTATGTATCACTCCTCCTAAATCCTAATATTTTTAAATGATAGGAAAGAGCATGACCTTGAAGAGAAAAATTGTTTATATGAGAATGGCCAATGGATAAAGGGAAGGAGAGACAGTGCCATTTGTTTTCCATTAATGATAGTGTGAAATTTATGGGCAGATGGTCTAACAGGTGTGACTACAATTTGAGGGGCCTGCTCCCTTGGTTACAGAAGACTGCTATTGTTATTATTATGGAAGCACAACCTCATGACTTTATTGCTTCACTTGATGTAGCCTTTTCCTTTACCCTTAAATCTTTCTACATCACTGAATTGCAGCCAATAGATTTATTTTCTCCCTATGGCTCCATCACACAAAAAAGACACACATGTGCACACACACACACACACACACAGAGTTTTGTGTATGCCAGTGCTAGAAAAGACAAGCTCATGGTGAATGTATGCAATGGATATTGTACATTACAGGTCTCTGTGAGATAGTCTTCTGCAGGTTCCTATGTTTATTTTATGAATAATTAACTTTAGTAAAGTTAATTTCCTTAAGATCTTGATGAAGACTGAAGAAAGGAAGTAAATTTTAAAGAAAAAGACTTAGAAACTTGTCCTTTTTGCCCTTTCTTGGTGTCTTAATGAACAAAGGATAACTGGGCCTTTTTTGAAGTCTTTGCTTGAGTTGAAGACACAAAATGCAACCTGTACTCTTATCATAATATGTTCAGTTTATGAGTACACAAACTTATAAACTGTGAATTTCCCTAAAGTTATTATACCATTTAGAAGATGTTTGCTTGGACGTTTACTTAAAACCAAACAATTGAGGTCTATATGTCCAAATAATTTCCTTCTCTCTTGCTGTCTCCATTTCAGTTTCCCGAGTTTCTGGGAAGGCCTGGTTTCCCCAAAGGAATTATTTCTGGTAGAATTCTGAAGGTCTGACCCAAGAAAAAAAATCCAGTATAGCCAATGAATTGAGGACAAGAAGTTTTCCAATCAGGTAGGAACATTTAATCTCATACATTACAATCACCTTAAATAAGGTGTGCTGATAGCTGGATATGATTTAACTTCTTGGAAAAAGATGCATATATAACCTGCCCCACAAGGAAGCTGTTCTCAATTCCCTTAGTGGTTGTGGTGTTTATCAGAGAGTGCCTTGGGGGAAGATGAATCCAATAACAGTATGATGCTCTTTTTTTTTCATTTTTAGCTCATTGTTGCCAAGTACCCTTGGTGACCTTGGTGCCTGTGGTTTAATCCCAGGAGGTTAGACATGTGAAACAGCACATTAACCCTTTTTCGTATTTTCTCCCAAGACAAATCATTTTTATAGGTTGTCTCCATGGTCTTCTAGTTGCTTATCAAAATTAAGCATCAAGTCTTCTAAGTGAGCAATAGCCCCAGTCAGTGTGAGGAAATCAGCTTGGTTCTTATTGGGGCACATCTTCTTGGTCTTGGCACAAAGTGAGTTCACATAGGGAGTTAGAAGGAGAAGAATGGGGCATGTGAAAGGGGAGTTCTGTGTTCTCATTTACCTATGCATGTTGAAACTCCACTAACAGTTTTATTTTCATTAGCAATTTGTGATAAAAACGTAGGGTAGGGCTTCCCTGGTGGCGCAGTGGTTGAGAGTCTGCCTGCCGATGCAGGGGACATGGGTTCGTGCCCGTGTCTGGGAAGATCCCACATACCGTGGAGTGGCTGGGCCCATGAGCCATGGCCGCTGATTCTGCGCGTCCAGAGCCTGTGCTCCGCAACGGGAGAGGCCACAACAGTGAGAGGCCCGCGTACCGCAAAAAAAAACCAAAACTTACGGTAAAGGGAATAATGAAGCTGTCCCACTGTATGGCACGACAAAAGATAGTAGTGACATCAAAATCAGGGCCTATCCATCTCATTTGCAGTTATATACTCAGTGTTTAGCCTAGCATTTGATCCCTCATCAGTATTCAATAAGAAGATGCGTGTTGAATGACTTAACTATGAATTAATGAATGAAAAAAGTTAATATGGTAGAAAATGTGTTTTATCCTTGTACTTTCGTGTGTTGCCTTCTGTATTTCAAGACCCAGCACTGTAACTGACACATAGAATATAAGCAGTAAAATTTGTTGAAAGAATGAATGAGTCCCCACAATTCTAAGAATAATTTTAAGACCAACACAGACCCCCTATCTGCCAAGGTCTATGACAGAAGTATCCAGAGAAGAAAGCCTGATCTCAGCTAGTGGTAGAGCTGACAAAATTTATGTAGTTTTAATAATTTACAGCTCATCCCATTACATTTAGGCATAGTGCCTACATGAGCCATACAATTAAATGTTGACTGAAAAAAAATGCACAACCTAAAAGTTGAGAATTATGTTTTATTTGGAGGACATACTGAGGACTTAAGTCAGGAGACAGCCTCTCAGATAGCTCTAAGGGACTGTTCTGAAGAGGTAAGGGAGGGCACAGGATATTTAGGGGTTCTTGCAAAAAAAAAAAAAGCCCCGGTAGTTGGAACATCAACATCTAGCTCCCCCAAGGTAGACTGCAGTGTGTTACCCTTCCCTCAGCCTACCCTGGGGCACCCTGAAGGGCCTACGGGTCTGAGTGTGGTCCAGCAAGCCCAGGGGAGCCGGCGGGTCCTCAGAGTTCTTGTCCTGAAACTGGCGCTGACGCGACGGGGCCACGAGTCTCTAGACACTTACTGCCGTTAAACGAATGCAGAACTGCGACTAAGGCCTCAGGGAACCTGCTTCACGCCTACCCTTCTGGATGCCAAATCAAGACCTTACGTTGAGGCTAGGGCCCCCGTTGAGATTCCCCTTAGCTCTAGAGCAGGGCAGGAAGAGCTCCCACACAGGACCTGGAAGCACCCTCTTTCTTTCGAGAAAACTCTTTTTTTTTCTCAGAGCCATGTCTGCAGGGACTAGAAACACAGCAACAACAGTGTTTTTCAGGTTTTTTCCGGCTGCAAGAATGGAGCTTTCAAAATGGGAAAACCAGGCTTTTCGCTATAGATGCCATGTCTAGATTGACACGCAGCCTAAATACGTGTGTTTTCTAACAAGTAAAAGAGACACAAGCTGCCCACTGTGCCCTAAACTGAATCAACTTTTTAAAGCAGGGTGTTCTGCGGCTAGCGAACTGCCTCAATGAAGGAATGCCTTCGGTCGGCCGAGGGGCCTGTGTATCTTCCAATATCCGGCAGTGTTACATGAAGAACTGTTCCTTAGTTGAAGTTGCAGTGCAAGCTGAATTTCCCCTTGAGGTATGGTGACTTCACGTATGAGGTCCGAGGAAGAATTACCTTCCTCCCCTTTGAAGTCCCAAACCACTACACCCAACATCTTTGTCTTTAGTTGAAAGTGGTATTTAAGGTGAGGATTTCAGCCATTTGGGAGATTTACGGAGTTCTCCTGGGTCTCTTCCATGTATACATATTTTTAAATTTTGTTTGATTTTCTCCTGTTAATCTGAATCTGTCTGATGTCAATTTAATTCCTAGACTAGCCAGAAAAATCTAGAAGGGTACAGGAAACTTTCTTCCTGCCCAACAGGCATTATAGTGCAGGGCACATTGCCTGCCTTCGAAAGCATCTGAACTTATACACATTGAGAACCCTCTCCTTTCCATGCCCCTTTACCATAGGCATAAAGATTCTGTGCACATCGAGGCTGAGAAGAACTCCTGAGTCCATCATTGTTTCTCCAGGCAGTCATGAAGACTGTCAGAGAGGAAGAACTTTTCCTCTGCCCTTCTGTAGGCAAATGGAGTAGGGGGTCCCCAAAGAAAAAGAATCAAATATAACTTTTTGACATAAGGGAAGCCATTTTAAGCCTAAATCATTTGTGATCTCAGCCTGGTCATGATGCTTGCTCTTGAACAGATCTCAGTAATTAATGATCTTGTGAAATAAAATTGTCCCTTACCATCTGGTTCTATAAGAATGAAGTCACTAGCCACTGTAGTCTCTGACCTTGACAAAAAAGTAATCACTTGATCTAAAAGAGAACTGGAAATTTTTCTTTGAGCCGAATTTGAGGATTATAACCTGGGAAGAGCATCTCAGAAAACTCTGAAAACTCTTCTGCCCATTAGAAACCCAGGGAGGTGTATACGTTCTTTTTGAGACAGAGGGCTGTACATCAAATGACATTTTATTGAACATTTACATAATTCAGATCTAAGTGCCATCCTGCTGGTCATGTAACCCCTTACAAGGTCAAGAAGAAATGTTATCTCTTAAGGAGGGAGTTGTCTTGTTGATGTTAGGAGAATGTTGCTCTTTATGGTTGAGCAAGTGTCCCTGCCTATGGGGGAGGTTTGGTCAATGTATAATGCAGATGCACAGTGCACAGTGTGGGGAGAGAGGAGACCAAAGGGCAGAGAAGAATTTATGTTTAAATTTCTCTTGTCTTGCCATAAAATATAAATTTTGTTTCACAACCTTCAACACACCCTGAATGGAATTCAGGACAGAGATCAGGAATGAGGCAGTCTATGCTCTGAGAAAACCCGGCAGAACAGGCCTTCAGATAGTTCGATATTTTCAGAAGATTTTATGAGCCCAGTTTCTTTTATCTTCTCATATCTAGAAAAGCACTAAAATCATTAATGGAGACATCTGCTCCTTGTGACTAGCAGCCACCATTTCGTGACTAGCAGCAAATTTCTGCCAAAATGTGTCCCTGATTACATGTGTCCCCCTTCACCAAAATCACATACATGCTGACCTTCCCCCTAACTCTTTCAAGCAGTTCCTCAGAGCTATCTGAGAGGCTGTTTCCTTGGCTATAGTCCTCATTTTGCCCCAAATAAAACTTAACTCACAACTCTCAGTTTGTGCTTTTTTTTTTTTCAGTTGACAGTTTAAAACTTTCCCAATTTGGCTGTTCAAGGAGCCACCGTTTGGGGAAAATCCCTGCTGTTCTCCTTACTTGCTGCAAGTAATAAACCCTTCCTTCTCCTGCCCTTTGGCTTGGTTGTGTCTATTGGCTCAACAAAACAAGTGTTTCAGGTAACACTTTGAGCTGGTCTAAGAATTAAATTGACGTGAGACTGATTAACAGGAGAAAATAAAACAAAAGTTTAATAATATGTATATCTAGGAGTCATTTTTGGCCTAAGCCATTTTGCAATCTAAGCCTGGCCAGGATGCTTGCCGTTGAAAGGGTCTCAGTAATTAATGATCTTAAGGGAACAAAATAATGCAGAATCAAAGGACTGTTTTCAGGTCAAAGAAGTAACAATAACAAAGATAATTGTAAAGACTCCCAGTTCTCTTTCAATGGTACAGACTAGCCTGATCAACTGGGAACATAAGGAATGATGATATTGACCTTTTCTGACCCTCATGACTTCAGTCCACTAAAGCTTGGACTCTGTGGACCACCCAAACCCCTTCATGAATATGCATATACCCTTAGCTTAAAAATTCCCCAATTGTGCTGTTCAGGAAGACACTGCTTTGGGAAAGACCCCGGGTGTTCTCTTTACTTGCTGCAAGTAACAAATCCTTTCTTCTCCCAATCTTTGTTTTTGTTGTGCCTTTCAGCTTGACGCCCACCAAGAGGCAAACCCAGGTTTTTGGGTAACATTAGCTCTTTGGCGGGCAATGAAAATGACATAAGGCAGATTAACAAGAGAAAATTAAATTATTATGTGCACATGGGGAATTCACATAAGTATGAAGAATTCCAAAGACAGCAAGACAAGGTGACATATATATAGTCTTGACTAAAGAGAAGTGAAACTGAGCAGGACCCTGTGGGGCTCCTGGGCACTAAAGTCTTTCTGTGTCCCCCATTTCTTATTTGCAGGGACTAGGCTTCAGCCTCCACAACCTTCCCTGAATTCCAAAGGGTAGGGTCAAATAGTTGCTAATCAGGGAAGGAAGGGGCTGCAGAGACAAGGGAGGAACTGTCAAGAAACAATAGTGCAGCTTTGGGACAAGATCCTGGTTCTGCCTCAAGGGAAACACATAACAATAACTTTGAGCTCTTCTACAGAACTCAAACCCCCAACAAATGGAAGATGTTAACTACTTGATGAAGCATCCTTCATTCTAGAGAGAAGGTCACAGTTTGATAACCTTGAGAAGCATAGAAGCTCATCAGGAGACCACCTGAGGCCAGATTAAAGGATTGCAGGCCCTGAACACACCATAATCCTTATCAGCAACCCTGACCTTGAACCATTGCTATAAAACTCCTCACCAAATCCCCCCAGGTTGTGACACACAGTTTTGAGGGCGTTAGCCTGCTGTGTCCCCCTTTGCCTGGCAACGCAATAAACCTATTCTTTTCTACTTCACCCAAACTCTGCCTCCGAATTCGATTCCATACCAGTGCACAGAGGCCAAATTTCGGCATCAGAAGGAGGTATGGGTCTGAAATTTCAAGGGGAAGTAAGGTAACTCACAGGAAGTTAAAAAGAGTTAATGTTTGGTAAACAAATGTTTGCTGAGCCATCCAAAGACAATGAGACACAGAGAGGATTTTTATTTTTATTTATTTATTTTTTTGTGTGCCTCTCACTGTTGTGGCCTCTCCCGTTGCGTTGCACAGGCTCCGGACGCGCAGGCTCAGCGGCCATGGCTCACGGGCCTAGCCGCTCCGCGGCATGTGGGATCTTCCTGGACCGGGGCATGAACCCGTGTCCCCGGCATCGGCAGGCGGACTCTCAACCACTGCGCCACCAGGGAAGCCCCACAGAGAGGATTTTGATCAAATGGGCTTTTCAATGTTCCTCCTGTTCTACCACACCTAGTGTTATACTACATTTACCTCTAGTGATAGCTTCTTCCTGGGACAGGCCTCCTGTCTTAAATTATTTTAGGCAATAATGGGGGGAGTTCAAAGGCTCTTCCTGCGTCTTTTGGGCCTTGATTGTTTTCAGCTCAAAATAATCCACATGCCATAGTGGCACATCTTGTGGTGGCCTGCACTTAGACCCATTGGCTCCCACGTGCAAATGAGAACCATGCAGTGACTCAGGGAGAGCCCTGAGCACATTATTCAGATAGACACCAACATGATGCAATTTTTCTTCGGTGTGTTCAGTGAGAGAAAGCAATACAAGAGGCACTGCCCTTTTACTTTGGGGGAGGTTGAAAGTCCCTTCTTGGAAAGGAAAAATAAGTACTTTTAGAGCATTTAGAAAACCTAAAACCTGTGACTCAATTTTTTAAGTGCAGAGTTAATTTTACCCATATGTGTTTTCTTAAAAATTGCAACCAGTCAAGATCAGTATCTTCAAGGGGTGCACCAGTTGTGATATTTGCTGACTTTACACTGTTCTGAAATTGAGGATACCTTCCCTCTACTCAGTTAATGTTTATTTTTATTAAGTTTTAAAACTGTTTTAAGTAGGAGATCTTTTACTGGAGCCTGAGGATTGATAATGTTAACCACTGTGACACTGCTCTGTTACCTCACATCAACCAAAGAATTGTGCAGGAGCTGATCACACACCCTGTGATTCCCCTCTCTCACCTGGTATTTAAAAATGCTTTCATGAAACCCCTCAGGAAAGGGGGTTCAGGTGTTTTGAGCACTAGCTGACCTGAACTCCCTGCCTGGCACCTGCAATAAACGCTGCACTTTCCTTCGCCATAACCTGGTGTCAGTAGATTTGCTTTACTGCACATGGGAGAGCAGACCCACGTTTTTTTCATCAGCATATTTATATATATTATTATATATTGTAGGCAATGGAGATATTTTACTTCTTTCCTATTGTGCTGTTTTATTTTTTAACTGAGTTAACCATGAAAGTCAATTTTTGTTGATAGAGGAGAAAAGGTACAAATTAATTAGCTATAGTTAAAAATTTAAAGCTTTCAAAATGCTTGTTATTTATAATGAGATTTATATCATAGAGAATTAGGAAATAATTCGGTATTTAAATGGTTCGATTGTGCTTGTGGAACATGAAATTGGTAGTCTACAGGACATATACTAAATTTTCACCCTTAGTGATACTATATTTGTACCGTCCTTGTCAAGCTAAAATGTTGTTTTTCAACAACCTTTAGCAAACATATCTTAGTTTTATTATTCAGAGGGAATATAGGAGCTCAATTTGATATAGGGAACTTGAGCATTCCATCAACATGAATTTGAAGAATACACTAAGAATATCTTCTACATTACATTGGAGTAGTGAATTACTGGTAATTATTTAGGGAATTCTTTTGAAAAATATAGTCATCGGGGGCCAATAATTGAATTCTATGGAAATAGAGATAGATATTAATAAGAATGGAAAATCATATTTTCATTTTATATTGCCCATATCTTCATTTTATTTGTAGGTTTTGAAAGTTTGCAAGAGAAAGATATCAGAATTTATACTTCATTCAGCAGAATCCCTTGGACCAAATGATCACACACTCAGAATACATAAGTGGAGACATTACTGACTGTGGCCCAGGAGACAAGGACAAGACCTAGAAAAGACAGAGTCAATAATGGAGGGAAAGAAAGATTGGAATAGACAGGCATTTCTCTTAATGAAAAATGTTAACAGTAGAATCCTTGAGGGAGAATCTTTGAAAACATTGGATTTCTATAACAATAAAAAATTGAGTCCCAAAGTACAATGAGAAATAACAATAATGAATAAATAGGATAAAGAAATTATATGTAAACTGGCATACATTCCAGGCGATGATCAGACTCCTGCAGCAACCAGGGCTTTCTGGCCTTTAATTCCCCTTGGGCAGAACTGCAGCGCCCCTGTCCCCAGCCTTCAGCCATCAACTCCAGGACTACAGAGGCAGAGTCCTGGCCCTCAAGTCAGGCTGCCTCACTGACTTGAATGCCCATGGAAAAGGGAACATTGATCCTGACCTGAGACACAGCCCTCAGATGTTTGTAAGCTGGAAAGTCTGCATCAGACTTCCTCCTTGCACCTCTCTAGGGTGAACTAGGGAAAACAAAACATCACAAAACCCTTTCCCACAGAAGTAGTCTGGGAAAAAACACATGACGATCTTGGCCTTGGTGCCAGGTGAGGCTGATATCACTAGAGCACACCTTCTCCTGGGTTTGGTACCAGAATCCAGGGCCCTGGTGGGAGGACCTGGGCTCTGCCCTGGGTTCCATGGACACAGACAAGCAAGTGTGATCTCAGCAACCTTCAAGGACCCAGATGTGAGAAAGAGGCAATGAAGACACGATGGCTGCTTCAGGGTGGCTTGGTGTCAGCCTAGAACAGCTGGACTTCATAAGGAATAACACACTGTGGAGGGAAATAATAAAGAATTTATAATAGGAACAGAAAATAGTTTTATTTGAGCCAAGCTGTGGGCTATAATCTGGGAGGCAGCCCCTCAAAAGGCTCTAAGGAACTTCTCCACTGAAACATGGTAGTCTTATACTTTATCAGAGCAAAGAACATACATCAAACGTGACGGGGTCTATTCCTTAAAGATTTCAAAAGAGACAGATTGAGGACATATCTAGTGAGACAGTAGGATACTGGTACGTGGGAAAGGAAGCTCATCTTCGAGAGGGTGTTAACATGGGCATCATAAGAAGGGTGTCATTTATCCTTCTTTTTGAATCAGACAGTTCTTTTCCTTAATGGTTAAAGCAGATGTGCTGTGTGTGTTTGACAGGCTCTTTCAGTTCACACAAAGTTTACACTGAACCATGTATAAGCCTAAATGACTTCCCCATACCTCATTAGGTGAAAAGTTTCTCCCTCAACACTATAATTTGGGGCTTGACTAATCTTGGCGATAAACCAGACACATAATACCCTCAGCTCTCTAGGCCTCTCCACCTGCAGATCCTGCTGTATCCTCCCCCCAGGGCACAGCACCACAAGAGGGTGTCAGGTGAGGGGTTTGGGACTCAGAGAATTGACTCCCGAAAGTGTTTCTGTTTTCCAAGATAAATAACAATACAGTTTGGATTCTAAAAATCTTCCAAATAAGTGAAAAAAAAAATGCTAGACCAACAGTGAATCACAGCGTTTTTCATAAGATAAATGAATGTTATATAATGAAAGAGTAAATAGAGCCCAGAGGCTTTAATATGTAAAATTAAAATGGAGTTCAGTAGTGTTTAAAACACATCCAAAGGTCATATTTATGAGCTGCACGTCCAGCTGTATTCCACAAGAATTTAGGCAAATGCATGAAAGATGAGTTATGAGTAAAGCACTATCCCCAAACTGTGGGTGTGGGGAAACTCATCCTAGCAAGCACTTTGTGCAGAACTAATACATTGCAACCATATCAGGTTTCAAAACTGATATTTTCTGCAACTAAAAAGGCAGAAATAAGCTAAATAAGCTACCTATCCCCCCTCTGTCCTTCAGGTATTAATTAAGACTCCTATTTCTTCCTCTCTTATTTATTTTTTAAATTCCAATTTCAAATGCCAAAATATTCAGCTATTATATATGTTATTGTTTTCTTAATTTAGTCTCTACACAGCCTGAAATTTCTTTTTAATTTCCCTATTATATAATTAGTTTTATATTCATCAATTATGTGATATTTCCAGCAGGTACTGAGCTTTTATGCTCCAAATGTATGCTCTTCCATACTTTAACGCACATAAATATACTTTATACTTTTACATCAATTTAAAAGGTAATCTATTGAGTGCAAATTCTGTCTTCAGCATTTTGTTGGGGTCAGCAGTGGGGAGTGAAAATGTAGAAGAAGGAAAAGACATGGCTTATTGCTCTCAAACGAAGTTACAGAGAAACCTCTGACTTCCTTAACAAAAGGAGGCCCATTTCTTTTTCAATGTCTTTTCTTTTTTAAAAAAAATATTTATTTATTTATTTATTTATTTATGGCTGCATTGGGTTTTCGTTGTAGTGTGAGGGCTTCTCATTGTGGTGGCTCCTCTTGTTGCGCAGCACGGACTCTAGGCTCATGGGCTTCACTAGTTGCAACTTGCGGGCTCAGTAGTTGTGTCTCGCGGACTTAGTTGCTCCACGATATGTGGGATCTTCCTGGACCAGGGCTTGAACCCGTGTCCCCTGCACTGGCAGGCAGATTCTTAACCACTGTGCCACCAGGGAAGCCCTCAATGTCTTTCCTATTGACTTCAAATCTATCGGGCTTTAAAATGATTTGTGTGTGTGTGCTCATATTCTGACTGTCTCTCACAGCAGATTGAGAGTTCTGTGAAAGTGAGGCAGGAGATAGATGGGCCCCAGGGTAAGCAGCAGGAATTCATTCCCTCTGGGCAGAAACTCCAAAATATCAGTAACAGGGCAATCGAGAAAGGAGGCTGTGCCCTGCCCAGATAAGAGATAAAAGACTAGATGTTCCTCATTCTCGTAGTCAAGGAGACCTTCCCAGCTACACATGTGCAGAAGGGTTCCTTGGAGGTCAAAAAGGGAGAGGGCACCACCCCATAGTAAGTGATGTCAACTACCCATAGGCCTCTTCGCTAGAATCCATCTTGTCTAAAAGATGCACATGAACACGGGAGGACCCTGAGGTATACCAAATATGGACTCAGAACCAGGCAAAGCAAGATGATTGGTCAAAGGAAACCTGGAAGAAATTCCCCATAAAAGTGATTCAAACTACCAAGTGAGCGCAACTCTCTCTGAGCCCGCCCATGTGTCTAGCCACATGTATTCTTTGTCCTCCTAATAAACACTTTACTTGTTTCACTACTTTCCATCTCTGTGGAAATTCATTTCTACACAGCAGACAGGCCAGGAACTTGTCACTGGCCACTAGTCCCTGGTGATCTAGTGGCTAGGATTTAGTGCTTTCACCGCCCCGGCCTGACTTCAATCTCTGGCCAGGAACCAAAATCCTGCTTCAAGCAGCTGCAGGCTGAGGCCACCTGAGATGAAAACAGGGGCAATGTTTATCTTGTTTAAGATCATGTCTTGTCAAAAAACAAAATTCAACTGAGTAAATTTGAAAATCTGATTGGCCTTATTTGATGCTTTATGAATTGGGCAGCATCTCATCTAGTAAATAGAAGGGCACTTTGAGAAGTTTTACAGAGTGGAAGGTTTTTATAGAAAGGAGGGTGGGCAAGAAAGTCATTAGCAAAAGAAAAAAAAGGTTATTTGGGACCAGTACTATCTTCTCTTTGTAGGGAAGGGAAGCCTTGAGTTTTATCTTGCAGATTGCCTCTTCTTCTTGGGTTGGGGGAGATGGAGAGGGCCCCTGTGATAGATTACCACATTGGTGCCGACCAGAAAATTCCAGATTTCAGAATTAAGATAACATTTCTGGTGAAGGTCGAAATTGCAAGTAGGTTAGGTATTAAATATATGCGTGGTATCGTGGGCTTCAGCACAAATGAAACCATTTTGTGTCAGTGGTTTTCCTCCTTAATAGTCCCTAATGCAGAGCTAGCAGAAACACAGCAAAGATTTGTGAAGAAGGAAATGAGTGCCTAACTCAATTGGTCAACTGGTGTAAAGAATGTGGCATAAGAATAAAAAGATCTAGAGAGCAGATGAAAGAAGTTTTGTTTATATTTTTAAAAGGAATGTCTTCCGTGTTTTCAAATTACTGCAAATCTAATCAGCAATGTTGATGTGACTCTTAAAAATGATGCTTTTTGAAAGGTTAGAGAAAGGAAAAACAAGAAAAAAATAAGGATGTTTGGCATTCTGGATGTTGGCTAAATGGCAATTTCATCACTAAGAACATATTTTATTCTATTGTCATGATATATGGGTAATATATGTAAAGATATATTTATATGTCATACATAATATATATTTCCTTTTAATCACCCCTATTGGGGTACAATTTACATACAACTAATAGCACTCATGTTAAGTGTATAGCACAGTTAGATAAATTTTGACAAATATGTACAGTTGTGTAATCACTACCACAATCATGATACAGAAAATTTCCATTACCCAGAAAGTTTCCTTAGGCTCCTTTGTGGTCAATCCTCACCTTCCTACAAAAGTGATATGATGATTTGCTTTCAGTGACTATAGTTTTCCCATTCTCAAATTTCCATAAATAGAATCTAACAGTGTGTATTTGGTTCCTGTTTTCTTTCAGTCAGCATGTTTTGAGATTCATCCATGTTATGTATATTAATATTTCATTCCCCTTTATTGCTGATGTGAATTACTCATTCACTTGATGATGAACATTTGAGCTGTTTACAGTTTGCAGCCTTAACCTTTATGAAACCATCGGGATTTCCATTAGAATTCTTTAATTTCTTACCCAATTCAATGGTACGATTTGAAAGTTATCAGAAACCTGCACTTGTCAGAAAGTCTTTAGTATGAATCTTCCTGAAGATGAAGCATTTTTGCAAAACATCTATGAATGATAAAAAGACTTAAAAAGACACAGTTAAAGAGCTGGTTAAAATGCAATTGACAAAAAAAAATTGTTTACTTCTGTAACATACAAATTTGACATATTCAAATTTTAGAAATTTTATTTAATTTCATATAACATAAGAATATCTATATTAATGATATTTAGTATAATCTAAATGGATAACCTAAGAAGGTTGTAGATACATTTATCTCTAATCAATTGACAGTGCCTCCCATAACATACCAAATCATCCTAATTAGTTTAATATCTCTCTTTGAGATGACTTAGGGGTCCTCTGAAACATCCCAAAGGTATCTAGAGGTCAAAATATCTTTCATTAGGATTCTATCCTTGAGAAGTTTATCCAAAATGTTAAAAAGTTTCAAGACACTTGGTCAAATAGCATTACAGATCACTGTGAAACAATGCTTATGCATTTAAGCAAAGTTACAATGAAAGATTTTAAAAGCAAGTACAGAAAGTTATAACAGATTATTTAAAAGGTAAAGAAAATTTACAATCTTAATCAAAAGCAAATCAATATTCCAAGAAAACTTTTTTCTCTTAACAGAGAGAGAAAAAAATTTTAAGTTTTTGTACCACTTTACTTTTAATCTTAAAATTCATTTACTCAATTAAATTTATTCTAATCTTAGTGAGTCCTGACAACACATAGAATTTCTTTCTAAAGATTACTTTTTCCCCAGAAATCTACAACTTTCTATATTTATATTAACTTGCCCTTTATTTTATTTCCTCTTTAGAAATAACCAGCTTTCAGACAAAATTACTTCCTTTTTCTTTAAAAAAATAAATTCCTATTCTTCATACCCTCTTTTAATGAAAACACACATCCTATTACCCTGTATACGAAAATGTTCTCATTATTTCTAGTGGCTTTAATTACATATTTAATTAGAATTCTCAAGTCTTAAAAACCTAAATTCCTAGTGAAAATTAAGAAGTAAGCAATTATGAGCTGGTCTTTACATTAGCATTCTGTAGATTGGCAAATTTATAAATAAATGCTATTTATAATTTCTAAAAATATGTGCTTTCTTATGGAAAATGTCTCAGTGTGACAGCAAACATATTTATTAATAGTCTTAAATATCTTTACTTTCTCTGTAAAAGGAAGCCAATGTTTAGTAATTAATATTTCAGTATATTATTTTATTTGGAAAAGACCTTGATATTCAATGAATTCTCATCATTTAGCTTAATTTAGTTAAACTCTAAAATTTCAAGTTACTAAAACTTCCAGAAAAGCTATTTTTAAGTAGACATTCCTAAAACATAATTATTCCCAGAGTTCACCTAAAAACTCTTGTCTCATTTACCTCTATTTTATTCACTTGTTCTCAAAAATTATGTTTAGATTACCCAAGAAAACTTTATGAGACATTAGACCAAGTCAGCCATTATCCCAAATTTAATATTGAATATTTTTCAGATCACATGAATCTGAAATTCATTCAACTTAGTTTCTTTTATATTTCTGAGCATTTCTGTAAGTGCTTAATTTCCTTTAAGTCAATTAAATAGAGCTCATTTACAAACTAACTCTGATAATACCATCCAAAGGAAAAGAGATATATTTATAATGTACACATGGACATACATACATTCCAGACAAACAGAGATCTCACAGTTTTCCTGCCTGAGTTTAAAAAGGACTCTTCTCCCTTTTTTTCCCCCCTCAGTCTCAGGAATTGGCGATGGTATAGACAAGAGTGAGTGAGAGTACATTAGAGCCCAGGGTAGAACATTTACCTTTCAAAGTCACAGGGAGAAAAATGTAAGTTCCTCCTAGTAAGATTTGTTTCCTTCTGGTCAGAAGAGTGAAGAGATACTTTTAACAAGCCAGCTTTTTCATATGCAAAAACAAGATTTAGAATGTCAAAAAGTGCCCCATCTGGGGCATTATTCTCCAGAGCCTAAAGAATACTGTGACCACATGATTTTAGAAAAATATCACCATCTCCTTTTCATGGGTATGAGCCCGTGAAACTAAGAGCTAAGAATTTCCCAATTCTGCAAAATACACCATAGGGAATATAAGATGAAACAGAGCTCTGATTACCCCTTCTCAGTTGTTTATGGCTGGTAATCTTAAAATCTCAAACAAACAAACAAATGTAGTCTCTCAGGGTTTCAAACTCCTAAGCCCAAAAGGGAAAATCCCAACAAATGTTTAGCCACTGACAGACCCAAATGGCTAAGAGAATGAATACCCTGGTATTATCACACACAAGTTCCACTACTTACTAGAGAAATCTCAACCAGCAAAGCATGTGTCTTTTTCCCTTTACCACAGAAATCAAAAGTGCCATGGGCCAATGATGCCTGCTCAGTGGCAAGTGTTCAGGGCCATCTCTGAGACAAAGGTGTTCAAGCAGCTGCTGAGTAGTATCCATGAGCTGCCACTGGTCAGGAGCCAGTGTGCTATGGTTGAGATGCCCACTGGGGATGGTGGCCCCTTCATGGTTGCCCAAATTATTGCCAAACCAAACACAGATTCACTCACTCAATGCAGAGCAAAGCCAATCTACTGATACCAGTTGTGGTGAAGGAAAGTACAGTGTTTATTTGCAGGATGAGAAGCAAGGATAAGAAGCAGCTAATGCTCAAAAGACCCAAACTCCCTGAAGACTTTTGGGCAAGTGTTTCAAAGACAACATTAGGAGTGAGGGTCTCAGGGTGAATTATCAGTTCATGGACATTCTTTTGATTAGTCGGTGGAGAGGTGACAGGGTGATGTTTTGGGAACCTTAATCATCAGCCTTCTTGTTCCAACCAGTCTGGGACCTACATGCTTGTGATCAGCATGTAGTCAAATCCTCCATCAGGTGGAGAGCCTTAGTGTCTACAGAAAACGCTCAAGTGTCGTGGTCCATACGTGGGTTGGAAAAGAATTTCCAGACACAAGGCAGAACGTAAAGAAGATAAAATTTATTAGAGGAAAGTGTCTCTGCCAGAACAGCAGGCTGACTTCCTAGTAGTCTGGGGGAGTGGACCCCAAACATGTGCTATTGATCAGTTTTTATAGCCAGAAAACAAAGGAATGCTCCAAGTTGAAAATTTCATTTACTGATTGGTCGAGGCACATATACTTTCCTTCTATAGGGTGGCAGTGGGACAGGGAAGATGCCTTTTCTTATTTGGGACAGGTCTCATCGCCCAGCTGGGCTCAGGAATTTCATAACCATCACAACATGGTGGGGAGGGCAATTAAGGGTCTGATAAGGGGTGTAACGCTGACACTTTTTCAGAGAGGATTGTCCTTTGTCCTTGAAGCACCATTGTCCTTGGAGCACCACATCAAGGATATGTGTCAGACTGTTATCTATATCCCTTGAGGAGAAAGGGATAGAGACAACACTGTTTTTCAATCTCTTGTTACTTTTCTTGCTTGACTGCTTTTCCTTTGTTTCTGAATTTGGTCAGTTCTATAATCATTAACTGCTCTTTGGAAATCAAGGGAGGCCTAGGAGACTAACGCTTTGTTCTACAAACAAGAAGCAGGGAACACTGGGAGTCTGTCACTGGGAAGGCCCCACAGGATCCTACTCAGTTTCACAATCATGAATAAAGTTGTTTCTATGAACGTTCATGTACAAATTTTGTGTGGACATATTTTTCTCATTTAAATTCCTAGGGGGTGAAATTAGGGGGTTGTATTAATGCCAAACTGTTTTCCAAAGTAGTACATCATTTCACATTTTCTTCAGGAATGTATGAGACTTCTGGTTGTTCTCCATCCTTACTAACATTTGATGCTACCAATCTTTTTAATTTTAGTCATTCTAGTAGATGTGAAGTTATTTGCATTGTGGTTTTAATTTTTCTTTGATGACTAATAATGCTGAACATTTTAAAATGTTGCTTATTTACCATTCATGTGTCTTCTTTGGTTAAGTGTCTTATTAAATTTTTGGCCCAATTTAAATTAAATTGTTTGTCTACTAAGTAGTGTTTTAGTAAAAGCTGGAGAAGAAGCAAGTTTGGCTGGATTACAGAAAACAAGGGGGAGAGTGGTAGGAATGAGGCCAAGAGAGACATGGGAGAAGGGGAGAACAGATCAAAAAGGACTTTGAGGCCTTGGTGAGAACTTTGGATTTATTGTAATTAAATTGAATTCACTGGATGATTTTGAGTCTAGAGTGGCACAATCAGGCTTAAATTTTAAGGGACCACTTTGGCAGCTCTGTGAACAGGCCAGAGGAATGGGAGTAAACACAGGATAGACTAGGAGGTTATTGCAGCAGTCAGAAAGAGAGAAACTGGTTAGTTGCAGTTCTGAATGACCTTTCCCCTCACTCTTGTTCCTGACATTCCAAACTGCATAATTTCAGATGTGGAAGACTGAGAAATTTCCTGGATTTTCTCAACAAAATATTGACTTACTCAAGGCCTTTAAGTGGAACACACTCTACTGAGGGTTGAGAGAAAGCTGACAATAGTGGCTTGCCTAGCTTAACTCCGTGGTTATGGTTGTTAGTTGTGGTTGCAATATTATGGTTGTGTGACTCTTTGGTTAGTATTCACTTTCTCCATCTTGGAATATACGTTTGATGAGGATGGAAAAATGATCTCTCTTTTTAACTCACCATTGTAGCCTCAGTTTGAGCACAGTGCCTGCCAATTAGCATTTAGTCAATGGGTTTTTTTGTAGGGGAGTGAATGTGTGTATGTGTGAGGGAGAGACAGAAGAGGGGCAGAAACAGAGAGGGGAATAGACAGCCATAGGGACAGGGGAACAAGTCCATATTGCAAAAGAACAGGACAATATTTTCTGTGAGTAGAATGCTCAGAGCCTGTGTACTGTGTTCTTTTCTACTTTCTCAGGTTAGATTTATCCCTTCATAAATTTTCTTTATCTTATCCAAAATGAATCTACATTTTTTTTTCTTATAAGTATAAAGAGAAAGATTTTTGGGGGGGGGAAATTTTTAATGTCTCACTACAATTCAAGTACCATACATGTCTCTTTCTATTATTTGTATATCTTGAAAATATACCAGCATTATTGTCTAACACAAAGGAGGCACTAAATAAAAGTTTTTCTTTGAAACATTGGTACTATAAATTATAAGAGACAGGAGCCATGTTTTCACAGCTCTGTTTCTTGAGCACCCAGCCCAACGGTATTGTGGAGATGCAATAACAATCACCATGAGCACAGGTCACTGCTGACAAAGGGACTTGCTTTCTCTCTAAACCATTTGACTTTGTTGGTGCCCAGGGCAGGATGCTCCAAAATATGCCTCAGTGGAATATTACTTTGAATTAAAGTTACTGAAGAAATGACTGATGCAAGAGAGACACACTGACCTTCCTATCTGTCTCCATGAAAGCAGGAAATTAATATCTCATGTGAATGGTGCCCTCCCTCTACCAGGAGGTAGAAAGACATCATTAGCACCAGAGATAGGGAATGCAGGGTCAAGAAGGCTGTATAAACCTTGTGACTTCTTTAACTCAAGAAGGTTGGCAGGGACATTTCTTCCTCCTCAACAGCTGACAAGACAACCAGGAGGCTGGCTAAACCCTGCTTCCCACCACAAGACTGCTGCAGCTGAGAGATCCTAGGACACATGACAAAGGCCAGCAGAAGGTAAAAGTTCTTATCTCCTCAACTTCCCAGGCCTGTAAGGTCTGGTGGGCGGGAAAGTGCTGAAGAGTCTCCTTTTCTCTCTCTCTAAATTTAGATTAGCAGAAGAAAATACTTATGGAGCAAGATCCTTGTGACATAGAAAATCTGGTTTTTGGAAATGAGTAATCTCGTCTCAGTTTTTCTTAATCCTTTCCTCCCAGAGAGAGTCACTGTTTTTCTTTGTCTCTGTCTCCTGAGTCATGTTTCATAAGAAGAAAGAACCATAGGGCAGAGTACAGGCATAGGCCCTATAAGCCTGCTGTTGGAGACAGCCTCACAGACTGGTGAGTTAACAGTTCTCTCCAGTCCAGTGCCTATTAAGACAAACTTTGCTGTCAGTCCTCTATATAAAAACTGGATGAGACTTTTCCTTCTGTATTTTTCTATGTCCTGAGAGTTTGGCTTTTTGTCCAGTGAGAATATTCTCTCTGGTCTCCACCATCTGGATGGTGTATTTACTGGGGTGCTTCTGGTAACCAGTTGAATTGACTGGGGTTCTGAGACACAAAGTCATAAACAGCACACTCTAGTCTTGTTGTGCCAGCTGTCAGAGGAGTTTGTCCTAAGGGGACCCAGTCCATAAGGGGCCTTTGTTGTTTCAACCTTCATTACCTTGTAAGTGTTGGAAAAGTCCCATTCCAGCAGCATATGCCTGGTGTCACAGATTAGTAGCTTTGGGATCAGAGGTGCCTCAAATTCCCAGGAGAGACCAGGGACACAGTTTGCATTATACCACCCTTACTGCCTGTGCAATGAAGGCCTTTGCTTTCTTAGATTATCCTTGGAAATGAATTTTCACATTATAGGGGCTATACCATCCGTGCCTTCTCCATCTGAAAGTATGCTTATTTCATCCATGGTAAGGATTTATTCTAAGCCTGAAAAGTTACCTCTGGGTCGTTCCATAAAAAGCCTTACTGATTTGAGTCACTATTTGAAATTAATGAAAGTTCTTACTCCTCAATGGCCAGATGATGGCTCCTTTAAATTTGCTGTATTTAAAAGATTACCTTTTTGAGAGCTCTCATCATAAACAGCTGTCATATTGGTATTTATGGAAGGATCAAATTGAAAGGAAAAATAATGTATAACAGCTAGCCTCAGGGAATCGTTATTAAGATGAAACAACAGAAATTAGACTTAAAATAAAGATCCAACGTGAATTCCCCTTTTTAAGAAAAATTTTAAAAATTGCCCCATCTCCTCAGCAATTCCTTAGGCCCTCCTACAAATACTTAGGAAAAGATCAGTTGGAAGCCAATATTCAAGAGCTAATAAAAACAATTATCTTTGTCTTACAAATCTCTACAAAACCAGAAATGCAACTTAGGAACAAGTCAAGGCCCATTTATCTTCACCAACCCTGAAACCTATTCCTCTCAAATTCTTGTAGATATTATAAAAGTTGAGGATAATTGGAGCAAAATTGTCCTGTACTTAAGAAGAAAAAGTTTTTAAAATAATAATTACCCTGAGACTTATGATAATAGAAAAATACACTCCAAAACTCACAGAAGAAAATTTACATTTTTTTCTCTGTCCCTTAAAGTTATAAATCTTACCATGTCTTTGAAATGTAAACACAGCCACATTGCCTGAGACTGAGCCCAGATTATCTCAATTGTTAGAACCTGAAACTAAAATTTAAAGAAAAAAAAGGAAAGAGGTGTTTGTTTTAAACAAAAACCACCAAAAAAACCCTCTCTTGCTCAAACTCTAAATCACAGTCTCCTTAAAATTGTTTATCAAGGGCAAGTACACTTAAAGGGCAAGAAGACTTAAAAGTCTTCTCCATAACTAATAAAAGACTGTAGCTATCTGAGTGAGTAAACTTAATTTATTCCAACAAGCAATCTAAAAATTCTCAAAAATATAACAAAAACGAGTACAAATATTTTTCAAATTTACATGATCTTGGATAATTTTTGGTAAGTAAAATCTAGTTCAGGTTTAATGGTTTAATTCATACAGACATATCTTAAGAGTTATCAGCATTAAGTATAATAGCTTTATGCTATGTAGTTTTACTAAAAGTCAAATAAGCTCATGTTATCTCTTTTACAAAATTTCTCAGAAAACAGTAATAATAATAATAATTTAAGATGATGGCTAACACTACTTTAACATCTTATGAAATTGTCATGAGTAATCTGAGTGATTGTTAAGAACAAATTAATTAAATAGACATAAGATAAGAATTCTTTTAGGTAAACTTTTTTTAGCAATAATTGTTTTTGCTATGTCAACTTAAATAGTTTTCTAAATGTCTTTGATAAATTGTACCCTTAGAGTTTTGCTAAGT
Organism: Mesoplodon bidens; assembly: GCF_964165515.1. Taxonomy (NCBI): domain Eukaryota; kingdom Metazoa; phylum Chordata; class Mammalia; order Artiodactyla; family Ziphiidae; genus Mesoplodon; species Mesoplodon bidens. The sequence continues at coordinate 404,811 of NW_027671346.1, forward strand.
TAAATGAATTGAATGTCTAGATCATTTCCAACTGAGACAAAATACTGAAATATTAATTGCTGCACGAGTCTAAGTTTACCTACCTTTGACCTCTTATTACACACTAAATATGTTTGGTTCTATTAGTAAACCTGTCTTGTGCTTCATTAAAAGCTTGTACTATGAAGTAGAATATGTTTCTAGAAATTATGAAATGTATTTATAAGTTTGCCAAGCCACAAAATACTTACACAGTTAATAATTTTTAACTTTATCTTTACAAAAAAATTAAAGCTTCAAAGGATTAAGAATTGTAAATAATATATGTGGTTAAAGCTACTAGGAATTATAAGGAAATTAGAATAGGTTTTGGGGTAAGAAAAAGTGTAAGCTATGGAGATGTTTTTGTTCATATAAAAACTTTGTTAAGTGATTTTTGTCCTAAAGCTGGTAACTTCTAAATGGGAAAGAGAACAAGGGACAAATCAAAATGGGCAGAGAAAGTTGTGAGAGGTTTGTTAAAAAGGAATCTTTAGAAAGGAATTTTATGTGTAGTCAGGTCTAAGATTGGAATGAATTTAATAAAGTGATTGAGTTTTAATATCCAAAGTAAGCTGGTAGAAAATTAAAATTTGTTTTTTCTCTCTTTTTGCAACATTTTCTTAATTATTGGTCTGCTCTTAATGAGAAATTGTAAACAAAGACTTTTTTTTACATTTAATGTAATCTGTCTAGCAAAACAAATATTGTACATTTTGTCTTGATGAGTCTGATAATTTTGAAGAAAAACTGAGTGCTTTCAATATTAAAAGAGCTAAGTCTTTTTACACTATTTAACTATCTGTGTTTACATGTGAATCTTTGTCACTTTGATTAAATTGATAACTAAATATTAATTCACAGTGACATATGATCATATTTGACAAAGTGTTTTAAAACATTTTTATTTTTGAAAAAGTAGATTTTCCCCCAAGTCAAATTCTAAATGAAGTCTTATGGACCTGGAAATAATGTTCAGGTTTTCCAGAGGCCCCTTGGAACACCCTCAAAGATTTGTTTTATCTTATTAGAAAAGAGAGCTATGAAACTCATTAGGCTTATTTGGTATGTTACTTATATGGGAAGCATTGCTAAATAAATGATCATCAACTCTAGGTTATATCATAAGGGTGAATGTTATTAATATAAATGTTCTCGAAAGTATATGAAATTCCTAAAATTGGATATGTCCTAGTATAATGTTATCAGTCATAATTCTAGTTATTATCTTAAATGTTTTGTGTCACAGAGATAAATTTTCTTGTCAATTCCATTAGAATGAATCCAATTTTTAGTAATGGCTATTTGTCTTTTATTACTTAGACAATGGTTTTACTCAGATGCTTTTACAAAAGCTTCCTGAAAATGTGTTTCATGTTCAGAGAAATTCATGGAAAAGGATCTAACAAGTATTCTAGAACACAAGTTTCTGATGAATTTCAAATCATTACACTGAACTGAGTAAGAATTTACAAAACCCTAATGGAGAAATTGACGGTTTCATAAAACTTCTAACAAAAGATCAAACAAAACAAGAATTAATTCCATGGGACTAAGTAAACTGAAGAAGATGGTTATAATATTTTATGATTTTAAAAATAAATTTATTTAGTTTATTTATTTTTGGCTGCATTGGGTCTTTGTTGCTGTGTGTGGGCTTTCTCTAGTTGCAGCGAATGGCAGCTACTCTTCGTTGTGGTGCGTGGGCTTCTCATTGCAGTGGCTTCTCTTGTTGTAGAGCATGGGCTCTAGGTGCATGGGCTTCAGTAGTTGTGGCTCATGGGATCTAGAATACAGGCTCAGTAGTTGTGGCACGTGGGCTTAGTTGCTCTGCGGCATGTGGGATCTTCCTGGACCAGGGTTTGAACCCATGTCCCCTGCACTGGGAGGCAGATTCTTAAACACTGTGCCACCAGGAAAGCCCCATTTTATGATTTTTTTTTTCGTGTTACACGGGCCTCTCACTGTTGTGGCCTCTCCCATTGTGGAGAACAGGCTCCGGACACACAGGCTCAGCAGCCATGGCTCACAGGCCTAGCCGCTCCACGGCATGTGGGATCCTCCCAGACCGGGGCATGAACCCGTGTCCTCTGCATCACAGGCAGACTCTCAACCACTGCACCACCAGGGAAGCCCTATGATTTTTACATTTGAAACATTGCTGGTTTTATTTTTTTTAAGTTTTGTTTCTCCAAATATAGGAAAATTTGTTTTTCTCTCTTAAGCTTAGAGCAGTTTGGTAAATTATACCCTTGTAAGCAAAATTGAATCATTTGTCTTTTTCTCCCTACCCGATTCCTCCAGAATTCAGAAGCTTTCATTGAACATTCTTGTTTTCTTGGCAATATAGTTATTTGCATAATTTCAATAGAATCTGTTCTTATAATAGCACATAATTGCAAACATTGATTACATTACTAAACTTTTGCCTAGAATGTCATATTTGAGAGAGATATACATAAACTTAGGTTTGACCAAACAGCTTTAAGAAACTAAAGTTGACTTTATGGAGCCAATAAAGCCCCTTGGTAAAATAGTGTGGTACCTTGCTTAGAGTTCGCAGCAGCCTTACTAGTTGAGTGAGGAAGGTCACTTCCTGGCAAATGCAAGAACCTCAGAATATTTGGAGGACATTGAGGAGAAGAATTCACCCAAATCTATAGATGTCAAATGATTGGCTTGGCTTCTTAGCCTCAAGGGACTATTAAAAGTTTAATCTGGAGATTCCTTATAAAAAGTTCCAGCAAAGCAGATTTAAAAGAGCCTATATGGGAGATTTCCCTCTAACCCTGGAGATATTCTGCAGAGATAGTGGTTGACCAGAGGTAAAGCCTGAAGTCCTTCATGAATTTCAATCAAAATTGAACTTTAAGAAGCCAGGACTCCTCACAGTAATATTCAGGAGAGAGGGTAGAGACAAAGATGGCAGAGTAGAAGGACGTGAGCTCACCTCCTCTCATGAAACCACCCAAATCACAACGAACTGCTGAACAACCATCAACAAAAAAGACTTGAACATATAAAAAAGACACTCTACATCCAAAGACAAAGAAGAAAGTACAACTAGATAGTAGGAGGGATGCTTTCATGATATAATCAAATCTCATACCTGCTGGGTGGGCGACCCAGAAAGTGGAAAATAATCATCATATCACAGAGGTTCTCCCACAGGAGTGAGAGCTCTGAGACCCACGTGAGGCTCCTCAGCCTGGGGACATGGCAATGAGAGGAGGAGATCCCAGAGCATTTGATCTTGAAGGCCAGTGGGACTTGAGGGCAGGAACTCCACAGGATTGGGGGAAAGAGACTCCACTTTTGGAGGGTGCACACAAGGTTTCATGTGTACTGGGACCCAGGGCAAAGCAGTAACTCCATAAAAGCCTGGGTCAGACCTACCTGAGGGTCTTGGAGGGTCTCCTGGGGAGGAAGAAGTTGGCTGTGGCTCACTGTGGGGGCAAGGACACTGGTGGCAGAGGACCCAGGGAATATTATTCGGTGTGAGCTCTCCTGGAGGTCACCATTTGGGCACTGAGACCTGGCCCCACCCAATAGCCTGCAGTCTCCATTCTGGGATGCCTCAGGGCAAACAACCAACAGGGTGGGAACACAGACCCTCCCATGAGCAGACAGGCTGCCTAAAGTTATTCTGATCCCACTGCCACCTCTAAACAACACTTGACACAACCCTGCCCACCAGGGGGAGAAGACCCAGCTCCACCCACCAGTGGGCAGGCACCAGTCCCTACCACCAGGAAGACTGCACAAGCTCCTGGACCAACCTCACCCATCAGGGGGCAGGCACCAGAAGTGAGAGGAGCCATGATCCTGCAGCCTGAGGAAAGGAGGCTACAAACACGGAAGGCAGAGAAATGTGTTCCAGATGAAGGAACATCATCAAACTCCAGAAGAACAACTAAGTGAAGTGGAGATAGACAATCTTCCTGAAAAAGAATTCAGAGTAATGATAGTAAAGATGATACAAGTAACTGGAAAAAGAATGGAGGCACAGACCAAGAACATAGATGAAATTTTTAACAAAGAGCTAGAAGTTTTAAAAAACAAAGAGAGATAAACAATAACTGAAATGAAAAATACTCTACAAGTAATCAATAGCAGAATAAATGAGGCAGAAGAATAAATAAGTGAGCTGGTAGACAGATTGGTGAGAATCACTGCTTTGGAACCGAATAAAGAAAAACAATGAAAACAAATGAGGACAGTCTAAGAGACCTCTGGGACAACATTAAATGTGCCAACATTCACATTATAGGGGTCCCAGAAGGAGAAGAGAGAGACAGAGGGGCTGAAAAAATATTTGAAGAGATAATAGCCGAAAACATCCCTAACATGGAAAAGGAACAGTCACTCAAGTCCAGGAAGCACAGAGAGTCAACTACAGGACAAACCCAAAGAGGAATATGCCAACACACATGAATCAAATTGACAAAAATTAAAGACAAAGAAAACATTAAAAGCAACAAGAGAAAAACAACAAACAGCATACAAGGAAACCCCAGTAAGGTTATCAGCTGATTTTTTTCAGCAGAAACTCTGCAGGCCAGAAGGGAGTGGCCCAATATATTTACAGTGATGAAAGGCAAAAACCTACGACCAAAATTATTCTACCCAGCAAGGCTCTTATTCAGACCTGACAGAGAAATCAAAAGCTTTATAGACACACAAAAGCTAAGAGAATTCAGCACCATCAAACCAGCTTTACAACAAATGCTAAAGGAAATTCTCTAGATGAAAAAGAAAATGCCACAACTAGAAAAAAAGAAACTTATGAATGGGAAAGCTCACCATTAAAGGCAAACATACAGTAAAGGTAGGAAATCATCCACTCACAAATATGATATCAAAACAAGCAATCATGAGAAGAGGAGAGTACAAATGCAGGATATTGGAAATGCATTTGAAATTAAGAGGCCAGCAACTTAAAACAACTTTTCGTATATATATATATACACTCTGCTATATCAAAACCTCATGGGAAATGCAAACCAGAAATCGACAATAGATACACAAAGAAAAAGCAACCCAAATGCAACACTAAAGATGGTCGTCAAACCACAAGGGAAGAGAACAAAAGAGGAAGGGAAGAAAAAAGAGCTACAAAAACAAACCCAAAACAATGAACAAAATGACAATAAGAACATACATATTGATAATTACATTAAAAGTAAAGAGACTAAATGCTCCAACCAAAAGACATAGACTGGCTGAACAGATACAAAAGCAAGAACCATATATATGCTGCCTACTAGAAACTCACTTTAGATCTAGACACCCACACAGACTGAAAGTGAGAGGGTAAAAGAAAGGTATTCCATACAAATGGAAATCAAAGGAAAGCCAGAGTAGCAATAGTCATATCAGACAAAATAGACTCTAAAATAAAGACTGTAACAAGGACCAAGAAGGACACTGCATAATGATCAAGGAATCAATCCAAGAAGAAGATACAACAATTGTAAATATATATTCACCCAACATAGGAACGCCTCCATATATAAGGCAAATGCTAATAGCCATAAAAGGAGAAATTGACAGTAACACAGTAGTATTGGGGGATGTTAACACCCCACTTTCATCAATGGACAGATCATCCAGACAGAAAATCAATATGAAAACACAGGCCTTGAATGACACATTAGGCCAGAAGGACTTAATTGATATTTAGAGAGCATTCCATCTGAAAGCAGCAGAATACACACTCTCCTCAAGTGCACACAGAACATTCTCCAGGATAGATCACACGCTGGGCCACAAAGTGAGCCTTGGTAAATTTAAGAAAATTGAAATCATATGAAGCACCTATTCCAAACACAATGCTATGAGATTAGAGATCAACTACAAGAAAAAAACTGTAAAAAAGACAAATACATGGAGGCTAAACAATATGCTATAAGCAACCAATGTATCACTGAAGAAATCAAAGCAAAAATTAAAAAATACCTACAAATGAAAACAAAAACATGAAGATCCAAAACCTATGGGATGCAGCAGAAGCATTTCTAAGAGGGAAGTTTATAGTGATAAAATCTTACCTCAGGAAACAAGAAAAATCTCAAATAAACAACCTAACCTTATACGTAAAGCAACTAGACAAAGGAGAACAAACAAAACCCAAATTTAGTAGAAAGAGAAATCATACAGATCAGAGCAGAAATAAATGAGAGAAAAAACAGTAGGAAAGATCAATGAAACTAGAAGCTGGTTCTTTGAAAAGATAAACAAAATTGATAAACCATTAGCCAGCATCATCAAGAAAAAAATGGGGAGAGCTCAAAGCAATAAAATTGGAAATACAAAAGAGATTACAATGGACACCACAGATATACAAAAGCTCATAAGAGACTACTACAAGAAACTATATGCCTGTAAAATGCACAACCTAGAAGAAATGGACAATTTCTTAGAAAGGTACAACCTTCGAAGACTGAACCAGGAAGAAATAGAAAATATGAACAGACAAATCACAAGTCCTGAAATTGAAACTGTGATGAAGAAACTCCAACAGGGCATCCCTGGTGGTGCAGTTGTTAAGAAACCACCTGCCAAGGCAGGGGACACAGGTTCGAACCCTGGTCCAGGAAGATCCCACATGTCACAGAGCAACTAAGCCCGTGGGTCACAACTACTAAGCCTGCTCTCTAGAGCCCACGAACCACAGCTGCTGAGCCTGCATGCCACAACTACTGAAGCTCACGTGCCTAGATCCCATGCTCTGCAACAAGAGAAGCCACCACAATGAGTAGCCCATGCACCACAATGAAGAGTAGCCCCCGCTTGCCACAACTAAAAAAAGAAAGCCTACATACAGCAACAAACACCCAATGCAGCCAAAAATAAAATAAATAAATAAATTTATTTAAAAAAATTATTAAAATTTATTTAAAAAAAAAGAAACTCCCAACAAACAAAAGTCCAAGATCAGATAGCTTCACAGGTGAATTCTATCAAGCCTTTAGAGAACACTAAACACCTGTTCTTCTGAAACTATTCCATAAAATTTCAGAAGAAGAAACATTCCCAAACTCATCCTATGAGGCCATAATCACCCTGATACCAAAACCAAAGGTACTACAGAAAAAGAAAAAATAAGTCAATATCACTGATGAGCATAGACTCAAAACCCATTTACAAAATACTAGCAAAGTGCATCAAACAACACATTAAAAGGCTCAGACACCATGATCAAGTGGGATTTACCCCAACGATGCAAGGATTTTTCACTATCCACATATCAATCAGTGTGATACACCACATCAATGAATACAGTAAAGTCACAGAATACAAAATTAATACACAGAAATCTCTTTCATTCCTATACACTAAAAACAAAAGATCAGAAAGAGAAATTATGGAAGGAATCCCATTTACCATCACATCAAAAAGAATAAATACCTATGAATAAATCTACCTAAGGAGACAAAAGACCTGTACTCTGAAAACTCTAAGATGCTGATGAAAGAAATCAAAAGTGATACAAACAGATGGAGAGATATACCACGTGCTTGGATTGGAAGAATCAATACTGTCAAAATGACTATACTACTTAAGGTAATCTACAGATTCAATGCAATCCCTATTAAATTACCAGTGGAATTTTTTTTTTTTTTTAGATATTTTTCATGTGGACCATTTTTAAAGTCTTTATTGAATTTGTTACAATATTGCTTCTGTTTTATGTTTCGGTTTTTGTTTTTTTGTGTGTTTTTTTGGTTGCATGGCATGTGGGATCCCAACTCCCTGACCAGGGATCGAACCTGCATCCTCCTCATTGGAAGGTGAATTCCCAACCACCGGACCACCAGGGAAGCCCCCACCAATGGCATTTTTCACAGAACTAGAACAGAAAATTTTAAAATGTGTATAGAAACACAAACCCCCAAATAGCCAAAGCATACTATGAAAGCAAAATGGAGCTGGAGGAATCAGGCTCACTGTCTTCAGACTATATTACAAAGCTACAGTAATCAGTATGGTACTTGCACAAAAACAGAAATATAGATCAATGGAACACAATAGAAAGCCCAGAAATAAACCCACACAACTATGGTCAATTAATCTATGACAAAGGAGGCAGGAATATACAATGGAGAAAAGACAGTCTCTTCCATAAGTGGTGCTGGGAAAACTGGACAGCTACATGTAAAAAAATGAAATTAGAACAATTTTCTAACATCACAGACAAAAATAAACTCAAAATGCATTAAAGACCTAAATGTAAGACTGGATATTATAAAACTCTTAGAGGAAAATCCAGGCAGAACACTCTTTCACAGCAGCAATATCTTTTTGGATCCACCTCCTAGAGGAAAGAAAACAAAAACTAAAATAAACCAATGGGACCTAATCAAACTTCAAAGCTTTTGCACAGCAAAGGAAACCATAAACAAAACAAAAAGACAACCTACAGAATGGGAGAAAATACTTGCAAATGATGAGACTGACAATGGAATAATCTCCAAAGTATACAAATAGCTCATGCAGCTCAATATCAAAAAAGCAAACAACCCAATCAAAAAAATGGACAGAAGATCTAAATAGACATTTCTCCAAAGAAGACATACTGATGGGCAAAAAGCACATGAAAATCTGCTCAACATCGCTAATTATTAGAGACATGCAAATCAAAACTACAATGAGGTATCACCTCACACCAGTCAGAGTAACCATCATCAAAAAGTCTACAAAGTGTAGACTACAAAAATGTTGGAGAGGGTGTGGAGAAAAGGAGTCCTCCTACACTGTTGGTGGGAATGTAAATTGGTGCAACCACTATGGAGAATATTATGGGATTCCTTAAAAAACTAAAAATAGAACTACCATATGATCCATCAATCCTACTCTTAGGCATGTATCTGGAGAAAATTATACTTCCAAAAGATACATGCACCCCAGTGTTCAGTGCAGCACTATTCACAATAACCAGGATATGAAAGCAATTTAAATGTCCATTGACAGATGGATGGATAAAGAAGATGTGGTACATATATACAATGGAATATTACTCAGCCATAAAAATGAGTGAAGTAATGCCATTTGCAGTAACATGAATTGACGTAGAGATTATCATACTAAGTGAAGTAATTCAGAGAAAGACAAATATCATATGATATCACTTATCTGTGGAATCTGAAAAAATGATACAAATGAACTTAATTACAAAAGAGAAACAAACTCACAGACTTAAAATACAAACTTATGGTTACTAAAGGGAAAATGTATGGGGAAGGATAAATTAGGAGTTTGGATTCACATATACACACTACTATATATAAAATAGATAATCAACAAGACCCTACTGTATAGCAAAGGGAACTCTACTCACTATTCTGTAATAACCTATATGGCAAAAGAATCTGAAAATGAATGGATATATGTATATGTATAACTGAATCATTTTGCTGTACACCTGAAACTAATTCAACATTGTAAATCAACTATACTTCAATATAAAATAAAAATTAAATTAAAAAAAGAGATTAAAAAAAGAAGTGTCTTCCAATGCAAGGATCAGATCAAAGAACATGAATGGAATATTCCTACTGGGACGATTAGGAGGATAACACATCCTTGGTAGGTGCAGAGCCTGTTCACTTATCCTCTGACTTTCCTTGTTCCCTTTCTCCACTACATCCAATTAAGCAGATAAAAACTTTGAGAAAGCTGCCTCTTCCTTCACCAATGCCAAGAAGGACAAACTCAAAGAGCCATTTTCTGTCTGTCTTCCTCTGATGTTGCTTCTTCATGTTTGAGCTATTGGGAGGAGAGACAGGCAATAAATTCTCTTAATAAAAGCAAAAAATAAAAATAAAAAACAAGCCTATATGGTCAGTCATGTTCCTTGCTATACTTATATAAATAAGACCAAGTGTATTGAATCTAGACTTATTTTGCAAACAAATTTGTCTTAATTTGGCTATCTTTGATAGAAATGAGGGTGATTTTAGAGAGAAAAATTATCTTTCAATAGAAACCAAAATACGTATTGTGGATATTAGATTCTAGTGCTATTAATTTTCCTTGAAGTTTTGTTAATTACCTGAAAACTGGACTGTATCCTGAATTTTTCTAGTTTCCTCCACTACCTGACTACAACTCTCCAAACTAGTGTTTCCAAATTTTCTCCCACCCTTTTGACTTGGAACCATTGAAACTAAAACTGCCTTTTTTTCTGAAGTCCTGCATACTGAAGGTAGATATCTTAATATAAACTTCAGAGAAATCTCCACAGCAGCTCATGTTTAGACAGTCTTCTTCGTTCCTGTTGCTATATGGACCACTCAGAAAGCTTACCTGAACATCTGATGGACATTCAAACTACAAAAGATGCTTTAACCCTGACATTTAGAGATCTTCTCAACTGTCTACCCTCAGAACTCAAAAACTGATATGAAATTTGCCTCAATTATTAACCATTGTTTTTTTGTCTCCATAGCAATGCCTCTTTTTAAATACCTGATTGCTTGTACAGTAAGCTTAACTTCTACTTGGAAATACTGCTTTGGAAGAGAAAATTAAGGTAAAATGATCATATGGATGGACTCTAATCCAATATGACTTGTATCTTTATAAGGAGGGAATATTAGAACACAGACATGCACAGACTGAGGGGCAACCATGTGAGGACACAGCGAGAAGGTAGCCATCAAAGGAGAGAGACCTCAAAGAAACTAAACTTGATACTTTGATCTTGGACTTCTAGCCTCTAGAGCTATGAGAAAATATGTTTTTGTTGTTTAAGCCACCTAGTAGCCAGTGCGGTATTTTGTTATGGAAGCCCTAGCAAACAAATACAATCACTATTAGGGAAAAAAAAATCATGTGCTTTGTTATTCCAGTAGAATGATTTTAACACTGATTACTTCTTACCTTGAGATTATAAAAGACAGTGATAAACATTACTGTAGAGTATATATGAGTTGTGCCCTATGAAACAAAGGAAGTTAACAAACACCTCTCAGCTGTAGATGATGCCATGTGTTCATCTGATCAGCAAGAGGACATGAGTGGAAGGGAGAACCTTTTCTGCTTCAGACAAGCAACTTCCTGGATTACCCTGAGTATGACAAAGAGGGCCATTGCTTGGGGACCAGGTCTCCAAGCAGTCACAACAGGCCTCAGGAACCCACAAGAAAATTGTGAAGGAAGAATATTACTAGCCAGGCCCATATGAATCTTTTCCTCCCATCACTGTTCTTTTGTGAAAAATTCTTCCAAATACACATTTTTGTCCCAAAATATCATGTTGGACACTCGCTACTAGGAGCAAATTTTTCTAGCATCTCTGTTGGATGAATTTTCACACTTGCAAAATCACTCAGAAAAGAGTTCATCCTCCCAACACCTCCCTTGCACCAGTGTCCCCCTAAACAGCATCTGACCACAATATGAAGGAACTTACCTCCCAGGTAAACAGGTGCTTGAATGTGATTTAATTATCTCTGCATCCTCTCCCTGGTCTCCCTGTGAAATCTAGTCACCTCTTTGCATTAAAGCATTTCTGTGAGAAGCCCTGTAAGGTGTTGGCTATTCTCAATTCTGTCCTGCTGGTTTCTCTGAAGTGCCCAGAAGCTGTCCTCTCCACACACAAACTGTTCTGACAAACTTCATTTGAATGATTTGGATTTTAATTCTCAATTTGCTTCTGTTCCTAAGCCTTAAGGCTTTTTTTTTTTTTTAACCAATTCAGAAAAAAGCATCATTAAAAAAAAGACAAGGTTGGGCTTCCCTTGTGTCGCAGTGGTTGAGAGTCTGCCTGCCGATGCAGGGGACACGGGTTCGTGCCCCGGTCCGGGAAGATCCCACATGCCGTGGAGCGGCTGGACCCGTGAGCCATGACCGCTGAGCTGGCGTGTCCGGAGCCTGTGCTCTGCAACGGGAGAGGCCACAACAGTGAGAGGCCAGCGTACCAAAAAAAAAAAAAAAAAAAAAAAAGACAAGGCTACTCGCAGATCTAACATGCTAAGGTTTAACTTAGTACGTTCTTAGGACTGATGTTTTCCAAGTAACAAACTTTCTTGTTTCCTGTGCAATAATAAAGGTTTGTTATAAAAGTTAAGTACAAAAAGTGAGAAAAAATAAAAATAGTGGTATCTTCACAGTTGAGTTCTTAACATATTTTCTGATACATGTAAAAAGAGAAAAATTGGCAAAATGAGTACCAACATTTTTAAAAATAAGAATTAAGCCTAAATCCCTGGATTTACCAATTTTATAAAATAAGAAAGTAACATTTTATAAAATATAATTTTATGAAATATGATTTTATAAAATTTGTTTAGCTAAGTAACAAATGATTTCCCCACAAAACAGATTTAGCTGGTGGAGTCCAGGGGGCACATTCTACAAAATAAATTTATTGACACTGTAAAGGGTTACTAGCATAAAATTGTGGTGGGAATAAAAAGGGCAGTGACCTTCGTCCTGAAGTTTAGGAGTGATCCCTGAATTGAGAGATATCTGAGTTGAAGTGGTCACTGGAAACAAATGGTAGAGACAAATCACAGAGAGCAGACTGTATCAATTCCAGCTTCTGGACTCAGAGAAGGAAGGAAGAGCTTCAGATTTCATTGCAGAGAATGAGGCTGAGAAACTTTAAAATCAGATGCTTTTTCCCAGATCCAGGGGGCCAGCTAATGCACAAAAATGCTTAAAGCCACATAGGTATGTCACCTTTATTTCCTAGAGAAGATGTTAGCATTTTCTAAATCCTCATCTACCGTGCCTGGCATGCATTATTTTATAGCTTTCTGGAAGTTTCATCAGCACCACTGGTATATCTGTAGTACGATGTGTCTGTGGAGAGTAGAGAATTCAGGTCCGGGCTGGGGGCAACGGACTTTTCTAGCTACCACAGTGAGTGGTGCCCCTGCAAACCTGAGTAAGGAAGACAACTTGCCTTTGGGTGGGTAGTGTTACAATCTGCATGTCTAGGGGCACAAATGTAAAGACCGACCCTGTTCTGGGAATGATTATGATTCTGACTGACCTCAAAGGGGTAATTATGAAACCCCTGGATCATCAGGATCTGGATGTTCCCTACTTTTTCCATGGTGTGATCATGACAGAAAGTGTGGCTGTAGATATCTGGGAACATTTCCAGAAATGTCCTCCTGTAGGAGTTAATTATAAAGTAAATGTGTATAAAACAGAAAATAATATTGAAACCTATCAAGGGGAGTAGATCTTAAGGGTTAATATTGTAGATGGACTACTTTGGAAACAATCTTTTTCCCTTGGAGTATTAAGAAGTCATCGCATAATTGCCATCTCTCCACATTTTGTTCTAGAGTGCCTGGTTTCTTGATATCAGTGTGAGACCTGTTTTAAATAAAAATCTATTTGTAAAAATCCAGATCTGTAATATGTTCTAAATATCATTGTAGTGTCTTTTAACTATAGATTAAAAATCACTTCATTTTCAACAAAATATTTTGATGTAAACATCAAATGTTTTGAAAACAAAGGGGATCTGTTTTTGTTGTTTTCTCTTTTATCTAATTTTTGTATCCATTTTGTCTGGGCATATTAAATGGTAAAAATATTTATAAGATTTGCACTAGGTGAATCTTCTTAAAAAGAAAATACGGAAGGTCACAGAGTCTGGGAATATTAATATCTTTTTAATAGATTGATCCCCGTTGATTTCTTATTCTGGAGTAAAGGTACAAGTTTTTCCATGAAAATTAGACACACAAATCATCTGACACAATGTATGACAGATGGAAAATGGTTGATGGGAATTTTGCTTTAATGCACATTGTTCATTGTAATTTTGCCCAGCTTAATGAACTGTGAATTAATAATGAGGAGCAACACATTCAACGTATTATAGTAATAAAGTGCTTTTATGGACATTTTTCATGTTTCCAGACTTTCTTGGCCACCCTGAACAATTTTAACTCAAAGGATTAAAAAATAATCGCTTATTTAACTGTGTTAAAATAGTCAACTTTGAAAAGGATACTTTCCTGTATGAACTTTTTCCTAATTGATCCCATTTGGTTCTGATCAGTAAACTTACCTGAGTAAGCTGCACTATTGAAACAAAAGTGATCTGATAGAGTCTTAGATGACATACGGGACCAGAGTCCATTGCTTTCTGATTCAACGACATAAAGGAGTAAAGGGAAAAATTAATAATTGTACATTGTTTAATTAGGAGAATAGAAAAACTAAATTTCTTGTAGAAATAAGCCCAAAGAGTCCTCGTGTCAGCCCTGTTCCTCTTAAAAGACCGTGACGCTGTAATACCAATGGATAATCTGGGAGACAACCAGCTGTCATTAAGATAGATTTTACCAAGGCAAGGGCAATAGGTTGCTTATTAGCAGTGAGAAATCAGTAGTCTTTTCGAAGTGTACCCTTTGGAAAGTGTGAGATATATAATAAATGAAAGCCTTTCATTATTCATTGTTATAAGCCAAATGTAGATTAAATGTACACTACCTTCAATTCAGATATTAAGATATCCTTACCTCAGTAATTTTATGAGGTAACATGTAGAATGTCAAGCATAGGCTAAGTCATATATTTTATAATCTTTCAAAAATTTTTTAAGCAATGTGTTAACCCTATAATGAATATAAAATGGATCCTAACTGCATGTCTTAGAAAATGTGCATTTCATAGAATTATTTAAGAATGAATCCTTAATAGCCCATCTTTTTAAGTATGTTAGCTGAACGTTATGATTGTGTAATATCATTTTAGGGCATTACCACATTTTAAGAAATAAAATAATATTCAGAAGCATAATTTTGCCAGAATGTAAAATTTAAAAGCAGAAATTTGACTTGTGAAAAATCCTCACATGATTATTGGCCTGTTAAAAAATAAAGCAAACCTCACAAACCTAATGCAAGCTATTATGTGCAAAATAATGTGCTAGTTACACAGCCCTCTGGGAAGTGAATGTGAGTCCGGATGCTTCTTTCTTGGTTTATTTCATTCCTAGAGTACCTTTGTTGCAGTTTTTTCTTATGTTCCCAAAGGAAACAAGTAAGCCATCTCAAGTTTAAGCTTTGTCCTCAATAAAGTAAAAAATGTGCCAGATACCATTTGACTGGATGATAACTAAAACTGGACAAATATTTTCTCTCACTGGAGACTGACAGTGTTTTAGTTGTGCTTAACATTTGTGATTCTCCTAAAAAAAGGGTACAAATGAAAACTTATGGTTACCAGGAGATAAGGGGGGAAGGATAAATTGGGAGATTGGGATTGACATATACACACGACTATATACAAAATAGATAATAATAACCTACTGTATAGCACGGGGAGCTCTACTCAATACTCTGTAATGGCCTCTATGGGGAAAGGATCTTTTAAAAAAGTGGACATATGTATATGTATAACTGGTTCTCTTTGCTGTACACCTGAAACTTACACAAATTTGTAACTCAACTATACTCCACTAAAAATCTTTTAAAATAAAAAAATAGAGTACTACATGCATTTCTAAGAAATAAACATTATTTTCTTCATTCTTCTAAAATAAATAAAAATAAAATAATGTAATATGTGATTTTCAAGCTAATGAACACCTAAGAATGAAATTTGAAAATCTACATTTGGAATGTATAATTCCTTTGTTCAGAGGAAGTGACATTACAAAAGAACAAAACTTCTCAAACATTTCCCCATTTAGAGTAATGCTGACAGTGAGTGTCTGGTGGATCTTAGAGGGGCACAACTGATAATATCTTTATCATGCTGCCAGTTTGCTAAGTGGTTTCATATTCACTAAGAAAGACTTGTCAATGGATACTGAAGAATAGATGTGAGGTCTCTGTGAGGTCTTTGTGCCAAGTCTCTGTGTGTTGTCTCTGGGTGAGATCTCTGTGTGAAGTCTCTGTATGCGGTCCCTTTGGAAGGTATCTCTGGGAAATCTGTTAAATCTGGGCTAGGTTTCTGTCTGAGGGTCTGTGAAGCAACATGAGGTCCCTGTGTGAGGTGTCAGTATGTGATCTCTGAGAAAGGTGTTTGCGTGAGAAGTCTCTCTTGGGAGGTGTGTCTGTGAAGTCTTTGTGTATTGTCTCTGGGTCTCTCCATTTCTTTTTTTCTTTTGGTCTCTCAATTTCTTGTCTTACTGTACCTTATGGAAGACGGAGCAGCAAGAGAAGGGCAAAGGGACTTGCTTCTTTCTGTTTTCTTGCTGTTCCATCAGCATCACCTGTCTGTGGCACCTTCCCAGCAGGAGCCAGAGGGGTCCAAGTCCAGCTTCCCCATATTCCCAGAACTCACTTCTGGGTGCCCCTGAGAGCACCCAGCAGCAGCCAGTCTCAGGTCCCAGCCCTGTCATCTCTTTCCTCTGGGTACCGACCCCTCCCACAAGTCCTGGCTCCACTCTCACTGCTCTGCCTATTCTGGAGGCTGCCTTGGGAATTGGGGCCCAGAGGTAGGGCCTGGCTCCAGGGAGAAACCAGGGGTGTGAGCAGTCCTGTGCTCACTCTGCCCCCTCCACCCCAGGTCACAGCAATTCCACGTGTTGAGGGGCCTGACAGGGATGGGAGATGGGGTCCATTTCTGTTGTCATCTGGATCAGGGGCATCAGCTAGAACAGAAATCTCCACAATGAGAAAGACACCACCTGGAGCTGTGTCCACCATGAGCCTTGCACATGGCAGGAAGCACCAAATCACTCTAGAGAAATTCTTCCTCGTCTCCCTGCTTTTCCATATGGATGGGGGTCAGGAGACAAGAAAAGCTGTGCCAGAAGCAGATCAGTGGAACACCCCTGGATTGCACCCTGCCCCATCCACTTTGCACAGGTCACCTCCACACCACCACAAATCCTGTCTGATTGCTTCTTCACCTGCCAGGCTCTGGGGTGATCAAGGACTGGGAGACAGGCAAGGCTTACTACACAATCACAGGCCAGTCCCCACCTCTCCCCTGGAGCAGTCCTTGGGCCATGTGTTTATGTGAAGGTCACCAGACTAGGAGTCACATCCCAAGTTCCCTAGTCCTGGCTTTTACACCTATTGTTAACTTATCCTTCCTAAAAGTCAAGAGGTGAGGATGTGTAAGCTTATTAAATATAGTGTTAAGAGATTAACCTTCCCTGATTTGCTTTACTTCTATAAGTTTGACCTTCTGTTTTGACCTAAAGGTGGTTTCTCTAGGTCTGTGATCTTAGAGTTGGAATAGGGTAGAGACCCTGGGGTGGGGCCATGATGAGCTACTGGACCCTTAACTTTTCCTCCCCTTTAGGCCTTTAGATGGTGGTTGTATGTCAGGGGGCTGCTCTTTCACAACTGCACATTTATGGGAATCTGGTACCACTTTGCCTCCTTCCTTCGATCCAGGGATTTTTCTACACCTACATCCCACCCTAAATTCACAGTGTTTGACCATCAGATAGTTACTACCCACAGTCACACCCCTATTCCATTCATCCAAAACTCCTTCTCTGGGGTTAACATAGAGTGGAAGGTAGGTGACCCATGAACATAGCCATTCATTTATATGGGACTGGACTCAACACAGCTCTCAGCAGCCTCCCTGATACTCCTCCCACCTACACACACAGAGCTGGAAATGCCATCCTTGTTGCTGCTCTAAAGTCTAGGAAAAACAGAGGTGGGGGAGGGTGATGCTGTACATTTTATTATGCCTAAGCTAAAAGGGGTTCATAGGGCATATCTCAATCCCAGCCTTCAGCAGAGAGAGAAGGAACTCTTAAGAGCAGATGTTGGATATTCCCTACCAAGAGATCCAGGGGCAAGATTTCTCCTGTTTCTGAACTCAGAGCCCATACTCTATTCCCCCCAAACTTCCATCCACTTGGCTCTGACACTTCCTGGAGCCTGAATTGCAATGTCCGGCCCTATCGTGTAAACCTATCCACTACAGTTGCATAAAGTTCAAAGTAGCATAGAAGAAGGAGAAAGACTGGTTGAACCAGGTCCTTGGGTGTGGGTTTCATAGGTTTTTTCCATCTCATTGTTAGAGTAATTTTGGTTTGTGTAATGACAGTATCATAAGGTGCAATGAAGGGACACGAGACAAGGAGCAAGCTTGTGATGCTACTGTCCACCTCCCTCCATGCCCCTCCCTTCTAGAAGACAAAGTGCACAGCACAGACAGCAGCCATTACACTATGTTTTTATTAGAAAAAAAAAATGTATATATATATATATATATATGTATTGGGGAACATTAAATATCTTGGATGTGCTAATGAGAAAATCATTTTCTCTACATGGACTGAATTTTTACTTGGAGATACGTTTTCCTACTAAAGGGAAGACTAAAGAAGGATTTTACTGTCGACCAGGCAAGACACCTCCCCAAAGATGACAATGCCTTGGACAGTGTTGATGGCGGGCTGGGGCACCTGGAATCTTTGGCCCATACTGGCAGGTACTAACTGGAAACAAACTCTTCTTGGGGGGCAAGGATGGGAGGCACCTTAGGCCCAGCTGCTCATCGTCGAACCTTACACTTTTCAAACTATGTTGGTGTCTGACTTCCCTTTCCCTGATAGAACAACTCTGGCCCTTGGAGGTGGCTTTATGACCACAGGCTGTAGAACCCATCATTCTCCCTTGCTCTGGGTAGGAGGTAAGCCTATGGTAGCAGAAGCACCCACATACTGGGACTTGGAATTCCAGTTTGTGTTCATTTAACTTTGTGGCATGAAGTCCATGGTGAATTGCTCTTTTTTCTTCTGGGATCTGTCCAACAGCTCTCATGCGTGCCTGACCCTCAGCAGTCTCACTCTTCAAGATTGATCTGCTTTTGACTGATCCGTGACTCTGGGCAGTGGCTGATATGGGCTTTTTTTTTTTTTGCAGAGCATCTCGACCATTGACTTTTTTCTTGGGGAAAATCCACTTTAAAAATAGCCTCATCCTTTTTCTGAAGAGGCTTTCTGTAGGGTTATGTTTCTTCTCTGGCATGAGCTGGAGACATCTGCTCCCAATAGAGTCTGTTATTCCCCTGACCTGGGCAGGGCGGCTCATACTTCCAGCTTGAGAGGTCCCTAATTCTTTAAACCTTTCTTCATGCTCTCCTGGTTTATGCCTCCTACAGTCCTCTCTTTTGTAAGTAGGGGCAATCATCTTGCTCTGGCTCTTCCATGAGTCTTGGAGTTTTGAAGTTTTGGGCTCCTGCTGCCCTAGGTGGCTCCTTTGGGCTTCCATAAGGCCACTTGGCTCCTGGGAAGCTAACCTGTCTCTGGTGGGGACTCTCTGGGGATGGCACTGAGGCACCTGAGAAGCCAAGTTGTCTGCAGCAAGGAACCTGTGTTTGGGAAAGTCCTGAAGCTGGTTGTCTGACTGTACCTTTACTTTGGAGTTAAACTCACTAGCAACCTCCATGTTAAGGCATGGCTCACCTGGATGTTGGAAAACAGACAGTCTAGGTAGTAGGAAACTTCTACTGGCCCCTGGCACCTCTAAACTCCTCATATGTACATTTGTGGTTTGGGATTTTGTCAACACTTTGGTTTCCAAGATAACACTAGACTGTGGTTGAAGAGCAGGAGACTCCTTGGCCTCCACAGCCTCCCTGGCCTCTTCACCTCTCAAAGATGGGGATCCTAAGTTCACCTCCATCACTGTTACCCTATGGCAGGGGTCTCGTGAGGCCTGACCACCACTCTCCTCTCTTGGCTCATTCCTGACCATTGCTGAACTTGGACCTGGCTCTAGGCTGTCCCTCTTGACCCCTTCCACACTCTCACTCTTCCAGGTTCTGCCCACAAGGCTGAGTGTGAGGGACTGAGAAGGTGGCCTGTCCTCCTGTCCAGTCAGAGAAGCCTTTGAGGGCCCATGGTAGTCAGCAGATGGAATCGCTCCCAGGGCACTCTGGATTTCCTTACACACAGCTGAGGGGGCAAGGAGAGGCCTCTTCACGGTAGGAACTGACTCTTCTGTTATCACCTTCTCTCCTGAATGAGCCTGAGGAGGTTTCTCCAGGAACTCAGCACACTTGACTTTTGAGTGGGACCCAGATACACAGGTGGCTGAAGGGGAAGTGGCAAACTGTAGAATGGTGGAGGGTTGGAACTTTTTCGACTTAAAGAGATTTATGGGCTTGAGGACCTTGAGGGGTCGGGTCCACCTGTGCTTTACCCAAAACCTTTTAATATGTGCTTCCAGTACCTCTCGAGTGTCTGGATCAGGGAAGGAAACCCTACAGGAGGTGTTCATGCAGGGTTCCCAACCCTTCAAGCAGTATCTTCCACAGGCTCCAGCAGGCACTGCTTTGCACGTCTCATCAGGAGGGTCTGGACATGAGAGCTGATGAAAGTTGCCCTTGCCAGGAAGCCTCCCCAGGCAGCTGTAGGAGAGCAGATGGGGCCAGGATGGCTGGACAGGACAGGCACGGGTGGGCACCTGCAGCCCAAGAACCCTCCTCTGCCCCCACACTGACTTCATAATGCCCCTGCTCTCCTTCACCCTAGGGCTTTAGCCACGCCCTCCCATGGCTCCCCCTTCCAGGGCTGGGGTCACATTAGAGGCTCGGGGAGGAAGGACGACCCAGGAGAGAAGGGGAAAGATTCTTTACCTTTGCAGAAGTGAAACCAGGTCGTGAGTCCCCTCCAGTTCTTCCAGGCAATCTCTGAAAGCTGGAAATCAGGAGACTGGGTCATGGTGGTGAAGGCAGAGGCCTAAGAGCCTTTCAGGAGGCTGAGTGCAATGGCCCTTTAAGGGAAATCTTTGGAGGATTAGACTCTGGAGCCCAAGTATCAGTGTCCAAGGCCACATGTCCCTGACAGTGATGCTAAGTCTCACTTGAAAAGGGTTTGTCCTTTGCAAAGTGCTTCCACGTTCATTAGGCTCTGTTAATTAGGCTCAGGCTCTGTTTCCTGAGGAATAAGCTCTGCCACTGGCATTCTCAGAGACCGTGAAGCTGGGGCCTCAGGACTAGGAGAGATGGAAGCTAACTCTCGGGTCACACAGGGCTGAATGGCAAAGGCTTACCTTTCAAAGATCCACTTTTCTTCCTACTCCTGCTCCTCCCCTTCAGCTTTACTTGATGCTGAGAGATAAGAAAAAGTGAGGGGCTAACACCCAACTCTCACTGTCCTCTATCTAGGCAAGCTGTGTTCATGAACAACATGACTTTCTACATTTAACTAAAACTCTGTGGGGTTTTTTCCCCTTTTACTTATTTTTAAAGTGGATAACAATCTTTTCAGTTTTTCTTCTTTGAGGAGTGCAAAGAAGGTTTTTTTTTTTTTTTTTTTTTTTTTGGGCAGGGGAGTATTCGGGCCTCTCACTGTTGTGGTCTCTCCCATTGCGGAGCACAGGCTCCGGACACACAGGCCCAGCGGCCATGGCTCACAGGCCCAGCCACTCCATGGCACGTGGGATCATCGCGGACCGGGACACGAACCTGCGTCCCCTGCATTGGCAGGGGGACTCTCAACCACTGCACCACCAGGGAAGCCCAAGAAGGATTTTTTAAGTTTTAATCACCATAGATTTCTTCTGTCACTGTTCCTCTGATCAAGAAACACACACATTCTCAGACCTAAATGCCCACGTGAGCTTTGTCAGATAGGATTCTGCTTCCCAAGGCCAGACCTCTAGTCCAGCCTCTTCTCTCAGGCTCTCAGGGGCTCAGCCCCAACACAGAGGAAGGTCTCACTTGAGACACCCGCTGTGGGAAGGTGGCTGGTGAACCAGGGCTCAGGGGTCAGCCTTCCTGCAGAGATTGAACTCTTCGTAATCCAGTCCTTAACCATTAGTCACTGCATTTGGGACTTGCCCTGGAGCCCTCTACCATACCTGAACTCCTGGTCTAAGATCTTAGGCTAGAAATCCTCATGCCCACTCTAACCCCTCTCTGGCCTGGCTTTTCCCTAGAAGGATGATGTTCTATACTTTTCTGAGAGTTCCCATCTCAGGAGTCTCTCTACGTGGTTTAGAAAAGTGGAAATAAGAATAAGAAAAAAAGAGAGAATCTCTGCTGGGATTAAGCCAAAGGTTTCTTACCTTCCTGATGTTTCTATGTTTCCTAGGTGGTGCTAAGAATAGATTACTCTGGAAGCAGTGGAGTAACATTAGGAAGAGCCCCAGTCCACACAGGAACCCAAGGATGATATCAATCACCCAGGAAGTTGGGCTGGATCTCAGCCAGATAGCAACAATGTCTTTCAACGAAAAGAGATTCTCCATCTTCTGAACTGCATTGCTGCCCTCAGGCAACAGAGCACTGGGAGTTCACTTGATGGCAGAACCCCAGGCCTGCATCACAGAGCTGTGGCCTTGTCACAAAGGGCTCCTGAGTGTGGGGGAGGGGCAATACGAGAAATAGGCTGAATCACTGCCCCTCCTTCCCATCCAGACCCACAGACACCTGCACCATCCTGGGGCTTCCAGATCCCTCCTTCCAACTACTCTCATCCTGTCAGAGAGACCTTAGCCAATTTTCTCTTCATTCCATCTGGAACCTGGTTCCTTCATCCATTAGAGACCTTTACTTGAGGCCCACCAACTTGATAACTCTTGAACATCTTAAGCTGACCCTGGAAGACTGGCTGTTTCACAGACATTTTTACTCAGGATTTCCTTTGTCCTCAGCTCCAACTTTCCCGCATCATGTTTGTGTCTTGTGTAAACCCAGGGATAGAACTTGAATTTCTTTTACACTTATTTAGTTTTGTGAATTTTGAATAGTGTATGTTTTGCCTCATTTTCTATCAGAGGGAACTACACACAAAAATTAAAATAATTTATTTTTCAAAATTCATAAGTATGAAAGAATTATAAATAACTATGTAATAGGGAAGAACAAATCTGCCTCCACATGAGATGTTTTTTACTTTAATCTTTATGCTTTGTTGCCTGAGCTAACTCTGTCCATCCCTGTGATCCAGGCTGGCTCTGCACTTTTTGTAAAACAATGTTGCCTAGAGCCTGAAATATACAGGATAGACTATTTCTAAGGCTCTGACTTTTAAGAGCCCATTCATGGAGATAAAAAGTTGCAGAACAGAGAATAATAATTGTTTTCTTGGAGGTTTACAGGAACACATGACCTGACCAGGATCTGACCCATCTGGCCAGCCTCTAGAACAAAGGATCCAACACCAAGATATTTGCAACAATTAGTCATGCCCCTCCCTCACCTTGCCTTTAAAAAGGCTTTGCTGAAAGCCTTCAGGGAGTTTGGGGTTTTTCCTGGGCATGAGCCACATGTCTTCTTGCATGGCACTGTGTAAACCTTTCTCTGCTTCAAACTCTGATGTTTCAGTATTTAGCCTCACTGTGCATCAGGCACACAGACTTGCATCTGGTAACAGTTAAACCTTCAAATGATGTTTTTGTAAGTTTGTAGTGTTTATAACTCTGGAGTTAGTAAATCTTTAAACTGCACAAAAACTTTTGGGACACACTGCAAACACGCACACACACACGTACTCATTTTCCTTAGCCAATCTAGTACTTTCAAATCCAATAATCCATACTTTTCTACTTAAAAAAAAATCTTTCATATGTTGTCTCAACCCAACTTCTTAGTTTGCAATGATAAGACAGTCCCCACTCTCCAGATAAATTTTGAAATATGTGGTCTTAATCCATTAGGGCTGCTATAACAATATACCATAGACTGGGTAGATTAAAAACAACAGACATTTATTACCACAGTTCTGGAGGCTGGGAAGCCCAAGATCAAGTCACCAGTATGGCCACCTCGTAGTGAGAGCTCTCTTCCTGGTTCACAGCTGGAGCCTTCTCTCTGTATCCTCATATGATGGGAGGAGGCTAGAGATATCTCTGGAGTCTCTTTTATAAGGCACTAATCCCATTCATGAAAGCTCATAAGCACTTTTGCACGGCCCCGCCTCCTATCTTTAAGAGGTAGGATTTCAACATGTAAATTTTGAGAGAACATTAACATTCAGACATGTGCACTCATTCTATACCCGGAAGCTAGGAATGGGTTAGGGTGAGCCAAGGTCCTGACCCTAAAGGGCTGTAGGGTGAAGAGTAGGACTAGGGGTCAACCCTTGGGGCTGAGCCAGGTCTTGAGCAGCCTCTTCAGATATTCCTAGTGTGTTATGGATGTATTCTCTTTTCTGAGTGTGCCTTGACTTTCCTGCCCCATCCTCCCAGGGCCCTGAAGCTTCAAGTCCAGCCTGAACCATATAGAAAGGGAGCTTTGAGTCTTACACAAAATCCCCTTATGACATCCCTTAGCAGTAACACAAGATTCACTGAAGGATTCACATGGTAAATATGTCTTAATGCCCCATGAGGGCTTTAAAATAATGTGTATTCTCTGCTTGTTGGTCATAATTTTATACAGTTTTAGTGGGAACGTGGGCATGTGAGGTTATTTGGCTATATTGCCATGAATGTGCACTTTCACAAACATATCTCCTACATCTACTATTTTTCCTACAGTCTTTTCCTCCCATATGATATTCTCACCTTAATTCAACCTTTTATCAAAATTTAGACTTAGGTCTGTCGCCATGTGGACATGCTTTGTAACAAAATAGCTTCAACCGAGGAGGTCAGTGGAAGGCCTGGACCAGCTATCTTGGTTCCATGATAGTAAGCAAAGGATCGCAAACTACCATGTTAAGCTTAAGCACAAAGCAAAGTTGATTTAAGCATAGGTACACTCTCAGAGAGGGAGAGAGAGAAGGAGAGAGAAAGAGCAGGCTGTTTCTGAGAACAGGCTATTTCAGCGAAGTGAAGCAAGCCCAAAGCAAAGTATATCGAAGCAAAGGTACACTCTCGGGATGGCGGGGGGTGATGGGTGTACTGTTTCTGCAAATTGAAAGCAGCATTCCTATAAAGGCTTACGAGCACTTTTTTTTTTTTTTTAAAGAAGATGTTGGGGGTAGGAGTTTTTATTAATTAATTAATTTATTTTTGCTGTGTTGCGTCTTCATTTCTGTGTGAGGGCTTTCTCTAGTTGTGGCAAGCGGGGGCCACTCTTCATCGCGGTGCGCGGGCCTCTCACTATCGCGGCCTCTTGTTGCGGAGCACAGGCTCCAGACGCGCAGGCTCAGTAGTCGTGGCTCACGGGCCTAGTTGCTCCGCGGCATGTGGGATCCTCCCAGACCAGGGCTCGAACCCGTGTCCCCTGCATTAGCAGGCAGATTCTCAACCACTGCGCCACCAGGGAAGCCCCTTACGAGCGCTTTTAAGGAGCATTTTGCAGAGAGGCGGGGGTGAGTGACAAGGATCATTATTTGACTGACAGTCCTGAGCTATGTAACAAGTTTCCTGCTGCGCATGCTCTTATCCTTGAATCCTCAAGAAATTCCTACTGGGTGGGGGGAGGGGCAAAACCACATGTAATTTATGGTAATTATGGTATAATGAGTTTGGATTTACTATAGGGTATACGCCTGTCTGGTCTGGGCATGCACAGCCTGGAGAAGTCCCCTTGTGTTACTGTGCCTCTCTTTATCAGGATAAGCTGCCCACCACCCGACCACAGTCTCTCCCGTTCTGGGTGGAGTCAAGGGAGAGTCCCCAGACGGCTGCGTGTGACTCAATTTCTTCTGCTTGTCTTTCTCACCACCGTCACCTCCTTGCTGCTAATGTCTGACTAACTACCTAACAGGTCTTCTTTGCATTCATATTTGCTCCCTAAATTTTCTCTATTACTTTATTTTCAGTATGTTTTGTTTGGTGGGGTTTTTTTTTGGAAATTTAAAAATCTTATGATAACATTTACCTTGATTTCTTTAATTATTGTTCTACTGTTATTGATTTCTGCCATCTTATTTTATGCTTTATTTTCTACATTTTCTTTATTGTTTCTTTTTTTCCCTTCTTTGGCATCTTCCATTGTACAGGTCAAGGGTACTTATGTTTGTTTGACATTTGGGAATTTTTAATATTGTAATGGTTTTATATCTTGAATTATGTTAATTTTCTCCTCAATTTCTTACCCGTGGATGAAAAATGTTCCCTGCCATATCAGTAGACAAAGGATGTTGCAGTCATCAAGTCAGATGTCAAAGCAGGAACCCTCAACTGTGCACCTTGAGGGGATTCGGGATGGAGAAAAACAGGGTACTGATCCTAGAGTTAAGGTGCATATCAAAGGAATGATTTCACGGAGCCCAGATTCTTTCATCTTCTCATACATAGAAAAGTGCTACAGTCCTTAACTTGAGATGTCTAGTTTTCTTTAATTAATAGTAACCTTTTGATGTTCTGACTACCTGGTTTTGGTTGACTCCTCCCTTAGGTCTTCTGAGCAGTTCCTCAGAGTGATCTGACAGGCTGTGTTCTGGGCTTAAGTCCTCAGAAAATCTGCCAAATAAAACATAATTCTCCTTTTGGGTTGTGCATAGTTTTCAGTCAGCAGTCTTGGCAACCAATGAAGGGGCCCAGAGCAGACTTTTCTTCTTTGCCTGAACTCTATGAGGATCCAGAGTCCTGGCACCAGCAGAGGCTTCTTGGGCCTGTCCGCTTTCTCAGAGAGTCCAGGCGAATTTGGGTGAGTATCTCCTGGTTCTTGGATCTCCAGTTTTGGTTGATGATCCTAAGTTTTATTCAGTGGTGTTCAACTCTTCTCTTGAGTAGTAGGTTATCCTTGAAACTTGGTTTCAAGAAGAAGTACTTGGGTCATCCTCAGTGAAAGACACTGGGAAGATTTTTACTCAGTTTAAACACTGAGAGCTTATCCTCAGTAGAAAAACACTGGGAAGACTTCTGCTCAAGTGGGTTAGCCTCACTTAAAAGACACTGGGAAGATCTTGCTCAGTGTAGACACTGTGGTTTATCCTCAGCTGAAAGACTGGGGAGACTTTGCTCAGGTGAAAGACACTGAGTAAAAGTTGGACTGGGTAATTAGGTGGAAGACTAACCTGTCTTCCTTGAATTGGCTACTTTAATAGAGTTTGTCAAAATAAAAGTGATCTTCACAAATTGAACTCAGAATGGGGAACTTAGCTTTCAATACAAAAGAAAAGGGAACAACAGATTTCCAGCCTCCAACGGATATCCTGGCCAGGTTTATGTCCATACAAAATTTACATTTACAAGTGCTTACTTACTTGGGACTTAAAGAAAATCTTGCCCTAAAAATGACTAAGATAGGACTCTTTTATTGCATATGCAGTTAAGTTAGAAAAAGCTGGCTCGATAAAAACATCTTTTCAGAATTCTGACTTCAAAAAAACAAAAGGCTTTCTAGGGGAAACTTGCATTTCTCTTCCTGTGTCTTTGAAATGTAAGTGTTCTGATATTCTTCTGTGTGTGTGTGTGTGTGTGTGTGTGTGTGTGTTTTGAGAACTTGGTCACTACCATCCAAAAGTACTTATATGGTGTACATTTGGCAGCCAGTCAAATAGACTGGGATTCTGAGCAGTCTTTTGTCTGACTGTACGACTCTCAGGGGCTTTTTGCCATCTTAACCTTCATTGTGTCAGCCTGTACAACAAAGACCATTACTTTCTTAAACTACTTTTGGGAGTAAACTTTCTGCATCTTATTTAGACAGCATCCTTTACACTCTTTTGTGGGGAAGCCTCTTGCGTCTTATTGGTTTGAGTCACTATTAAGGTATACCTCATTTATGGCCAGATGATGGATCCTTCAAATTGGAGAAACTTCTAAATTGGTAAATTTTTAGAGAGCTCTCATTATAAACAGCTGTTTCATTGGTTCCTATGGGGGGGCGGAAATGCTGGAAATTAGTCATATAATGGTTAACCTAAAAACTCCTTTAGTTTCAAACAAACCCAAAAAATTGGTTTGGGAAACCTTATTTGTGGTCTCTGCTTCCCCTAAATGGGTCTTACAGATGCTAATAAAAACATTAGAATAATTATTGTTAATTAGGTTAAGTAACAGGGAAAAAAACTGAAGGAAAAGCCTAAAAACTTTTTCCCAACAAGGTGGAAATTTTAAAGGGACTTCTCCTAAATGAATAAGAAATCTTTAGATGGTTATTTTAAAGTGGGATAAATAAAACAGACATTAATGAGATAAATCAAAGATTGGATACAATACTACCTAAGATTGGATGGGCCAAAGGGATCTCCTACTTGTCATCAACATTAAAGGGCCAGACCCAAACAAGTCTGCTCTATTTACCCCAGTTTAAAGTACGTATATTTTATTACATGTAAATTTTATACACGTAAAATTACACTGAGATACCTGACCAACAATTACTTGGGGCAAAAGTTAGACCAATTAATCAAGTTAAAAGATTGACAAAAGTGCCTGAGTCCCTTGGTTCAACCACTCTCTGGGGACCCCAGAGTCTTTATAAAAATTGGTATGTTTAATGGGCATTGTGTAAGATAATGACCTCTCTTTTGCCTAATTATATTGTGTGGGATAGACATGTTTCACTGGGGAATTCTTCCCCTGCCTGATATTATAAGACGGCATATGAAGGAAATATTAATTAAACATACTAAAGGAAACCAGTGGGATTACCTGAGCCTATACAATATAAAGTAAGAACTGACAGCTAATATTTAAGGGATAATAAAAATAAATAATGGAGACTTTACTCTGGGTCTAACCTGTGCACTCAGAAAGAGGGTCTTTGTTGAATGCCTTATGCAAGTTTAGAAGGTATGATCAATTAAACCATAAAGTTCTAGACTATAGAATTCTGAAATTTCAGTCTAGTTGGAAATCTTCTCACTGAGACAGAAAAGCAAGTTAAAGAAAACGTAGTTGGGCAAATCAATCTTTTAATATTATTTAGGTGACAGGCCAGTTCTTTGGGGAATTAAAAGCAACTGTCTTTGTCTCGCAAATCGGTACAAATCAGAAATGTAAATACAGACCACAATGACCTGAGACTGAGCCTAATTAGCTAAATTAGGTAGAACCTGAAACCAAGGTTAAAAAAGGGGAAAAAGTGGCCTTTTAAAACTCAAACTGCTGATTAGTCAGTCAAGAAGACGGAGGAGTAGGAAGATGTGGAGTTCATATCTCCCCACAAATGCATCAAGAATACATCTACAAATGGAACAATTCTCCCAGAGCACCTGATAAACACTAGCAGAGGACCTCAGGCACCTAAAAGGACAAGAAAGATCCCCACGTAAGCAGGTAGGACGAAAGAAAGAAGAAGGGAAAAGGAAGAGCAGATGAAGTGGGACGTGACCTGTGACCCTGGGTGGGGGAGCGGAGCTGAAGGTGAGAAGAGGTTCCCCGCATCTGGGGAAGCAGCGGGGAGAGAAGCTGGGGCAGAAGGAGAAATTTGGTGGCTCAGAGAACAGTGCAGCAACCAGTCTGTGGCAGGCAGGAGAGAGTGAGGCCTACACAAGTGGTCTGGCCACAGCTCTGCATGCCCCGGCCACTGGGGACCACTGGTGCACACGGGGGCTGAGTGTTGGAATGTGGGGTTTGAAGAGCAGACCCAGGAAGGGGAATGATGTTGGCTGTGAGGAGACAGCTCAAGGGGATAGGAGTGAGGAGCTCCACAACAAGGAATGCTCCTGGAGGAAGCCCAGACCAGCAGAGAAGCAAAGTGCCACTGCTGCGTGATGCACAAAGGGCGGGGCCCCCATTGCAGCCTCTCTCCTCACGCACTGGCCCCTGCCTCCACAGGCACTAGGAAGGGCTCCTGCCAGAGTGGCTCACGGGCCCCCAGCCATCATCACCTCAGCACTCTCCTGCTTGGGTGGCCCATTTGCCCAGCTTGCCACCTTGACTCCCTCCTGCCTGACAGGCTCGTACATCCCATAGCCACCCAGCACCCTCTCACCTGGGCAGCCTGCCTGCCCTGATTGCCGCTTCTACATCCTCCTGCCTGACAAGCTCGTGTGCTCCAGCAGCCTTGGGAGCAGACGCCAGTGGGTGGCCCACATGCAGAGATGGGGCTGAAGCCACAGCTGAGTTCCAGGGAACATGCAACTAAGGAAGAAGAGCTGAAATCTCTCCTCATGGCTGTGCAAATCATGGCATTACACTTCCTCTGATGGCTTCCTAAATTCAGCACCTGGGAACATCCCAATGGACAAGTGCTCCTGCAGCTGAGACAGGTCTGGCTTTAGCAGCTGTGGGTTTTGTGGGCACATACATGCTGGGGTTTGGCCAGGCCAGAGTCTGAGCTGCCTCCGTATCTCACATAGTGGGTCCAGGTACATAATTACTGCAGTCCTGGGACCTGACCTCAGTGGATCTGGGCCAGTGGCCTGGTGAAAATGATGCCTGAGTCACCAGGGCCAGTTGCCGCCATAACCATGGTTAAGGTGGGACTGAGAGCAGTACCAACAGCAGTGTACTTTGTAAGCCTACACAATGGGCGGAAAGGAGACAAAACAGAGCATACCCACAGGTGAACACCTCCAGAGGAGGAATACTCAATGGCTTCTATCCCAGTGGGGGTGCTCCAGTCCTCCCGACCTCACACCGCAGATCAGAAACACAGCTAAGAAACAGACCTGAGGGCCTCTGCTCCAACGACTAGGGATCAGAACCCAACCCTGACAAGGCAGTGACAGCCACAGAGGAAAGGGAAACTTCTGCTGAATAAAAATCAAAATTAAGAAAATCAACAGGAAAGATCAAACTTGGAAAAGGTTTGCAATATCAATATCTGGCAAAGAACTCATATACAGATTAAAGAATTTTTACACTTCAAAAATAAAAAGACAATCCAATGGGAGAAAATGGCAAAAATATATTTATGGATATGTTTTATATATATAAATGTAAAGTATATGTATCCATGAATATATGCCTATTGGCTATTTGCATGTCTTCCTTTTATTTTTAAGTGCCTAATTACATTTTATATATATATACACACACTATTACATATAAAATAGGTAACTAATAAGAACCTACTGTATAGCACAGGGAACTCTATTCAGTACTCTGTAATGACCTATATGGGAATAGAAACTAAAAAAGAGTGGATATATGTATAACAGACTCACTTTGCTGTACAGCAGAAACTAACACAACATTGTAAATCAACTATACTCCAAAAAATTAATTAAAATATTTACATATATTGTATACAACATATATATTAACTATATATTATTTATATATATTAGAGATTGCTCCATCAAAGACGTACAAATTATAATTATGATGAGATACCACTACGTACCACTATAATGTCTAAAATTTAAAAAACTGTTAATATCAAGTTTTGGTGTGGACCTAGAGAAACATGAATACATTGTTAATGGGCTTGTAGCATGAAAGCTTTAAAGTTAAATATACATTTACATATGACCAAGCAATTACCTAATAGTTCATACTTATCCAAGAGATATGAAGTCTTAGGTCACACAAATTTGTTCACAAAAATGTGTAACACCATTATTCATAATAGGTAAAACTGGATATGACCACAATATCCAAGATTTTTTTTTAAACATCTTTATTGGAGTATAATTGCTTTACAGTGGTGTGTTAGTTTCTGCTTTATAACAAAGTGAATCAGTTATACATATACATATGTTCCCATATCTCATCCCTCTTGCGTCTCCCTCCCTCCCACCCTCCCTATCCCGCCCCTCTAGGTGGTCACAAAGCACCAAGCTGATTTTCCTGTGCTATGCGGCTGCTTCCCACTAGCTATCTATTTAACGTTTGCTAGTGTATATATGTCCATGTCACTCTCTCACTTTGTCACAGCTTACCCTTCCCCCTCCCCATATCCTCAAGTCCATTCTCTAGTAGGTCTGTGTCTTTATTCCCATCTTACCTCTAGGTTCTTCATGACCTTTTTTTTTTTTTCTTAGATTCCATATATATGTGTTAGCATACGGTATTTGTTTTTCTCTTTCTGACTTACTTCACTCTGTATGACAGACTCTAGGTCCATCCACCTCACTACAAATACATCAATTTTGTTTCTTTTTATGGCTGAGTAATATTCCATTGTATATATGTGCCACAACTTCTTTATCCATTCATCCGATGATGGACACTTACGTTGCTTCCATGTCCTGGCCATTGTAAATAGAGCTGCAGTGAACATTTTGGTACATGACTCTTTTTGAATTATGGTTTTCTCAGGGTATAGGCCCAGTACTGGGATTGCGGGGTCATATGGTAGTTCTATTTTTAGTTTTTCAAGGAACCTCCATACAGTTCTCCATGGTGGCTGTATCAATTTACATCCCCACCAACAGTGCAATAGGGTTCCCTTTTCTCCACACCCTCTCCAGCATTTACATGGTACTGGCACAAAAACAGAAATATAGATCAATGGAACAGGATAGAAAGCCCAGAGATAACCCCACACACATATGGTCACCTTATCTTTGATAAAGGAGGCAAGAATATACAGTGGAGAAAAGACAGCCTCTTCAATAAGTGGTGCTGGGAAAACTGGACAGGTACATGTAAAAGTATGAAATTAGAACACTCCCTGACACCATACACAAAAATAAACTCAAAATGGATTAAAGTCCTAAATGTAAAGCCAGACACTATCAAACTCCTAGAGGAAAACATATGCAGAACACTCTATGACATAAATCACAGCAAGATCCTTTCGGACCCACCTCCTAGAGAAATAAAAACAAAAATAAACAAATGCGACCTAATGAAACTTAAAAGCTTTTGCACAGCAAAGGAAACCATAAACAAGACGAAAAGACAACCCTCAGAATGGGAGAAAATATTTGCAAATGAAGCAACTGACAAAGGATTTATCTCCCAAATTTAGAAGCAGCTCATGCAGCTCAATATCAAAGAAACAAACAACCCAATCTAAAAATGGGCAAAAGACCTAAATGGACATTTCTCCAAAGAAGATATACAGATTGCCAGCAAACACATGAAAGGATGCTCAACATCACTAATCATTAGAGAAATGCAAATCAGAACTACATTGAGGTGTCACCTCACACCGGTCAGAATGGCCATCATCAGAAAATCTCCAACAAGATTTATATGGGTGAACCAGTTGTGGTCTATCCATACAATGTCATATCATACAGCAGTAGAAGGATAGAATTATGAGGAATGCAAGAAGGATGAATCTCAGAAACACTATGCTGAGAAAAAAGCTAGACACACAAGAGTATGTACTTTATGTTTCTGTTTATATGACTTTCTAGAAAAGGAAAAATGAATCTATGGCGACAGAAAACATATCAGCAGTTGCCTGTATCAAATATGGAGTAGAGAGTGACTGCAAAGAGGAAAGGGAAAACTGCAAAGGGGGGTAATAGGAAAATTGTCTACCTTGATGGAAACAGAGTTACAAAATATTTACATTTGTCAAAATTCATTAAAGTGGACATTCAAGTTAGTATATTTTTTATATTATACCACAATATATTTCTTTTAATAAAATAATTATGAAGAGTAGGTAAGTGGGCAAAGGACCTGAACGCCAGCTTTAGCTATGTTAGAGCTGTCAAATCAAAAAAAGATCAAGTTGCCCCTAATTTAAAAACCAAGAAAATGCATAGAAGTTGAGGAAGAGAGATTTTAACTTATTTTAAGAGTGAGTTTTCTAACAATTCGAGCTTCCTAAAAATGAAACAAACTGATTTTGAGTTGGCAATTTCTTTCTCAGTGAGGACATTCAAGTACAAGATGACGATCATTTTTCAGGTATGTTGTAGAAGTGCCTTAGAGATTGAAATTTGCATTAACCAATATTTAAGATGATTCAATAACATCAGAAAATATGCTATATTTATATATGCTCTTTTATGGTAGAGTTCTGTCTATAATGTTTTCTAAAATATCCTTTGAATTAATATTTCAATAGTAGTCTCCAGTGCTGCAAATGTAGGCCAGAAGGTTAGATCTGTGCACAGTCTATTTTTTAAGAAGCTTGTAATCTGGAAGAGAAGATAGACAAAAACGTTGTAGCAAAATGCAGTAAGTTTCATAATAGAGATATCCTCATGCTCTTATATGACATGGAAGCAGTGTCACATTCTTAATATGTCATTTTTCTGAAATACTTCAGTATTAATTTCTAACAATGATAATAATTAATTAAGGCATAAATTATTTACGGAGAGATACTAGTTATTCCTAAAATATTTGGAGATTGTTTTAACATGAAGGTATTTCTTAGAATACCTCCAGTAAAGTTCCAAAACGTGTCTTTCAAAGCCTAAATGTGTTTGTACGATCCTGAAAACCTCAAGGAAAAATGTGAATGTTGCCGATTATCCACCATTTAAAGTTTTCTAGGCTTTGGCATTTTTCTGTAAGTATAAATAATTGACTATGAACTATGCAGAGAGTTGTTTTACCTGAATTTCTTTGAGATCCATCAGATGTGGCCATTAAAATGAGCCAATCTCCTCCATTACAACTACTCACTGTGCAGGCTTCTAGTCAAGCATTGGTGGAGATAGCGCAGCTCAATTTAAATGTAAAATTCAAGGTAATGTAACTAAACAAGTTAGTCCTATCCTTTTCCCCTTACTTTCCCTTAGAGAGTTTCTGAAGTTAGGGATTTGTAAAATGAAAGTATTAAACCAAATTTAATAGCAAAATGTCATTGATATCATGAGTGAAACCAAGCCCAGTTTCCATTTACCCCAAAGTATAAATTGCCTATCTGAGAAGCAGTTCAAATTTAAGTCATGTCAGATTGGTGGTCTTTCTGAGTTTCAGTTTGGAACTCTTATTTGAAGTCATTGTTTCATTCAAGAGCATCTCAATATCAATAGCAGGTTTTCTACTTCAGCAAAAGCCTTGATGTACATCAGTGCCATTGGGTCCAGAGGATAGCCTCTTTGTACGTTTTTTTCTCCCAGTCTCACTGCAATGTTAAAGTCACTGATATCACAGAGCACATTTCTAATCCTAACTATATGCCCTAATTTGGGCAGAAATCCACTCCTCCACTTTTATGCAATGTATTAACAACCAGAAATTTAATTGTATTTGTTGAGACTGTAATATCAACGTGAAGCATTCCTTTTTTGAAGCTCAAATTCTTAACACTTGCTTTCCCCTTTGCAAGAAATACTTACTCCTTTACTCCCTTGTCCCCTTAGGCTACCTATGTCATAGTTCAGTTAAGAAGACATTTCACAAGGGATGCCTTTCCTCATCCTTCCAGGTGAGAAAGGCTCCCTGTTCCATGGCTCACAGTACCCTGTCTATATTTACTACAATTAGTAATTCTTCTTTAGACTGCAGGCTCTAAGAAATATGGACAATGCTTGCTTTTCCACACCTTGTATTACCAGCACCTAATGCAGTGCCTGGGACCTAGTAGAAGTTCTATAAATATGTAATGATTGCTGAATGAATGAATGAATGAATGTGTTAGTAACAAGATAAATGCATAAATCGTATTTGTAAAGCACAATACAAAGTAATTTCATGAATATTCACCCACTTATTTGTACCTTTATACCCTTCTCTTCATTTATATATCTTAGAATTACTTTTATCAGCAGGGATACAGGATTTAATGATGAAATTTTGAGGAAATGTATTAGAAATATTTGTGAGTGAGTAAGCACTATGCCATGGTGAGAGAGAGAAAAAAATAAAAGCTATTGCTATATTCTTGACTCAAGTCATACTCAATATTATTTGTTACATATTATATTACACACACAAATGCATTCTCACTGGCATGGTATCACCTACATTATTATAATTTCCATTTCCTTCCCAATCCCTCTAAAGCCCATACCTGACCCTTAGACTTATTAAATTGCATTGTTTTAAACCACTTCTCCAATTTGTCAAGGTCATATTACGGTCATGTTGAATTTTGATCTTGACAAAGTATTAATCAGTCTTATCAACTAAAGAGAACTGTAAATGACTAAATCCACATGCTTTTCTATCATCCTAGACTTGATGAAAATATTAAATAGCCTCTGGCCCAGGATTGACCTCTACATATAAAACTTCTGTCCACTTTGGTTGAGGAGGAACTATAAATGAGTTTCATTGTTCTACCTACTTTGTTTCCAATAAATAGGTCTCTGGTGCTGATCTATTTTTATAAATTTGTGAATGAATTCCATTTGTAATATTTTTATAATATTAATATTTAATGTCTGATTTCAAGTCGTGGATGAAAAAATGCTAACATCAATGAAAACTACCACTTGCCCAAATAGATTAATAATAGTAAGAACAGGTAAAGTAGATTTAAAACCTACTGTCATCTTTATTTACTTTCCTGAATTGTTCCCACTGTGCCACTTCCTTACTTTCTGAATATGACAGGTTCATGCATGACGTCCTCCTCTAGATGCTGTGCCATTAAGAAATCTCCCTGATTATAATAGGTGATCATCTATGATGGATAATAAATATGCTTGTGCATTTTCAATCACAAATCCACGTCTTGCACACTGAAATGATTTTACTTGTTGCTTGATCACGGGGACTTCTTCCTCTGAATAAATAAGACTTGACTTTGCCTCTTTATGCAGTCATCTGTTCACAGTTCTGCCTCTCTCCAGTAGACTGTGTCTCCTTAAAGACAAATGAATATTCATTCATCTTTGATCCCCTTTGCTTAGCATGCATAGTAATTGTTCAACAAATATTTGTTTAATAAGTTAAACACCAATATGCCGTGAAGTAGGAAAATCTGGAGATGTGAGTGGTCAAGATGGGGGGTGTGATTAAAGGACCCCTCTGAATTCTAAGAACAACATACTTAGGAGGGAATGCATGAATAATCAACGGGGCTGACTACTTGACAACTAGTATGTATTCAACTTTCAAATTCTATATTATAAGCATCCCTGAGTGTAATTTGAAATGGATAGACAGGAATTTTTATTTTATTTTTTCTAATGAGGAAGCAGTGTAGGTCTCTATTCTCATGGCCTCTGTTGCTTCCTATGAATATTTCTCCAATATCTTGGCATAATCATTTTCAGGAAGCCAAGAGAGTCCAAAAGAAAATGACAAACAACAGAAATTGCTTTCATTTTCTAGTGTTTGGAAAAACATAAAAATAGGTTTAAGTTTTTCAAACATACTTAGATTTCATGAGATTTTACTTGGTTTATAATCAATATGATAAGATGCATATATATGTGTATAGAATCATCATTCATTTTAAATTGGAAATAATGTGTATCCCCATGGCTGATCTGCAAACTGTCCATAATAAGAACCAAGCTTATGTCCTCCTAAGTCTTTTGTAGCCCCATTTTAACACATTTTCTGAAAGTTATTTCACTTCAACCACTCTAGATACTTTCTAAAAAAACAATAGATGACTTTTTAAAATTTTCCTTTCAAAATGAAAATATTAAAATATGCTACAAATTGGTGCAATAATGGAAGCTACAACTTACCATGTAAGTTTGTTTGTAATTGAGCAAAATATGTTCCAATAATTTTTGCATTGTATTTGCCTTTCTCTCTGTAATTACTAACCCTTTTTCTTTCACTATGGAATGTGAATTTTGATTTCTCATCTTCAAATTTGCCTTTAAATACATTTCTACCCTTATTTTTCTTCCATCTGGAAGCTAAGTTTTCAAGAGAAAATTTGTTGCCACAAATATTGAATGTCTTCATATTAGGAATAATTCTAATGCAACTACTTTGTACTTGGAAATGTGCCACTGTGTTTAGGAAGGCTAAACACATACTTTTGGGTAAGTTCAAAAAAGATTACTCCAATGATTCAACCAAGTATATTTCAAGCATATTGATAAGAAATTTCAAACTAATTGTGTGTGATAGCCATCAATTAAAGACGTAAAATGAATGCCTGCTATTTTAAAACATAGTTAAGCCAAGGAAAAGCTGTGCATAACTAGCATGTTCTGTAAAGATAATTGGCTCACTAACTAAATTCTAACAGCCCATTCACATTTCTAGATTTTAATTGAAGAATGGATGGAAATAGTAAGGTGAGCTCATTGCCCAATACACATAAGCATGGGACAATTTTAATTTCTGCAGAGATGCCCATATTGTGTGAAATCTTATTAATATTGTGATGGAATACAGTGAATCATGCTGTGAAAGAAGCACACATTTGCTGTACGTGTGTTCACACACACACACACAAACACACAGATACACACACATTTCTTTTCTCTCCTCTCTATTCTCATTTCAGTCCCATTTTTCCTCTTCTTAGATAACTGGTATCATGAATTGAATATAAATACTTTGAATCCATGCTTGAACTTTTTACTATATGCAAATGAATCCATGAAAAACACATGATTGCTTTGAGTTTTAAAAATTTGTAGACATGTCATCATGCCAAATATGTAATCTTAAAAATCATTTATCATGTATATAATTAATTATTTCGAGTGAAGTATTGCATTGCATCTTAAAAATAGTTTATATATGTCTTTTGTAAGCAGCATAAACTGGAATTTTTAAATTTATTTTTATTGTCTCTGTGATCAAATGTATTGTGATTATTGATCTATTTCTCCTTTATTTTTCCATGTTTCATCCCTCCCGGTACTAACTTCGTTTAAACACATTTTTCATTCTCTTTTTATGGTCTACCTTTTTATGAATCATATATGAAGTATTCATTATTAGTGTTTTCTGAAAAATTTGACATATATTTCTAACTTGAAAAAGTCTAAAACTAATTATCTCATCTTCCTCCTAAGCAGTTCATGGACCCCTCAAATTTTAAATCTGATCTCCAGTATTTCAGTATATTATCTAGTGTTTTAGTTTTACTTTGTACATACCCCCATTGGCTATTATTTTTTACACTCAACCGTTATTCAGATTCATTCCAACATTACAAATTTCTTTGCTGGTCACTGTTCAGTGCACCTTCCTACTTCTTTTTATTATGCTTATTTTCTTTCTTACTGAAGAACATTCTTTGTACAATGGTCTCCAATCTTGCCTAAAACACATGAGAATTATGTGAGAACTTTTTAAAGCTCCCATTATTGAAACACCGCCTAGATCACTGGTTAAAAAAAAAAAAATCTCCAAGTATTGGCTTCAGGCATCAGAATATTTTTTAATGCCTTCAGACAATTCCAATAGCTGCTGCTACTGCTTTAGTCATTTTGTTGTTGTTGTTGTTACAGTTTGTGGGTGGTAATTCCTCTTTGTCTATGAATGAAAATTTCTTTACTTCTTGTTCTTGAGTAGTTTTTTAAAATGAGGTGTAGAATTTTAATTTGGACAGCTATATGTGCTCAGTACTTTGAAGATATTATTCTATTGTTTTCCAGCATCTACCTGTTTTCTGATAAGACAACAGCATCTACCTGTTTTCTGATAAGACAACAGATATTTAAAGCCAGCCCTCAAAAACAAGGCTTATTATTTCCAGGGCCCCCTTGAATTTCTTGGTTTCAACTCCTCCTCACTATTCTAATGTTGAATTTGTTTTTTCTCCTTAAATCCTGAGACTGGGGATCCCCCCCCCCATTTTTTGTAAGCTTGTTCATTTTCTTTTTATGTGTTGCTACATGTAAAAGCAACATATAAAAGAAAACACAAGTATAACAAACTGTGTGTTCAGATTGCAAGAAAGGATTCTCAATATCAGTTCAGCCTATCCTATTGACTGAAAGCATTTACCTTGTTTCTTTTACAACTAACTTGAATATTATGAGTCTTACATCTAATATACAGTACTCTTCACCCTTCTTGGAACGTCTATGCTCAATAAGGACATTAGTTGATTTGTCACTAATATTGCTTTCCCTACATGTGAGTGCATTCAGAGTTCTATCCTGTCCCATATACATAGCATAATCTTATAGTTTGTATCTAACTGGCATCAGTTTTCCTTTTTTTTTTTCGATTTACTTTTAAGGTTTACTTTTAGCAGGACTGTACTGAAACACTCTTACACCTTAATAGATCTAATTGTCTGGACTTAAAATAATAGATTTCTCTATCACAGGGGCATTTGTCTGTACAGATACTGATTTCTGTTCTCTGCACATGTTTTCATGTTATATGCCCAGTGTAATATGAAGCGAGTTAATTTATTGTGTTGCATATAGTAAAGAATCCAGCAGAATAATGTTATTTAGGGTTTTTTTTTCATTATTTCTATGAATAACAACAACATCAACAATAATAGTAATAGAAAAATAATTTCTACCTATAGCAAGTCTCAGTTTTTTCTTAAATGCAGTAGAAGGCCCTTCACACTCTATTTGTCAGCTTGGCTTCAGGTTTTCATATTGTTGGCTAGAAGACAGATAAAGGGGATTATGGACAGAACTGAGCCTGGTTTCTGCTAATCTCCAACTTGAATTCTTTCAAGGGTTGCAAAATATGTTTCAAGTATTTCACAGGCCTTTATAACCTTTGTCATCTGTCTGGTATATGTGCCATCATGGGTGGATTTGGAACTGACATTTTATATCTCTGATCTCAACTGTATAAATATTTGTTTAGACTGACTATCAACATAGAACACAGACATTCTCTTCTGATGTATGGATGATAGAATAGTCCTTAACTGGGCCCCTAAGGATGGGGCAGGCACAAACTAACAGAGGGCAATGAGGCAAATTTTCAATGAACTCAGATTTTATATTTTCCTTTAGGTAAAAGAGTGGTTGCTTCTATACCAAAAAACTATTTCTTATAATTTGGGTTACATTAAAAATATCTCAGATATACAACCATTTATCGGAATCTATAATAGTGACTTGGTTTTCTCAAATACATTATATATGGAGTCCTTTAGACTGGAATTAAATTAATCATGGTTGTTATTATTTTTTTTTCTATAGACTTCCCAGCTATTTTCCCCTAGGAAAACTCTCTTAAATAATCAAGAGAAATATTTTAGGCAACATTATGTAAATCATCACCCTTATTAGATGAATTAATATTCTTGAAGTTATAGCTCATTTCATGGAAATCAGATTAACCTGATGTTATGGGCATTGTCATTTATCAGTAAGTTATTTGTTAATATGCTCAGTATGTGACATAAAATATGTAACTTTAATAAGAGAATGGATCACCTCAAATAATTTAGCAAATCTTGAAAATGATAAGGATTAAAATTGTGGATGTATAAAGGACACAGAAGCTTGGAGAACTTTAAAACCATCTATTTCTCTCCTGTTTCCCTCACACAAGGAAATGAAGGCTGACACTTTAGCATGGTTTGGAAATCCTTCTAAAAATTATCTGACTTTCTCTTAGAATTAACAAGTAATTTAAAGTTTTAAGAACTGCAGAACTGATCACATGAATTACCATAATTTAGTCAAGAATGTTTTTGAATATCCACCTTTTGACAAACATTGTACATATATATATACCAGGTTGTAGAGATGAATAAAATCATCCTTAGTCTCAAATAACTGAAAGAAAAATCCCCCAGTATTAGTGAATACTGAGGAATTAAGGATGATGCTATGAGAAAATTTTTATAATGTGAAATTTATTAAGTTAAATAAAATATTGTGCTTTTGAGATTAGAATGACTTGGTTTTGTTCTAATGATACTGATGATAGACAGTGGTTGTATTTTGCAGAAGTTTTATGGGAGCAAAATAAAAACTTGATAATGTGATATAAATTTGGTCCCCCAAGGCGATTTTTATTGTTATTTCTATTGGTGTTGTTAATGAGAGAAATTTCTGTGAGCTATTAGAAAAAAAATGTGGATATCAATATCTAATCAAAAAGAAGGACAAAATAATGGATAATTAGAGAATATATATAACCAGTAAGTTAAAAATATACTCACATGCTAAGGAAGCACAGTGGTGGAAGTTTTGCTCATCATAAAGCTTTAACAGTGAGTAGAAGGTATCTTGGTGTCTTGGGTGTGGGAAGATATGCTAACAACCAGTGATAGATCCGTTGTAAAATTTGGAACTGTTCCTTTGGTATTAAATTTCACTTAAGACCTGTGCTTCTGGACAGGATGGAGTAACAGGAACTGGATTTACTCTCCTGGCTTAAACTGCTAAAAGTAAAAAAATATATATACATTAAACAATACTTTTAGACATTGAACAACAAACAGCACAAGACAACGGTTGTATAAAGCTGTTAATTATAATGATAACCCATAAAAACCAGTGGCATAATGTTTTGTGTAATACAGTTTAATGTTAGTGTTTGAACAAGTCCCTGGTCACCTGTGAAAAATAAAGGTGGATTCTCTTTTCATATTTATTAACAAAATGAATTTCATAGGGATGCAGTATTTAAATATGTTAAAATACTACAATTACTAGAAGAAAACATTTTTGTTTTATTTAATAAAAGTTAATTTTTAAAATTTTTTATATTTTTATGTGTTGCATTTATTGCTTTAAGATTATACAAATATGTTTTGATATAATTTAATACATGCAGCATCAACTAGAGTATTCAGTACACAGAGTATTCAATGGGTATAGGCTTAGTAGTGGGACCAAATTAGCCCTAGACTAAATTGTTTCACTTGCAGCCTAATAAGGCTTACAAGGAAGCCTCAAAATGATCAAACTATTTCTTAACTACCTCTTTGAGCAAAGTTACAAATATTTACAAAAATACAAATACGCCCTGCAACCAGTAAAGTAAAATTCACAATATCTGACATGCAATCTAGAATTACTAGGGATGCAAAGACGAAGGAAAATATAACCCATAACAAGGAGAAAAATTAATTAATGAAAACAAACTGAAAAAGGGTACAATCAGTAAACAAAGACATTCAAACAGTTATTATAACTAATTTTCATAGGTTCAAAAAGTTTAAAGGAAAGCGTCAACATCTTAAATAGACATACAGAGGATATAAAAATAACCCAAATTGAGTTCCTAGAGATGAAAAATATAGTTTCTGAGATGAAAAATAAACTGGATGGGATTAAAAGAGATGAGGCAATGCAGAAGCAAAGATTGACCTCCCTGCAAAAGCAAAATTTTGTTATTATAATCTGTCCCACTGAGTAGTCCAAATATAAAGTCTGAAATGCAAAATGCCAGCTTGGTCATCTTTTTCCATTTCAAGTTTGCTTTACCCTTTCTGGTTTGTGCTTCCAAAAATAATTAAAGTATAAAATTATGAAAATTGTATTCAATGGTATTAAAATTAAGCATCTATCCATTTTATGGATTGCCCTGCATAATGCAAATATCTAAAATCTAAATATTATGTGTATATAAACATATATGTATACATACATATATGGATATATATCTCACTAGCAGAATGAAAAGAAAATATCAAAGTACAACACAGGTTGTGGAGGAATATAGTAAAGGAAAGTAAAATGATAGTATTTTTGTTTTTAGATATAGTTGCCCTACGCAGTGGAAAAAGGATATACGGATTAGCATATTTTATTTTCTGAGAAGCATGAATCAATTTAAAAGATGAATTTAAAGAATCATTAATTTAAATACATAATCAGTCTTCAATTTTTTTGTTACTGACAACATCCCCTTTAAGATTTTCAAAATGCTGAAAGGTGGGATTCCAAGATTTTTAGTTGCTATAGAAGCAATTATTAGCAAATCCTTTCTTCTAATCTCATTACAGAAAATAGTGCCCTTTGTGCCCAGAGAACTCCCATTAGAACAGATAGCTAGTGGGAAGCAGCCACATAGCACAGGGAGATCAGCTGGGTGCTTTGTGACCACCTAGAGGGGTGGGATAGGGAGGGTGGGAGGGAGGGAGACGCAAGAGGGAAGTGATATGGGAACATGTGTATATGTATAACTGATTCACTTTGTTATAAAGCAGAAACTAACACACCACTGTAAAGCAAGTATACTCCAATAAAGATGTTAAAAAAAAAAAAAAAAGGAACTGCATTTCGGAGCAGCTCAGAACATAGGGTGTACCAC
The DNA here is from genome assembly GCF_964165515.1 of Mesoplodon bidens. Taxonomy (NCBI): domain Eukaryota; kingdom Metazoa; phylum Chordata; class Mammalia; order Artiodactyla; family Ziphiidae; genus Mesoplodon; species Mesoplodon bidens. The sequence continues at coordinate 448,499 of NW_027671346.1, forward strand.
TCTGGAGCTATCCGACATTTCCTGTGTCTGATTAAATATTGTGTATATATGCTATGTATTTATATCTCCATCTAAATATACATCTGTATCTCCTAAAATACTCTCTCACATATAATGAAGTCACAGTTTCCAGATAGTTGTTCTGGTAGTCATTAGACAAAATATAGTCTCATTTATTTAAAAAATGTGAAATGAGAGAAATGTATGAAAAACTTGATCCATCTTCTGACTGAATTTGTGGTATCGGTACCTTCAGAAGAGGAAATAATTAATTTATTGTAAATTATTTTATTCCTCATTTATTAGAGAGGAAATTTATAAACTGAAACTGTTAGGGCTTAAAGGGTTTTTTTCCAGAAGATAATATCTGTGGTTCTCACCTTACACTGAGCAGTATATCACTAGTAAACAATCAGACAAATAGGTACATTATTAAGTTATTTTATTTTCACCTGGCTTTTTAATACTATCATCTGATATACATCATATTAATTGACACTGCAATTTCTTCCTTGATTTGTATATTTTTTTCTACAAACACTTTGCATTCCAACTTCCACGTATCTGATTTACTCATCCCTGTGATGGTCTTCATCTTCAGACATCTTGCTGTCTGGGCTGTTCAACCCTGTGACTGTAAAAGCACACTCACTAGGGACTAGGAGTTTGAGAAGGACTTAGAAAATTGTTTGGAACCTGAAAAAAAGGGCTCCAGAATATGAAAACAAATCTGCAAAATGGAGATCAAAACTTGTGTAATTAATATTTTCAACTAATATTACTACAACAGCAATGTTACTCAGCTTTCATATAGTTATCTATAAATTATATTGGATATGTGACTTGGGCACATTTTAATGCATTTGATAACATTTAGGGTAAAGCTTCTAAAAGGGCAATTGCCTAGGACTGAGGAAGGTTTAAAAATGGCCCTGCACAGAATGAACTAGAAGTGACTTCAATGGGAGGCTGAGGCAGAGATGCTGGACCCGGAGAGTGACAGAGCAGGCGTACATTGGAGAGAGCTTTCCTATATAGGAGAGCCAAGAATGTGTTACTTATTGAGGGGGGAGCATGAGGGTAGTGGACCCTATAATGAGAATCCTAGGATTGCTCCTAGATTTCTAACTTGGATAAATGACAGGACGGTACTCTTTGGTGAATACTAAAGGAACAGCAACAGCAGCAAAAGTCTAAGAATGGAACTTTAACATATCACAATGCCACCTTTAAAGTAAATTTGGCATTCTTCCCTTTTTGAATGAATGAAAATACATTAATTAAAGACATACACGGGCTTCCCTGGTGGCGCAGTGGTTGAGAGTCCGCCTGCCGATGCAAGGGACACGGGTTTGTGCCCCGGTTTGGGAAGATCCCACATGCCGCGGAGCGGCTGGGTCCGTGCGCCATGGCCGCTGAGCCTGCGCATCCGGAGCCTGTGCTCCGCAACGGGAGAGGCCACAGCAGTGAGAAGCCCGCGTACCACACACACACAAAAAAGACATACACATTCACACACCTGCTAATATCTGCTCTTCTGCAATCGTGTTTTCTGTATAGTGTCTAAATATCTCTTCCAGTTGAAGTAGTGCTTAAACACTTCAATATGCCTCTTTTCAGCCAAAAAGAAAAACTGTCTATGACTGTTTCAACATATTTTAAATATATGTATAATCATTGCCAACTTGTCTGCTTTGCAGATTCTAGTTTCCTATACAATATTTAATATCTCCCTTTATTGAAAATGTCATTGCTCAGTATTATGATTGTTTTTCATTTTGATTATATGTCTGAATATTAGAATTATTGATTAATCTCTTTATTAATGGAATAATCTCAGCACAATGTTCAATACACTTCTTCTCTACCATTATTATATGTTATTTTAAAGATTTTCCATACAGTTACTTTAAATGGGATTTTCAGATTTTTCAGGCTTTTTGAAGTCAGTAGGATAGGCTCCAGTGAGTAAAAGAAATGCTGAAGAACAACAATATGAATTAAACAAATTTAAGTAGTTAAGAAAGCACTAATCTAGTCATTGGGAAATGTATACTAATATTTACATAGTATGTATATATAAATCAATAGTTTCTAAATGAGATAATCTACTGAACAAAATATCTTAAAATATGAATGAAAAGATGTTGTAAAATCTCTATATGATTAAAGTACAAAAATTTTTATAAGCTTGGAAGATAAATAATAAGTGCATTTTTGTCTGGGAGACAAGTTGTTATCTGGGAAACCTCAAGACATTTTGTAGATTATTGAAATCACTTTACTATCAATCTTGAGCATTTCTCCTATCAACTCTATAATTAGTATTGGAAATTACCATGATGACTCTATTTCACTATCAGGAACATTGAGGAAACTATTTCAAGTGCTAAACATTGGTTTTAACAAATAAAAAACAATTCATCTGAAGAAGATGTTACAATGAGCTGAGGAATTAAAAGATCTCAAAGTAGAGAAATTTCACTGACTGCAGTATAAACAACTTGAGGGTAGAGAGTGTCTGTTTTTCCTGTTTGCCCTCCAAATTTGGGAACAGTTTTATATGCACGGTGCAGGGTAATAAGCAAATGTTTAACAAATGAAAAGTAGTGAATTCATTACCTTGTGGTACAAATTAGGATTTCTTTTGTACTGTAACTAGAAGATTTTAACTTCAGCATTATGAATTATTAATGTCTTTATCTGATTCCCAGCTCTGTGTCAACCAAACTTATTTGAGTGATAATTAGAGGACTTCATGTTTATCCTATCTTCTAGGATTTCACTTCTGCATATCTGTTAATTCATAATTTTGACATTTTTATAGCACAACCAAAGACTATAAAAACACATAGAGCAAGCACTTGCCAAAGAACTCTAAATAAAACACATCTCAGATATGAAATTAGATCCATGCTTGGTTCTACTTCTAAGTGCTTCATCTAAAGAGAGACGTGCAACACTGCTGCATGAATTAATCACCTAGGGTGACTTTTAAACCTACCAACAGCTGGCCCCTCTATCATATCTGATTTTATTCAATAGTCTAAGTGATAATAATTTCTGGATCAAGAACTTTATTTTACTGGTTGTAAAGGTGGGCACATGCACACGCACACAATCCCCAGTGCTTTTAAAAATTGTGGGACAGAATTAATCATAACTATTGAGTTTAAATGCCATTTATCAACTTATTAAAGTGCAAGCATGCAGGGAAAATAAGCTAAAGACAAGACTTTCGTTTTTCAATTTATTTTTTAAAAGTCTTGTAGAAATCTTTATGAAATTAACACAAAATGGTGGTACCAAAAATCTTTTTGCTTTGTTTATTCCCTAGTCTGTGGCAATGTAAAGAGTGGAAGTTAACCCGGAATTTAAGTTAAGGAAAGCTATATTGTATTAAGTTTAACCAAAATTCTCTAACTTGCCATATTTTTTCAAATAAATAAACTTTCTATTCTCTTCCCTTTCTCCTCATCTCCCTTAAGGTATGTCAACTCTAACCCCGCCCCCCCATACACACACCTTGTTGCCTCTGATATTATCTCCTCTACTAGAGGCGCTTTTGTACTTATTGCTACACGATAGTTCAACAATAAAATGTGATAAATGCAGGCAAAGGTGTTTCAAGAAAGAAGGTAAATGTCCTTACACGTTTTCAACATAGAAACAAAAAGTTTACAAAACAGCAAAATTAAAAAAAAAATAGTTATAGATAAAGTTTGCAGATAATGTTGTCATCCCTCTTAAAAGAAGAGGGATAAGGCACAGAAGAAATGTAGTGTTGAGGACAATGAAAATCAGCAGTTATTGAAATCTATTTATGCTGCATTCAATGGATTTAGAAGACAGAGGCTTGAGTGCTGTCGTTATTACTTGTTTGCCATTTGATGGTGGGCAAAATATTTAATTTCATTGGGTTTCTCTTTCTATGCCTCTAAAATGTGGATTCCCAGGCTAAGAAAATATTTCAAATCTTTTCTAGGTCTAAAAGTCACAGACCTTAGTGTACCCTTTCTAAAGGCCACATTTTTACAAAAGATAGCATTCTTGTAAAACACCTTCATAGAAAGAAAAAGCTATAGTTAGAAAGCCCACTCAGTGTCCAGGGTTTTCTGAAGTCGTACTGCTGTTTGTAACCAGGTGTAGGCCAGTAGGACAACACATTTGCTTTAATAACTGTCCAGATTTCTTGGAGTTAAAGATAAGTCTTTCATTATTCTAAGTGTTGACCTAAGAAATTATTGAAAATAAGAATTGTTCTAATTTACTTCTTGAATTGCCCAGTTCTTACATGGCCTGACACGAAAGGCGATTTAAAAGATTGCATTTAAGTTTGGACATATAGCCTTCATCCTGCTATTTCATCACAGACCTCTTACAAGATAAACACGTGCAACCATTTTGAGTTTCTGAATGGGAGTGCTCCTTATAGTATTTTCCCCTTATAAATTTCTTGCCAACTTACTCCAATTTGAATGCAGGTAGAAATTTATAAATTTCTCCAAGAACTTATTTTTATTTTTATGAATCTTACTGATTTTGTGTTAATACCGAGGACTTTATCAAATTCATAGACATTTGATAGAATAAAAAGCAAAAGCATAATTCGGAAAAATCCAAAAACCTCAAATAGAAAATAAGATGCTATGTTGTTAGTAACAGAAATTAGCACAAATAGACTGAAAAACTGACCACCATTGTAAACTGAGCTTTTAACTATGGCAGTCGCCAGGAAAAGGAGGGTTACTCCTCTTTTTTTGGCCTTCTTTTAACAATCTCGAAAATTAAAGAAAGATTGAAATGACAATAAAAATAATTTATTTCCCAAACCATTTGAGAGTAGTTGCTAACACAATGCAATGTCTCCCCCAAATCCTCTAGTATTTCCTACAAACACATATCCAAATATAATCATGAAAATAAGGAAATTAACACTGACACATGACCACAGAGCTACTAATCCTCAGACCCCTTTCAAGTTTTGTCAATTATCCCCATCATGTCCTTCATAATAAAAGGATCAGCCCAGTGTCACATGTTGCATCTAGTTGTCCTGTCTCTTTAGTTTTTTAATCTGGAAAATTTACTCAGGCTTCCCTTGAATCTCATGAACTAGAAAGTTTTAAAGAATATGGATCAGTTATTTTGTAGGATTTAGCTGTTTGTATTTGTCTCATGATTATTCAGGATATGTGTAGTTGGCAGGAATAACACAGTGGTGAAGCTCTGTTCTTCTCACTGCTTCCTATCAAACAATTTTGGCAAACTTTTAACCTGTAACCTTACTGGAATATCATGTGACTCATTTGATTAAGGTGTATCACCCAGTCTTCTCCATTGTAAAGTTATTTTTTTCTCCTTCATCATTAATAATTTTTGTGGTAAGGCACTTTGTAATTATGTAAATATCCTGTTCCTCATCAAACATAATTTACTCAATTTAATTATTTAAATCAGTATGAACTCATAGACTCCTATTTTATTCAATTGAGTATAATACATTTCTGCCATTATTTATTTTGAGGCTGAGATTGTTCAAGATTTGTCCAGTGGAAACCCCTTCAGTTTGGCTTCTATATCCTTTGATGTTTCCCAATTATTCTGTGATAACTCCCTTCTTTTTTTTTTAACATCTTTATTGGAGTATACTTGTTTTACAATGGTGTGTTAGTTTCTGCTTTATAACAAAGTGAATCAGTTATACATGTATCCTCATATCTCTTCCATCTTGCATCGCTCTCCTTCCCACCATCCCAATCACACCCCTCTACGTCACAAAGCACCGAACTGATCTCCCTGTGCTATGCGGCTGCTTCCCACTAGCTATCTATTTTACGTTTGCTAGTGTATATATGTCCATGCCACTCTCTCACTTTGTCACAGCTTATCCTTCCCCCTCCCCATATCCTTAAGTCCATTCTCTAGTAGGTCTGTGTCTTTATTCCCGTCTTACCCCTAGGTTCTTCATGACATTTTTTTTTTTTTTAGATTCCATATATATGTGTTAGCATACGGTATTTGTCTTTCTCTTTCTGACTTACTTCACTCTGTATGACAGACTCTAGGTCCATCCACCTCACTACAAATAACTCAATTTCGCTTCTTTTTATGGCTGATCCCTTACTTCTTGAAACAATAATATGTTCTAGGGTCATCTTATATTTTCCCTGTAGCGGTTCTAGAATCAGCCATTTCTCCAAAGACCTTTAGTTCCTTCAGTTGGAGAGCTGTATTTAGAAACCAAGATCTGGACACTAGGTGTATTCATTGCTCTTGGGAAGCAGTGGTCCCAGGTACTCTCAATAGGCAGAGCTAGGGGATTTATGTACATATATACATACACACATATGAAAACACATATTCATAACCATTTACACATATTCACAAACACATTCATAAACATATGCATACATATAGTCTATGTTTTTTCTATAATGTCTCTATATTGAAAATCATGTGTTCACATTAACATCCTCCATTCCCTTTCAACACCCTTTCATTCTAGTTTTTGCCCTTTTCATATTTTAACTCCCTCCACAGATATTAAAATAACACTGATTACCATATTCTTAATATCCTTAATTATTTGATCAATCTTCCTGTATTTAAGTAAATTCTTGTAGCTGCCACTTTCCCACCCACACATTTTCTCCACCTGGCACGGGTTAGGACAATCTGTACACAGTGGTTGCCAAGGCCACTTCCTCATGTGGATGCCCTTTCACACGAATCAGACTTCAGCAGTCAACTCCAGGCTCCCTTATGCAGACATCCTCTCCCCTTTCGCAGACTCTGAGACCCAATGCCAAGTCATTTGGTTCCTTGAATGCCCACCTCCCCCATGCTGACAAAGGGTTATTTTACCTCACTTAATGGACTAATTTGTTCAAGAAGGGAAGGGATCACAACACTATAAAGCAGTTATACTCCAATAAAGATATAAAAAAAAAGGGAAGGGACAAGGAAGGGGATGAAGAAAGGGAGGTGGACAGGGATGAACAGGTATCTTTCCTTTCTAAACAATATTTGAAGAGGCCCTTCATTTAGAAGTTGCAAAGACATTATGAAGTAGCAGCTGAAGAACTGAAACAATGACATATATTTACACATCTGTATCCCTACATCTATGACACACAATGTACACCTAATTTTATAGCAACCAAAATATAATTTAACAAAACTTATGATGCTTAGCCATACACTTTAATACTCAGCAACTTAAAAAAATGTGCAGTGCCATTTGGCTGTTAACTATCATCCATTTATATGAATGGATGTGTAAAACTCCTAGCCAAGAGTGCTTGGGATAGCGTCTCTACTGATCCTTACTGGATCCTCTTCTTCTTTTGTCACTCTTTTCAGTCATTTGTTGATTCTCGATTGTATCTCATTGGTGACTTGCATGACCATTGGTAATCATATCTGGGCAAATACCCCAGCTTGGTGTCTCTCAAAGGGCTGACTGAAAACCACCTGCAACAGAATCAACTGTAGTACTAGATAAAATTCAGGTCCACAGGCCCTGTTCTGATTTCCTGCTCAGAAGCTCTTTAGAGAGTAATGAGTATTTGGAAAATACCTTAGCTAATTCTCACACATTAACACTGAAACCATGGTGGAGTTTGCATGTCTACAATTCCTCAAAGTTCACGGTTTAAAACACATAGGTCTCACCAACTACAGTTCTTTTATTTTAGCTTCATCAATTCACATTTGTTATTTAACCAACTTGGAAATTGCCAGATGTGTGAATAGCCGCCAAAGTAAAATGTATCTATCTTTTGCAAAAATGTCTTCTACCAAATGTCTCTACAAAATGAAATGTAAATATCTTCTAAGATCTTGCTTGGAGGAACCTTACAGATTTTTTAAATCTTCCAGGTTTTAGGGAATAGCAAGTGCAAAGGCCCTGATGTTGGGAAAGCCACTGCAGAAAGAAAATCTGGATGTGTGTGTGAGAGAAGAGTAGTAGTAAACGAGCTTGGAGAGTAGGGCAGAAGAAATACTGAATAAAGCATGTGGGACAGGTAAAAAGTTTAATTTTTATTCTAAAGTGATGGGAACAGGTTTTGGGAAATAATGTGATATGATTCATGTTTTTTTTTGTGATTATTCTGGCTATTGTATTGGTTATAGACTATAAGGATTGGGGCAAGAGGGGAGGAAGCAAGGAGGTTGTGGAAGAGGCTGCCTATTGCATTAGATGAGGCAAGCAATGATGGCTTGGAGTAAGTAAAGACGGCAAGAGTAAGGTGAGAGGTAGGTGGATTCAGGATGTATTTTCAAGTTAGACTGGCAAGAATTTCTGATGGACTGGACACAGGAATTGTGGGAAAGTGAGAGTTCAAGGATGAATCTAACATTTTTGGCCTGAGCAACTGGATGAGTTATGGAGCCAGGAAAAACGGGAGTGCAATGGATGGATCAAAGCAAAATATTGAGTTTTATTTGCTAAGTTTGAAATGTCTATTATGCATAGATTGGAGATATTTAGTGGGAAATTGGAATTAGGAGTCTGGAGGTTAGGTGAGTGCTTAGGGCTAGAAGTACGAATTGGGGAATCATAAGTCATCTTCCCATTCAAGTAATGGGACTAGATTAAAACTCATGAGTAGTTAAGGTAGATGGAGAGTGAAGGGGGCCAGGAATGAGCCTTAGGGCATTCTAAAAGACATTGAGGGATGGGAGGCATCACCAAGGGAGACTGCCAAGGAATGGTGAGTGAGGAGGGGAGAAATCTAGGAGAGGATGGTGTCCTGGTAGCCAGTGAAACAAAATATTCATTCTGGAAATGATGAGGTTCATTTCCCAAAGTTTCTTGAATTGATGATCATTTGAAACTTGGTATTTTAAAAAGAGCTTTAGCAAACAGAAAAGAGAATAATTTTCTATCATGAGTGATTGATTGCAGTAGCATGGGGAATGGAAAAGTTGTGAAAAGGGAATCAAGAATCTATGTAAAAGACAATTTTAAACAAAAGTATTCATTTAAAAAACAAGTACACAATATTTAGACATTATATTTTGTCTTTGTGTCAACAGCAGCTACAGCATGCTGTAAGTGAAAGATGAAGGATTATAGTTTAATATCAAATCAGGGAAAAAGGTGAAATAGTTGAATTCTTTGTAGATTTTTAATAGATTTCAAACCTCTATTGGTTTTGAATAATGCCATATTTCAAACATACTTTTCTAAATAATCATAACAATTTTAGAATCAGAATAAACCTTATATAACCTTATATAAAACTTATTTAAATGCACATATAGTTCATTTTTACGGGTAAAACTAGGACTCTGGTCTTCTGATTACCAGTACTATTTCTTATTGCAACACACTGTTTAAATGTATAGATGATTGAAAAAAAGAGCATACCAGTGATCTCTTAAATGTTTTACAAAATATTAAGTAATTACAATTAGGGGAAATAAAGCTCATGAGGATTAAATTACAGGAAGAGTTTATAAGAGGGCAAACAAGTAGGAGATGTTTTTCCACACAGATAAATATGAGGTTTTAGTAGAAAATGACCAAAACTGCATTTATAAGGTCATGATACTAGCTAAATGAAATAAAGACAACCATCATGTAAATAACATATAATTTTGAAGGTGAATTTTGAATATGGAGACTGGTACAGATTAACATCTGATTATAATAAAAATCAGACAGGCAGGGTAACAAGGTCTTCTTCATCCAATCACAGCTTATCAGGAATAAGGGAACCTCTTGATACTTTGGTATGTGCCATTTTAGGACAATGAACTTGGTACAAAGTGAACACCTGATACAAGAAATAGTTTAGAAACATAAATATGATTCAAGAAATTCATGGATGGTGAAAGCTATGTTGCATTATTTCAAAAAGTTTTAGACAAGAAATATGCTGTCATTGGAATTGGTGTTTCTCAATAAGTAATGCATCGTTTCTTCCTGTCCACTTTCGAGATTTTTTTTGTCTCTACTTTTCAGAAGTTTCGTTGTAACGTGTCTTGGCAAGGATATCTTTGCGTTTTTCCTCTTTGGGTTTGTTCAGATTCTTGAATTTGTGTTTATGTGTTCTAAAAAATTGGGAACTTTTTAGCCATGATTTCTTTGAATACTTTGTCAGTCCTACTTGCCCTCTGTTTTCATTCTGGAACTTTGATGATATGAATGTTAGTGCTTTTGTTACTGTTTACAGGTTCTTGAGATCCTGTTCTTTCTCCCATCTTTACCCCTCAGTCTATTTTTCTCTGTACATTTGGTACATTGTATTGATCTCTTCTAAGTTCATGATTCTATGCTTTGTAATCTCCAGTCTACTCTTGAGCAAAGTTTTTTTTTTTTTTTGAGCAAAGTTTTTTGATTGTTGTATTTTTTAGTTGTACTGTTCTCATTTGTTTTTATTGTTATAGCTTCTAGTTCTTTGTTTACATTTTCTATTTTTCCCATTTCTGTCAAGGAACACATAATTGCTAATTGAAGCATTTATGTGACAGCTTATTTAAAATCCTTGTCTGATCATTTGAATAGATGTTTTATCTCAGTGTTGGTGTATGTTTATTGTCTTTTCTCATTTATTCTGTGATTTCCTGGTTCTTGGTGTCATAAGTATTTTTCCATTGTATTCTAAACATTGTGAGTTATTATATGACTCTGTAACCCATTTAATTTTATTATTACTTTTTAGAAGGAAGTCATCCTATTTGAGGTGTAGTATGAGGACTGGGGGATTACGTACAGATTTCCATTGGGCCCTACTGACAATACCCCAGCAAAAGTGGGCACTTACATTGTCTCACTGCAGACAGATCAAGTAGAAGTGCAGCTATCCTACTGGCCCTTCTGACACCTTCCTCCCAAAAGTGGGAACATTAGTATCATTGTGTTGCCTTTTAGTAGGAGTGGAAGTTCATCTCCCCAGTAGATTTCTTTTTTTTTTTTTTTTGGCAGTACGCGGGCCGCTCACTGTTGTGGCCTCTCCCACTGCGGAGCACAGGCTGCAGACGCGCAGGCTCAGCGGCCATGGCTCACGGGCCCAGCCGCTCCGCGGCATGTGGGATCCTCCCGGACCGGGGCACGAACCCGCGTCCCCCGCATCGGCAGGCGGACTCTCAACCACCGCGCCACCAGGGAAGCCCTCCCCAGTAGATTTCTTGACATAGGGGAGGGGAGAAGTGAAGTGTTTGCTGTCCTTCCTCCCACTTCATTCCTTCTTGTTGATGCCGGGTGTGGGTAGAGGGTCAGCTACGTGCTGGCCCCACTGACACCAAGGTAAGAGGAAGAGAACTGCCAACTAGCCCTGCCTCAGGATGGTTATGGGGATTCAGCACCCCACTGGGTCTCACTGACATCATGTGTTGGGGGTTAGTGGGGTGCCTACTCCCTCCAACCTGTAACATCCTATTCTTATTGATGTCAGGGAGAGATGGACGCTATGTCCCACCATTGGACCCCACGACTGTGTGAGGGCAGCCCAGTGTTTACAAGCCTGTCAGGCACCACCTTTTTTTTTTTTTTAATAAGTAAATTTATTTATTTATTTGGCTGTGTTGGGTCTTCATTTCTGTGCAAGGGCTTTCTCTCGTTGCGGCGAGCGCGTGCCACTCTTCATCGTGGTGTGCGGGCCTCTCACTGTTGCGGCCTCTCTTCTTGCGGAGCGCAGGCTCAGTGGCTGTGGCTCATGGGCTCAGCTGCTCCGTGGCATGTGGGATCTTCCCAGACCAGGACTCGAACCTGTGTCCTCTGCATTGGCAGGCAGATTCTAAACCACTGCGCCACCAGGGAAGCCCAGGCACCACCTTTTAAAGTCTGTTTGCTAATGGAAAGGCATGGAGGCTCAGCTCACCACTGGACCACACTGAAACAACCCTGGTGGGGAATCAGAGCGCTGGCTCTTCTGGAGGGCAGGAGTGGGGTGGTGTGGAAGATCAAATCCTACCTTGGCCCAACTGAAACGACAGGACATAGGGGATGGGTGCAATATTCCACTGGCACTTGGCTCGAGTAGTGTGTATATTCCACTGGCACTTGGCTCGAGTAGTGTGTATATTATTGCCCAAATGGTCTTCTGTCTTTAGCAACCCCTTTCCTCATACTTTGGCTAGGGGGAACAGGGTTTTGTGTTTTTTTCGGAAGCTTTTTTGTCTGTTGTTCTGTTGGTGGTTATTGATTGGGGGTTCCTGTAATACCCTCTCCAGGATGTATGGGAAGCAACAGGAAACACAGGGGACTCATCACCATGTTATTCCTCAAGTCCCAAAGTCCCTAGTTAAGTCTGCCTTCTCATTTCCACCTTTCAGCGTCTTCCTATGTTTGTTTGTTGTTATGTTCAGGGTTTTAGTTTTTTTTTTTTTTTTTTTTTTTTTTTTTTTGCTGTACGCGGGCCTCTCACTGCTGTGGCCTCTCCCGTTGCGGAGCACAGGCTCCGGACACACAGGCTCCGCGGCCATGGCTCGCGGGCCCAGCCGCTGCGCGGCATGTGGGATCTTCCGGGATAGGGGCACGAACCCGTGTCCCCTGCATCGGCAAGCGGACTCTCAACCACTGCGCCACCAGGGAAGCCCAGGGTTTTAGTTTTAAGTGGGAGAACCTGGGAGAAATGGGCTACTTCATCTTCTTGGAAGCAGAGGTCTGGAGGCCTACTGATGTTAAAAAGTACTGCTGACTGTAAGTTAAAATTTGATGATATACACCTTGCCCTTTAAGAATTATTCTGCTAGATGATGTGGCTTCCCAAAGTTGCTACAATTTGATTTTCATACTTCTAAAAGCCAAGTGTTTTGCTGGAGTTGAAATTTAAAGATAAGCAAGAGATGAGGCTAAGATGATCTATGTGGTAACAGATTAAAGTTGGAAACATCAATATACGTTCATGTTTAGCTTAATATTGCTTCATATTACCTTAATACACATGGTTATGTAGAGAGATACTTATAGATATGTGCCTATACATGGGTCATGTACACACATATTATCTCTTTGCTCTGTCAGCTGAGAAGATCTAGAAGCAATGACATCCGAGCAGCAATTAGCACACCCCACACCCAGATCCTGCTGTCTAATACCGTTCTCCACTAAAAAGACCTAGTTATCCTTGAAGAAATAGCTGATTCTAGGACTAGGGCAGTAAATATACAAGATTTATAGACAAGACCATCTTATAGTGTCAGAAAGGAAGGAAGTTCCAAAAAAAAAAAAAATACAGGATGGGGATACCTCAGAGTGGCACAAGAGCCAACTGAAAAGAGTTCTCAAGGGTCAGGACTAGAGCAATTTGAGGAACTAATTCTACTAAAGTAGAATTAGATTATAACCCAAAGTATAAAATAAAAATCCATGAGTTCTTCTGATATAAATAAATAATTGGATACATAAATAAATGCAGGAGAACAGATAAATCTCCAGTGCAAAGGAATTCCAAATAGTTTATGTAGTACTCCATCTGAAGCATAACTCCCTATTCCTTAGTTGTGGGCTGAGCATATTGACTTCCTTCCAAAAAGTACAGCATGAAAATGGGAAAACAGTAATCTTACGATGGAGAAACCTGAAAAACACTACCTCAGCCTGGTGATCAAGGTCGACCTCAGCATTCAAAATGCATATTGATACTTTGTACACTTGATGTGATCTGACAGAACGACCCTTCTACTCTGTGGTCTTCCTCCCCAAAACACATAATCCCAATATTATCATGAAAAATGCATCAAGCAAATTCTAGTAGTGGGCATCCTACAAAAAACTAACTACTCAAAATTGTCAAGGTCATCCAAGGAAACTATGAGAAGCTATCAAACCCAAGAGGAGCCTAAGGAAACATGGCAACTAAAGGTAATGTGATGTTTTGGATGAAATCCTGGAATAGAAAAAGGACATTAGGTAAAAACTAAGGAACTGGACTAATGGATGGGCTATAATAAATGATAATGTATCAATATTTGTTAATTGATTGTAACAATGTAACATACTAATAGAAGTGGATCATCATAGAGGGAAATGGGTATAGTGTATATGGAAACACTTCTTCTCAATTTTTCTGTAAAATTAAAACATTTCTAAAAAATAAAGTCTATAAAAACATCGTGTTTCTTGTTTTATGAGTATGTGCCTGTACTTCCTAAAAAATATGTAAATTTGCTTTACCTTCCTTGATACTCATATTAAAGAAAATACTAAGTAACCCTGAAAGAATTTGTAACTCCAATTCAACAAGCAATAATTCTTGGTATTAACTTTTTGGAAGAACCCACTGAATAAATCAAAGCAAATTGTCTTTAAAGGCTGAATTTCTTTTCAGTGTTTAATCTTTTATATGATTAATGCATACCACAAGCATGATTCTGTTTCAAAGGGCAGAAAACGTTGATTGTAGGCAATGTCTAAAGTACAGTGAAATATTAACGCCTGATGCTATAACAACTTTAATGTATTTAATGTTTTCAAAATGATGAATTGTTATTTCAGTCAACAAAGTATTCACTTTTATACATTTCCTACCCACCTTTTCCGAAAACACCCACAAGAAATGATACTATCCTCTGACATTAGGTTCATCAAGTTAAATTAGCGTTTTTGGTAGCTGTGGTTGCCAATGGTACTGGAATGTGTGATACTTTTACAAAGCCTCTCCATGGCAAAATCTGATCTTCACAAGGTAAATCACAGTAGGTGCCTAAAGCCAAATGACATATAGCCAAATGACATATAGCTTTGTAGCTAGATTACCAAGCATTTTACTTAGAGGCACAATAGAATGTAGAAAAGGCCATTTCTCTTTCTGTCTTTTTCTGCTCAAAGGTCACTCACCATCTTACTTTTTATCAGCCATCTCAGAAGTTTTCCACAAAATTAGACTATATAATGTCACTTAATTCGAATGTAGCTCAACATTCTGTTTTAGTACAGCTAATCTCACATTATTTTATTGGTGCTAAATATGTAAATCATCAGCAAATTTTTGTACTTAACTTTTCTTTTGATGTGGACCACTTTTTAAAGTCTTTATTGAATTTGTTACAATACTCCTTCAGTTTTATGTTTTGGTATTTTGGCTGCGAGGCATGTGGGATCATAGCTCCCCGACTAGGGATTGAACACACACCCCCTGCATTGGAAGGCGAAGTCTTAACCACTGGACCGCCAGGGAAGTCCCTGTACTTAACTTTTAAAAATAATTAAAATAAGCTATTCAACACATTTTCCCTTAAAAAAAAAAAACGCAATTCTTCTTAGGCTGGCCCTGGGCACATATGTGACTTTGCCATTTTTTCCATGGACTATTTTCTTATCTGTTCTACTGTGTCACATTTCTTCTACCTTCTCAAAAAGAAGCATTTAAAAATTCATCTATGCATTCATGCATTCATACATTTATTAAATAAATCTATTGAACACCTACATACGGCACAGAAAAAAAGGCAGAAAACTAATCTGGGTTGCACAGAAAGTAATGAACTCAGTTAAAATTTTTGGTGAAAACAGGTGTTAATCTACTGGAAATTACGTTTCATTATGGGGACTCACAGACTCAAGGAAAATCAAGACCTAAATAATAATAAAGTGATAAAAGCACTAGCCATTTACTGAGTGCCTGCTTGTACCTGACTCTGAAACTCTAAAATCATTACGGATGTTTTGAGGATTGTCTGATATGATTATAATGTCCATTTTACAGATGAAAATAACAAGGTTCAGAGACATTAGGTTACTTGCCTAAAGTGAAGTGGCCCAGAAACTACAGAACTGGAAATTGAACCTTAGACTTCATAATGCCAAAGTCTGTGCTTTTAATCACTGTGTGTGTGTGTGTGTGTGTGTGAGAGTGAGAGTGAGAGAGAGAGAGAGAGAGAGAGAGAGAGAGAGAGAGAGAGAGAGAGAATGTGTTTAATAGAGAACTTCTGAGTAATGGCAAGAAAACTGCCAGGTATCCATAAAACAATAATTTAGGAGCTTCTTACTATACAAGTAATTGTTAATCATATGGCTGGATTAAGCATCTCTCACTTTTGAACTAAGAAATGAAAAGCTTCCAGAAGTTGAGTCTAAATTTTACACTTACATAAGATACTTCATACAGAATGCTCAAGTATAATAACTAAAGAGCTCTGAAAATACTGGAAGCATTCATATTAGTATGGTTTCATATTGTGGATAATAGAGGATTTAAGAAATTGGCAGAGGCAACTGCAGACTCATTGGTTATCATTTCTGTGAATAACTGAATAAAATGCCAAAAATGAAAAAAGAATGGCTAGCAATTTTAGGTAGTTTGCTTAATCTCCATACTAGGAAAGACTGAGCAAAAAAAAAAAAAAATTCTCGAAATTTTATTTTGAAAGCACCTACAAGTGTATATGGTCTTTTTAAACCAAATAACTTGGAATTATGAACTGTCAAATAAGTCTAATCTTCTCTGATGATAAAATTGCTGACTTTATTTGAAACTATGAAATGAAAAATGAGGTAATAATCAGAAATTCTTAAGAAAAGGAGTAGAAAAAACAAAATTATAAGAGTTATGTTAAAAAATATTTTGAAACAAACATAAAATCCCCATTACTGGTACAGAGCTTTTAAAACCTTATTTTGGTTTTAAGTTTTAATAAATATTTATATGTTTACATAATTACTGTCATAAGGAAGACACAATTTTAGGTCAGCTTTCTTCATTCTTTCTTTATTAAGCATTATTCTATTTGGCTCCATCATCTTGTAATTATACTATAGTAACTGTGTAATTTTCTACTAAGTGGATATAATTTCCTAAACTGTTTTCCTACTGTTAACAAGTAAAGGTGTTTCTAATTTTTTGTTATTGCAAATGACATGACAATGAGCATCTTTATATAATAATTTTCTGGATTATAAAGTATTTATTGGCATAAGCATCCAGAATTAGAATTAATGTGTAAAAACCTATTAACATTTTTATCTTGCTAGACATTGCCAAATTACTTGTCAAAAGATGGAACCAAATTATATTGCAAACATCTTTGCCAACAGAAGACATTATATAAAATTTTTCATTTTGCTAAATTAATAAGTGGGAAACCTATGTTCCATTTCTTTGAATTCTTTGATAACAGAGTGCTGCTGGAGGCTGGGAGGGCAGCCATGTCCATGAAGGCTCCCCAGAGTTGGAGCGGGGAAGTAGAAAAAGGTAAAAAAAATACTAATTGTATTTTCCCTCGATTGTTATCTCTCACTCTCTTCTGCCTCTGTGTAACTTATATCCAGGTAGCTGGAGAAAAATCATGTGGCAGGGCAAATTGGTATTCCAATAAATTAATAATCACCAGCTTCAAATGGATTTTCAAGACTGGAAATAGTGCTCTGACTTATAGTACGTTCTTTCTAATTCTCCTTAAGGACTATTTTCTGAGAAGCTTTACCTGCCCTCCTCAAATGTTCCTCCATCCTCTCTACTTCCTTCATTCTGAGCCGGTGAGGTGCTTCATAACTCATTAAGAACACAGAAGTCAGTAAATAGTCCACTGCCAAATCCATTAATCCATTAGCATTTGCATTGATCTTTGTATTCCCTTTTACTACAGGAGTTAAAGTTAAAAGGCCATGTGCACTACAGATAGCATTTCATTTCCTCTCATCTTCTCAAGTACTTCACAGCACTGCATTTTCTACAACCCATCTACTCCTTATGAATGATTCTTGCCAAAATTCAACCTCATTCTAGACTAGTAACTCCAACTTAAAATGTTAAAAACTATACGTGCAACATGAAAGCCTCCCTCCTCCCCTAATCCCTGCATATCTTCTTTAGCCAATTCATGTCTGAGCTTTTCAAAATTGTTATCTTCATATATTGTTTCCATTTCCTCACGTCCCATTTACTCTATAAGTTACATCCATCTGACTTCTCTCACCGTAATCTCTTTGCCCACTGTCCTGAAATTTTACTTATGGAGGTCACCAGCGATCTCCATGTCAGTATAGCCAACGAATAGTTTTTGTCCTATTTCTAGGCTTTTTCCTTCTTTAAAAAAGAAAAACAAAAACAAAAACCGTTTTTTTTTCTTCTATGCTTTTACACTCTCATCATCTTCTGTCTTGGTATATTTTACTGGCTTTCTGTGTTTAATCTGATTTCTAATATTCTATTAGTTTCCTTTATCTTGAGTGGAATAAACCAGTATATGAAGGATTATTCTCAACAGTTAGTTCTCATAATAACAGTACTAGTAGCAGCAGTCAATACTCTGTAATGCTTATCATGTGCCAGACACTATTCTAAGACACTGTTTAAATACATATATATAGACACACACAAATATATATGAGGTTTTCCTCCTCATAGGCCTATGAAATAAGCCTATTATTATACCCATGTTACAAATGAGAAAACTGAGGCAATGAGAGGCCAAGGTCCCATGATCAGTACATGGTGAAGCCCCGCCTGCGTTGATGCTGGAACTTTAGAGTAGACAGGATAAATAATGTCTCACAGATTGGCCTTAAAAGTGAGCAACATTCAATTAATGACTTGTTAAGTATCAGAAAAAAATGGAACATTTTAAATTGAATGGGAACTACTGAGTCATGTATCAGTAACTAAGAATGACTCTTATTGAATGAAATTATTTTTCATTATTCTTTTGAAAGAAGAATATTCTTGTGTAAGTGTTTCACACTTGTTTTTTCATTCACATATTTATTCATTTATTGGACCCACATTTCCTACACACCTTCTATGTGCCAGTGTCTGCTGCCAGCTGTTTTGCAAAATCAGAAGAAAAGGAAAGGTAATTCCTTCTCACCATTGCCTCAGCCAGTATTTCTTCTGTAATTAAAATTGAAAGCTTTCCCCAACAGGTTCTCAGAGGCTCTCCCAGAGGAACAGATTTCTCTTTTCCTGTATAATTAAGCACAAATTGTAAGGTGCAGGGCTTGGCCATAGAGGGATGGATGGTCAGAGGTGTTCCGTGCAAGGCTGGGGGACGCTTTTGTGTTTGGTTAGCTGTTAGGAAGTGCTAATTTCCTTTTCTCTTGCCATTAGGCACTAATTCCCTGCTGTGCCAGAATTTTTTTACAGGCTGGGGCCAGAAAGGTGAAGGGAGCTGTACAGCACAAATGCCAGAGAATCACCTGCACCAGGAAACTGCTGCTGGGCCAGGAAGGTGATTGTTCACCCAGCGTTTGTGCCAACAATGTACCTCAAAACTCCTTTTCTTCTCGTCCTTGGGAGCAGGCCTAAGAGTAGGTACTAAATTCGGTCTCTGACTGTCTCAGGTCGCTAAGCGTGTACCCTACACACGAGGTTCCAATAGCAATTAAGCACCTAATCAAAATCTCCTAGCTCAGGAACAAAAGCCAAGGCTTAACTCTTTCCTGGGCTGCTGACTGCAAGGAGATCCGTGTTGCCTGCCCGTCAGAGCCACGTGGCTGCGTCCCCACATCTACTGCTCTGAAGGGGAGACAGCCCACAGCAAGCTCCCAAGCCCTACAGCACAGATACCCTGAAAGCTCGGGGAGGCCAATGTGTGTTCCTTCTGCTTCTCACAAACACAAGGCAAAACGGGCTGCACCCACATCACCCTAACACCTCTGCCTCTGCAGGTCTCATCCCAGAAACGCCCTTTCCTTTTAAAGAACCAGGTGGCCAGAACTGTGACCACAGATGACAATTTTTCTGCCATTTTATTTTAGCCCTATGCAAAGAGCCTCTAGCGTGGCCCTATGACTCTGTTCGCCTGGTGTTGACACCTTGTATGATCACCACCTCCCTCTGAGCATAGACAGGACCTGTGACTTTTTTCTAAACAATTGAGTATGGCAAAGGTGAAGGGGTTTGGCAGATGTTATAAAGGTCCCAAGTCAAAAGGGTAAATCAAAAAGGAGATTATCCTGTGTGGCCTTAATCAGGTGAAAGCTCATAAAAGAGGCACCGGGCCTTCTACAGGCCAGAGACCCTCCTTGCTGGCTGAAGCAAGCAGCCACACCGAAGCAGCCCACAGGGAGGAACTGCATTGCCTCTAGGATCTGGGGTGGCCTCCAGTGACAATCAGCAAAAAGCTGGGGACCCCAGTCTTGGAGCAACCAGGATATGAATTCTGCCAACGACCTGAATGAGCATGGAAGTGCATTCCCCCCCAGGCTGATGTCCACATGAAAATGTGGTCCACCCAACACGTTTATCAGAGCCTGGTGAGACCCCAAGCAGAGGACCCAGTGCCTGGACTCCGGACCCATAAAACCTGGGTTGTTTTAAGCCACTCATTTGTTACTCAGCAAACAGATAACTAATACAATTCCTAAGCATTCAGATCCTACATTTTTAAATGACTGGTGACTCAGCTGTATTGCAGCCATGGTCTTCATCATTAATATCTTCAAATCACCAGCCAATTAATATATTCCTTCTATGCATTGCCCCTTGGGTCCATGGTGCATATTTTTTGAGACCATTGAGCTCTTGAGATCTTCTGTCAATCATTTCTCATTTCTTCTCAACCTTGCCTTTTTAGTCACTGAGAGCCCATATTGCAAAGAAAGATCTTAAAGTGAGTAGAAAACTACATTAAACAAAAAGATATGGATCCTATGCTTGACACACAAATATTACAAAAATATATTCTTTTTCTTTTAATCAAGCCTTCACATGCACAAAGAGAAAATCATATTTTATTCCTGCTTGTCTTAAGCCTCATGAAGCCTTCAGTTCATAAACTTCTAGAAAACTTTCAAAGTTCTCAACAAATATGTTTTGTAGTTCAGATCATTTTAGAAATCAACTGCCATAGACCAATAGGATTTTTTCCCCATGGAGTTTGACAAGCTGAACCTATTTATATGGAAGAGCGGGCCAAGAAAGGCTAGGATACGTCTAAAGACTCCAAACGCCAGATATGAAGAATTATTATAAAGTGATACTTTATAGTATATTATAAAGTATGATGTTGGCACAATGATTTAAAAAAATAATAAACCAACAGAATAAAAAGAGGTGCCCAACACAGGCCCATGCATGTATTGAAATCTGATATATGGAAGATGGGACATTACAAATCAGAGGGGAACAATGTTCTATATACTGAATGGTACCCCATGATAGTTTCCCAATATAGGGGTGGGGGATAAATAAAACGGAAGAAATCGTCATTTAGGAATTTAGTTAACTACCAAACAATGAAAAGAAAAAGAGGTAAAAAAAAAGGTATAAGCCAGTATTTTTAAACTATAACACAGTAAACAGTTATATAAATCATGTTATTCATTGTGTTTTGCAATCATTTATCATTTTAAAACAATCTAGGATTAAGAGAGGCTGACTGACCTTTTAAAATATATTAATTACTGACTATGATTCAGCTCTTAAAAATATATGCTTAATTTGTGATTGAGAAAGGGGATTCATTTTAAAAAATAGCTTTAACATGCCTTTGGCCTAACAAAAGCCAAACATGGGATGTATTTCAAAATCATAGGATTATGAAGATTGGACGCGAGCATGATGAAACAAGATTGGTCATGAATTGATAAGTACTAAAGCAAAATAATGGGCATCTAGGGATTTATTATGTATGTGTGTGTTTGACATTTTCCATAACTAAGAAAGTATTTTAAAAAAGGAAAGAAAAAGAGTGTTTGGTAAAGCATCTCAAGTAAGAAAGTTAAACAATAAGTCCCCTACATACAAATGAGTTCCATTCCGAGAACGCGTTCCTTAAGTCCAAATTGTTTGCAAATCCAACAAAGTTAGCCTAGGTACCCAACTAACAACTCGGCTATATAGTACGGGACTGAAATAGGTTTATAATACTTTTCACACAAATAATACATACAAAACAAACAGAAAAAATAAAGAAAACATTTTTAATCTTACAGTACAGTACTCTGAAAAGTACAGTAGTACCAGCTACTTTACCTATGCTTTTACGCTTGCTTCTGGACAGCCTGGGCTTGAAATAAAGATACTGTACTACTGTCCTCTATACAGTTCTGTAAACTACACAAAAGCACAACCACTCGTAGAAGATGCATGCACGTGACAATTTACCCCAGACACTTGAACTTACGTGATTGGACATGCGAATGCATGTTTGCATCTTTGAAAGTTCACAACTTGAAGGTCTGTATGTAGGGGACTTACTGTACAGAACTTGTGTGCTATTATTTTAAGAAAACACACATGTATATATGTGCATATATATGTGTATATATAGGCATAATAAAATGTGCATAAAAAGTTATGTTATATATATATATACACACACACACATATATATACGCATATATACATAATTAACATAACTTTTGGGGGCAGGCAAGTCTACATTCTTACACAGTCATGTTACAGGTGAGGATCCTGATCTCTCCTGGGTGGTTATCTTCTGTTTGCCCTCCCAGGTCCCCTCTCCACCCTTCTCTGGTGAACTGGAAGGGTGAGGTTGACAGGATCCCAGCCCCTGAGACTTCTAGCTGGGTCTGGGCCATGGAGAGTATCAGAGAGATGTGAGGGAGGGAGGGAGGAGGAAAGTGAAGGCAGGGGATTTGTTTCCCTGGCTTTCTCCCTGCTAGATAGCCTCCAAGTGGGCTAACTATGACCTTTTACTGAAGGTTACTGTACCTCTCAAGAAGACCAATTCTCCAGGGGTCCTTTTTCTGCTGGGGTCCTGAAACTGATCCCTCTCTTCTTCCCTTTGGACATAGAGATTGTCTCAGCTCAGCTGCTCCTAGCCCCAGATTCCTGCACAATCCCTCCTATGGGGCTGTACTCACACCCTTGTAACAGTTTTGTGTGCCATCTGTTATCTATTAGGACCCTAATTACCACCCTCTTCATTAAACAATAGATGGTACACAGTTATTATAAATAGAGATGGGGAGATTATTATTCTCTACATTTGCAAATCTTTCCAGTATTGCAGTTATGTCCTAGGTGATTCCCAAACTGGACACAGCAGACACAGGAATAAAGGAAAAGAGAGATGTGCAATTGGGGGTTATCAGCTAGATACTTACTGGTCCACAAACCAGTTCCTTTTGCTAATAGACATGGAGGCAACTGAGAAGACAGTCCTTTCTCTGAAAAGCCCCAATTGTGAGAGCAATTCAGCTCTTCTAACTTTCCCTATATCTGAACCTAGACTCAGTGCTATAGGACTATTAGAGCACATCAAATATTGCACTATAGTTACCTGGATACATGTATTTATCTCCTCCAGTAGGCTGTGAGCAATTCAAGGAAAAGAGTCCGTCTCATTCAACTTTATATCCTTGCCATCTAGCACAGTGTCTGGCATATAACAGACACAGTAAATGTTAATTGAATGAATAAATGCCTGCTTGAATAAATGAATGCCAGTGGGGCCAGTGTGTTCCATAGCAGGGCTCTAAACAGAGGCTCTTCTCACCTTCCAGTCGCCATCTGGCTTCCAAAAGCAGCACCAAATCCAAATGTGACCTTGGTACCATGGAATAAAGAATCTTTCTCATCTGAATCACGCTGGCTACATCTGCCTGGCTACAGTCAACATAAGGTCTTGAGGCTGAGACACACCTTCATTTGTTAAAAGGGGGAGGGGAGCAGATGGCAAATGAAGGTACTCAAGCTCATTAATTCCTAATGGAGTTGTCCTCCTGGATGTAATTAGAACAACAAGAAGAGCCAAAGGAGGAGGGTTTGGGGAATAAAGTAGGCAGCTGGAAGAGGTTTATGAACGGTATAAACCCTCAGGGAGCTTTCCATTAGAGAGAATAATAATGTCCACACTTCACAATGGCATAGTTCTCCTCAACCAGCAAAACACATCTGCATACATTATTTCAATAGCGTCTCAGGAAATGATTGTAAGACACAGAGGAGAGTTTTATTTTTCCAATTGTGTAAATTTAAAAAGTTAAACTTCTCCTCAGAGAAGTTAAGCCACCTGCCCTGAGTAACATGGCTAGAAAGTTATAGAATAAGGATGGATTTCAAACATTCTGACACTGAATTTGGTCTCCATCCGTTCCATGGCTATAAATGGAGAGAGTGACCTTCAGACCAATTCTAAAAAGCATGTGACACTCCACCCAGCCCAGCTATTCCACAGCATGCTCCTTTCTTCCATGCCCACTACCAATCACTTAAAGACAACCAGTTGCCTTCTATTTTTGATTGGCAAGTGGGACACAGAAGTTCTTATGAGCCTAGAGTTTTTATTTCTTTATGTCCCCATGGAAGACCTCAAGCCAAGAGAGAAGGGAACTCTTCCTATTAGACCTGGTTAACTGATTCCATTTCTTCCCACTGTTCCCAACACAAAATAAATTTATTCAAATATGTAGTTGCATTGAAATTGAGAATTACATATTGTACTTTGATCTTATAGGAAGTGTGCAGCATAAATCTGAGATATCAGCATTAAATGCAGAGACTTTATAACTAAGGGCTTGCTAGTAAGCCTGGGTTTTCATACTCAGGTCAGTCTACCCAAAAAGAAGTACGTTACTTGAAAATTGACTCTTTGCATTAAAGTAAACTTGCCCCTTAAAGTCTTCTTCTTCCTCTCTCAAAGACACACAGCTGACTTAGTTCAGAAGCAAGCTGAAAAGAGTAAGGAAGATGTTCTATTTAACCAGCATCAATTGCTTATAACTCTCCTGTTCTCAGCATCTTTTCCCCCCAAGGAAGCATTCAGCCAACATTTTTATTGGACTGATGCCCAGATTGCTCCATTAATTCATGCAACTACCTTTGTTGGAGTGCTCCAGGCATTATTACTCATGAATCCTACAGAGCACAAATATATCTCTAGAAATAATGTCATTTGTGTTACATATGACCTTAAAGCATCTTCATAAATTATACCTTCAAAGCAAACTAGAGAGCACTGAAGTCTTTTGCTATGTTAGTCATCTTAGTTTCACTAGACCCATTGTCTTTTCTTTACATATGCAATGTGACTAAATTGGTTTTACTGATCTGGGTCCTTCAGATTCATCAACTTTATCTTAAAGTGTATAAGATATATGATCTTTAAATCAGTAATGGTATCTTTCTGCTCTGTGGGTTTCATTGGTTCAAACTTATCTTCCAATTATGTCTTCCTGAGACGTATTCTAGCTATGATGGGGGCTTCTAGGCTGTGGTTTGTTTCTGGTACTGTATCTATTAAGTAATCAAACCAGAAAAACAACAAAAATTGTGCTTTGGCTTCATATACATTAGACCATTTAACATGAAACCTGTCCATTTTCAGAGATTTGGGCAACAAATATAGTCACTTAATTATTAGTTACCTTATCCTAAACAATTGTCAGTAGCCCACCATGGTAATAAGAAAGTTCTTTCTCAAAATAATTACCATTTGATTTCCAATTGCTTATAAAAGGAGCACTGTTTTCTACCCCAAATTTCCATGAAATCTTTTAATAAATATTCTTGTTTCATATTAGGAGTTTAAATGTATAAAGCATTATTCACATAAAAGAAATAAGTACTTTGATCTACTACATTATTTTCAAAAGGAAAGTAGAACCACAGTGTATGATGATATCCTGAACATGATCTGGGACACCAAAAAATCAGTATTATCCGTGAAACCCTGAGCAAAATTTCTCTCCTTTGCGGACAGAAAGCAACAATGTCATTCAGCTATTTACATATGGCCCAGATACTAATGAGGAACTGTTTCCTGCTTTCTGTGAAGGAAAAGTGAACTATGAATAAATATCACTGGGGTCATTATCACCTGCACACACAGGTAACTGGTGGCTTGCAACAAAAGAGTGTCAGAAGCAAAATGGATCTGTAGCAGGAAAATCTGTCTTAAGGCATGATTGGGGGTAAAAGACTAACTGTGGATAAATATTTGTGGTGCCTGGCAAAGCTCTCCAAGTTCCAAGATGACGAAAGACCTTTCACACATATATGGAACTTTCCATGAGAGTTCTAGAGCCTTTCAACCTCAGAATATATCTGGCCTATCCTCTTTTCAAAAGGTAAACTGACAGGATCTTGGAGAAATGGGAGTTGAACCTGCTCTTAGAGATCTTCAGAGAAGAGGAATTTCAGCTTCCTGGCTTAACTATGTTGCTTCTATCTAGTTTATTTTACATGGCACACTTATCATGCTTAAAAATCAGCCCAAGTCCACCTGTTATTTTTTTTTTAGCAGCATTCACTCATTTATTCAATAATTATATACTGAGCACCTCTTATAGTCCAGGCACAACTTTACTAGCTGGGATTCAAGAGAGAACAAAAGAGACCATAATTCTTCCTCTTGTCGTCTTTATTATTCTAGCAATAAACTGTTCAATTCCCAGTAACATCCTTATTTCTTGTATGAAATTGGGTCAACTTCTTTGACCAAAGCTAGTTTTGTTAGAATTTAATTCCTTTAACAAAAAATTCAGCGACATGAAAACCAACATTAGTTTTGTACTCACAATTTGACAGCATTTGGGGCTGGTTCTTTTTTATTATTTGTCATTCTCATGTTTCCTAGAGGTGTACCCTGAACTGAAGAACAGTTTCCCTCCATCCTGGAAGGATACCAGTTCAACCGCATACACATCCCTGAGGGACACAGGCGGAATGTGAAGAAAGAGGGGGCCTAGCCAGCCATATGGCCCATTCAACATTGGGGAAAAATGGAATTGCCTTTACATCAAGTTTCCTAGGGAGGATATAGGGAAAGCTTGTACAGAATTACTACTCCAGCTAATCTGTAGCTCTTGCTACTACTACCATTGTCCTTTGACCTCACGTACATTAGAATACTTGGTCCTCACAGCAACTCCATGAGGAACAGATGAGAAAACAGGTTGGCAAAGGTAAGTGACTTGTCTACAATTAACAGCTCTGACAAATGGCGGTGCTGAAATTCAAACTTATTTCAGGGGTCCGTCTCATGAAAAACCTATGATGTTAGTTATCTAATAAAACCATAGAAAGGGAGGAAAACCTAGGCAGAACACTCTATGACATAAATCACAGCAAGAACCTTTCTGACCCACCTCCTAGACAAATGGAAATAAAAACAAAAATAAACAAATGAGACCTAATGAAACTTAAAAGCTTTTGCACAGCAAAGGAAACCATAAACAAGATGAAAAGACAACCCTCAGAATGGGAGAAAATATTTGCCAATATTTGAAGCAACTGACAAAGGATTAATCTCCAAAGTTTACAAGCAGCTCATGCAGCTCAATATCAAAAAAACAACCCCATCCAAAAATGAGAAGACCTAAATAGACATTTCTCCAAAGAAGATATACAGATTGCCAACAAACACATGAAAGGATGCTCAACATCACTAATCATTAGAGAAATGCAAATCCAAACTACAATGATGTATCACCTCACACCAGTCAGAGGGGCCATCATCAAACAATCTAGAAACAAGAAATGCTGGAGAGGGTGTGGAGAAAAGGGAATCTTCTTGCACTGTTGGTGGGAATGTAAATTGATACAGCCACTATGGAGAACAGTATGGAGATTCCTTAAAAAACAAAAAATAGAACTACCATATGGCCCAGCAATCCCACTACTGGGCATATACCCTGAGAAAACCATAATTCAAAAAGAGTCATGTACCACAATGTTCATTGCAGCTCTATTTACAATAGCCAGGACATGGAAGTGACCTAAGTGTCCATCGACAGATGAGTGGATAAAGAAGATGTGGCACATATATACAATGGAATATTACTCAGCCATAAAAAGAAACGAAATTGAGTTATTTGTAGTGAGGTGGATGGACCTAGAGTCTGTCATACAGAGTGAAGTAAGTCAGAAAGAGAAAAACAAATACCATATGCTAACACATATATATGGAATCTAAAAAAAAAAAAAGGTTCTGAAGAACCTAGGAGCAGGACAGGAATAAAGACACAGACGTAGAGAATGGACTTGAGGACACAGGGAGGGAGAAGGGTAAGCTGGGTGAAGTGAGAGTGTGGCATGGACATATATACACTATCAAATGTCAAATAGAGAGCTAGTGGGAAGCAGCCGCATAGCACAGGGAGATCAGCTCAGTGCTTTGTGACCACCTAGAGGGGTGGGGAAGGGAGGGTGGGAGGGAGACGCAAGAGGGAGGAGATATGGGGATATATGTGTACGTATAGCTGATTCACTTTGTTATAGAGCAGAAACTAGCACACCACTGTGAAGCAATTATACTCCAATAAAGTTGTTAAAAAAAACATAGAAACGAATTAAACTTTAACCATCATTATTTCATCCTATAGAATGACATAACCCAAGAGAAAAAGATAGAGGTGTTGAATATCACTCATGCATTTTCAGTTCCTTCTGTGAATCTTAGCTACTGTAATAAAAGCATTGTTTTGAGCATTGTTTTATATGCATCCTCATATAAGACCACACATGCCTGTGTCGATTAAAATTTAAAAGAAACAAATATTAACTGCAGATATCTAGTTCACTTACCTTGAACAAAGTAGCTTCAGGTGCTTCCACTTTTGAAGCTGGATAAATATCAGACAGGAACGAAGTTCACTTTAGTTTGGTCCAGGAAGAAAAAAGATTCACAGCTCTGAGAATAAAGAAAGAATCAGACCTTGTCAGGGCATTTGGTTCTAATTAACTAGTGACAAAATGGTTCTACACTGCAACTATGTAAAAGTGGCTGAGTTATTTGAGCTAGGAAAGGTCAAAAACAATGATTATGATCAAGATGTTGTTATTGCATATACTTTTGATTATTGGGAGTGAATCTTCCTCTCTCTTTTCCTCATTAAAATTTTATGGTTTATCAATTTAAAGTTAAGTGAACAAGATAATTTAACATTATTTTGATAATGGAGCATATTCCTTGTAAAACATAAATCCCTGGAGGCTTTCTCAATTCCCCTTCTTCTATCCCCACAAAGCTGCCTCTGTCTAGTATTGAGCCATGGCTTTGCTCAAGAAAGCAAAACAAAACACAAATTATCTAGTGGTAGCAATCTGAATGAAGACCTGGCCCAGAGGACAAAAAATGTGATTTAACATAAAATAGGATGTCATGATCTAAACTACTCATTTGGCATTTACCATAAATCCCTGAGTACCATTAGTTGTCTTTTCAGATAAATTCAATAAAAATTTATTGACTATTTTCCATGTACAAGCACTTTGCTAGATATTAAGAAAAAGGAGGTGAATAGAAGACCAGGCTCTCTTCTCTGCAATCTATCTTTGAAGAAAGGAATATATGCAAACAATCCTGAATAATTTCAGGGATAGAGAGAAAAAATAGCATACTTTTGAAGAGTAATGCTAACTTGATATGATTCTATTTTATTCTTTCTGATCTATTGTAAACCCTTGGAAACCAGAAATTTGTATTTTTCAGAATCTTTGCACATGTGAGCATTTTAATCAGTAGTCCTTTTTAGTGAAGGACAGAAATTGTGTATGTTCTAAGGTACACGTGTAGCCTGATATCAGCTTCAGACACAGTTGGATCAGGCTTTTTTGTTTTTTGTTTTTTTGCTACGCGGGCCTCTCACTGTTGTGGCCTCTCCCGTTGCGGAGCACAGGCTCCGGACGCACGGGCTCAGTGGCCATGGCTCACGGGCCCAGCCGCTCCGCGGCATGTGGAATCCTCCCAGACCGGGGCACGAACCCATGTCCCCTGCATCGGCAGGCAGACTCTCAACCACTACGCCACCAGGGAAGCCCGGATCAGGCTTTTTAAAGGGACATAAGAATTTCTTTCTCCATTCCTTGGGTCTGGTTTTCTCTATATTGGCTTCCTTCTTCAAAGATCCTCTAATAGTGGGATTAAAGATAGCCCCAGAAATACTGCACCTGGTTAGTAACCCTGGGAGAAAGACAGCTTCTCTTCCCAACAGTTTTAGTCCAAAGTCATGGAATTCATTCCTAATGGACTGTTTCATGTCGTGTGCCCATCACCACACAATTCACTGGGGCCAGAGAAATGGACTACACTGATTGGCCAGTCTGAGTCATGTGCCCACTGCTGGAGCTCTGCTGCTTCCAAAGCACATGACTGAGAGATGTAGGGAGAGACGCCCCAAAGGGAAACCTAAATGTAGTTACCATAGGAAAGGCAATGTCTCCTGGGCAAGATAAATATCATGTGCCACCACAAAAAGAACTCAGCAAATATTTGTTAATTGATGTATTGATTAGTAAGTCTGGGATAAGTGAAATGATGATAAATACAATGTGTGAAGGGAAACACAGCCAAGATCAATTGTGAAATGGAGCTACAGAGGTGGGCAGTATCCTACGAGGCCTCTTGGAAACAAATCAACAAAAAGGAGCTGACCTTGACTGTTTGCACTGTTTGAGAAGAATTAACTGAGTCTATAATCAGTAAACAATCCTGAGGGCTTGGTAAGGTGAGTTCTGCCTTCTGTGATATGAAAATTGTGTCATAGGTATCAGAAGGTGAACATGGCTAACTGTCTGTGATTGCCACAAAACAAGAAAAATAAAATGAAATAGAAATCTTAAATCAGTCCTTGAATCACAACAGATACAATTATGAAAACTAGATTATATATTAATCAGATTTTCATGTATTACTTTAAAAGACTTCCCTAAAAAGCCATGAGGAAAAGGGACCTCTTATTTGAACTATGGAATGATCTGAATTGGCAACAATATACCAGTGCTTCAAAAGAAAGTCAATTAGTCCTATAAAAACAGTGTCTAGGGCTTCCCTGGTGGCGCAGTGGTTGGGAGTCCGCCTGCCGGTGCAGGGGACACGGGTTCGTGTCCCGGTCCGGGAAGATCCCACGTGCCGCGGAGCGGCTGGGCCCGTGAGCCATGGCCGCTGAGCTTGCGCGTCCGGAGCCTGTGCTCCGCAACGGGAGAGGCCACAACAGTGAGAGGCCCGCATACTGCAAAAAAAAAAAAGAAAAAGAAAGAAAACAGTGTCTATAAAATATGTGTAACCTTTGATAATTCATTATATTTGCAAGGCAGAGGAACCTTTAAAAATGCATCATTTTTTTCCTAAATGACTTAATTTTCATTATTATACTACTTTAAACAAATTTTAATGAATGCATTAAAAGCTTTGAGTAGTTCTTACTTTAACCAACCAGCAACTAGAACAAGTTTCAAGAAGACTTCAAGTCCAGCCACATGCCTCCAAGAAAAGCTACACCTACAGTATCACAGACATATGGCCTCATGTGTCCATCTTGGCATGTCAGAATTCATGTCACTTGCCCAACTCCTTGCAAAAGTCCGTTTTTACATGGTAATGATTCATTTAAGATCATTAGAAAGCCATAAGTTTTCACTTATTCATTCAGAAGCAATTTTTAGTTCCTACAAGCACTGTGCTAGGAAATAGGATACAAAAATGAATATGTCTCTTGCTCCTAAGGAACTCACAGACTGAAGACACCCAGGGGAGCCAAAATTTTCCATACAATCTCATGAGCATGGGGACAGGGGGACATGCAAGGTAAGAGGGGCTACAAACCTTATCTGTACCTGATCACACTATTTTAAAAGTTGGCCATTCCGAACTAATTCGGAGTACGTTATCTCCAAAAGTTTATATGTTCCTAATTTCTCCATCATTTCCACTCTTAGGCATTCCCTAATTGTACCAAAGGTAGAGTGTGTTTTATATGAAAAAAACTGCTACAGGGCAATCATTGACAGCGATGTACTAATATAATACCCGACCAGAGAAAGCACGCTTTGCCATGATAAATTGTTCAAACTATGAGGAGCAGTAGGGCTGAAATGAATCTAGTCGTGAACAAAAAAAAAGATTGAATGGAAACAGTTTGTATAAAAGGATACACTTGATATTTTCACTCTAGACATACAGATTAAGAGGCTGTCTATCAAGGTAAATCAATTTGCAATTTGAGACTGATTTTCTCCACCCTCAAGAAATGATTTGCAGGTATTTGTGGCTTTTCGTTTTGGTTTGACTATTATTTCATATTTTACTTGTAATTCTTCTTATGGAACACTAAGAACATTTATTGGTTCTTCGGTCAGGTTTATTGAGGTATAATTTACAGCCAGTAAAATTCACCCTTTCTAGCGTACAGTTCTAAGAGTTTTGACAAATGGATATAGTCTTACAACCTCCACCATAATGAAGATAGAGAATAGTTCCAGCATCCTGAAAATTTTTCCCTGCCCCTTGGAAGTCAACCTGTAGCCCCCTGACAATCACTAATAAGTTTTCTGTCCCCATAGTTTGACTTTGTCCAGAAAGTCATATAAATGTAATCAACAAGTATGTAACATTTTGAGTTTGGCTTCTTTCACTTAGCACAAGGTAAGTGAGATTATCCGTGTTGTGTGTGTCAGGAAATGTGGACTGGCATATTGTCCTTTAGAGTTTCCCTTATTTTTCCAAAGCCAAAGTCAATATGCAAAGCCTGGATCTCTTGCCATTTAGTTTGTCCATGGTTAGGAAGAAACCGAGTTTTTACTATGGCTGTTTGTTTTCAGCAGAGCAGGGAAAGAAGAAACACTCTCAGGGAATAATCATAATCTGTGGTTATTATAGGCACTAAGTCATATGTTTGTAAGACCCAAACTTTTGTTAGTCAAATGACTGGGCACTAAAATTAATTCGGAGACTCAAGGCAGAGTTTAAGTGTGGTTTTCCTTATCTTTTCATTATTGCAATAGCAACGGAATACATATTTGTGACTTAATGGTACAACACATTAGTTTTCTTATCTGACCCATCTTTAACAAAGTGGAATTACTGTAGAGGCAAAGGAATCAAGAAGGTAAATCTCTTACCAGGAGTAGGAGAGAACGGATAGAGGCCCCTGTGACCTAAACCTTAGTCATTCGAGTGCCACCTTCATAATTGTGCCTCTACCCACACGTTACCCATATCATTATTTATTTAACAATTATATGGGTCACAGTTTTACTTAGATAAATTTATTTTCAACAGGACATTCTTATTCCTTACTCTTTTAAATGGAAATCCCTTGCCATAAATAAAACTATGAAAAATATCCAACAGTATAAAACTCTACCTATATGAGTCAATGTACCTCCCCAAATCATCCTGAGTTCTTGAGTATCACTGGTGGAGCCCATGTACACACCCACACATGCTTTTGGAAACACAGCAACGAGAGTAGCTGTCCCATGCTTTAAATGCTTTCTCCTTGACCATGTATTCTGTGCACACCAAGGCAAAGAGTCTGCTCAGAGATAGAGTAAAGCATTAAAACCTGTTTAAAATAACAAAGTACGATATGTCTTTCTACCTATGTCAGGCATTGGAAGCCTGCAACTTATTTGCCAAACAGGTTACCAGGGCTGATTTTTATGGAAAGACGGACCAGATGCACCTTCTTCCTCATCTCTTCAAAGTGGCCCTTCTGAGCAAGGCCAAGGCCAGTGTGATTCAGCAACACCCACGTTTGTTAGGGTATCTCCTTACCCTAGACTAAAAAATGGAACAGAACCTTGGCCCCAAAAGACTTAAAGAATTTATTCACCAATTCATATCTTTATGCTAGTATAATCATGTATTTGATGGTTGCTATAGAAATCTATGTAGACAATCATCACATTTTTAAAGGAAATACATTACTGAAATTTCTTCTGACCCGTGGTCACTATGCTCTTTGACAAGACAGTTGACCTTCACGATGTTAATCATCTCATCTGTTTGAAAGGGACTAAAATGTTTGCTCTGCTTCCTGTTTAATAAAGCTATCAAGAGGATTAATGAGAGAAAACCTCTAGAATACTCCAAGCTCTTTCCAAAAAGGCAGCAGTAAAACAGCAGGTGCCTCTTGTGAACATACACTTGTCTTCTTCACGGAAACTCATCCTGAAGGACATCGGGCTTCCAGCTTATATTTAATTGGCTGATTATGTTGACACTCTAGAGCTCCTTGCCAAGTTACAGGGAAGAGTTTTCTTGGAAACCAGAGTTCCCCAACTTTCTCCAGCTATGCAGTTTAATTACATCTAGCAAAATGACAACAGAGCTCATAATTAGCCTGGAGATTAATTACTGCTGAATCAGTCCAAACACCACAGCTACCAAATTCAACACAGGTGCTTAGATGAAGAGAAAAGAGTTTTCTCAATACCCAACAGAAGGTGGATATGGAAGATGGGCTTTATGACTGTCTTCCCATGAGCTTAAACAACCTGTGCAAAATGCCTTGTGTCTTTACAGCCAGGATGCCCCTAAGTATTTTAAAAAGAACCAGACTCAAAAACATTTCAAATACTGATATCACATATCTTGAAATGTGCAGTGACTGGGGCATACTTTCTTTCTATGCAAATTTCTTCAACCTAGAGCTCCCTTTCCCCTTCTCCTTTTATTGAGGAGTCTAAAAAGCCTACATAATTCATCTACTGTTTCTAAACTATGAATGAAAGAGTGATATAGAGAAAATTATAAAGCAAGCGAAAAATCACGCTGTACCTCGTGTTCATCCTGTGACCTCTAAGAGTGACTATAAGCCTGTAGGGTGGGTACCACACTCCCAGAGAGTTATGAATGCATTGTCAGATCAAAGGCTTGAAAGCCAACAACCGCCCAAGGGAACCCCCTATTTTCTCTCTGAGAATCACCAAAAGAGGAAGAAGCTAGATTAGGTAGGTAGAAAAAGGAAGGAGTTGATCCCATTTAACAGATGTTATCCGTTTCTTACCCCCTCTATGTACAGGTCACTTAAGGTATGTTTAAATATATGCACACCTAGAATCCAACAAAGACAAATTCAACCCCCAAGTGATTCTAACGTGCAGCCAGAGTTGAGAACAGCTGGTCTGGAGTAACCAAAAGGTCGGCCAGATGGTATAATTGCATGAGACTCAGGGAATGGACAGAACCAGGTAAAGGAGAAGGAAGGAGGCGGCCAGAAAGAATGAAGTGACAGATCAGCACTCCAGAAGCTCATGTTCCAAAGAAGCTAAAGGTGTGGGGCAACAGACGAGCACTCAATTCTTAAACCGCGTAAGAAACAAGCACACCGTCCCCTAACTAGAGGCTGATGAGATTGTGTTGAAGAAGCACTTTTAATGGATTTGTAGGATGCGTCTGTTTGCTGGTTTGATTTTCTGTTGGCTTGTTTGTTTGTGTGTTTAGAGGAGTTAGGGGTTTTGCTGCAAATTTTTAAAAGTCATCCTAATATTGACTAAAAAGAAAAACCGTGTTCATACAACCCAAAGGGAAATCCATGGAAAGGAAGGAGAAAATTGACATCTAGGGAAGGCCTTGTGGAAAGATCCAAATAAGGGAAATGTATACAAAGGCACAGCCCTGATGCTTGTACCTTGCTTACACCAGGACTGAGGGGAGCCGCTGCAAAGCCATTTGCTTGCACAAGGCTGGAGGAGAGATTACATGGCTGCCAGGAGAGGAATGTTGTCAGAGCGAGTTCGGAACCAGCTCAGCCATGCTCTCCAGTGCTGGGAGGCCCGACCACTGTGCACGCAGCCGCACCACCATCTGTACAGGGCTGCTTCTCAGTGCTGGGCCAAAGCCGAGCTACACCCCCGCCCCCGCCCCACGAGAGGAGGAGCAGGCAACGTTCTAGAACACAGCTCTGTCCACTGGAGGGCAGGCGTATAAGAGCCACGAGGCGACCTCCTGGGACAGCCTCTGTGTGGGGGCACACGTGCCCACGTCCACACATGGTAGGAAATGGCTCTCAGAGAGATGTGTCCCCTTCACTCTCAGTTCTTGAGGTGGCATTGCTCAGGTTGGCTTGGTGCACCTGTGATTTGAAATCCTAAGACACGTGTTCAAGACTCAAGTCTACATCTCACTTCCTGGATGACCACTGGCAAATCATTTCTGTGAGCCTTAGTGTCACCATTTTGTAAGTGGAGGTAACAGAATTTTATTTTATTATTATTATTATTTTTTTGCGGTATGCGGGCCTCTCAGTGTTGTGGCCTCTCCCGTTGCGGAGCACAGGCTCCGGACGCGCAGGCTCAGCGGCCATGGCTCACGGGCCCAGCTGCTCCGCGGCATGTGGGATCTTCCCAGACCGGGGCACGAACCCGCGTCCCCTGCATCGGCAGGCAGACTCTCAACCACTGCGCCACCAGGGAAGCCCGGTAACAGAATTTTAGAGTTCATCTAGTCTAAGCATATCATTTTACAGTTGAAACTGAGAACCAGAGAATGTGAAGTGAATGCCCACCTTCAGCCAGCTAATGGATGGCTAAGCAGAATTCACACTCAAATTTCCCAGCTTAAGTTCAGTTTTCTCCCTAAGCACTGCAATCTTCTGCCTCAATACTTCCCCTGACTCATAGGATGGGTTTAAGAAAGGATGTTAGGAGGGTAAGAGCTTCTGATTCAAGATGACGGACTGAAGACACACATCACGTCCAATGCCTCCCGAAAAGCCCACGGAACTTATGGAAAAGATTTTTAAAAGAAGGAGAAAGGGGAAGAAGAGGATGAGAAGGGAGAAAAGGGTACCAGCAGTGAACTATGAACTGTGAACAAATCCTGGAAGATTGCGAGCACATTGGGATCCGATTGGTAGAGAAAATTTTTCAAAAATAAAAAACCAGTTTAAGTTAAAAAGGGTGCCTTCATCAATAAGAACATTATTAAATATATTATATTATAAATAGGATATATAATATTAAATTTAATATGAATGTATTAAATATATATTTATAAATAATATGTAATATTAAATATATTTTAATTCATATATATATAATAGACTACTACTATGCAGCCTTTGGAATTCCCAGAAGTAGGGAAGATCTTTATATACTGACATGGAAAGATATTAATTATGTAATGTCAAATGAACGAAAGATGTCAAAACGATACAAATACAAACCGATTTTACGTGTGCATGTCGTATGTTCCTATAGTAAAAATGGCAAATGCTTACAGTGCTTGTTATGTAAACAAGCTATAAGCACCATTTTGTACATAAGAAAGAGAAACATGAGAAACAGAGAGGTTAAGTAACTTGCCCAAAGTCACAAAGCTACAATTAAGTGGTGGGGCTGGGACAAATCAAGGCCATGTGGCTCCTGAGTTGATGTCTTTCCCAGCAACTCTCAGCCTGTCAGAACAGCATAGATAGCTCTGAAAGGATACACATCCAGGTATGAGTTAGGGAGGTGAGGAGTGAAGACTCCATTTTACTTTTACGCTTCCTATTGTTTAATAGTCTTCAATAAGAATGTATATTTTTTCACTTTGTTTTAAAACTTATCATACCGGGGCTTCCCTTGTGGCACAGTGGTTGAGAATCTGCCTGCTAATGCAGGGGACACGGGTTCGAGCCCTGGTCTGGGAGGATCCCACATGCCGCGGAGCAACTAGGCCTGTGAGCCACAACTACTGAGCCTGCGCGTCTGGAGCCTGTGCTCCCCAACAGGAGAGGCCGCGATAGTGAGAGGCCCGCGCACCGCGATGAAAAGTAGCCCCCGCTTGCCACAACTAGAGAAAGCCCTCGCACAGAAACGAAGACCCAACACAGCAAAAATAAATCAATTAATTAATTAAAAATTTTGTTAAAAAATTATGATACCATAAAATTGGCTCATTTTTGAGGTACACTTTTATAAATTATAGCACATGTATGGGTTCATGTAACCATCAGCACAGTCAGGATACAGAGCAGTTTCATTACACCCAAAAAAACTCCCCATTGCTCTCACTTTATAGTCACACACTCTCCTGGCCTCAAACCCCTAGCAACCACTGACCTACTCCCCATCACTATACGGATGACCCTTGAACAACATGGGTTTGAATGGCGCAGGTCCACTTATATAGGACTTTTTTTTCAATGGTAAATTCTACAGTACTACACGATCCAAGGTTGGTTGAATCTGCCAATGCAAAACCGTGGATGAGGAAGGCTAACTCTAAAGTCATATTCTGATTTTTGACTTGTGGGGGGTTGGCATTCCTAATTCCCATATTATTCAAGGGTCAACTGTAGTTCTGATTCCTTGAGAAAATCATGCTCTATGTAGTCTTTTGAGGTTAGCTTCTTTCACTCAGCATAGTGCCTTTGAGATTATCCAAGTTGTTATGTGCATCAAAAATTTGTTCTTTATACTGCTGAGTAGAATTCCATCACATGAATGCAGCAGTCTGTTTATTCACTTGCCCACTGAAGCCCACATTTAGGCTGTTTCTAGTTTAGGGTGATTATGAATAGAGCTACTCTAAGCATTTGTGTAGAGTTTTTATATCAACACGAATCTTCATCCCTCTTGGGCAAATACCTAGGAGTGTGCTTGCAGAGTCTTATGATAAGTATCTGTTTACCTTTATATGAAACTGTCAAGCCGTTTTCTAGTGTTGCTGTACAATTTTGCATTCTCACCAGCAATGGATGACAGTTCCTGTTGCTCTACATTCTCACCAGCATTTGGTATTTTTAATATTTTAATTTTAGCCATTCTCATAGGTGTGTAGTAAGAATATATCACTTAAATTGTTAAAAAAAGGAAAAGAATTGAACAACATTGGCAAGTATAAAACAAATAGGTTATCTCCTAAGCTGACGGTGAGAAGAAATACAAATAACTGTTTTGGAAAATTCCATTCATCCATTAAATATTTCTTGAGCACCCAATATATGTGTCTGCTGGTCTCCTCACAGGCATGTTTCAAAGCCTTAGGAATGTTCATGTACTTTATGAGTTTACTTTTCATTTTGTCATCCCTATTTTCTATTTACTTATAATACCCACAGTTTCTGTCACACAACACAAATGTAGTTTTAAAAAAGTAGAGATAAAAAAAGATAACATATTTAAATTAATTATTATTTATATTAATAATATGGCATTTGGGAAAACATCGTCCTCTAGAGTTACACAAGATAAAAGGAAGTCCAGATAGAGTGTACTCAGCTATAGAACTTTACCTGTTTGTTCCACCCTGAATCTACCTATGTCTTGTCATCTATCAAAAGCACCGTAACAGGTAGAAGAGTTAGTTTATTCCCTACAAATGCCTTGCGAATGCTTGGCAATGAGAAATTAATTAGAGAAGATATAAGGGCCAATTGATTTTCTGGCCGCCAACTGTCTACTTTGCGGATTATTTATGGAAGCCAGAAGATAGATAAAAGGCAAAGACGTGTGCCTGGGCTGGAAGGCAGCAAGGGGCTGCCCAGGAATTCAATTACAGTAATCCCTGCTGGCTCAGGACTTCCTTGCATCTTTGCCATGTCCTCCTCACCAAACCTGGGCCACCTGGGCCAAGAGACTGAGTGTAATGCATTAGCGTCCCAAAGACCTCTTTCTCCTGGTTTTGTATAGATTGTCAACATCTTCAGTAGTACAGAGAGAGATGTGAGAAAGTCCATTTTGAAAATAAAAATTCATATTACGAAAAGGCTGACCGGGCTTCCCTAGCGGCACAGTCTGCCTGCCGATGCAGGGGACACTGGTTCGTGCCCCGGTCCGGGAAGATCCCACATGCCGCGGAGCGGCTAGGCCCGTGAGCCATGGTCGCTGAGCCTGTGCTCTGCAACGGGAGAGGCCACAAGAGTGAGAGGCCCGCGTACCGCAAAAAAAAAAAAAAAAAAAAAAAAAGGCTGACCAACATGGCCCCAGACCGAAGGAAAAAAATCAAGAAAAGAAATTATTCTCAGAAATTACATTTACCCAAGTAAAGTATATTCAGGAAAAGACCTGCATGTCTCCCCAGGGTAGTCTCGTGTTGGTCCCTGACCCCAATTCTCCTAAACCAGGGGAAATTTAACTAATTGGTTAGAAATGCTTTTCATAATTCCTTTGTGTAGGGTCCTAATCACAGAGGCCTAGAATTGTAAGTTGGTTGAATATGTGATTTTATATTTTAGTTCAGATTTCATAGATGGGACACAGAGGCTTCGAGAAGGGGGCTGACAGCAACGTCAGAGCAGAACCACGACCAGAAGGAAAAGTTGTCAGATATCCGGTCTATAACATGGGTCAAACTTATTTACTTTCCATCACTGTCCTGCCTCTTCAAGGAGAGCTATTCACATGCATTGCTTTTGGAGATTCTTGCCATCACCTATGACAAATGGTGTTTATAATGACATTTCCTTGCAGAAATGCCCCTCAAGAAAGCAGAAGGAGCAGGAGAGGAAAATCTTCCAAATGCACGTGAAAAACCACTGCAAAGTAGTTGAGAAAAACATTTTTTCACTCAAGTAGGTTTTAAGCACAAATAGCTCATTCTTAATGAGATCCAGCTGATCCTAAACATTTTACAATTTCACTACATCATTTTCTAGCATTCCTGTCACCTGGATCAAGATGCATAATACAGCTACAAATTAAGTTCAATTCCTCAATTTTTAAAGGAGTGAAATTCAGCCACAATACTTCAGCTATCACTATTTATCCAAGAACTACTGGTATGGACTTGGCCTTCCATGTACTTTCTATGAGTAAGGATAGAAAGGACCCAAGAAAATGAAAGAGATTTCTGGAAGCAAAGGTAAGTAATGGATTTTCCATTTCCAGGGAGTTCATTCCTTAGGTATATAAGAATACATTTAAGTTATGACTACTCAAAATCCTATCTGATTTTTGTGTTATTATCCATATTTAAGGTCTGGAGCATCTAAAAATAGTATGTCTAACTGAGGTGACCTGTCCTAGCAGAGTGATTGCCAGTGCTGGTTAAATCCTCCTGGTTCAGCTGCCTCTCCTTAAGTATCTGAATGGATACTTTTATTTCAAGACTTTATAATAATCACAACTAATAATTATTAAGCCCTAACTAGATGTCAGGTGCTCTTTTAAGCAAATAACATGTACTAATTCATTTAACTCTCAAACAAACCTCTGAGGTGAGTACTACTGTTATCCCCATTTTAAAGCTGAAGAAACAGGCAAGTGAGGCTAAGATACAGGTGGTCAAAGTCACACGGCAGATAAAAGCTGGGAAATGAACCCACACTTGTGAAGAAACAAAACCTATTTACGAACAAGTTATGTAGAGTTTATTCAAGAGTTAATTTAAGTGCACATGGGAATAGATAAGGATATGCAGTAAATTACTAAGAATTAACGTGGATGACCATGGTCTGGGTTTATTGTTAACTCCACCTCACTACAAAAGCTATGAGCAAAAATTGATTAGAAGCAGATCTTTATCCTGGACCACACCCCTGTCTTGCTGCCTGGTGCTGAGTGTCCCTTCTGCTTCCAGTAGCTCCACGTCTCACACTCAGCCATGCTGCCCTTGTTTGGATCATTCGGTGCCTTTTTTCATAGCAAGTAAATATACTGCAAAGAGTTTTAACTCCTTTCTACTACTGCACCATTTCAGTCCTTAAATCAGAGAGCTTTCTTGCCTTAACTCTAAAAATTTCTTGTCCATGACACAAATGAACATATCTATGAAACAGAGACTCACAGACAGAGAACAGACTTGTGGTTGCCAAAGGGGAGTGGAGGTAGGGGAGGGAAGTATTGAGAGTTTAGGATTAGCAGGTACAAACTAGTATATACAGAATGGATAAACAACAAGGTCCTACTGTATAGCACAGGGAACTATATTCTATATCCTGTGATAGGGACTTCCCCGGTGGCACAGTGGTTAAGAATCCGCCTGGGGGATTCAATGCAGGGGACATGGGTTCGAGCCCTGGTCCAGGAAGATCCCACATGCCGCGGGGAAACTAAGCCCGTGCACCACAACTTCTGAGCCTGTGCTCTAGAGCCCGCGAGCCAGAACTACTGAGCCTGTGTGCCTAGAGCCTGTGCTCCACAACAAGCCACCACAATGAGAAGCCCATGCACCGCAACAAAGAGTAGCCCCTGCTCACCACAACTAGAGAAAGCCCGCACACAGCAACGAAGACTCAATGCAGCCAAAAATTTAAAAAAAACTAAATAAAATAAAATTTATTTTAAAAAATCCTGTGATAAACCATAATGGAAAAGAATAGATATATGTATAACTGAGTCACTGCTGTACAGCAGAAATTAACACAACATTGTAAGTCAACTACACTTAAATAAAATTTTAAAAATTAAAGATTTCCTGTGAATTTCTATTTCTCTAGCTATTTGTTGCTATCTTCACCAGCAATGAATGTGTAATTCCTTCCACTGGCATGCCCTCTGCAAATGCCTTCTGAGAAGCTGTGGATATCCTCTGAATTGTATAGGTCTCCCTGGCTTTGATAGCACTTAGATGGGCATCTATAGGGCTGCCCATAGATCAAGAGTTTTTTAAACTGGAATGTTCATATGAATCACCTGCAGATCACGTTAAAATGCAGACTCTGACTCAGTATTCTGGGGTAAGGCCTGAGATTCTGCATTTCTAACAGGTGATTTCTTCCAGGTGACATTTATGCTGCTTCAAAGACCACACTACAAGCAAGGACCTCACAGACTTTTCTCTTCTTTATCAGTTTCTTTTATCCCACTATTACTGCCCCAGTATCCTTCTTCCATCTCCTGCTTTAGCCGCAACAGCTGGGTTATAGTATTTTCACATGCAACAGATGTTGTCTCATCAGAGTTTTTTTTTCCTGTTTCTATGGTCACCAACATGTATGTTTCTCTGTTCCCCTAAGAATATAATTGACCAAATAATCTAGAAATTTTCTCAAGGTAGTAATTCAGGGCAACTGAGTGAGGGAAAACATCACCAGTATTACCCTTAGAAATATTTAATGCATAAATGGATAGGCTTTGAAGTTACCCTCTTCTTAGCTCATATTTATTCTCTTCTAGCAGCTGAAAGTCTAACTTAGGAGGAAATGGAAAAGAGATGAGGAGGGCTTTGCCCAAGAGAGCTTTCATCAGTAAAGTACCAAAGTAATTACTGCACCTGACAAATTTCTACTCCTTGTTTTAACCCAGTTTTAATAAAAGAAAGATTCAACAGTGGTTTATATTACCTGGCATTGCCTTTAATTTCATCAAGCTCCAATATGAAGACTTGCCACGTTTACACTAAACTGCTTTTTCTCCTGAAGTTCATTTGTGAAGGCAGCTGCTGGGGCTTTAATCAGCTTTTCTTCAATCTTTCATTTCT
Organism: Mesoplodon bidens; assembly: GCF_964165515.1. Lineage (NCBI taxonomy): Eukaryota > Metazoa > Chordata > Mammalia > Artiodactyla > Ziphiidae > Mesoplodon > Mesoplodon bidens. Next base: position 491,435 of record NW_027671346.1, read on the forward strand.
AACACACTGTGAGTGATAATGGCTCTCCCAGGCGCCCCCCTGCAAACTAGGCAAATTCTCCTTCACGTCACTCCCAGGTAGTCAGTGGTAGAGAAAGCATCTACTAATTAAGAACTGAAAGGCCATTTCAAATGATCTGGCTATGAAGACTTAGCATTTCACATTCACGGTGGGCCACATCCAAACGTAAGGTCCTCCGACCTGCTGGACCAGATTATATTTCTCCGAGCTTAGGAACAGCAGGCAAACTCTTGGCATTTCAGAAGTTCCGTTGAAATCTAGGGTAATAACATGCTGCTCATGTTTGAGAGCACAAAGCCCTTAGAATAACCTTGTCAGTATTAAGCAGATCACAGGAGTTCAAATCTCAATCATGGAGGCCCTACTGTGTCAAGGAGCACTTTGGAAAACCTTCACAATGTTTTACGCCGCCAGGATAATTCTTTTAGCATTGATACTACTTAAAAAGTTCCTTTCATGGGCTTCCCTGGTGGCGCAGTGGTTGGGAGTTCGCCTGCCGATGCAGAGGACGTGGGTTTGTGCCCCGGTCCGGGAGGATCCCACATGCTGCGGAGCGGCTGGGCCCGTGAGCCATGGCCGCTGAGCCTGCGCGTCCGGAGCCTGTGCTCCGCAACGGGAGAGGCCACAACAGTGAGAGGCCCGTGTATCGCAAAAAAAAAAAAAAAAGAAAGAAAGAAAACCTAAAGTCCAAGTCCGGCTGAATGACCACTACACATCTGGCAAACAAGAAGGAAACCACATGGAAACGGGCATACAATCTCGATATAAACGCCACCCCCAGCTCACCCCAGTGAGCCACAACCAGGAGAAAACTCAAAACCCGGAGCTTCTCCCCAAGAAGGAAAGAGTTTGAACCCCACATCGGACACCTCACCTTTTAGGACCTGCACCTGAGAGACGAGCCCCCAAAAGCCCTAACTTGGAAAACCAACAGGGCTCACATCTTCAGACGCAGAGCTGTAGCTATCTGAGAGCCAGCTCTTAAAGCGGCCCTGTGCTCAGATGTACCCGCCCCCGGGCCCAGCTCAGAGGCAGCCAATCAAGCCCTGATTTAACGTGAAGGAGGCTCACCTGCTTATATTAGTGTTGACCTGAGGGGCAGGCATCTAATTTAACACACACCTCTAGAAGCCTGCTGGAACAGTCTCCAGGGATGGAGACTGGTGGGGCCATCTTCGCACTCTCCCTTTGCTGTGCTCCAGAGCACCAGTATCTTCTCCCAGAAGGAGCTCTTTCCATGTGCCTGGTGCCCAGATCTCTGTGGCTGCCACTTGGGGCGGGGGATACCTGTTGACCACCTGGCTCTGGAGGCAAGTGGAGCTTGCATTCCTGGTCCCCTGGGGCTGTAAAAATCAGTGTCACCCAGAAAGGAGCTCATACCCCAATTTTTGCAGCTGATGCCAGAGTACACATCTCCATCACCTGCTCTGGCAGGCAGTGGCGCTTACACTTGTGGGTCTCACACAACCAAAGGAGAAAGAATTCTTCAGCAGCTACCACCCCCGGGGCACAGCAAGAGGCAACAGACCCAGAAGCCTATCTTTCTGTGAAGAAGACCTATTAGCTTATCATCATGGCTGTGGCCTGAGGGACAAGCTTCTAATTAAACACACATCTAGGGGTTGACTGTAATCCTTTTCAGAGGCCTTGGAGGGCAGGCACTGTCTTCATGCTCTCCCTCTGCTGCCCTCCAGAGAGCCGGTGTCTCCTGGAAGGAAGCTTTACACTTGGCTACTGCCTTGGTTTTTGTATCTGGCGCCCCAGTTTTTGCAGTTGCTGCCTAGGGGATGCCCCTTGATTGCCTGGCTCTGGTGGACAGGGGGACTTGCATTTGTGGATCCTACGGGATTGTAGCAAATCAGAGAGATGGTTCTTGGCAGGCTGCCAGCCCAGGGACTGAGCCGGAGGCAGACTGATGCACATACCCCAGTCATCTGTGAAGGAGGCTGCTTGGCTTATCCTGGAGCTCCAGCCTGAGGGGCAGGCTTCAGGTTCAGCACACATGTAGTGGATTACGGAGCTGCTCTCCGTAATTACGGAATGAGGAATGCAGGCTGTGGATGCCATCTGGGCACTCTCCCGCTGCCTCGTTCCAGTTCACCAGTATCTCCCAGAAAGAGCTTATATACTTGTTTGGAGCCCTGATTTTTGTGACTGCCAGGTCACCTGGCCAGCAGAGCTTACACTTATGGTCCTACAAAACATGTATCTGTGTACGTTTTCATACCTTAAAAAGCCACTGCCTGAGGGTCTGGCTTCTAAACAGCCTGAATCTAGGGGCTGAGATCCTCCCATTAGGGATGCTGACAGGTCTTGGCACATTCTCAATTACTGGGAGTTATTAAAAATGTAATGGGCTGCTTGCATAAGCACAAAGGTTTGAGAGACAAAAAAGCATTGGGGCAGGGTTGAACAACAAGCTTCATCTCCTACACAAGGCCACTCCTTCAAGGCTGAGAGAGGCGATTGTCTCATCTACTGTACAGAAACCAAAACAGAGGGTCAAGAAAATGAAGAAACAGAGGTGTATGTTCCAAATGAAAGAACAAGATAAAACCTCAGGAAAAAAAAAAAAGCCTTAATGAAATGGAGGTAATAGGAGAAGAACAACAGGATAAGCATCTCCAAATAAGGGGTGAAAGTGACAGTGGCCAGCTGATAAGAACCATCCTTCCTGACAATTTCCTCTTTATCCCCATCTGGAATGTGGGTAGTCAATGTCCTGGGAGAGAACTGGACCTGGGACAGGATTATAAGGGAGGATCCTGGGACAATGAAAAACACCGATCAAACTTCTACTTCTTTGAGACCAGCTTGAGGTATCATCTGGTCTGCTTTCCTGGGGGCTCTCTGGCTTCCACAAAGGAGAGCCAGGTGTGTCATAAGGCGGAGTGGAGGGGAGTTTTATAACGATAAAGGAGTCACTCCAACAAGAGGATATAACATATGTAAATATATATGCACCCAACACAGAAGCACTTAAATATATAAAGCAAACATTAACAGACCTAAAGAGAGAAACAGACAGCAATACCATAGTAGGGAATTTTAAAACCCCACTTACATCAATGGATAGATCATTCACACAGAAAATCGATAAGGGAACATCAGCCTTAAATGACACATTAGACCAAATGAACTTAAGAGGTATATATAGAAAATTCCATACAAAAGCAACACAAATACACACTCTTCTCAAGTACACATGAAACATTTTCCAGGATAGAGAATATGTTAGGCCAAAAAACAAGTCTTTTTTAATTTATTTATTTTATTTTATTTTATTTATTTATTTATTTTTGGCTGTGTTGGGTCTTCGTTTCTGTGCGAGGGCTTTCTCTAGTTGCGGCGAGCAGGGCCCACTCTTCATCGCGGTGCACAGGCCTCTCACTGTCGCGGCCCCTCTTGTTGCAGAGCACAGGCTCCAGACACGCAGGCTCGGTAGTTGTGGCTCACGGGCCTAGTTGCTCCGCGGCATGTGGGATCTTCCCAGAGCAGGGCTCGAACCCGTGTCCCCTGCATTGGCAGGCAGATTCTCAACCACTGTGCCACCAGGGAAGCCCCCCCAAAAACAAGTCTTAATAAATTTAAGAGGACTGGAATCATATCAAGTACCTTTTTTCCAGGTACAATGGTATGAAACCAAAATTAATTACATGAAGGAAGCTGGAAAATTCAAAACTATGTGGCGATTAAACAACATGCTACTAAAACACCAATGGGTCGGGGCTCCGGCTCCGCCTCCCGCTTCAGCTCCAGCTCCTGCTCAGCCCAAAGAGCCTCCACCGGCCTCTGCTTTAGGAAAATCAGCCCCTCCTTAAGCTTCAGCCTGCAAGGGACCAGAAGACCATAAAGGTTTAGGAATAAAAATGAAACCCAACACCCACAGGAATAAAAGTCTCAATGTCCATCCAGTCATAAAACCCAGTGGAGGTGCTGGGGAAACTGCCCAAAGGAGACAGCATTACAGACAGAAAAGAGAAGGACAACTAAAAAATCCACCTACTGGGAAACGCTTGTAAAAATCGGCTCTTTTTAGAGTTGCGAAAACTAGCCTAGTGCTAGTGAGAGAGGAGGCCACCAGCTGAGATGTCGGGCAAGTGCTACCAGACTCCAGCAGTCCACAGGTCTCTCCCCCAACACCCGCAGCAGGCAAGGTGCTTCTCCTCCCTCCTGCTTGGCCTGACTGAACCCCGTTTCTCTCAACGGTCATTTTGGGGGGTTGATTACAAAGCACACGTCATGGATTCTAGATTTTTAAACGTTAAAAACTTTCCCCTAAGAGAGAACAACAGACCTTAAAGATGATCTCTTGTCACTCTTTTGATTTAATCATATATACCTTTTGACATTTCTCAAGAAAGAGCCTACAGACCAGATATTGTGTCAGGCCTATCTTTCCACGTAGCGTCGAATTGGATTCAATCAGCAGCCGAGTTTGTCATCCTAACAACATCCTGTGGAGTTAGAAGCTCACAATTACAAAGTGCTTCCACATCAGTGATATCGTTTGCTTCTCACAGTAAACCTTAAGGAAGGGAAGGGAGGTAATGTTACCCCCACTTTACAGATCAGTAAATTGAGACCTACTGCCACTTTGTCTGGCTTATTGGACGAGACAGCAGCTTCCTTGGAAGGCACAGAGGGACTGACTCTGAGGGGGGTGCATAGGAAAGTTTCAGGTCGTGGCAGCAACGTGTCTCTGCAAAACAGGATCCTGAAAAGGGGGTTTTCGGGTAAGGATGTGGTAATGAAATACTAGAGCGGGAAGACAAACACGACTTAGGTCACGCTGTTGCCTACGGAGAGCTCTGGGTGAATGGCTTCCTTCCCTAACTCTCTGCTTTCTCAGTCCTATCCATTCTTCAAAGCCAAACCCAAGTCCCACAGATCCAGGAGCCGTTCTTGAGTATCTAGCACAGAGAAACCATAATAACGACACCTTAAGATTTCCATGTGCCTTAGCTCCTTACATCATGATAAGCTTTCGAGGTAGGCTTCGTAGTCCGTTTTACAAATGAGGAAAGTGAAGCTCAGAGGGGTTCAGTAACTTTTCAAGCTGACACAGCTAATAAGCAGCAAAGTCTGGATTTCAAACTCCATCACATCACAGCGGCCTCACCTTCCTGTACATGTATCACACCTTGTATATTGCCTGCCCACGTGTCCCTTAGTTCATCAGCCTTTTGTTGTAAGTTCTTTGAGGGCAGAGAGCAAGCCTTATACTTCTTTGTAACCACCCCCTCCCGTACTTAGCAGAGCCCCATGTACACAGTAGGTTCTCAAGAAGCATCATATGTTAAATATCTATTTGGTAGGAACAGTAGTTACGGGATTTTTTTGGTACTCTGAATGTCAGGGTCTCTGCTGTATATAATTAAAACAAGAGTGAACATGGGAAGAAAAGAAGAAAACAACCAATGGGTCAAAGAAGAAATCAAGAGAGAAATTTAAAAATACCTCGAGACAAACAAAAATGGAAATATGCCAAAATTTGGGGGATGCAGTAAAAGCAGTTGTAAGAGAGAAGTTCATAACAATAAATACCTACCTCAAGAAACTTTACACTTCAAGGAAGTAGAAAAAGAAGAACAAATGAAGCTCAAAGTTAGTAGAAGTAAGGAAATCACAAAGATTACAGCAGAAACAGAGACCAAAAAGACAATACAGAAGTTCAGTGAAACTTAGAGCTGGTTCTTTGAAACGATAAACAAAATTGACAAGTCTTTAGCTAGAGTTACCAAGAAAAAAAGGGAGGACTCAAATAAATAAAACAGAAGTAGAAGAGGAAATATCACAAATGGTACAACATAAATACAAAGGATCATAAGAGACTACTATGAAAAATTATACACCAAGAAATTGGACAACCTAGAAGAAATAAAAATTCCCAGAAATATACAACTATGAAGAGAGAATCATGATTAAGTAGAAAATAGGAACAGACCAATTACTAGTAAGAAGACTGAATCAGTAATCTAAAAGGAGGTCAACATCATGAGTCATCAGGGAAAGGCAAATCAAAACCACAATGTGATATCACTTCACACCTGTTAGGATGGCTATTATCAACAAGCCAAGAAATAACAAGTATTGGTGAGGATGTGGAGAAAAGGGAACCCTTGTGCACTGTTGGTAAGAATATAGACTGGTGCAGCCACTGTGGAAAACATTATGGAGGTTCTGCAAAAAATGAAAACTATAACTACCATATGAGCCAGTAATTCTACATCTGGGTATTTATCCAAAGAAAACAAAAACACTAACTCAAAAGTACATATGCACCCCCATATTCACTACAGCATTATTTTACAATAGCCAAGATATGGAAACAACAGAAGTGTCTATCAATGGATGAATGAATGAAGAATTTTATATACATTATATATACACACACACACATACACACACGATGGAATATTACTCAGCCATAAAAAGAATGAAATCTTGGGCTTCCCTGGTGGTGAAGTGGTTGAGAGTCTGCCTGCCGATGCAGGGGACATGGGTTCGTGCCCCGGTCCGGGAAGATCCCACATGCCGCAGAGCGCCTGGGCCCGTGGGCCACGGCTGCTGGGCCTGTGCATCCGGAGCCTGTGGTCTGCAACGGGAGAGGCCACAACGGTGAGAGGCCCCCGTACCACAAAAAAAAAAAAAAAAAAATCTTGCCATTTGCAACAACATGGGTGGGCAGCATGATGCTAAGTGAAATAAGTCAGAAAGAGAATGACAAATACCATTTGACCTCTCTTATATGTGGACCCTAAAACAAACAAACAAAACACAAAACAAGCTCAGATACAGGAAACAGATTAGTGATTGCCAGAGGCAGGGGGTGGGGTGGTAGGAGAAATGAGTGAAGGGAGTACACATTTATTTTTAAATGTTTTTACATTTAAGCAAAGAATCTGTGTTACAGGTCTATGACATAACTTCATTAAAGGAAAGGGGGGAAATTTATCTGAAAATGAGTAGACATTATAAGACTGAGGACTAAAGGAACTATATGAATAAGCACTCTTCTCTTGTTAATAAAGTGGTTTCCCTCACTTCTCAATTCTGATACCCTTATACACGTGTACTGGGTTTGAGCAAGTAATCAAAGAGATGATGAATAATGGTTAAAAAAAAAAAGAAGAGACAAATTTTTTAAAAATAAAATACTGTTAATTCTGGGGAGGTTTATTAATAAAAAATAATGTTTAAAGGGGGCAATGTTGCTCATTCTGGTTCTGAATGAGTCCTCCCTCTCTATAAAAAGCAACACACTTTGTGACTATATAGTGATTGCTCCCTGCCCCCAGGTGCCAGGGTTGGGGGCTGCAGGATTCAGGGCACTGCAGGCCTTTTCTTCTTTGTCACACAGCCTCTCTTGCATCTTCTCTTCCCTCAGTTTCCATTACCTCTCTCTTTCCTGGTTATCTTCACTTTTCTCTAACTGCTCTTTCTCAGGTCCTCTGCCGGCCCCTGGTCTGTTTCCCCAGAGCTTTGTCCTTCACTCTCCCATTGTGCAGATTCCCCAAGGGACATCTTCTAAACCCAAGACGCCCATGTCGTCCACCCTGTATGTTGAAGACCCCTACTTACATCTTCAGGCTGCCCTCTCTGCTGAGCTCCAGAACTGGACCCCAAATATATTTAATCACAGGTGTTTATAAAGTTTCTACTATGTATGACATAACTGGGTAGAGGATATCTCTACCTGTTTAGATAATTCAAATTTGACATATTAGAAACTGAACAGATCATCTTCTCTGTTTCTGAATGGCATCAACAATCACCCAAGCCAGAGAGGGAAAGAGAGAGAGAGAGAGAGAGAGAGAAGGAAGGAGAAGGAGGGAGATGGAGGGAGGGAGGAAGGGAGGAAAGAAGGAAGGAGGAAGGAGAGGAGGGAGGGAGTGAAGAAGGAAGGGGAAAGGGGGAGGGAGGGAGGGAAAGAAAGGAAGCAAGCTCAGTGCTCAGCCTAGTTCGTGGTCAAGAAGTTACAAAGTTTATACTGCGGAAGTATAAGTCAGTAATTGAAATGCAATTGAGATATGGCATCCGTGATGTCTATGGAATAAAAACACTCAAAAGTACCTAATTCCAAAAATGCTAGGACATTTCTAACATAGAAGTGTATTTTATATGTTCTCATAGGACTGCTTTAAGGATTGTGGCTAACTTAAGTCTTCTATACCAGGAAGCTGACCAGATTCCCCAAGGAAATGCCTTGGACCTCCACACCCAAAGCACTGGGTTCAGAGCACTGCACACTAAAGAAATGACTCCCACCAAATGCTCATTCCTGACCAGGCAAAAAATAACTCTCCCTATTCCTGAGGTCTGATAGCAGGTGTTTCAGTGAAATGCCAAAGAATGAGCCAGGAAAGAGACACATCATATTCAAAAAAGCCTGTGCCAGCAAGGAGAGCGGGGGCAGGAGATGGCAGTAAACTGGGGACTTAGAGGAACAAAGAACACAGAGACAGAGCAGGTGTGGTAGGGAGATGCTTTCCTGAGATCCGTGACCTTCCTTTGACCACACACATCAGAGAACTGTTCAGATGAGGTCAAGAAACTCAACAGTTGGTATTCAACGTACCAACTTGGCCAAATGCATCTGTCAGTGTGACCTGAATTGCCTTGGGTTTCACCTATTTGTGGGCGTAAATAGAGTTCGAGAAATGGTATCAAGCAAACATTTCCTGGTTTATAGTTCTGTCTTGTTGTAGCATTTTGGTCCCTAAGTACACACACACTGAGCATCCTCAGAGGTGTTTGCATGGGTTTCAAAAACATGTTCCATTTGTTCTTCCACTTTGGCAGCCACTGGAATGTCAGGTGTCAGCTAAGGTATCCGAGGATGGCTCTGTCACACTGACACTGCTGTGTGCCCTCCATGAAAGAGCCATATTTTCTAGTCTGCCAGGAAACCTGGAAGAGTGGTTCACACCCTGAAGATGGCAGGACAGCCCTGTGTGCCTTTCACTCTCCTTAGGGCCGTGCTCCATGTAGAAACACAGAGATGCTCCTCTTTCCTTGGGACACAAACCTAGTGCAAGGGGCTGAACAGAGGAATAATACCTTCTTGCCTCCTTCATTTCTCCATCTCTGCATCCAAGTATTTGAATCAAAATTATTCCAAAATTCAAACTATTTTGTGAAATGCTTATATGTCATGTTGGGCCTGATACTTATAAAGTGGATAAAAGGTCTCTTCTAAGAGCTTCAGGGTTGAGAGAGAGCACCAGAATGGTAAGTCAGCTATAGACGCAGCGACTACGTTTTCAAGGTTTAGTGGACAGTTCCTATTTCAAGTAGTCTGCTCTATAAATACACTTGTCTTCAGACAATGTGAAAATAAAATGACTGGAATACTGTGGAGCAAGGAGTACAGTAAGGCGCAGCAGGGTTTCATGAATTAACTATGCAGTAAGGACCTAGAGGTTTTTTTAACCATTTTTCTTTTCCTTTCCATATATGAAAATAAATTGCTAAAGAAGATGAACCTCTGGGACTTCCCTGGTGGCACAGTGTTTAAGAATCCACCTGCCAATGCAGGGTACATGGGCTCGAGCCCTGGTCCGGGAAGATCCCACATGCCACGGAGCAACTAAGCCCGTGTGTCATAACTGCTGAGCTTGTACTCTAGAGCCCGCGAGCCACAACTACTGAGCCTGCGTGCTGCAACTAATGAAGCCCGCACGCCTAGAGCCTGTGCTCTGCAACAAGAGAAGCCACCACAATGAGAAGCCCGTGTACCACAATGAAGAGTAGCCCCCACTCGCCGCAACTAAAGAAAAGCCCGCACGCAGCAATGGAAACCCAACGCAGCCAAAGATAAACAAACATTTTTTAAAAATCAAAAATAAATGTGAAAATGTTTTCTTTTGCTCTAATAGTAAAATAATGCATTTTCTCAATCTGCTGTTGTTCTTTTTAAAAAGTTGGTTTTGCTACTCTTTTTTTTTTTTTTTTTTACAAATAGAAGTTTCAAATTTTATGTAGTCTGAACAGTTGGTCTTTTGTTTTATGATTTCTTAAAAGGATTTTAAGCTTAGGAAGTCATCCTTGGTTTTAAATTCACAGATCTAATACCTTGTTTGAGCAGGCATTTGGAAAAGATGTTTTAAAAATATTTAACTTTTTAATATATCTGGGATTTATTTTGTTATACACTATGAAAGATGGGTCTAAATTAATTTTATTTCCCTTAAATTCCTACCCAGTTATTCCTGCACAAGTTAATGAATAGTTCTTCCTTTCTGGTGATGTCACTTTTGTTTCCTAGCCAATTCTTGTATGGAAAAAAATCAATTCTGGACTGTCTAGTGTGTGTTCTATATCTTTATATTTTTCCTTCTTTCTGTAGTGTCTTATTTTAATTATCATAGCCTTATTTTTTTTCACCATAGAGTGTTTATTTTCCATATAAAAGGGCAGAAGCTAACATGTGAACAAAAGGGTAAAAAGCGTGGAGCTCGTGTGGGAGACCATGACAGGTGACTTGAGGCTGAGGGTGGTGAAGGCTGGTCCAGGGGGAGAATTGGAGGTTGGGATGAAGAGATGGGGTCAGATCCAGGCCCTGTCCTTCAGGCAGACCATGAGACATGTTGATGCCAAAATTTATGGGATATAGCAAAAGCAGTTTTAAAAGAGACTTCTCACAAAAAATGCTTACTGGTCTTGGAGAGTTTCCCAGAGAGGCATGGGGTGAGGGATGGTGACGACTGCTGTTCACCCTGGGGACAGAGTCAACTGGCGGCAGCCACCGTTGGCGCTCTCCCCACCATGTGGACACTGGTGCTGGTGGGCACCACTCCCTCCAGCTCAGCTTTATGCTGTACTTAAATATCTAGTGTGGCTGCCGTTCATATTCTTCATTCAAAAATTTCTTTGATAAACTTATCAATTTTTTCTTCCTGAGAACATCAGAATCTAGTCAGATTCTCCAAATTTTCTTAGAATATTTATTGGACTTTGTAAATCATTATGAGGGTTGTCATGAGTTTGTGTATTATTTATGTATGAATTTACACCCATTTTCAATCAACTTTTGATGTTAGTGACGACAGAACACAGATTAGAGTCAATGAATTAGTCTAAAATAGTAACAAAGACATTTTATCTCAGTTGCCTCCTTCACTTGAGCAATTCATAGCCAAATTAAATTTAATCCCCTTTCATTTTTGCACCTAAATGTCTGGTGGAGACGTAATGCAACAATCAAGGATCCAGTGACTGGCCTCAGGGTGCAGAATAAAAGACACAATGATCAACATTGTCAGTGAATGGACTTGGAAACACTTGAAGGGTAATTCACGTTTCAACTTTTAACTTTCATTTGAATTCGTCAGTATTTCAAATGGAAACCCATGATCCCCTTCTGCAAGAATTTTCACCTTGGGTGTTTACAATTCTTTTCTCTTATTTCCTTTGCCCTCTTCATGCTTGTGGTATCTGTACAGCAAGTTCTCCTGGCCCTAATTCTTAGTACTCTTGAAACTCTCCTGACAGCAGAAAGCAGTGATCAGACAGGTTGAATGATTCAATGGAAATTTAATCGGATCTCATTTTAGCTACGTGTAAGAAGCAACCTGCTGTGAACTAGAATTGTAATGCTGGAAGTTATCTGATTCCTACAGGCCTCTCTTCCTTCTCTGCCCTGGTCAATGACTGCTAAAGGAAGTTAAAGCATGTAAAACATGATAAACATTGATTTCTTGCCTTGGCCATTGAACTGGACATCTTGCCTTCTTGCAGGTAAAACTGAAGAGGAGTATGATAGATTCTAAATTTTATTTATAAGGGTGAAGCTTTTAAATGTATTCACTTAAGTTGCTTCTTGAGGCAGTAATGTCCTATTTCCTTTACATTAGACTTCCAGCTTTGAACGCAGTTTATAAAGCAAAACAAGATGAAACAAAAACCTAGACAAAGCAACCTCTGTCAGTAGAACACTTTAACAAAGACTGATGACCTGAAGAAAAGGGTTGACAAGATGCGATTGGTCAGTTCACTGCTCTGAAGGAGAGGCATCCTTTATTTGTGGCTGCCTAGGGAAGGCCAGTTACAACGCAGAAAAGCTAAGAAATGGTAGGAGAAAGTGGAGAAACAAACAGGAAAAGAGTGAAAAACTGCACATAAGAAAAATGGAAGGTATAGAAGAAACAGCAACTTTTACAGTTGATTGTGCCACAGTTCAAGAAGAGTATAGCGACCACTGTTACATTGTTGGCCCCCCGTGATCTCCCAGTATTTGCCTCTGTGTAGTCCTCTTTCTTAGAACCTGAGTTGGGAGTATGACTTATTTTAATTAACTGGAAGTGGCAGAGTCATGCTCTATCAGTTCTTGTTCCAAGCCTTAAGAAGTTCTGCTTTTGTTCTCTTCAGAGCCATGATCTGCTTTATAAGAATTCGGTTAGCCTGCTACAGCTATGTGGAGAGGCTGTCAGAAAAGCCACATAAGAGGGAGAGGCCCTGAGAGACAAGCCTGGCCATCCCAGTGTCTCAGTCAAGCCCAGGCCCCTGCTGACCTGCCAGCTGGATGAATCCACGTGAGTAGCCATCAGTAAGATCAACAGAAGGGTCACCCAGCCAGGCCCAACCCAGATTGCAGAATTATGAGCAAATAAAATGTTCATTGTTTTAAGCCACTAATTTGTGGGGTGGTTTGTTATACAGCAAAATATAGCTCCTGGCATGTTAAAATGAAGTCAGTGATCAAGACGCAGTGACTCTACTCTCTGAGACAGTATTGTGTGGACTGAAGATGCACGTCTGGGACCAAAGCAAGCTTGGTTCAAATCCTTACTTTTTCACTTTTTAGCGCTTATGGCCTTGGGCAAGTTATTTAATCTTTCTGGGGCTCAGTCTTGTTATCTGTGAGTGAGAGAACTATTTCTTCTCTCACAAGATAGTTAAGAAATGAAATGAGTGAAAGTTTGGGGCACAAATTAAGTACCCACCAAATCTTATATTATTTGTTATATTCCATTTCCTTCCTGTCGTTCCCTCACCCCCTGAGGGGATAAAAGTGATCCAAACTACATTAACTCTTTAGGGTAGCCCCGTGACCTGCTAAAGGCAGTTCTGTCATAGGTCAGTTTTGCACTGCATATGTACATTTGGCAAACAATTCTTGTGTTTTTATGAAAAAGAGGTAAACTCCTAAAATACAGGTGATGGATTTTTAAAATGATAGCAGGTTTGTGGGGCACTGCTGGAGACAATGCACATTTGTGTCCATGTCCCAGACCGCCTACACCTGCTCCTCTGCAGTATCACAGCTGTTTATTAGACTAAGCTGGGGTCACCAAAGGATATTGAAGTTACATTCAGCTTATTTTATTGCAGAAGGCATGAAGGCACATGCTGTATTTCCAGTTGGTTTTCACAAAAATGCATTACTATCTCAATGGTTTGTGAAGTTCACTTAGGCAAAAATTGCAGATTTCGAGGTGGTACTGCATAAACTTTGGTGTTTGTTGAGTCCTTGTCTTCATACTGGAAAGAAGCAAGTCCTATATTGAGTGACTAAATTAGGTGCAGACACCAAGAGAAAACACACACATGCACACACATGAAAGAAAGGATTAAGGAAAAAAGAAATAAACCTGCTCTGGCCTCAGTTTCCAATTTGTAAAATGAGAAGGCCAGACTAGAAGGTTCTCCAAGGTCACTTCCAGCTCTGAGTTTTAGCAGACATCTCAAATTCTGTGCATTTATTAGCCCTTTGTGAGATGAAAAACACAGGTTGTTCTCCAGCAAAACTTTAATTGCAGAGCTTTAATTAGAAAAAAATCAAAATACTCTTTCAGATTATGCTTTTTTAATTTTAGTTTTAATTGTGTTTTTATTGTTTCCATATTATTTTAAAAGAGAGATGAAAGCTGCAGTTTGACAAATTGCTACATCCGTCTGCTTGCCGTACAACTGCCCTAGCAAGTTAACTTAAAACAACTTTCTAAAATGTACTTTTAATGAGAAACTTAGACCCCTGAAATTTGTATAAAACATTTTTTTCCTTCAGACTTCTTATAGGGCTGTAGAGTTTCCATACCTCAGTGCCAAGGGCATGGCAGAGGAATTTCGCTCAGCTTAGTAATTACCTTGTGTTAGTCTAGCTCAAAGTTGTTTTTCTCTTAATGGCTTAAGAGAGCCATTCAAATGCTTTGATTCTAGTAATACAAGTTTTAATGGGCAAGGCAGGTGAATGCCCATGTAATGTTTAGCCTATTAAACTGGCCATATCCAAAGCTTATGCAGAGTAAATTCTTACTAGGCACTCTGAATAAGGGCAGATCAACGTGGACAAAAGCTTGAGAAAATAAGAGAGCTAAAGTAAGTCTGCGAATGTCCTTCCTCTCTCCAACTAAGATCCCGATTATAGTGGACATTTATTTTTGCCTTCTTTCATGGTGAGGGGAGAAGAGCTCCCCAAAGTCTCCCTGTGTGCTTCCAGAATGTTGATTCACCCGCAGGCTTCACAGTGGACCATGTATATGAGACCACGGTTTCTCAGACTATCTGTGGTGAAGGACCAGTTTGCTTCATCTCCCACACCCCCATCCACTGTGGACTGGTACTTGTATAAAATATAGTAAAAATGAATCACTGGAAAAATGACACACGAACTATGACATACAAAATATAAGCCTCAGTTTTTATTATGAAATTTAATGACTCTCTCAAATTGCAGTACAAGTTTCTAACCATCCTCAGTTTCTATACTTACCTTTTTTTTTTAACATCTTTATTGGAGTATAATTGCTTTACAATGGCGTGTTAGTTTCTGCTGTATAACAAAGTGAATCAGCTATACATATACATATATCCCCATATCTCCTGCCTCTGGCATCTCCCTCCCACCCTCCCTATCCCAACCCTCTAGGTGGCCGCAAAGCACCGAGTCGATCTCCCTGTGCTATGCGGCTGTTTCCCACTAGCTATCTGTTTTACATTTGGTGGTGTATATATGTCCATGCCACTCTCTCACTTCATTCCAGCTTACCCTTCCCCCTCCCCGTGTCCTCAAGTCCATTCTCTGTGTCTTTATTCCTGTCCTGCCCCTAGGTTCTTCAGAACCATTTTTGTTTGTTTAGATTCCATATCTATGTGTTAGCATATGGTAATTGTTTTTCTGACTTACTTCACTCCGTATGACAGACTCTAGGTCCACCCACCTCACTACAAAGAACTCAATTTCGTTTATTTTTATGGCTGATTGTCTAAACTTATCTTGTTGTAGATGGTAACAAACATGTGGAAACAGGCATTGGTCCACGGACCACACTTTGAGTAGCACTGACCTAGACTAGGCCAGTAGTATTCTCTGGTTCCCAGTAATTATTTCATGGGTGTTCTTATGACCTGAGCTGGTCCCAGTCACTTGAATGTTGGGACTTTGGTTGAGAAACTGGGACAACAATTCTGTTTTTCCTGGCTGGATGCCACCTTGGGACTATAAGAGAAGTGGCTTGAGAATGAGTCAACACCAAGAAAGCAGAACCAAGAGGTAGCAAGTCAGAAACTGAATCTGCTCCTGTGTTATAGAGAAATAGAAGCCAATAAATTAAAAATTTTGCTCAAGCTAGAATTCATTAGGTTTTCTATCATCTGCAAGAGAAAGAGTCCTATGTCATATAATTTGCATGTTTCCCCCTAACTCTCAGTCACCCTGCCAGTCATCTTTCCAAAACAGAGATCTGGGAATGCCATTCTTCTGGTTATGAAAACCTTAGCTTCCCACTCCCTTGGTCCAGAGTTCAGGCTTCTTAAACTGTCATTCAAAGTCATTCACAGTTGAGTCCCCTTCTTTCTCAGCCTCATTTTTTTGGCTACTCTCATCCTCAGACACATGCCCAATGCTTTAGTGTGACCACACATGCACTTTTATATATGTAATAGGTTTGCTCATGTTCACTTTGGCTGGATTGCACTTTCTCTTCCCACACCCTCCTCTGATTTTCTAAGAATAGGAACTTGAGAACATAAGGTGTTCATTACTTTTAAATGTTAAGCATTATGCATCACCATCATTCCTGCTGACTCAAGGGCTAATTTTGAGAGTGTTGGCAGGAGGGCAAATTGATGCACCCAGACATTTGACAAAAACTGCATTTAGACTCCAAAGCTGTCATTTCACAGGGAGTCTGATATGGTTATATTACCCAAATCTCAGAAAACAACAAACTTAGACAAAGTGTGACTTTAAGTTATTGCAAAAATGAATAAGCAAGAAATGAAAACATATGTCTGCAGCAAAATGTGTACACAGATGTTCCTAGCAGCTTTATTCAAAATAGCTGAAAGTGGAAACAAACCAAATGTTCATCAGCTGATCAGTGTATAAACAAAATGTGGTATATCCATAAAATGAAATATTTCTTGCCATGCAAAGAAGTGAAGTGCTGATACATGGAACAACATGGACTAACCTTGAAAACATTATGCTAAGTGAAAGAAGCCAGATATAAAAGGCCACATATTGTATAATTCCATTTATATGCATGTCTGGAATTGACAAATCTATAGAGAAAGTCGATTTGTGGTAAGCTAGGGCTGGGGAGAGTGATGAGATTGAAGGGTGAAGGCTAGGGGGAACAGAGTTTCTTTTCTAGAGTGATGAAAATGTTCCCAAATTGATTGTAGTGATGGATGCACAACATTGTGAATATACTAACAGTCATTGAACTGTACACTTTTAATGGGTGAATTATATGGTATGTGAATTATGCCTCAACAACGTGTTTTTTTAAGAAAAAGAGTTTATAGGAGCTTTATTCATAGGTGCCAAAACTGGGAAGCAAGAAGATGTCTAAGGTGAATGGATAAATCAACTGTGGTACATCCAGACAACTGAATAGTATTTATTCAGCACTGAAAAAATGAGCTATTAAGCCATGAAAATACATGCAGGAACCTTAAATGCATATCACTAAGTGAAAGAAGCCAATCTGAAAAGGCTACCTACACACTGTATCATTTCAACTATATGACATTCTGGAAAAGGCAAAACACTGGAGACAGTAAAAAGATTGGTGGTTGCCAGGGGTTAGGGTGGAGGATGCAGTGAAGAGGCAGAGCACAGAGGATTTCCAGGGCAGTGAAACTACTCTGTGTGATACTACAATGGTGGAGACATGTCACTATACACTTGTCTAACTCACGTAAACTATGGGCTCTGGGTGATAATGATGTGTCCATGTAGGTATGATTGTAACAAATGTCCCACTCTGGTGCTGCATTTTTTTTTTAATTTCCTTCCTCCCTCCTTCCCTCCCTCCCTCCCTTCTTTCCTTTCCTTTCCTTTCCTTTCCTTTCCTTTCCTTCCTTTCTGCTGTGTTGGGTCTTCTTTGCTGCGCTCAGGCTTTCTCTAGTTGCAGTAAGCGGGGGCTACCCTTCGTTGCGGTGCATGGGCTTCTCATTGCAGTGGCTTCTCTTGTTGCAGAGCACGGGCTCTAGGTGTGTGGGCTCCAGTAGTTATGGCTTGCGGGCTCAGTAGTTGTGGCTCACAGGCTCTAGAGCACTGCCTCAGTAGTTGTGGTGCACAGGCTTAGCTGCTCCGTGGCATGTAGGGTCTTCTTGGTCCAGGGATCGAACCCATGTCCCCTGCATTGGCAGGCGTAACCACTGCACCACCAGGGAAGTCCTGGTGCTGGATGTTGATAGTGGGAGAGGTTGTGTGTGTGTGTGGAGGGGTGTTGGGGGGGGTCAGATGGCATATGGAAGCTCTGTGTTTTCTGCTCAGTTTTGTTGTGAACCTTAAACTGCTCTAAAAATTAAAGTCTAAAGAAAGAAGCAAAGGAGGGTGAGGAGGAAGGGGGTGAGGAACAGGAAGAGGGCCAGGGCAAGGACGGAGAGGAGGAGGAGGTGACCTCACAAGGCCCATCTCAGTTGGCACCACGTCTGAAATTTTCCCTGCCTCTCTCTCATCTCCCTCCTGGCGGAAGAATTAATTGCTCTTTCATCTGTATTTTCATTGTGTTCTTATTCCTACTTCTTTTATAGTTCATATCACTTTATTATACTTGTTTGCAGGCCTTACTTACTGAACTATGACCTGCCTGAGGGCAGAGGCAATGCCTTATTTTCTTGATATTTCTACTAGAAATACTACATGGTAGAGTTCAATGAAAGTGTGGTGTGTGTATGAACGAAAAACATCTTAAAGCGGCAGTGCTCAGTTCAGTTTTAAAGGATTCTACTCTAGAATCTGTTGTTCTTCAGGCTCTTTGGTAACCTAAAAAAAGCTCCCTCTACGTGGCTCATCCCTGGGACCGTGGCCAGGATGTGAGCGAGAGCACTGAGGACATGTGACAATCCTAGACGAACGACTTATCCCTACTGAGTCTCCTCCAATAGGCAGCGTACTATTCTAGTAGAGCTTTTGGAAAATACTCTTTCTTGGGGATAATCTAACCATGTGCAGCCTGAAATCTGGAACCAGACTTCTGTGTAGTGATGAAGGTCAACTGGGAAGATGTGATTGGGCGGAGAGGAGAAGCTCTCACTCTACTGAAAGCCACCACTGCCACCTCAGGATGGCTGCCTGAAATGCTCTGGTGAGAGCTTTATTACAAGGCTTTGGGGTTAGATATATGTAAAATGTGTGACATGTGTTCCTGGGAGGGATGACATTTTAAGCTTTTATTATTCATTTATACCTTACTGAGATTCATATGTAATAGAGTTCTTGAAAGTAGGTTTTAAGAGGGCAATAGAGAACACTTACCAAGATACTGGTGCTAAGAATGAAAAGGAAAAGGTACCTAAGAGGTGATAGGATGCCAAAAATAGCTTTTCTTTACTTCCCAAATTTGGCCTCACTTAATGGATAAAGTGAATATTCTCAATCACATAACCACTTTAATTTTAGTACCAGGGCATACTTTTTAAGAAGTCACTTATTTATATTGCTTAAAATAGTAGCATTGAGAATGTGGGGAATTTAGTAGGCAGGGCTCTACTACTTACTTGCTGAACCAAAGCTAAGGAAGTTTCTTCCCATCTCTGAACTTCAGTTTTATTTACTGATAAAATGGGCACAATAATACCTGTACTGTTTACATCACAGGATGTTTGTGAAAATGCACTGAGATCGCTGAAAGCAAAATGTTTTATAAATTAGACAAATAAATTTATAATTTATCATTGATGTTAGTCTAGGAAGGATAAGTGCTGTGAACTTCTGCTACTAAATACCAATGGAGTTTATTTGTGGTTGGTACAAAAAGAAAAAAAAAAGCAAAGAAAAGTGCTGTACATTTAGTCCTTTGTTTCTTTCAATTTTGAAGGAGCTCTACCAGGTTCTGAAAAGGAATCTTATTAACAGTTTGGGAAAAGCCTTTTTTATTGAAACTTCTTGTAAGTTTTACACGCAAGGCACACACATGTATGTAAGAATATCTAGCCAACATGTGCCCTTTTAAAAGAGAAAAGCTCTTCTATAACCATCTTCTCCAAGGATCGTTAATTTGTATCAGAAAATTGGAGAGGCATGCAGGGATACCTGCCTAAGGAGCATAAAATGTCTGAGCAGTTATCACCCATAGCATCTGTCCCTTCTCTGATCTATTCCAGAGATCACTTGCCAATTCACAAATGCCATGGGGACCTCTCCTGTGCGGTTATGTAACTCTTGACCTGTGTAGGGCTTGCCCCTAAAACTGCACCATGAGGTCCTTAAGGACAGAGCCTGCGACTTACAGGTACTGGTGTCTCCTAGTTTCCAGCAGGAAATATTTATTAAATGAAAACTTGGCTGAGGCTGCATATCAAGGTCAGGAGGAAGTGGTGCCTCTTGGCAGATTTTATCCTCAGGGTAGGTTACCTGTTCCTGCATAATTGAAAGAAGACTCTGTGGGTTTGAAGGCTGTCTAACCCTTTCACAGGAGATCAAGTAACTGTGCTAGGCCATGGGTGTCAAATAAAGGGCATCACACTTTAAGAAAGACATGAGAAATTAGGAGACAGTTCAGAGAACAGCTATCATGAAGATAAAGAGTTTAGAAAGGAAGATGTAGGAAGAGGGGAGGGAAATACTGGAATTATTTAAACCTGACAAGAGGAGCCTGAAAAAAAGCATGGCAGGTAGTTGATTTTCAAACATTTATGGGGATGATTATATAGAGCAGAGCTTCTCAACCTTTGTGGCAAGGCACACTTAAGAAAAGATGATATTTACAGGGCCCACAAGGATAATCAGGTAAGGCTGCTCAAGACTCGATTCTTCTCTAAGGCTTTGACATTCCTGGGTCCCACTGTGCCACCAGAGGACTTAGCACAGCCTTTGGGTAGTGTTATGGACAGAATATTTGTGTCCTACCAAACTCATATGTTGAAACCCTAAGGCCAACAATATGATATCATAGTATTAGGAGATGGGGCCTTTGGGAGGTGATTAGGTCACAACAGTGGAGCCTTCATGAATGGAATTAATGCTCTTATAGAAGAGACCTCACAGAGCTCTCTCACCCACTTTTTCTGCAGGGTTGCTGGGAGAAGACAGCTGTTGACGAACCAGGAAGTAGGTCTCACCAGACACAGAATCTGCTGTTGCCTTCATTTCGGACTTCCCAGCCTCCAGGACTATGAGAAATACGTGTTTGTTGTTTAAGCACCCAGTCTATGGTGTTTTGTTACGGCAGCCCAAACTGACTAGGACAGGGATTTGTGCACATGTTAGAAAATTGATGTCCCCTAGTCAGGGACTGTCTGTATTTTAGGTAGAGTAGGAAGAAGTAGGGTCAAAACAAAAGATGGAAGATTGGAATAAAATGAGAAAACACTTTATTCTTAGATTTGAAAATACCAGATTGGCCTTTTTGCAAGGAGCCCGCGAGGGGGGTTGGCGCGCGCTAAACGGGAGAAGCACTGGTTTGAGAAAAGCATGGGTCGCAAGTACACATTGGGACCCTGCCATTAATGGAGGGGAAAAGCGGGGAGACGCCAGCAGATTCCATCCTGTAAGCTGGTAGGAAGCCTGAAGGCTTGATGGGATTCCAGTGTGATAGGAGGCAAGGACATGCTTCAGGACCCCGGAGGAAGATGGCGGAAGAGTAAGACGCGGAGATCACCTTCCTCCCCACAGATACATCAGAAATTCATCTACACGTGGAACAACTCCTACAGAACACCTACTGAACGCTGACAGAAGACCTCAGACCCCCCAAAAGGCAAGAAGCTCCCCACATACCTGGGTAGGGCAAAAGAAAAAAAGAATAAACAGAGACAATAGGATAGGGACGGGACCTGCACCAGTGGGAGGGAGCCGTGAAGGGGGGAAGGTTTCTACACACTACAAGCCCCTTCGCGGGCGGAGACTGCAGGTGGCGGAGGGGGAAAGCTTCGGAGTAGCGGAGGAGAGCACAGCAACAGGGGTGCGGAGGGCAAAGCGGAGAGATTCTGGCACAGAGGACCGGTGCCCTCAGGCACACACCAGCCCGAGAGGCTTGTCTGCTCGGCCGCCGTGGCGGGCGGGGCTGGGAGCTGAGGCTCGGGTATCGGCTTTCAGTCAGAGCGCAGGGAGAGGACTGGGGCTGGCGGCAGGAAGAGAGCCTGAAGGGGTTAGTGCACCACGGCTAGCCCGGAGGGAGTCCGGGGAAAGGGTCTGGAGCTGCTGAAGAGGCAAGAGACTTTTTTTCCTTTTGTTTCCTGGTGCGCGAGGAGAGGGCATTAAGAGGGCTGCTTGGGGAAGCGCCGGTGACAGGCACGAGCCGCGGGTAAGGCACGGACCTCGGAGACGGGCGTGGGCCGCCGCCGCCGCCGCCGCCCGCCCGCCGCGGCCCGCCGCCGCCGCCGCCGCCGCCGCCGCCGCGGGGCCTGTGTGCGAGCGCGGGTCACTGTCCGCCCCGCCTTCCGGGGGGCCTGTGCACCCCGCCACTGCTGGGGTCCCCGAGACCCGGGGACGGCTTTCCCGGGAAAGCGCACGGAGCGCCACGGGCTGCTGCAACGTCACGCCGGCCTCTGCCGCCGCAGGCCCGCCCCACACTGCGCGCCCCTCCCTCCCCTCTGCCTGAGTGAGCCAGAGCCCCCGAATCAGCGGCTCCTTTAAACCCGTCCTGTCTGAGCGAAGAACGGACGCCCTCCGGCGACCTACGCGCAGAGGCGGGGCCAGGTCCAAGGCTGAGACCCGGGAGCTGTGAGAGCAGAGGCAGGGAAATCTCTCTGTGCAGCCTCGGAGGCAGCGGATTAAAGCTCCACGGTCCATTTGATGTGCCCTGCGTCTGTGGAGTGCATGAATGGACAGCGAATCATCCCAAATTGAGGAAGTGGACTTTGAGGACAAGATTTAAGACTTTCCCCCCTTTTCCTCTTTTTACAACGAATTATTCCAAATTAAGGAGGTGGACTTAGAGAGCAAGATTTCAGACTTCTCGCCCTTTTCCTCTTTTTACAACGAATTATCCCAAATTGAGGAGGTGGACTTGGAGAGCAAGATTTTTGATTTTTCCCCCTGCTCTCTTTTTGTGAATGTGTATGTGTAATCTTCTGTGTAAGATTCTCTCTGTATAGCTTTGCTTCCACCATATGTCTCAGGGTTCTATCGGTCCGTTTTTTTTTTTTTTTTTTTTTCAATAATTACTTTCTAATTTTAATAACGCTACTATATTTCATACTTTATTCTATTTTACTTTACCTGCTCTTTCTTTTTTTCCTACTCTCCCTTCCTCCCTCCCTCCCTCCGCTCCTCCTTTCCTTCTTTCTTTTTCTTTCCTCCCTCCGACCCTTCTTCTTTCCACTTTCTTTTTCTTTCCTTCCTCCCTCCCTCCTGTCTTTCTTCCTTTCCTTTCTCCCTCCCTCCCTCCTTTCTTTCCTTCTTTCTTTCCATCCTTCCTCCCTCCCTCCCTCCCTCCTTTCTTTCTTCCTTCCTTCCTTCCTTTCTTCCCTTCTTCCTTTCTTTCCCTCTCTCTTTCTTTCTTCTACTAATTCTTTCTTTCTACTTTTTCTCCCTGTTACTCTGAGCCGGGTGGATGAAAGGCTCTTGGTGCTGCAGCCAGGAGCCAGTGCTGTGCCTCTGAAGTGGGAGAGCCAACTTCAGGACACGGGTCCACAACAGACCTCCCAGCTCCACATAATATCAAGCAGCAAAAATCTCCCAGAGATCTCCATCCCAACACCAGCACCCAGCTTCAGTCAACGACCAGCAAGCTACAGTGCAGGTCACCCTATGCCAAGCAACTAGCAAGGCAGGAACACAACCCCACCCATTAGCAGAGAGGCTACCTAAAAACATAATAAGGCCATAGGCACCCCAAAACACACCACCAGACGTGGACCTGTCCACCAGAAAGACAAGATCGAGCCTCAACCACCAGAGCACAGGAATTAGTCCCCCCCACCAGGAAGCCTACACAACCTACTGAAACAACCTTAGCCACTGGGGTCAGACACCAAAAACAACGGGAACTACGAATCTGCAGCCGGCAAAAAGGAGACCCCAAACACAGTAACATAAGCAAAATGAGAAGGCAGAAAAACACACAGCAGGTGAAGGAGCAAGATAAACACCTACCAGACCTAACAAATGAAGAGGTAATAGGCAGTCTACCTGAAAAAGAATTCAGAATAATGATAGTAAAGCTGATCCAAGATTCTATTTCCATGATCCATAATCTTGGAAATAGAATAGACAACATGCAAGAAACAGTTAACAAGGACCTAGAATAACTAAAGATGAATCAAGCATCGATTAAAAACACAATAAATGAAATGAAAAATACTCTAGATGGGATCAATAGCAGAATAACTGAGGCAGAAGAACGGATAAGTGAGGTGGAAGATAAAATAGTGGAAATAACTGATGCAGAGCAAAATAAAGAAAAAAGAATGAAAAGAACAGAGGAGAGTCTCAGAGATCTCTGGGACAACATTAAACGCACCAACATTCGAATTATAGGGGTTCCAGAAGAAGAAGAGAAAAAGAAAGGGACTGAGAAAATATTTGAAGAGATTATAGTTGAAAACTTCCCTAATTTGGGAAAGGAAATAGTTAATCAAGTCCAGGAGGCACAGAGAGTCCCATACAGAATAAATCCAAGGAGAAATACACCAAGACACATATTAATCAAACTGTCAAAAATTAAACACAAAGAAATCATATTAAAAGCAGCAAGGCAAAAACAACAAATAACACACAAGGGAATCCCCATAAGGTTAACAGCTGATCTCTCAGCAGAAACCCTACAAGGCAGAAGGGAGTGGCAGGACATAATTAAAGTGATGAAGGAGAGAAACCTGCAACCTAGATTACTCTACCCAGCAAGGATCTCATTCAGATTTGATGGAGAAATTAAAACCTTTACAGACAAGCAAAAGCTGAGAGAGTTCAGCACCACCAAACCAGCTTTACAACAAATGCTAAAGGAACTTCTCTAGGCAAGAAACACAACAGAAGGAATATACCTACAATAACGAACCCAAAGCAATTAAGGAAATGGGAATAGGAACATACATATCAATAATTACCTTAAATGTAAATGGACTAAATGCTCCCACCAAAAGACACAGAGTGGCTGAATGGATACAAAAACAAGACCCATATATATGCTGTCTACAAGAGACCCACTTCAGACCTAGAGACACATACAGATTGAAAGTAAAGGGATGGAAAAAGATATTCCATGCAAATGGAAATCAAAAGAAAGCTGGAGTAGCAATTCTTATATCAGACAAAATAGACTTTAAAATAAAGACTATTAGAAGAGACAAGGAAGGACACTACATAACGATAAAGGGATCGATCCAAGAAGAAGATATAACAATTGTAAATATTTATGCACCCAACATAGGAGCACCTCAATACATAAGGCAAATACTAACAGCCATAAAAGGGGAAATCGACAGTAACACACTCATAGTAGGGGACTTTAACACCCCACTTTCACCAATGGACAGATCATCCAAAATGAAAATAAATAAGGAAACACAAGCTTTAAATGATACATTAAACGAGATGGACTTAGTTGATATTTATAGGACATTCCATCCAAAAACAACAGAATACACATTTTTCTCAAGTGCTCATGGAACATTCTCCAGGATAGATCATATCTTGGGTCACAAATCAAGCCTCGGTAATTTTAAGAAAATTGAAATTGTATCAAGTATCTTCTCCGACCACAATGCTATGAGACTAGACATCAATTACAGGAAAAGATGTGTAAAAAATACAAACACATGGAGGCTAAACAATACACTACTCAATAACGAAGTGATCACTGAAGAAATCAAAGAGGAAATTAAAAAATACCTAGAAACAAATGACAATGGAGACACGACGACCCAAAACCTATGGGACGCAGCAAAAGCAGTTCTAAGGGGGAAGTTTATAGCAATACAATCCCACCTTAAGAAACAGGAAGCATTTCGAGTAAACAACCTGACCCTGCACCTAAAGCAATTAGAGAAAGAAGAACAAAAATACCCCAAAGCTAGCAGAAGGAAAGAAATCATAAAGATCAGATCAGAAATAAATGAAAAAGAAATGAAGGAAACGATAGCAAAGATCAACCAAACTAAAAGCTGGTTCTTTGAGAAGATAAACAAAATTGACAAACCATTAGCCAGACTCATCAAGAAAAAAAGGGAGAAGACTCAAATCAATAGAATTAGAAATGAAAAAGGACAAGTAACAACTGACACTGCAGAAATACAAAAGATTATGAGAGATTACTATAAGCAACTCTATTCCAATAAAATGGACAACCTGGAATGGACAACCTGGAAGAAATGGACACATTCTTAGAAATGCACAACCTGCCAAGACTGACTCAGGAAGAAATAGAAAATATGAATAGGCCAATCACAAGCACTGAAATTGAAACTGTGATTAAAAATCTTCCATCAAACAAAAGCCCAGGACCAGATGGCTTCACAGGTGAATTCTATCAAACATTTAGAGAAGAGCTAACACCTATCCTTCTCAAACTCTTCCAAAATATAGCAGAGGGAGGAACACTCCCAAACTCATTCTACGAGGCCGACATCACCTTGATACCAAAACCAGGCAAGGATGTCACAAAGAAAGAAAACTACAGGCCAATATCACTGATGAACATAGATGCAAAAATCCTCAACAAAATACTAGCAAACAGAATCCAACAGCACATTAAAAGGATCATACACCATGATCAAGTGGGGTTTATCCCAGGAATGCAAGGATTCTTCAATATACGCAAATCAATCAATGTAATACACCATATTAACAAGTTGAAGGAGAAAAACCATATGATCATCTCAATAGATGCAGAGAAAGCTTTCGACAAAATTCAACACCCATTTATGATAAAAACCCTGCAGAAAGTAGGTATAGAGGGATCTTTCCTCAACATAATAAAGGCCATATATGACAAACCCACAGCCAACATTGTCCTCAATGGTGAAAAACTGAAACCATTTCCACTAAGATCAGGAACAAGACAAGGCTGCCCACTCTCACCACTCTTATTCAACCTAGTTTTGGAAGTTTTAGCCACAGCAATCAGAGAAGAAAAGGAAATAAAAGGAATCCAAATTGGAAAAGAAGAAGTAAAGCTGTCACTGTTTGCAGATGACATGATACTATACATAGAGAATCCTAAAGATGCTACCGAAAAACTACTAGAGCTAATCAATGAATTTGGTAAAGTAGCAGGATATAAAATTAATGTACAGAAATCTCTGGCATTCCTATACACTAATGATGAAAAATCTGAAAATGAAATCAAGAAAACACTCCCATTTACCATCGCAACAAAAAGAATAAAATATCTAGGAATAAACCTACCTAAGGAGACAAAAGACCTGTATGCAGAAAACTATAAGACACTGATGAAAGAAATTAAAGATGATACAAATAGATGGAGAGATATACCATGCTCCTGGATTGGAAGAATCAATATTGTGAAAATGACTCTACTACCGAAAGCAATCTACAGATTCAATGCAATCCCTATCAAACAACCAATGGCATTTTTCACAGAACTAGAACAAAAAATTTCAAAATTTGTTTGGAAAAACAAAAGGCCCCGAATAGCTAAAGCAATCTTGAGAACGAAAAACGGAGCTGGAGGAATCAGGCTCCCTGACTTCAGACTATACTACAAAGCTACAGTAATTAAGACAGTCTGGTACTGGCATAAAAACAGAAAGATAGATCAGTGGATCAGGATAGAAAGCCCAGAGATAAACCCACGCACATATGGCCAACTTATCTTTGATAAAGGAGGCAGGAATGTACAGTGGAGAAAGGACAGCCTCTTCAATAAGTGGTGCTGGGAAAACTGGACAGGGACATGTAAAAGTTTGAGATTAGATCATTCCCTAGCACCATACACAAAAATAAGCTCAAAATGGATTAAAGACTTAAATGTAAGGCCAGAAACTATCAAACTCTTAGAGGAAAACATAGGCAGAACACTCTATGACATAAATCACAGCAAGATCCTTTTGGACCCACCTCCTAGAGAAATGGAAATAAAAACAAAGATAAACAAATGGGACCTAATGAAACTTCAAAGCTTTTGCACAGCAAAGGAAACCATAAAGAAGACCAAAAGACAACCCTCAGAATGGGAGAAAATATTTGCAAATGAAGCAACTGACAAAGGATTAATCTCCAAAATTTATAAACAGCTCATGCAGCTCAATAGCAAAAAAACAGACAACCCAATCCAAAAATGGGCAGAAGACTTAAATAGGCATTTCTCCAAAGAAGATATACAGACTGCCAACAAACACATGAAAGAATGCTCAACATCATTAATCATTAGAGAAATGCAAATCAAAACTACAATGAGATATCATCTCACACCAGTCAGAATGGCCATCATCAAGGAATCTAGAAACAATAAATGCTGGAGAGGGTGTGGAGAAAAGGGAACACTCTTGCACTGCTGGTGGGAATGTGAATTGGTACAGCCACTATGGAGAACGGTATGGAGGTTCCTTAAAAAACTACAAATAGAACTACCATATGACCCAGCAATCCCACTACTGGGCATATACCCTGAGAAAACCATAATTCCAAAAGAGACATGTACCAAAATGTTCATTGCAGCTCTATTCACAATAGCCCGGAGCTGGAAACAACCTAAGTGTCCATCATCGGATGAATGGATAAAGAAGATGTGGCACATATATACAATGGAATATTACTCAGCCATAAAAAGAAATGAAACTGAGCTATTTGTAATGAGGTGGATAGACCTAGAGTCTGTCATACAGAGTGAAGTTAGTCAGAAAGAGAAAGACAAATACCGTATGCTAACACATATATACGGAATTAAAAAAAAAAATGTCATGAAGAACCTAGGGGCAAAACGGGAATGAAGACGCAGACCTACTTGAGAATGGACTTGAGGATATGGGGAGGGGGAAGGGTGGGCTGTGACAAGGCGAAAGAGAGGCATGGACGTGTATACACTACCAAACGTAAGGTAGATAGATAGTGGGAAGCAGCCGCAGAGCACAGGGAGATCAGCTCGGTGCTTTGTGACCGCCTGGAGGGGTGGGATGGGGAGGGTGGGAGGGAGGGAGATGCATGAGGGAAGGGATGTGGGAACAGATGTATATGTATGACTGATTCACTTTGTTATAAAGCAGAAACTAATTAAAAAAATAAATAAATAAACTTAAAAAAAAAAAAAAATACCAGATTGGTTTGTCAAAGGGTGCGTGTGTGTGTGTGTGTGTGTGTGTAGCATGTCCTAAAAGTCTTTATGCAGTTTAAGCTTCACTAACTTCAGAAAAATAAGTGCTACAGACTTATCCTCAAGATCTCGTGAAAGTTTAATTATTTACATTTATTTTATAGTAACTTTAGTTTTGTGAATGTTGAACAATGAATTCTTCATTTTAATTATTTGAGTCAGCCCCTCTGACTGAAGATGGTAACGGCTGACTGCAACAAAAAGCAAAATTCCCTATTCAACATTCACAAAACTGGATAAAAGAACTTTTAAGTTCTTTAGAACTGGGTTTGCGTAGTGAAAAGATTCTATAGGAAAGATGGATTTAAGGACATATATGATCCTGAGTATAAATGTGTGGGTACAAGCAAAAATTCCAGACAGTATTTCAGACACTTAAGGCAGTGGAATTGGTGAGACCCAAGTCAAGTTTCTACCAAACAGTAGAGGGGACCCAGGTAGTATCTGGGTTACCGATGGGACAAGCAGAAAATTTCATTACTGTAAATATATGAAACCATGAAAGGATGGAGTTGGAAAATAGGATGGCAGGGTAGGGCAGAGGGACCTGGAAGGCCCAGCAGGGGCGGAAGGGGTTGCTGGACTGGTGGGTGGGGGAGGGGCCGTGGACACACCCTCTCCATGTTGTCCCCTCCCCCACACCTCAGAAACCCTTTGTGACTCTTCAGTGCTCTGTGATGCAGGCCTGGGACTGCTCAATAAATTCAGTAACTTCAAGCAGCCTTGTGATTCAGAAAACGGAATTCAGAAAATGGAACGCTCTCTCATTTTTGAACAGCTTACTGACCCATGTCCGAGCTGTGACTCAACATCCTTGGATACTGACCAAAACCTCGTCGTCCTGTGCGGGTTGGGGTTGCTTCTTCTGTTCCTGTGGTACCTGGTGCGCTTGCCATTTTCATCTATCTTTAGTAAAACCAAAGACATCCGAAAGGTAAGCAGCCCTGGGTGAGCCCCCAACGGAGATTCTTTATTGTTGTTTCCATTTCTATTCCCACATTTTGTGTGTGTGTGTGTGCATTTTTTTTTATTAGTTTCTGCTTTATAACAAAGTGAATCAGTCATACATATACATCTGTTCCCACATCCCTTCCCTCAAGCATCTCCCTCCCTCCCACCCTCTCCATCCCACCCCTCCAGGCGGTCACAAAGCACCGACCTGGTCTCCCTGTGCTCTGCGGCTGCTTCCAGTGGAAGCCCATGTCCCATCTGAGTGTTTGGAGGACTCCAGGATAAAATCCCAAACAGTAATTCTGTGGCCCTGGGTTGGGTTATTTAGAGAGTTTGGGATCTCTGCAGGAGAACAGAGTTCCCCATTGCTTGATCATGCCTCACATTCTCATGTCAGGCATCACTCGACAAAGCCTTCCTTTGTGCTGGGCTGATCAGAGCAGCAATGCTGAGCCTCTGACCATAGGCTGGAGCCTGAGCTCCAGGATACAGGGTCCTATCTGAGGGACATGGACGTAACTGTTGGCCTCAGATGCTAGGCCCTCCTTGGGCAGATGACTTCTGACTGAGAATATCAAGTGTGGACCTCATAGTCGAAAGTCCTTCTTTGAGTTTGTCAAAGAAGAAAAAAATGGAAAGCATTTTAAACCTTTAAAATTGATAAAAAGAAGGAACATAAAGTTCTGTTAATTAAAAGAGAGTCATATTATTCATGGATAATGAAAATCTGAGTTTCCTAGAGAAGAGTGAGAGAAATGAGCCCCAGCCCTTCATTCTTTTCTTTTGTTCTCAGCATCAGGGCAGAGCCAAGAGGAGAAGGAAAGGTGGAACACCAAAAGGTAAGGTTCTGCCTATCCCACCTGAACTCTCCAAGGGTGACCCTTCCTGCCTTTTCCAGGAGATCCAAGGTCCCTGATCTCTGAGGATGTCAACTGCTAGGTACAGTTTCTCTCAGAGACCAGAGTTCTCAGAGGAGAGGCTTGTGGGAAGGCAGTCAGAGCCTGAGACACTTCTCAGATTCCCTGCTCTGCTCATCGCTGGGCATGAAGCAGTGATGGACCTGGGCAATGGGTGTTTCCCAACAGGTGGCCAGGTGAGATGTCAAGAGTCAGAACTTCTGTGTCCTGACTTTGTAAAAGTCCTTTGACTTCCTGGATGATCAGATCCCTCTCTAAGGCAACACTGATCTCTGGGCTTCACATGGTGGTTTTGAGCATCACATGAGATAAAATGCATGTGAAAGTACTTTACAAGAAGCAACATACACATGTTAATATCACTGACCATTTGACCTCATCTACTAATTCTTGGGTCTTTCAGAGTCTAATATCCCAAGGGTTTCCCATAAGGGGACTCCTTTATTATCCCTATGCTTCTACCTTCATTACATATAACCCACTCTCCTGGTTTCTCAGGTTGGAGATGTCACCAGACAGAAACAGAGGAGAAAACGCAGCTGATTTCTATTCTGAAAAGGTGACTCTTTCCCCTTCTTTCCTGATCCCCCCTTAGCATGTTCTATGCAATTCCAGGGATTCAGTGCAACCTGCTGTAGTCATGGCAGGGGGTAGCGTAGGAATGAGTATGTGATGAAGGCCTTGAGGTGAGGGCTACTGAGCATGTTGTGAACTCATGGATGTGGAGCAATGTGAAGGGGCAGCAGGCTTCCAGTGACCCCACCCCTGCCAGGCCAGCAGGTCCCCCTTTCCTTGTTCTGGTCCTGGTTGCACCTTTGTACTTCCTGTCTTCTGCAGCACCCTGGGCCGGCACGATGACACCAGCCGCTTGCGTCAACTCTTATGTCCAGACCCCTTCTGTGAGGTGTGTAATAATGCAACTGCTGAGGTCAGTCGGCTGCTACTCCCAGAGGCCCTGGAAGATTCTACTTCCTCTGTGTCCCCGTTGGCTTCCACAGCTTCTGTGACTGAGTCATCGTTTACTCTGTCCCCTGCCTTCTCAACAGTCCCTCCAAGGGACCTAACACCAGCCTCTCTGCTTGAGCCTACCACACTGCCCACCTCCGTTCTCTCCCCTAACCCAATGACCCCCTTAGTTGACTCTTTTTCACCCTCCCCAGTGGGTCATTCTCTGGCACCAGAGCCTTTTCCTTCCTTGGATTCCAAATTCCCTGTGGACTACTCCCCACCCCAACCCCTTGCCTTTCCCCGTCTCCTACCATGTGACACTCAGACAGCAGGTCCTGTTCTCCCACGAGAGGCCACTTTGTCTCCGGATACCGTTTTCTCTCTTGACCCCACCCTTTCCCAAGATATCAACCCCTTATCAGATTTGTCCCAGGCAATGAATCACCCCGATTCTTTTGCTTGTCATCATGCACCACCAGCTCTGTCTGTTTCACCACAGCCAGACTGCACTTTATCTGTCACTCAATCTAAATCAATTGCCATCTTACTGAAGCCTGTTCCTGAGAACTCACTTCCAGAAAGCCCTGGTGTAATGTTCCAGCTAGAGGAAGATGTGGGGAAAGATCTGGGACACAGCCTAGAGAATGGCCCAAAAGATCACCTGTTGAATGACCCAAAGAGCTCTTCAGGTAAGGATCTGGGGTATGACTCTGAGAAAGACCTAAACAGTCAGATGGTGAGTCTCTCAGAGAAAAATTCAAGGGTGTCAGCAAAGAGTCTAAGTCGGAGACAACTTGAAAATGTCCTAAAAGGACATTTGAGCAAGAAGTTGGAGGACATACATGAGGGTCGGCTCCCTGAGACTGTGCGTAATTCATGGCATGCTATCAAGCAAACCTTGCTTCTTTCTGTGAAATCCCACACCCGAACAAAACAGAGAAGTTTGCCATCATCAGTGGGTGAGGCCTACCCCCTGAATACCTTCCAGGACCTGACTTTTGTTGATTCCAGTACACAACAGATGCTGGAAGCCCATATTAAAAGGTTTCATATGAGGATGTTGTGGGCCCTTCCCCGCAAGGTCCTTGAATCCATCCAGATCTTTAAATTGAAAGATGCCTCATGCCAGTCCTTGTCTCAAGCCAACTTGCCCTCCTCAACCAATGTGATTTCTGAGGCAGACTCCAAATCTGGGAGCTTCAAGTCCTTGAGAGGAAGCTCTGCATCTCTCCATGGAGACAAAGTGGGAACAACAAATTCAGCCCCTGACCTGGATCGTTCTCCCCCTGCCACCTCACCTGTGGGCAAAGGAGGACAGAGGGTCCTGAGACAACCACGCTCTGATGTCAACCGTGGGCTGGCAGAGGGTGTTCAGAGAATTAAGGATGCCAGACAGACTCGTCTGCCTGTCTCCCTCTGCATCACAGGGAAAGCAGGTCATAGACAGACTCAACTGGCCAACAGATATCCCCAAAAGCTGCTTGCAAAGCAAGCTGGGGCCAGATATGAGCCGAAGCATAAGAGTGTGCGTTCCAGTGATAAAGGAGAAATGCAACGGGGCAAAAAGGTGGAGAAGTCAGAACCTGTTTCAATGCCCAGATGGTCTAGGGAGGTATTCACGGCTGAGGAGCTTGATACTCTTCAATTAAAAACTAGTGACATGTTGGCAAGTAGCAAGCCAGGGAGCTCCCAAATGATAAATGTGAATGAGAATAAAGTAGAAACTACCGTGACCACTGGAAGCCCCCCACCCAAATTACCAGTTCCCCAAGATCCTAAATCATTAGACCTTAAAGAACAACTGTTCAGTGAGTTGAACTTTAAACTGGAGAACAGGGAGCATAGCCAGGCTCAAGGCCAACCCACTGACACATCCCTTGCTTCAGATAACTTGACTTACGAGGCCTCACTGACTCATGCCCAGGGTGTCTCAGGTGGGGACATGGGAGCTTCCCAGGTGCTGCATGTCCATTTGGAGGACAGAGGAATCAGGATGGAGCAGCAGCAGGAACCTTGGGTCCCTAAGCATGCCTTAAGGAGGTGCCAGGATAAGAATTTCCCACCAACTGCAAAGAGAGTGAGCCCTCTGGAGCCCAAGGCAGAAGAGCTTGATCGAGGGGATAAAGGGTTCGGGACATCCCAACTTAGGAGGAAGCGTTTCCCTACTCAGGAGATGGTACTAGAGAAGACACTTGCGAGCAAGTCTTCCCAGATGCTATCACAGAAGGGACAGCCTCTTCCTGAAGGCCATATCAGAAAAAGAATGAAGCACTTCTTGCAATGGCTTTTTTCTGGGATAAAATACAAAAGGCAAGAAGATGCCCAGGAAAAGGGCAGCCCCATATCAACTGTGCAGAACAGAGGCCTAGTTAAAAGTAGAGCTGCCTTGACTGGGACAACTGAAGCTCAGAAAATCGCGACAGGCATCAGGAAGTTCCTAGATGAGAAACCGGGGTGTCAGTATGCAATGGATGTCACCTACTCTCAAGAGCCCCTTCCTTCCCCAGTGCAGTTTAGGAAAACTCAGCAAAAGGTGCAAGTGCAGGTCTGGACAGAGCCTGTCCAGGGGCATCCTTTCAACCACAGGGCTCCCTCCTGTAAACTGACAAATATCAAGTCCTGCCATCAAGAAGCTATCTTTGCTGGCCAGAGTTATCCTCCAAGTAGTACAAGACAGATCAGAGATAAGAAGAGACACCCCCAGAAAGTTGTGGCATTCAAGGACCAGCGACTGTGTCACAAACATCCCCCACCAGTGTCCCACAGGGAGCCTGTGCCCCAACCAAGCCCCACCCGCAGGCGTCAAGCTGGCCAGGCACCCACCACTGCGCTCAGCACTGCTGAAGGCCCTGTGTTCAGACATCTGTCTCTACTGTCTAGACAGAAAACACTGCCCCAGAATTTCCAGGGATGAAGACTTCCCATCCAGAAATAACTCCTTCCTTGTAGAGATTATTGATTCTCCCCAATAAATATTTATCTAATAATAGTGTATCTTTTCTGTGTACTGTGTACTGTGTTGGGGGCATGGGTTTTGGGTAACTCAGGGCTTATGTGTAAGGGAAAGGAAGGAGATAGTTCAGCTCTTACTGACTGCTTCCTTTGGCTTTGGCTAAAAGGTGACCAGTCCTCTGGAGTTCTTGCTAAGAAATAGATATTGTGCCCCTTCCACCCCCGCCACCACCCCCGCCCCACCCCAAAGCCCATTTCCTCCCTGATGAAATTTGAGGAGGTGGGCTTTGTCTTCTGCCGCGTAGCTTAGCCTTACTGAAAATGTATAGCAGCCCACATATCCCTCCTCACTGAATGTTTTATATCCTTTAGAGAAGTAGGGGAGATAGGTCTTTTATACCTGAGGAGCATTAAGTACAGGTATACTTTCTGAAAATAATGCTGAAGAAGAAATAACAGCTTAATCATTATTTAGAACTCAGTGACCAGAGGCTCCTAGAGGGGGCTGAACCCTGAATGGCACTATTTGGGCGGAGGTGCTGCTCTACTGGACCCTGGGCTACTTGCCGTAGGGTCCAGGAACAGCACAGCAGCTGCTTAAGAATCTGTTATGTGGGTCATGTTAATGTATCTGGAGAGCATACTTTAAACTTGACATGGAGGTTTCCTTACTAGAAAGGCACCCTGGGGAAGTGGTTCCCCTCCCGGGATATTTTTTCAGGCTGCTCAGTTGATGACTGGTTTTTTTTTGCAGAGGAAATACACCACTCAGCTGTCAGTGGTAGGAATGTTGACCAGGCAGCCACCTACCTCCCAGGGTAAAATACAGCTGAGAGTAAGCAAAAGATGTCTTAAAGTGAGTGGGAAAGAAAGAAAAAGTGAAGGGAAAGAATGTCCTTACTGGTGGAACAAAGTTCATGCCTCATCATTCCCATATTCTAACCCTGTCCTGCTCCCCCATTCCTCAATCTGATCCAAGCACCATGTCCTTGAGGCTGACCAGAGAACTGCACGGCACACTGATGCCTTATATCAAAAAGGCATGGGGGTGTCTTTGAGTACTAAAACAGTATCTCCAAGGATGTCATCAATATGGCATCCCCCTCTTTGGGGAAGGTGATCATGGTGCTTTCCTTCCATCTATGCTTGATGGGAATATACAAGATATTGCCCTTAGTGTGTACAGTTCACCAATCAAGATGAAGGTGCCACCACTGATATTAGTAGCCTTGGTGGAGCCGTGGTACACCTCCCCAGAATACCTGCAGCTCAGGAACCAGAGGTGAGTCCTAGACTATGCACTGGGGTTATCAGACATTTGGGGGCTTAGCATGGACCTCCTGTTTTTGGCCAAGGCTGCACACATACCCACCCTTACAGTGAGGTCTAGAGGGAAGGCAACTCTACTTGTACAGACTGGGACTCAAAAATAGGGTGAGTATCCTAGAGAGCACCTGAGGTAGTTTTTCCAGAAAGACTTATGGATACTGGGTGTTAAAACAAAAAAACAAAAATAGATGTCCACTACAGCCTTCTCTCACTACTTTTATTTTCTTATCCAGAGTTATGACATTGATCCTACAATATCTGAAGCTTATGGTCACACAGAGAAGGCAGATTCCGTGGAGCCCCCGGGAGAGGGACAAAAGGTGGGAGGGGGCCCAGGGTGGGGAACATGAAGAGGTGAGGAGTGGTGGAGGGCTCTAACCTCCATGTGGATAGACCTATCAGTAACCCAGCTTCCCTGTTCCTACATCATCTCATTTTTACTTCCATTCCAGTGCAGTCACTGCCACACTGTAGAGCTTATTACCAGGAACACTTCTGCCATCTGGAATAATACAGTCTGACATTCCACCCTTTGGCCTCATCCTCCATCCTCCCAGCTTATATACTACTTGTTAATTTTTCAACTTTAGGTCGTTTTTCCACTTACTCTTCCTCTATCCACCAAGCTCTTGTTTTCTTTTTCGCTCTCTCCAAGGTAGGCTTGGTGGTCTATCAGGTAAGCAACATTTAAAAAGCTCCACTACAAATAGGTCCCATCCAATCACCTTTAATCCTTCCCGTCTGGCAAAATCCCCTATCTCTGCCTTTTCCAGAAATACCTTCCCATAAGTAGCTGATGACTATTGGATTAAATCTCACAATCAAGTCTACTGATGCCATGATAAATTCAGCCCTCATGCTACCTGGAAATAATGCAGCCATTCCACAAATTCTTATTCCATGCTTACTAACATGTGAACAAAACAAATGGAACTTAGGTCACTGTTTCCTTAGTCCATTTTCTCTCCAGTGCTACTCAAATCTATTTCAAATCTCCTTCACTTTTCTCAAATTTAGGCCATCTCCACTTGCTCAGCAGATGTGCCAAACCACCATTCACAGAGGAACTAGAAGTCATGAGATGGGAAATTTTCATCAAAATCCTTAAAAAAAAATTTCCCATTCCTCCTTTCCTTCTTCCTTCCTGTTATATGGAAAGAAGTTTCTTTCCCAACGTCAAAGGAATTACACTTCCTGAAATTTCCTTATTGAGAGATAGCTAAACTCTAGTCTTGATGGACTGATCACCCTGGCCAGGTATCCTTTTGCTCCCTCCCTCTCCTTATGAGTCACTCTACATCTTTTATTATTTTTAAAGCTTTTTAGTAAAAAATGTTTAAACATGCACGAAAGCAGACAGAACAATGTAACCTCCCATACACCCCTCACCCAGCTTTCACAGTTATCATTTGGCATGTGTGCTACATCCCATCTTTTACACTATGATTAAAGTGCAAAAGCCCATTTAAACACCTTGTCATCTATCTCTTAAGACATATGCTATGTGCCCACGTCAGAGCTCTCACATTTCTTTGATACTTATCACCTGTGGTACACAGTTATTCACAACAGATGTACACAGCATTGGTGACAAAAAAGCATTGTGCTTTAGAGGCTCTGGCAATCAGTTCTGCTCTGCCTTTTAGTCAACCCTAAGGAGTCATTTGAATGAATTCCTCCCTCAACCCCATATAAGAAGTAATCTTACAGGTCAAATTCAGTGCACAATATTGCTTTCCCTTAATCACACAGTAACTATAACATGCAGAGAGCATAGAAGTAGTAAACTGGGCATGTTGATAAAGACTTGACATTACTATATGTGTTTTCAAATATTTACAAGAAAATATTTTTCCTGTCACATAGTTAAAATGAGCTATTGTGTTCCGAGTTAAACACAGTAGATAAAACACACTTGTTTATCTTCTCTCTTTCCCCAAATGGCATTAAAAGCAAGAGTAGATGAAAAAAAAAAAGTAAGAGTAGGTGAAAAGAGGTTCAACATCTCTGGCCATCAGGGAAATGAAAACCAAAGCCACTATGATATAACACTTCACACACACAAGAATGACGAGAAACACAAAGTCAGATTAAAACAAGTGTTGGTGAGAATGCGGAGAAACTGGAACCCTGATACACTGCTTGTGGGAATGAAAAATGGTGCAGCTGTTTTGGAAAACAGTCTGGCAGCGCTTCAAAATGTTCAACATAGAATTACTATGTGACCCAGCAACTCCACTTCTAGGTATGTACTCAAGAGAAATGAAAACATATGTCCACACAAAAACTTGTAAACAAATGTTCAAAGCAGTATTATTCATGAGTTAAAAGGCAGAAACAACCCAAATGTCCATCAACTGATAAATGGGTAAATAAAATATGGTATATCCATGCAGTGTAATACTTTTGGCGTTAAAAAGCACTGATACATCCTACAACATGGCTGAACCTTGAAAACATGCTAAGTGAAAGAAGCCAGTCACAAATAACCACGTATGATTCCATTCATGTGAAATATTCAGAATAGGGAAGCCAAGAGAGGACAGAAAGTAGATTAATGGTTGCTTAGAGCTGGGAGATGAAGGGTGGTGGGTTAAATAGCTAAAGGTTACGGGGTTCTTTCTGAAGTCATGAAAATGTTTTTAAAATTGTGATGCACATATCTGTGAGTATACTAAAAATCCTGGAATTACACACTTTCAATGAGTAAATTGTATGGTATGTGAACTATATCTCAATAAAACTATTCAAACAAAGGATTTAAAAAGAATAAGTGCTTAAGGATGACTAGAAGGAGAGAGGATACAACAAAAGATGTCAACACATTTTTGGAAGATGGAAATCTGGTGGAGGAATGGTAACTGGTGAGCAGAGCAGACGAAGTGCTGGCAAACCGATTCACACCACAAAACGCCAGAAGACGGATGACCTGGTGGCACCAGATCAGAAAAATTAGGGGTTCCATGCTGTAAACACGTTGATTTTTTTCCTTCTTTTTTTTTGTATTGTGTTTAATTAAAAAAAATTTGTTGGTGGGGAGGGTGTGGTGCTCTTCTTCAGCATTTTGTAAAATCCTGTTGAAATGTGCAGAGGGTCCCAGGTTTCTTGCCTGAGACAGAATGTGAGATAACTTTTGAAGCTGGCATTACACATTTCTGGGGTTTGGGTATGGTGATGGTGGTAGCTGCAAGAATCAAAGGCAGAAATCCCAAAGTTTAGGTAAAATCCAGGACAGCAGGCAATGGTCCATTTTTTAAATGTATTTATTTGAAAATAACTAAACTTGTGGAAAAGATGCATGGATGGTAAACACTATGTACCCTTTATCCAGACTTACCTACTAACATTTTGACCCATTTGAGATCTCTCTCCTCTCTCTGTCTCTGTTTCTGTCTCCTTCCCTTCCTGCCTCCACTCTCTCTATATATGAATACACACACACACACACACACATATATGAAAAATATGCATACATTTCTGAATATTTGAAAATACATTTCATGCACCATGCACCTTCTCCTTGAATATTTCATTGTGTATTTAAGAAAAAGAAGATTCTCTTACATACAGTACAGTTAGTTTTCCCCTTCAGTAAATTTAACAATGACATAAAACTTTTAACTAATCTCCCATTCATATTCCATTTTTGTCAATTTATTGAGTAATGTCCTTTGTGGCTTTTTTTCAAAACCTCCATTACAGGATTCAGAATCACAGACTGCATTTAGTTGTCATGTGTTTTTAGTCTCCTTTAATCTGGATCAGTGTTTCTCAGTCTTTCTTTTTTTATGACAAGGCCACTTTTTGAAGAATATATTTGATGTGTCATTTTTATGACCCCTTCTATCCTGGAAATTCTTTTGGTGGAGCTTATATTGCTCAGACTTTAGAGGATGTTTTTACAGTTGTGAATCCTAGGGACCTCAGGGACAGTCAGGACCAAACGTTCTATAAAAAAAAAAATACCAGAGATACAAAGATATGTGGAGGGGTTTTTCTGAACAGATACACCTCCTGCAGTCAAGGGAGGAAGGTATGTGAGATGGAGTGGGCTTGAAATGGACCCTCCTTTTGGGTACAGACAACAGTGGAGCTGTGGATGCAGGAGAAGACAGGTAAAGAAAGGAGCTGTCATTATTAGTATCCTCCTCATAGGGGAGGGAGAGAATTAGGTATCTGGGGTCAAGACTGATTCATCAGACTCAACGAGGGAATACAGGCAAGCAAAGTAAGGAAATGACACAGCTTAATTTCAGCAGTTTATAATCTAAATAATGAAGGCATAAGGGCTACAACTATTAAATGACTAGCACGGGGAGATAAAATAAATACATATACACATCAACAAAAATGACATCATTGTTTAAAAAGGTATGGAGATGCCAACAGGAATTTTGGTGGCAAGTAAGAAAGTAGATGGGGAAAAAATCATAAAACTTTTCATAGAAGAAGTAACCATGAGTGTGATTCCAAAAAGCTAAAACGTATTGCTAAATATTGTGCTCATTAGAAGTTATGTTAAAGAGAAGCCCACTCCTTAAATCAGGGTGTGTTTGGTCCTTCGGGTTGTGTTCTGTAAAATAAAGAAAAAAATTTTAAATGTTTTGAGAGGGATTTTTCAGAAGAGGGAGCAAGCAGCAGGATGAGACACTGTATGGCTGGAGGAGGCTAGATTTGAGAACCTTAGGGGGCTAAATAGCCGAAGAGGGATTTTAGGAAAAAAAGAACTACTAAAGCTTTTTAAGTTGTTTGCCATAGGTTCATGGGTGTGCCATGCCCTTGTTTCCCTTTTTGTCATGCTTCCTGTTCACTGGTACAGGCTACTCTGCACTCTTACACTTTTTGGTGAATGTGAATTCTTTTGAGGAGATATGGGGGCGTATATTTCTTCTGACTATGTTTCTGGCTTCATACAGGTGAAAACACATTATGTATGAGGGGAAGCTGTAGTTGAAGGCTTGGAGGTAAAAATCCCTTGGCATAGAAGAGTTTTAAATATTATGTGGGGTCCAAAGGTAGATCACCAAGCAGCAAAAGGGTCTCAGGTAATATCTGGGTAACGTGTGGTATAAATAGAAATTTTCACTAAGGTAAATATATGGTATGTAAATGTGTGGGTTGGAAGGTGGGTTAGAGGTATCTAAAGGGCCCTGGAGGGATGGATAGATCTGCTGGGTTGGATGGTGGGGGAAGGATTGTGGGTTTCTCTCTCTTGTGTTGTCCCCTCCCTCACCCTCAAGAACCTTTGGTGTTTACGCTTAACCTCTGTAATGTGGGCCTAGAACTCTAGTCTAGAATGTGCACTTTCAATGCCCAGATGCTTGAGGCAGCAACGCACTTCTGATGATCTGGACCATCTTCTTTGTCTGAGGAGCCTTACTGCACCATGGCTGAGCTCCAGCTCAACTTCCTAGGTTTTCCCATCCTTGCCTTTGTGTATTGGGTGGGGCTCCTTCTTCTGGCACTGTGCTACCTAAGGAGGAATTCATGTTTCCCAATATTTTGGAAACAGGGAGAAATCGATCAGGTCAGCAAACCAGAGTCCCTCAAAGATATTAAATCTTTTCAAATAGATGCATTCAATGGTATCAGTTTCCCTCTAAGTACTGCTTTTTCTGCAGCTCACAAATTTTGACAAGTTGTATTTTAATTTTCATTTAGTTTAAAATATTTTTTCTCTTGATATTTCTTCCTTGACCCATGTTTTAGTAGCATGTTGTTTACTCTCCAAACATTTTGGCATTTCCAGCTATTTTTCTGTAATTGATTTCTAGTTGAAGTCCATTATGGTCTGAAAATATACTTTGTATGATTTCTATTTTATATTTGTTAAGGTGTGTTTTGTGGCCCAAGACGTGGTTTATTTTGGTCAGTGCTCCATGTGTGCTTGAGAAGAATGCATATTCTGTTGTTGGATGAAGTATTCTACAAATGTCAATTAGATCAAGTTGATTGATGGTGCTGTTTAGGTCAACTATATCCTTACTGATTTTCCGCCTGCTGAACCTGTCCATTTCTCATAGAGGGGTGTTGAAGTCTCCAAAAATAACAGTGGATTCACCTAATTCTCCTTGCAGTTGGACCAGTTTTTGCCTCACATATTTTGACAGTCTGTTGTTAGACTGTACACGTTAAGGATTGTTGTGTCTTCTTGGAGAGTTGACCCCTTTGTTGTTATGTACTGCCCCGCTTTATCCCTCATAACTTTCCTTGTTCTGAAGCCTGCTTTGTCTGAAATTAATATAGATCCTCCTGCTTTCTTTCATCAGTGTTACCATGGTACAGTTTTCTCTTTCCCTTTACTTTTAATCATCTGTGTCTTTATATTTAAAGTGGGTGTTTTGTAGACAACAAATAATTGGATCTTGGTTTATCCACTGACAGTCTGTCTTTTAATTGGTGAATTTAGAACACTTACATTTAGTGATTTTTTTATATAGTTGGATTAATATCTGCCATATCTGTAACTGTTTAGTATTTATTATGTGTATTCTTTTTTTCTTCTTCTCTTTTTCTGCCTTTTCTGATTTTAAACAAGCACTTTATATGATTCCATTTCTCTCTTCTCTTAGCATGTCAAGTATTCTTCTTTAAAAAATATTTTCATGGTTGCCCATGAATTTGTAATATACATTTACAACTAATCTAAGGCCACTTTTATATAGAACATTATACCACTTCATAGGTAGTGCAGGTTCCATTATAACAGAGTTCCCAATTCCTCCCTCCTGTCCCTTGTAACACTGATGTCATT
The DNA here is from genome assembly GCF_964165515.1 of Mesoplodon bidens. Classification (NCBI taxonomy): domain Eukaryota; kingdom Metazoa; phylum Chordata; class Mammalia; order Artiodactyla; family Ziphiidae; genus Mesoplodon; species Mesoplodon bidens. The sequence goes on from NW_027671346.1 coordinate 533,980, forward strand.
TATTTCACTTATCCATATACTATAATCACCCAATACACTATCATTAGTATTATTAGGTCAACTGAGAATAAGAAAAATAAAAGTTTTGTTTTACCTTCATTTATTCCTTCTTTGCCCTTCCTTTATGTAGAGCTGAGTTGTCCTTTTCCTTCTCCTTGAAGAACTTTTTAAACATTTATTCCAGGGCAAATCTGCTGCTGATGAGTATCTCAGTTTTTGTTTGAGAAAGTTTTTATTTCTCCTTCACTTTTGAAGGATAATTTCACTAGGCACAAAGTTCTAGGGTGATTTTTTTTTCTTGCAACACTTTAAATATTTCACTCAATTCTCTTCTTGCTTGCATGGTTTGTGATAAGCCCATAATTCTTATCCTTGTTCCTTTAGAGGCAGGATATTACTTTCTTCTGTATTCTTTCAAGATTTTATCTTTCAGCTTCCTACAGTTTTAATAAAATATGTCCAGGTATAGACTTTCTCCGTATTTACATGCTTGGTGTTCTCTGAGCTCCCACAATCTATGGTTAATCCGTCATTAATTTTGGAAAATCCTGGGCTGTTATTTCTTCAAATATTTCTTATTCTCTCTTCTCTCTTTCTTCTCCTTTTGGTATTTCAATTACATGTATATTACACATTTTGAAACTGTCTCACAGTTCTTGGATATTCTGAGTTAAAGTTTTTTTAAAAAATTCTTTTTCTCTTTGCATTTCAGTTTGCAAAGTTTCTACTGACAGACATATTTTCAAACTCACTTACTCTTTCCCTGGCCATAGGCAATATACAGATGAGCCAATTAAAAGCATTCTTTATTTCTGTTATAGTGTTTTTCGTTTCCAACATTTCCTTTTGATTCTTTCTTAGAGTTTCCCTCTCTCTGCTTATCGCTCATCTGTTCTTGCATGTTTCTGCTTTTTCCATTAGAGCCCTTAACATGAAACGATGGTTATTTTGGATTCCATGTATGACAATTCAAAAATCTCTGTCATATCTGAATGTGCATCTGATGCTTGCTTTATCTATTCAGACTGTTTTTTCTTGCCTTTTTATCATACCTTGTAATTTTTTGTTGAAAAGCCAGACATAATGTATTGGGTAATAGGAACTGAAGTAGATAGACCTTAGTGTGAAGTTTTATGTTAATCCAGGTAGGTGTTGGTTGTGTTTAATATTTACTGTAGCTGTATATGTCAGAGACTTCAATTTCCTATAGTGTCCTTGTTTTCATCTCCCTTGGTGTCTTCAGATTCCCCTAAGTCTCCTCCTTATATAGAGCCTATGCCTTGCAGCTCTTTCGGCTATGATCCTCTGTTACCATACTGGAGCCCTGTTGATGTGGTAGTAAGGAGCTGGGGGGGAGGGGATATGATTAAATCTGTCGTTTAGTGGTCCTGTGTCCCTGGGTTATTCACAGATGTTTCTAACTCTTTTCTCTCTTTCTTTCTTTTCACTTTTTAGAAGAGATAAGAAAGCTAGAGGGAACTGGAGTTGGATAACTTCCCTTCTCCCATGTGGGATAAGTCTCTGGTAGTCTTTTCCTCTGCGGAGTAAGCTTCTGTTATGGAGAACATTCAGGGGATATTTCAGAATGTTTTCAAAATTGTTACTTTTCTTCCCATTCCCACACTCCTCCACCAGAAACATCAGAATTTTTCATGGCTCTTCACCGTGACAACCTGGTGGGGTTCCCATAGGCGAAACCCATGAATAGGTGGAGGCCCCCCTAACATAATGACCCGAGGAGTTTCTCGCTCTCATGTTAGCCCATGTGCATCCTCTAGCAATTTGTCAAAGTGTCCTTTTAAGTGTTCCTATCAATTTATGGCTCCAGTGGCCTCTGCTTGAGGTAAGCTGACCTCAACTATGATTCTCTGCATTCACCCTCTATGAAGATTTTGGAGTGATTTGCCCTGTGACCTTAATTCTCTAATGCTACAAGAAAAGTCACTGACTTTCAACTGGTTCAGATTTTGCTTCTTCTAAAGACTGGAGTAATGACTCTCAAGCTCTTTAAGTGTTGGAGCTGGAACCAAAAGTTGCCTCTCAAAGAATGATTCTTTATTTTCTTGTTCCCCTGCTCACATTTCTCAGTGAGATTGGTTGGGTCAGAGAGACACCTAAGATAGGAAGTTCAAGGAGAGGATAGAACATCATAGGCCAGGCAGGGCCAGTAGTTCTGGGGGAACTAAGGCTTCCAGTTGAAGCCCATGGCCCATCTGAGTGTTTGGAGATCCCAGGATAAAATCCAAAGCATAACTTTGCGGCCCTGGGTTGGGTTATTTAGAGAGTTTCGGATCTCTGCAGGAGAACAGAGTTCTCCATTGCTTGATCATGCCTCACGTTCTCACGTCAGGCCTCACTCGACAGAGCCTTCCTTTATGCTGGGCTGATCAGAGCAGCAATGCTGAGCCTCTGAGAGCCTCTGAGCAGAGCCTGGAGCCTGAGCTCCAGGATACAGGGTCCTATCTGAGGGACATGGATGTGACTGTTGGCCTCAGATGCTAGGCCCTCCTTGGGCAGATGACTTCTGACTGAGAATATCAAGTGTGGATCTCATAGATAAAAGTCCTTCTTTGAGTTTGTCAAAGAAGAAAAAAATCGAAAGCATTTTAAACCTTTAAAATTGATAAAAGGAAGGAACATAAAGTTCTATTGGTTCCGGAAGATCCCACATACCACGGAGCAACTAAGCCCGTGTGCCGCAACTACTGAGCCTGCGCTCTAGAGCCTGTGCGCCACAACTACTGAAGGCCGCGCACCTAGAGCCCATGCTCCGCAACGAGAAGCCACCGCGATGAGAAGCCCGCACACTGCAACAAAGAGTAGCCCCCACTCTCCGCAACTAGAAAAAGCTCGCGTGCAGCAACGAAGACCCAACACAGAGCCAAAAATAATAAATAAATAAAAATTTTTTTAAAAAGTAAGCAGCTATGAGCTGCTATAAACCTACTGTTTCTTTACTTGATTTAAATGAATTTAATTCTTTAAATAACTGAGCAGGTAGAGAAGTTAGACTCAGCCATTATTAGAGGTACCTTATACAAACAAAGTGGTATAAAAACCCTGTAACATGAAAGTGTTGTGGAGGTCCTTCTGGTCTTCTGAGACCGGGACACCTGTACCTTTATGTCCCATTTATAAATGTTCCTGTATAATGTTTGGGATGCTGAAATATTCGATGAGATAGATACACCATGCCTATTACATGCCTTCCCTATATCTCTCTCAACTACATCCCTCTAATGAGTTGGTGCAGCTCCAAGGCTCTATCCAGTAACAAGGTAGTGTCAGGCAGTGCTTGTTGTACTCACTGGCTTTTAATCCTCCAACTGCCTTGTAATCTCCTCCTTCACACCTTGATGCTTAGAAATGGCATATTTCCTGAGGAAGAGGTTTCTAGGGAGTCCTGGATACTTGCTTGAAATGGGGACAGGAGGATGGAGGAACAGAAGGGAAGATATAGGGAAGATGAACGGATTTTTTTTATATAAATTTTTCTGCCATAAAAACTATAGGTACCAAGCAAAGCAATCAGGGAAATTTATATTCATGCATTAATTGACCACTTACAACGATGAGTAGATAGAGAACATTAGATAGATTAAGGAAGTATCTAGGAGGTAAAATGGATAAGATTGATAATGGATAGGATATAGTGGCTGATGTGAGAGGTTGAACTCAAGGATTATTGTTAGGTGCCTGGTTTATACAACTGGGTGAATGGTGTCACTACACACTAAGACAAATGAAAATGAAGGAGGAGAGATTCGGTAGTTTAGGGAGACCATGAGTATTTAGCTTTATGTATATTTTAAATGAACAGATTTAGATGTTAAATAGGCAACTGGATTTACAGAATTCAGATTAGAGGTCTCAGGTACACAAATGTCCAAACTTTATGGAGTTGGTAACTGAAGCTGTGTGTTTCTGTGAAATCATATTATGAGTTCTAGAGTGAGGGGACATAATGGCCTAGAACTGAATTTTGAAGAATTTCAACATTTCATGTCTGAGGAGAAGGATACGTACCTGCAAAGAAGATAGAGAATGAACTGCCGCAGAGATCAGAGGAAAACCAGAGGAGTTGTGGGTCAAGGAAAATCAAGTCTCAAAGACAGAAGCAAATCCTACTTACAGGTCAAGTAAGTAGGAGATAAAATTTTCACATCACATCCATGGATTTGGAAATAACTTATGAAGTACCTTTTTATTGGAGTAATAAAAGATGGATTCTATTGGGAGTGGGTTGAAGCATGAGAAGGAAGTAATAAAGTGAAGGTATCAAATATAGATAAACATTTTTAAACAGCTTTATGGAGGTACAACTGATGCACAAAAAATGGCACATGTTTAATGTATACTATTTGATGAGTTTGGACATATGCATAAACCCATGAGACAATTAACACAATCAAGGTAATAGACATATCTGTCCCCTCCAAAAGCTTGTGTCCCATTTTTTCTGTGTGTGGTAAGAACACTTAACATGAAATTGACCCTCTTAACTAATTTTAAGTGCTTAACACTATTGTTAACTACAGACACTATTTGTACAGCAGATTTCTCGAATTTATTCATCTTGTATAACTGAAAATTCATACCTGCTGAACAACAGCTCCCCATTTCTCCCTTTCCCCAGCCCCTGGCAACCAACATTCTATTCTCTGCTTCCATGAAATCTGATTATTTTAGGTACCTCATATAAATGGAATTATGCAGTATGTGTCCTTCTCTGACTGGCTTGTTTACTTAGCTTATTGTCCTCCAGGTTCATCCCTGTTGCCACAATGGTAGAACCTCCTTCTTCTTTTAAAGTTGAAAATATTCCATTGTAAATATATACTACATGTTTTGAACCATTCATCTGTCGATGGACAGTTTGGGAAAAGCTTCTTGACATTGATCTTGGCAATGATTTATTGGCTATGACACCAAAAGCACAGACCACAGAAGCAAAAATAGACAAGTAGAACTACATCAAAATAAAAAGCTCCTGCACAGCAAAGGAAACAATCAACAGAATGGAAAGGTAACCAATGGAATGGGAGAAAATATTTGAAAATCATATATCTGGTAAGAGGTAAATATCCAAAATTTATAAGGAATTCCCACAACTAAGTAGGAAATAAACCAAATAACTCGATTAAGAAATGGGCCAAGAACTTGAATATACATTTTCCAAAGAACACATATGAATGGCCAAAATGTATATGAAAAGGTACTCAGCATCGCTAATCATCAGGGCAATGCAAATCAAAATCACAAAGAGATATCACCTCACACCTGTTAGGATGCTTAGTTTCAAAAATACAAAGGTAACAAGCACCGGAGAGAATATGGAGAAATTGGATCTCTTGTACACTGTTGGTGGGAATACAAAACGGTATATAGTCACTATGGAAAACAGTATGGAGGCTTCTCGAAAAATTAAAAATAGAACTATCATATGATTTAGCAATCCCACTTCTGAATGGATATATGTATATATATATGTATATATATATGTGTGTGTGTGTGTGTGTGTATATGTATAAGAGAACTGAAATCAGGATCTCAAAAAGATTGCACTCTCATGTTCATTGAAGCATTATTCACAATTGCCAAGATATAGAAAAACATTTTCAAGAATTATTTTAAAAACTGTGCCTTTGAAGAAGAGATAGTGTGGTAATTAGTAATAGAAGTCAGGTGGAGAAAGGTGAGTTTGGCTTTGCTTTTCTTTTTTGCTTTACTCTTCTTTATTATTTTTCCCAATTTGGAAGATTTTAGAATGTTTCAAAAAGATAGTGGAAAAGATCCAGATTAGAGAAGGTATTGAACAAAATAAGGATCCTTAGAGAATGCAAGGTGATGCAATCCAAATCAGGAGTAAGGGAATTGGGTTTAGTAGGAATAGAGCTTCTGTTCTGTTAAATTACCAAAGGAGATAAAGATGGCAGCAGATGTAGTAACTCTATTATGTTAATGAACAGGAAAGTTCTCCTAATGTTTTTTCTTTTCTTTTCTGTGAATTAAAAGAGATTATCTCCTGATATTATAGCAAATGGTGGGGACATGCCATTTAAGAAGAGTGCACTAGCTGAATCACTTTGTTATACAGCAGAAACTAACACAACATTGTAAAGCAATTATACTCCAATAAAGATTTTTTTTAAAAAAACAAAGAATAGTGCAGAAAGAGAGAACAAACTGTAAAGAGTGGGAAATGATGGGTCCAGATTAATGTAGCAGAATTAAAGGGCAATATTAAAGGACCTTTTAGGTTAGTGATCATGAATTTATAAAGGAAACAATCTAAACTATTATACACTTTACTTGGGAAGACTTTGAAAGCTGGAGATCAAGAAAAGAGAAAGCAATGGTTTGGGTTGATCCAGCATAACTAAAAGACACTGGAACAGGGCTAGGGACAAACACACTATTAGATAATGGACACTGGAATGTAAGAGAGAGTAAGGAGAGATACAAAGGCAGTATCAGGAGAAAGCAAGGGAGTAAACAGACTTGCGTCAAAGTACTATCATAGTGGTGGGGTATTTGAACAAGTGAACTGGAATGTGAGAAGTTATTGTAAAGGGATGGCATATTTGTGTGAATAATTTTTAAAGACTATTTCTCTTTTTCCAGCTCTGATTTTTATTTTAGAGGACTGACTCTTGAAAACTCGGTTTCCCAGGATTCACTGACAACTAGCTTCCAATTAATTTTGAGTAAAGGAAGGACTGGTGAGAGTTTGGAAGAAGGGGATAGGGGAGAACCCAGAATGCCCTCTTTCTTTGAGTTGTATATACAACTGAGGCTTCGTCTCCCTCATGCGTCCAATTCCTGCTCAAGGGCTTCTCCCTCCATGTTCCCAGCACCCACCAGCAGTCTCTACATTCATTACCGTTCTGCTTAGGGGATTCAGTCTTTCCAAACTCTAGGTTGCCTTCCTATTTCATTTGACTCCAGCTTTTATAACTTTTGAAACAAGCTCCTTTTATTAAAATCTACTTTCTAAACTTCCTGAAGCAGATTTCCTGTCCTGCATGAGTAATCCCAGGAAAAAGATGCTCAAGATGGGACTCTGGAATAAGGTTTTGAGCTTGAATGTAGTAGTGACTCCACTGCCAATGCAAAGACAAGTGTTTCTTCCGAGTAGTGGAAGCAATAAATAAATTACCAGCAATATTTGCTTTGAACATATTGCCAGTTGAAGACAATACTTTTACATGTCAAGCGGCAGCTGATTTTGTCTATTACAGCAGTAGTAACTACAAGCTCCACGGGGACCATTAGCTGCTTCTTATAGCACCAGAGAGCTTACAAAATGAAAATGTTTACACTTAATGTTAAAAGGTGTTAGGTGTTTAAACTCTCAGATCCAGGCATGGGAAGACACAGAGAGCCACACTGAGGGCCTTAAAATTTTCTCATGTCTTATAGCCACACAGCAGACATGGCTGAGGATCAAGTTTCAAATCTAAAAGTGTGAGTTGCAGAATTAAAATCCAAGTTCAACGTACATCTGTGCTAAGTCTCACAGATGAATATCAGGACATTGATCAGGAAGAGCTGGGTATTAAGATAAGGATATATTGAGTATTCAGGATAAGTGCAGGTAGGCAGACTCAGATTAATTTGAAAATTTTTAACCCAAATCTTCCTGTGGTTTCCTCGCCAAAGGAAGCCACCCTTCTTCCTCCCCATTTGAGGAAACTAACCTTCCCTTACTTAACATATCTCTAAAGACCTCATCTAAATAGGTTAGTTTTCAAGGAAATTTCTACTTTTCTCAAGATGCACCCACATCAGCACTTACTGCATCCTAATAACTACAGTCAGATTCCACCAGGCCCCAGGAGGCAAGTATAATGTCCACCCTGGTAGGAGTTAGCATATACATCAAAAGAAACGCTATATCCTGCTAATGTCTATCAGCAGAAACCTGTAGAATGTGTGTGTGGCATATGGTTTTTTTGGTTTTTTTGTTTGTTGTTTTGCAGTACGCGGGGCTCTCACTGTTGTGGCCTCTCCCGTTGCGGAGCACAGGCTCCGGACACGCAGGCTCAGTGGCCATGGCTCACGGGCCCAGCCACTCCGTGGCATGTGGGATCCTCCTGGACCGGGGCATGAACCCGTGTCCCCTGCATCGACAGGTGGACTCTCAACCACTGTGCCACCAGGGAAGCCCTGGCTTATGTTTTATAAGTGCTAGACTGAGAAAGATGGAATATAAAGTTGGAAGGGGTTGAATTTATTATAAAGAACTTACCTGAGATTCAAAGTATTAGCTCTAGCTGATGGAATTGGCTCTAATCGTTGGCTTGTTTGGCTGACTGAAACATAGATTCAATAGTCAGCAACATTCAAAGAGGGCAAGATGCCATAATTTATCTGACAGAATGTAAACAAAGGAATCCATGTGCTTAAAATGAGAATGTTGGAGTGGATTAAGTATGTGAAACCCACTCAACTATCCCACAGTTATGCCCCCACAGAGGTCATCGATAACATTCTTCTTCAAGACATTAAGACATTCATTGATGAGAGAAATACAAGCATCCTTGAAAACCTCTGTGGCATCTGTCTTCTGGGGGCTAAAGATGACAATGTGGGATAGCACCAATGAAATGGCCGCCGTGCTTTTAACAGGAATATGGGGTTACAGAGTAGCAGAGGTTAAGTTGTAGCATTTAATATGAGAAACAAGGTGAGTGCAATTATCATAAAGGTCAGCAGGGCAGAGTGGCAGTATTTTGACCCAAAGTGACTTCCAGCAGTAACAGATTAATCACATTTACACTGGGAATTACATTGATGAGCAGGCTTGAACTGTATAAATGAAAATAAAATTCAAGCACAATGAGCAGAAACCTGCATTGATTTTCCAGGAGTGAAAATTACAGCCTCGCCCAGACCTAAACCAGAGATCAGGTGGCTACAATAGCTTCAGAAACTTTGCTGCAACACTGTCAAAAGTATAGAGTGTGATTTTTTTTTCTCCAAGTCTACCTCAAAGGGGTTTACAATTTTCCGGGGGGAATGTTTAGAAAGAAAAGTGGAAAACTCAGAATTTTTCAGAGATTATTAAGATAAATTTACACACCTGAGGTTCCAAAACATCACTGTGGTCTTCAGGTCATAATAGGGCTTATGGAAGCCATGTGATAATTGGAATTTTGACACAAGTTCACCTCACTAGAAATCCTGTGCAGTGACCTACACTATATTTCCCCATATCTGAATATATTTTTGGAGTACACATACTTGAAAAATGACAGAACTCTCAAACAACGTAAGTGCTATTAAGAACGGCTACTGCCTGACATCCATTAGGATAGCTATTATTAAAAACAATAATAAATAACAAGTATTGGCATGGATGTGTAGAAATCTGAACCCTTCTCCATTGCAGTTCCTCAAAAAATTAAACAGAATTACCATACGATCTAGCTATTCTACTTCAGAGTATATATCCAAAGGAATTAAAAGCAGGGACTTGAACAGATGTTTGTAATTTCATGTTCTTAGCAGCATTATTCACAATAGCCAAAAGATGGAAACAACCTAAATGTCCATCAACAGAGGAATGGATAAACAAAATGTAGTATATACATACAATGAAATATTAAATGACCTTTAAAAGGTAAAAATTCTGACACACACTACGATACGGATGAACTTTGAAGACATTATGCTAAATGAAATAAGCCAGAACCGAAAACACAAATACTGTGATTCCAGTCCTATGAGGTACTAGAGTAGTCAAATTTATATAGACAGATAATAGAATGGTGATTGCCAGGGTCTGGGTGCAGTGATGAATGGAGAGGTGTTGTTTAATGGGTAGAGAGTTTCAGTTTGGGAAGATGAACAAAGTCCGGGAGATGAATGGTAATGATGGTTGCACAACAACGTGAATGTACTTGAGGCCACTAAATGGTACACCTAAACATGGTTAAGATGGTAACTTTTATGTCATGCATATTTTGCCACAACTGGAAAAAAATACATAGGAAGGGCCAAGTGGAAGCTCCTGGAACTGTCCCTACATGCAAACAATACCAAAAAAATAGCAATAGCACATATCTGGGGAATTTGCAGAGACTAAAATAACCATGCAGAGGGTAATCTCCATCACCTGCCCCATTTAAATAATCTGTTTGGCCTGGAAAAAAGGCAAATAAGTCATGGACAATGATTGTTGATTATCATAAGATAATGAGGTACTAATTCTAATCAAAGCTGCTGGATTTTATGGGCCTTTTTTTCCTGGAACAAATCAAAACATCTCTAACTCCTGATATACAGCTATTGATCTGGCGAATAGTTGTCTCCACATCAAACAGCAAAGATAATGGAGCAGTTTACTTCTATCTGACAGAGACAGAAGTACACTCAAACTCTGTCTTACTTGAGTGCTATGCCAAGTCTCCCGATGTCTATAAGATTATAGCCCATAGGGAGATTAGTCATCTGGATATCACAAAAGCATTATGATAGTCCCTTGTATTGATGAGTTTATGGTGATTGGACATGAGAAAAAGTAGGAAGTACTCAAGTTGTGTCAGTAAGATACACAGATGTCAAAGAGTGGGAAATAAACTCCATGAAAATTTAGGATGTCAAATATATCACAGCCTAGGTATGATAATGCACACAAACAGAAACCAACCTCCAGAAAGCACTGAACATCGTGTTGATTTGTTTTAAAGATGGAGGCAGCACACAGCTAGGATTCCGAACGATTTGTTACACACTCCCTTTCCTAAATCCCATTCCTGATAGTGACTGCTCTTTCCTTTTACCCCTTCTCTCCTGTCCTCACCCTTCCTTTATTGTTCCCTATCCTTCTTCCCCTCTGCCCTCTTTCAGTCTTCCTCATAGAGAATAACCTGGGCTATTATTTGTATTCTTTACATTCTTTATATCTCTCTCCCGTCCACCCCCCACCTCAACAAAGGCCTTGTACCAACTAAGAAAGGAAACATTTCAAGTCCTCAGAGTATTGAGAGGAAAAAGTTATGGGGAAATAGCAAATCCTGACAATTTAAATATTCTCTATGTATCACAGAAGTATATTTATCGTAAATAAATTCATACATGCAATAATAGCACAAATAGAAAATATTCACAAGCTACCAGACTGCCAAATTCTGCGTGAGATACAAAATCACATACCCATACTATCTGCTTTCCAATTTATAATTAAAACCATGTTACTGCAGAATTTTAAAAATAGCATTTTGATAATTATAAAAGAAAAAATTATAACTACATCAAAATTGTAAATTTCTGCACTTTTAAAGACACCATTAGAAAATGAAAGGGAAAGCCAAAGATTGGAGAAAATATTCATGAGATATAGATATAGATATAGATATAGATATATACATAACATAGACTGGCATCCAGGATACGTAAGATGATCTTACAACTCAATAGTGAAGTAGTATTTGGGGGAAATATGACTTCAGAATTATAAGAAACAAATATTTGTGTTTAAGCCACCCAGCCTATAGTATTTTTTCTTGAGATATAGTTGAAATATAACATTATGTAAGTGCAAGGTGTACACTTGTTGGTTTGATACATTTGTATATTGCAGTATGATTACCACCAGTAGCATTAGCTAACACTCTATCATGTCCCGCAATTATCATTTTTTTGTGGTGAGAATAATTATGATCTAGTCTCTTAGCAACTTTGAAGTTTATAGTACAGTACTGTTGACTGTAATCACCATGCTGTGCATTAAATCTCCAGGGCTTATTTACCTATCAATACCAGTTGCAAGTTTATATCATTTGACCAACATTTTTCCAATTTCCCCACCCCCAGTCCTGGAAACCACCATTCTACTCTTTGCTTTTATGACTTTGGCTTTTTTAGATTCCATATATAAGTGATATAAGACAGAAAAAGACAGTCTATGGTATTTTTGTCATAGTAGACCAAACAAAGGAGTATTTGGGAGATGCCATATCATGTAAGCTTTTTAGTCAATGGTGAGAAATATTGATTTTATTCAATTACAATAGGATAGTGCAATGCAGAGTTGGGTTTGGAGGCTTAAACATGGGAGAAAAATGACCTAATTTTTTTTTTTAAGATTATCTGCGGTGGGGGCTTCCCTGGTGGCACAGTGGTTGAGAGTCCGCCTGCCGATGCAGGGTTCACAGGTTCGTGCCCCGGTCCGGGAAGATCCCACATGCTGCGCAGCGGCTGGGCCCGCGAGCCATGGCTGCTGAGCCTGCGGGTCCGGAGCCTGTGCTCAGCAATGGGAGAGGCCACAGCAGTGAGAGGCCCGCGTACCACAAAAAAAAAAAAAAAAGATTATCTATGGGGAGTTTCCTATAGACAAATAAACAAGGATTCAAGAAGAAACTTTAGAAGGCCCTTTTTAAGAATCCAGGTAAAGGATAGCAGATTAAGGTGGTAAAAAGAGAAAAACATTAACTAGCAATTAACTGAGAAATAGATTTTCAGGAACTAACCCCACACATTTAGATAATTCATCTGAAATACGCTATTTGAAAATATAGTTTCTTAGGATGCATCATATCTCTGAAGGAAATGCTAAAATACCAATGGATTGATAGTCCAAGCAATGAAGATTTACTGAGTGGTGTGTGTGTGTGTGTGTGTGTGTGTGTCGTCCTCAACTGTCCTAGGTTCAAGGAAAGGCAAATAGAAATAAAACCTTCATGTTGGAATACTGTCCCACAGTGAGTAAAGGTATCATGTACTTTTAAAATTATATTTATTTAAACAAAGCCTAATATAATGGGAAAAATAAACTAGACCTGGAATCAAAAGACCTGAGTTTGAATTGCAGCTTGTTTAATTACCAGAATATTAGGTTCGGGCAAGTTGTCCACATTTGATCAATTTCAGGTTCCTTATTTACAAAATGGTTGGCTGGATGGAGTGATCTCTAGGCTCCCTTCTTGCATGAGATTTTGTTATTCTACAACACCATATTGGTATTCTCATTAAAGTGAATTTCAAGTGTTTGGTCAAGAAGAGGCTCATTTATTTACTTCTTTTATTTCAAATTTAATAATAATGTAAGCCCTCATCCCATCAGGCAAAGAAGAAACTCTACCAGTTTTGTCATCATTCAAGAATCCATTTCTTTCATTAGGTCACATGAACATTCTAGAGGCTTAAAATAACCCTAGAAAGTGTGGTAGAGGCTCTGTATTTGGGCCTTAAACAAAAGATATATCTTGTTGAACTTTCATGGTGGCTTTAAATCTGCTGACTCTACTGCTTCACTGATAAACTGGAATAACAGGAAAGTTGGTGCCTGAACCCATATTAATTGCATGAAGTGCATAACCACTGTTTCTGAAATCTTTCTCTATCTCTGGAGACATGCCCTATTTTCACACTGCCATAGTGAATGTTTAAGTCTTCTGCTACACGAAGATATGTCCCTCTTTCCAGCCTCAGGGACATCTATCCCTCTTCCTTTGGAGTCTCAATGGCTCTCCTCTGTTTCCTCTCTCTCTCTCTCTCACCTAACATTATTCTTTCAAAGTATTTGTGCTTTTCAAAGAACAAAGGAAAATCTGTCAATTCCAGGAATCACCAGCTTTTCACCCTAACACAAATCTCCCCTGAAGTAATTAACAGCAAATGTTGACTACCATCTTGAAGTGGTGGTAATAGAGTTGTTGGGGAAAACAAACACAAATTAAAGTTTCAATAAATTATACTGCCATAACTACAAATAATTAGCTCTTCAAGAAAGCAGATTTATATATCGACAAAATCCTTGTTTTGGAGCCTTCTCACCAAATAGCCTTAGTCTTTAAGGGAACAATCAATGATCTGAAATTTATCCCTCACCAAGCATACTTTGAAAAGTTCATTCTACTATACAGCTCATTAGATCGAACTTGCAATAAATCTTAACAGACTCAGAGAAGAAAATGTTTATTTAAAGTGGTAAATTTTTCAAAACTTCACGTGGAGCCTGACCGTGTTTCCAAACATCTGATTCCTGCATTTCGCTTCAGATCATCCCCAATCATTAGAGAGATCTCTAACCAAAAGGTATGTAAATCTTCTATGTTCATGTTGCTATATCTGACTACATATATATTCTTATTTAACACACACAAAAACTCATGCACACACTGTCTCTCGCTCTCTCTCTCACATACATACACAAACACACACACACCCATCCCTTCAGTTCATATATTTGTAAACCTACATACTCTTTTTGTAACTGCAATTTATGTTCTAAATCCACATTATGTTATTATGATCCACCCATGTTAATACACACAAAAACATTTCATTCAATTTACCTATTGTATAATATTACTTTTGAAAACAAACCATAATTTATTTATCAATTCCCTTTAAGAAGGGAATTTAGGTAACATCCACCTTATTATAAACAGCACTACATTAAGATTCCAATGCACCTAGCTTCTAATGTAGATAAATAAGAACTTCCTTAACGATAGAGAGGCTGACCTTTCTATTATAATTTTCGTGGCCACCCAGATTTATTCTTTTGTGTTTTTATTTGTCCATTTGTCTATACTGCTGTGGAAATGTTTCAATATTAATGTCAAATAATCTGTTCAGCTTTTCTTCATACTTTGTGATTGTTTAAATGTTGTGTTTAAGACACCTTTCCCTAACCTGATTTCATAAAGCTATATCCATATTTTGCTTTTAAAGTATTAATGTTTTTTCTTTCATATTTAATTTTTGATTTGAACTGGAATTGATTTTCTCATTTCTTTAAGATAGGGGTCTAACCCTTTGTCCATATGAATTTCCAATAATCTCAACACCATTTATTAAAAGGTTCATCCTTTCTCCACAAATCTGTAATGTTACCACATTAGTCTTTTTTTTAATCTATCTATGTTCCTGGGCCCTATATTCTGTTCAATTTTGTTTGTCTTATACCTTTGCTGTGCCAGTACCACACTCTTTTAATTAATATGACTTTAAGTGTTTATATCAGGTAGCATAGGTTGCCCTTTCTTCATGTTTCTTAATGTTTTCATAACTTCTTCAAAAATTTTTGGCTACTTTCAACTCCCTACTTATACGTAATGGTCACCTTGGCTAAGACACGGTAACCAGACATTTGGTCAAACATTATTCATGATATTTGTGTGAAGAATTTTTTTAGATGAGATTAACATTTAACCCAATCAGTTGAAAGTCTTAATAGAAAGAAGACTGACGTCCCCTCAAAAAGAGGGAATTCTGCCAGCAGACTGCCTTTGGACTCACACCGCAATATCAGCTCTTCCCTGGCTCTCCAGCCTGTTGCCCTGCCCTGCAGATTTTTTGCACATACACATCTCCTATTGGCTCTGCTTCCGTTTCTCTGGAGAACTCTGCCTAATACACTTCTCTCCCATATAAACTTTAGATTTAGCTTGTCATGGCTTATGAAAATATCTATTGCAATTTTCATTGTAATAGCAATGCATACACAAGTTAGTGGCATGGTCAATTATAAGATATTGATTCATGTTTTCAAAGAATATTACAAAGTGTTCCATTTAATTTTTTACATCCTTTAAGAAAGCATCATTTTCTCCATGAATATTTGACTCACATTATTATATTTATTCTCAAATACCTGACATTTATTATTTTATTGTGAATGATATTTTTACTTAATAGTAAACGTATTAATGGAATAGTATTTAGTAATAGTAGTACATTTTCTTACTGGTTGTTGCTAATATTTTAAATTCTTATTGGTTTTTGTACATCAGTCTTGTATCCAGCAAGTTCAGAGATTACAGATTTTCTTGTATTTTGTACGCAGACATTTTCCACTTCTTTTTTTGTTTTCAAATGTATTTTCCACTGGCTTTTGCTTCTGTACATATAAATTAATCTTGTGTTAATATTTTATTTGGAATAGTTTTATTGATCTCTATAAACGGATGTGTTGTATATTTTATTTATTTATTTTGGTTTGGCTATTGTATATTGAAAAAGTGAGTATACCCTCTTGTTTCACTCTCTGAAAAATTTTATATAAGATAAAGGTTAATTTGAGTCCTGAAGGATTTGCAAAGTCACTTTTAAAATGTCTGGTCCTGGTGTCTTTGTTTGCTGATTTGTAGACATTTGACCAGACTATCCTATTCATGTAAAAGTTGTTAGTATACTATGTTTCTCTATTTCCTCTTAAGACAATTGTGCTAATTTTATTTTTTAATTCAATTTTTTATAAATTTTCATATTAATGGCATAATACTCTTTACTTTATTCCTATAATTAGTAAAACTCCAAATATATGTAAATAAAACCCCTTTTCTTTCATAGTTTTGTTTGTGCCTTCCTCTTCTATGAACATAAAAAAATACCATTCTTTATATTTTCAAAGAAACAAAATTGAAGTTTACTGATCCTCTCTACTGTCTATTTAGATCCCATTTTTTACTGACATATAATTCACATACCATCGAATTCACCTATTTATAGATTTCAGTGATTTTGAGTATATTCACATATAAGTGCAACCATCATTACAGTCAATTTTGAACATTTTTATCACTTCAAAAAACAAATCTAATATTCTTTAGGCATCACCTCCCTATATTCCCACCCTACTTCCCACAAGCTCTAAGCAACCACTAATCTATTTTCTGTCTCTGTAGATTTCACTATTCTGGACATTGCATAGAAAGAGAACCATACAATATAAGGTCTTTTGTGACTGACTTTTTTACTTAGCATAATATTTTGAAGGTTCATCTAGGTGATAGCATGCATCAGTATTTCATTCCTTTTTATAGCCAAGTAATATTTCATTGTATGGACATACCAATTCTGTTCATCCATTCCTCAGTGGATGGACATTTTGACTGTTTCCACTTGTTTGCTACTATGAAAAATGTTGCTATAAACATTCTCGTTCAGTTGGTGTGAACATATGTTTTCATTTCTCTTGGGTATACATCTAGGAGTAGAATTGCTGGGTCATATGGTAATTTCATGTTTAATTGTTGGAGGAACTGCTTAGATGGTTTTCAATTGAGTGATGCCATTTTGCTGTCCTACCACTATTTTTGGAAATAGTGTGAAGTGTGAGTCCTCCTACAAGTTGGTGATTATTGATACCCTCTATAGTTTGTTTTCTGTTTGTCCTACTTGTTTTATTAATTATCTCTTCTTCTATGGCACAATCTATTTAATTCTTATGTTGCAAACTTAGCTAATTAATTTCTAATAAGTTTCCTTTCAAATATGTGTGTGTGTGTGTGTGTGTGTGTGTGTGTGTGACACAGATTACAAGTATTGATTTACAGGTTCCCAGCAAGGGTTTTTTTTTTTTCAGTTCTAAATATTTAGTAAATTCTGACAGAAATTGTCATTAAATAATAAAATAGAGCTTACAGTTTCAAACTTAATAGAGTAAAAGTAGACTGCTATAAATATTTCATGATTCTAGAAGAAAAAGAAAAATATGAAAGAATTTAGACAAGTAGGAAAAAAAGGAAGATTTAAACCAAATTAGTAACTACATTTTTTTTTTTTTTTTTTTTGCGGTACGCGGGCCTCTCACTGTTGTGGCCTCTCCCCTTGCAGAGCACAGGCTCCGGACGCGCAGGCTCAGCGGCCATGGCTCACGGGCCCAGCCGCTCCGCGGCATGTGGGATCTTCCCAGACCGGGGCACGAACCCGTGTCCCCTGCATCGGCAGGCGGACTCCCAACCACTGCGCCACCAGGGAAGCCCTGTAACTACATTTAATGCAAATGGATTGGCTGCTCCAAATGAAAAGAAAATAAGTGTCAGATTGTATAAAATGACATGTAACTATGTGCTATCTTCAAGAGACATACCCAAAGAAAGTGGAAGAAGTAAATAATAAATGCAAGAGCAGAAATTAATGACATAGAAAATAAACAATACAAATTCAAAAGCTAACATTTGGCTGTTGAAAATACTAATAAAAATGGCTATCTACTTGAGAGTCTTCTCAAGACCAAAAAAGAATAAAAAAAAGATAGAAAGCACAAGAAACCAATATCAGAAAGGTAAAAGGGTCATATATCACATACATGTTACAGACTTTACAAAGGAAAAAGTGAACAAAGAGTTTTCAAATAAATTTTAAATTTTATAAAAATCACAGTCCTCTAGAAAAATATAACATCAAAATAGATTCAAACAGAAATAGAAATTTATACATACATTTATACATTACAGACATTGAATCAGCACTCACTACTCTCACCATGAAGAGAGCTGAAATCCAAGATTTTTCACTAGTGTGTTCTAAAGAAAGGAAGAATTCCAGTAGTACACAAACTCTTTGAGAATAGAAAGAGGGAACACTATTCAACTACTTTTTAATATTTTCTTCATTTCAAGACAGGAAAGGACAGGATAAGAAAGGATAATTAGAGGTGACCTTACCCAGGAAAACAGATGATAAATATAATATAAGCAAACTGAGTCCAACATAAAAGGCTAATTTCATGACAGACAACCAAAATTATTTTAGACAACAAAATTAATAATAAAATTAAACATACAAAAAAATTAAATCAAAAGTTTCTTATAATTTCAGCAGTCGTGTGTGATTTTACAAAAACCCGCAGCTAATCTTATCAAAGTAGAAACAGAAACTTTCTTAAATGAAAATTAGCTATCTACCATAGAGTAACATTATAGATACAGGTGAGATGATGAAAGATTTAAAGATCAGGAACAAGACAAGGATGCCCCCTGTCACCACTCTATTCAGTATTGTACTTGAGAGTTTAGCCAGTGGACAAAGTCAAGAAAAAGAACTAAGATGTCTAAGGATTAGAAAAGAAAACACACAACTTGTTCTATTTATATATGATATTGTTGTGTACAGAGAAAACACAAAATAATGTACAGGAAATTGCTAGGATTTGTAAGAGAGTTTCATAAGATTTCTAGATAAAAATCAATAAAAATAAATTGTATTTTTATATAATAGCATCAAACAGAAAGTGATATTAAAAAATCCTTTTAGATAGCACCAAAAAGCTGAAGTAGCAATAAATCCAATAAGATATACAAAACCTTTACAGACAACATTATAATACTTTTTCAAAGACCTTGAAGAAATCAGAAATGAATAGAGATATATTTTGTGTTTATAAGTTGGATATCTTAATAGTGAAAAGATGTTAAGTCTCTAAAGATTAAGTTATAGAGTAAGCAAAATCTAAGTGAAAATGCCAAAGATTTTGTTTTGGACCTGAAAAACTTCTTTAAAAATTTATACGGATTACAAAAGCCCACCACACACTTGAAGAATAATATAAATGTGGGAAAACTTGTTCTACTGAATATTTAGTGTTCTTATAAAGCTATAGTAACAAAGAGAGTGCAGTTTTGATATAGAGACAAACAAATGAACCAAAAGAAGACTTAATAGAGACACAGAAAAACAAACCAAAACATATATTATTAAAACAAAATCATATATATATGTATATGTACACACACACACACACACACACACACACATGGCAACTCTGCATAACAGAGGTATCACAGCACCTCAACAAAGACATAACAAACTTTTCGATTAAAAAATGCTGAGCACTAGGGTATCCATGAAGAAAAAATAATTAAAATTGTTTCATATTGTAAACAAAATTATTTCCAGATGGATTAATGACCTAAGTGTGAAACGGTACCAAATATATTTTAAAAGACAATATAGGAGGCTATCTTTAAGCTACAAAGTAGAAAGATGGAAAAAAGTATAAGCTTTAAAGGAAAAGATTGATGTATTTACCCACATTAAATTAAGAAATATTTTCCAACAAAAGAAAACACAAAGATAGTTAAAAGAGAGGTCATGCCACAGAGTTTGAAAAGATCACTGCAACATATAAAACCAATAGAGAGACTACTATTCCAAACGTGAAAAGAACTTAAAAAGAATAAAGCTGGAGGTATCTCACACCCTGACTTCAGACTATAGTACAAACCTACAGTAATCAAAACAGTATGGTACTGACACCAAAACAGACATATGGAACAGAATAGAGAGACCAGAAATAAACCTATACACTTATGGTCCATTAATCTAAGACAAAGGAGGCAAGAATGTTCAATAGGAAAAAGGTCTCTTCAATAAGTGGTGATGGGAAAACTGGACAGCTACTTGTGAAACAATTAAATTAGAACACTTTCTCACATCATATACAAAAATAAATTCAAAATGGATTAAAGACCTAAATACAAGATCAGAAACCATAAAACTCCTTGAAGAAAACATAGGCAAAACACTCTGACATAAATAATAGCAATATTATTTTGGATCTGTCTCCTAAGACAAAGGAAACCAAAACAAAAATAAACAAATGGGACCTAAATAAACTTAAAAGCTTTCGCACTGAAAAGGAAACCATTGACAAAATGAAAAGACAACCTACTAAATGGCAGAAAATATTTGCAAATGATATGACCTATAAGGGGTTAATATCTAAAATATATAAACAGCTCATAAAACTCAATATTAAAAAAAAAACAATTAAAAATGGGCAGAAGACCTGAATAGACATGTTTCCAAAGAATACATACAGGTGGCCAATAGGCACATGAAAAGATGCACATCACTAATCAACAAAGAAATGCAAATCAAAACCACAATGAGACATCACTTCATACCTGTCAGAATGGCTATCATCAAAAAGACTACAAATAACAAATGTTGGCAAGGATGTGGAGAAGAGGGAACCCTAGTACACTGCTGGTAGGAATATGAATTGGTGCAGCCACTATGGAAAACAGTATGAAGGTTTCTCAAAAACTAAAATTAGAACTACCATAAGATCCAGCAATTCCACTCCTGGGTATATATACAAAGAAAACGAAAATACTAATCCAAAAAGATGAATGCACCCAATGTTCACAGCAGCATTATGTACATTACTTACAAGAGCCAAGATATGGAAGAAACCTAAGTGCCTGCTACCAGCCAAATGAATAAATAACATGTGGTATGATACACACACACACACACACAAATTTTACTCAGCCATGAAAAAGAAAGAAATCCTGCCATTTGCAACAATATGGATGGACATGGAGGGTATTATGATTAGTGAAATAAGTCAGACAGAGAAAGACAAATACTGTATGTTATCATTTCTATGTGGAATCTAAAAAATAAAATGAATGAATATAACAAAACTGAAATAGACTCACAGTTATAGGGAACAGACTCGTGCTTACCAGTGGGGAAAGAGAAGGAGGAAGGGGCAAGATAGGGGTAGGGGATAAAGAGGTATAAAATGTGTAAAATAAATTAGCTACAAAGATATATTTACAGTTCAGGAAATATGGCCAATATTTTATAATAACTTTAAATGGAGTATAATCTATAAAAATATTGAATCACTATGTTCTATACCTGAACATAATATAATATTGTAAATCAACTATACTTCAATTACAAAAAGGAAATAAACTCTTAAAAGCAAGAATACAAAGGCAAATAACCCAATAGAAAAATAGGCCAAAAATTCAATAGACCCTTCAAAAAACAGCAAATCCCAAAAGCCAATAACTATATTTAAAATTGTAAAATATTTATATTTTCACTAGTAATCATGAAAACTAAAATTCACACCATAATGAGGTACCACTACACACAGATTAGATAGGAAATATTAAAATAAATGATAACAACTAATGTCAAGGAATTTAAATATGAATCACCACCACTGTTGGAAGTGTAAGTTGATTTGACCACTTGTCATTATCTTGTGGTTTAAGGACATATTTTCTCTGTGACTCAGCATCTCATTCCTGAAACTTCCCTGTAACCCAGTAGTTCACTCCCTAGAGAAATGTGTTCTCCTGTGTACTAGGATACATATATAAACATGTATCTTGTTCAGCACTGTTCATGACAGCCATAAATAGAAAACAACACAAATATCTATCAACAGTATTATAGGAATGTGCACATAAGTAATAAATCTACAAAGAAAAACAATGAATGGGTTAACATAAAAGTTAGGTAAGTGGTTATTGTTTGTGCTATGGGAGGAGGGTTTTGTGATGATGCAAGGCATGGAGGGGATTCTTGGTTGTTGCCAATGTTCCATTTCTTGACCTGTGTGATTGTAACAATTGTTATTGCTTCATAATTGTCATTAAATGTACATAGAGTCTATACATTTTCCATCTAAACTCACAAAGAAAAGCAGCTATTGTGCTTACCACCTACGGAGTTAAGTACACAGGAATGATGCTACAGATGAATACTTATGTCTCCATAGAGATGCTTGCTGGCCACAAAAGTTAAAGCACCAGGATAACTGCCTTTCCTTATTTTCAAATTCCAAGTCTCACATAAATGCACTGAGTTTGTGGAATTTCTTTTACATAAAGATCCCAAGCTGAAAGAGGGTCTCGGATATTTTTTTCTTAACTTCTAACCTCTGCCTTAGGAAGGTACACTAGAAAATGCAGTAGCCCCCTTATCCTCAGGGTATACGTTCCAAGACCCCAGTGGTTGCATGAAACAGCAGAAAGCATCGAATCCTATATGTACTGTGTTTTTTCCTATACTTACATACCTATGATAAAATTTATAAGATAGGCACAGTAAGAGGTTAACAACAACTAATAATAAAATGTAAAAATTATAGCAATATACTATAATAAAAGTTATGTGAATGTGGTCCCTTCCTCTCTCAAAATATCTTATTGTACAAATTTAATGCCTCTTCCATCTTAAGTAAGCACTTATCATGCACTGTGGCCATAACTTTTGCAATTTGAGGTGTGACCGCAAACCTAGCATGAATTTATTTTTCCTTCTTCACAATTTCACATACAGAAGATTCATTCTTACCATAGATCTTAGCAACCTCAGCATGTGATTTTTTCTTTCCTTATTAAACCAAGAACTTTCACCTTTTCACCTAAAGAAAGTACTTTACAGCTTCTCTTTGGCATATCCAAATTGCCAGCATCACTCCTCTTTTGCTTTGGGGCCATTATTAAATAAAATAAGGGTGACTTGGACACAAGCACTGTGATACGGAGACAGTCAGTTCTATAACCAAGATGGTTACTAGGTGACTAAGGGGTGAGATACGCCAGACAAAGGGATGGTCCATACCCCGGTGGGTGGACGGATGATACAAGATTTCATCACACTACTCAGAAATTTATGAATTGTTTATTTCTGGGAGTTTCTATTTAATACTTTTGGACTTCGATTGACCGTGGGTAACTGAAACAGCAGAAAATGAAACCTCGAGTAAAGGGAAATGACTATAGATCAAATAGATGCTGAATGCCAATCCACTTATTTCACTCTAGGAGTAATCTTGGATGAATCAATTATAATACCATCTGAACTCTCCAAATATCTTTAGTTCTTTCAGATTGGTAAGAAGTGGTCTTGTTAATGACATAAGTAATTCTTTTCCCCCTTGTCAATAAACAACATGGTGCACATATTCACTGAAGTGTCTCAAAACTCACACCTGTTAAATGACATTTTCAAATTAACTTCCTTAAGGTGATCTTGCCCTTAGAGAAGTAACTTTTCTTGCTTTTTCAGAGTCCTTAACTCCAAGAATCAAGTTTATTATTTAACTATACCTACACTCCCAAATACTCTCACCAATAGCCACTGTCCCCAAAGAGTTTAGACTCTAGTGTTACCCTGAAGCATTTTTTCAAAGGAAAAAAAATCTCCCTAGAAAAAAAGTATTTATATTCTCTTTAGGTTGTCTTCCTATGGGTATCAAATAATATTCACTCCTTCCTTAAATCTAACACAGACAAAAAAATTCCTGAATCTATACCATGCCAACTTCTGAATTCTGAATTTGGGATAGAGTAAATTAATGATTAATAGTTTCTTCTTCAACTTCCTTTAGTACAAACACACACACATCCTAACTTTCTTAGTCTTTTACAATACCATCACAATTGAATAAGATTACTAACTTCGATACTAAGATATCATAATATAGGATTTCCTACTATGGTACCATAAAACATTGATCTCTGATGGCTCAATCACACTGAAAAGCTCTACAAACTCTAGGGTTCTACAGCTGTAGTCCTCCTTTTGCACTGCTTATTGAGAGGAAAAATTTGTATTCATACCTTATAACTTCTCTTTAAACTTGCCTTCCATTCTTAGGTTACTTAAGATTTTGTATATTCAAATCTGTCCATAAATTGGAGTCAAATATTACTCTGATATTTGATTAGGTGCTAAAATCAGTGGAAAATATTGTTTAAGGGAGTAAAGTCAAAATTAACCTTGAAAATCTCTTAAATCCATCATAATATACACTGACCACTAAATAATTTCTATCAGTTCCTCTAAAGCTTATTTAATCAATTTCCCTTACCCATCCTCTCAATTAACTATTCAATGAATTATTTGAGAATGGCAGAGAATCATGAATTCCTAAATAATGCATTCTTCTTCTCACGTACCTACTGGCTGTCTTTTCACTAGTTTCAAGCCCTGTTTCAAATGTAGCTGGAGCCAAATACTGTATCAACTGCATTGCCCCCATCAATATTGCCATATCATTCAGGGACTTTTCCTCTGTCTTCAGAAACGATCTAATTTCCCTTCTATCATCCATTTTGGATGATGCAGATACACAAATGACCTTCCCCAGACTTCTTCCCTCTCTTCAGAGCCTGATAACAGCTGGTGAAATTTTCCTATGGGAAACTAATAAACTCACTAGAAAGTATTAACCTAGGCATTCATGTTAAACCATGCATTCTCAAACTTGACACTCAGCCAGTGCTTCCAGGCCAAGATTACTACTTTTCTCAAGTTACTCCCCTGCTGAAAGAGCATTCATTACATCAATATACAAAAGCTGTGAGCACTCCCCTTCCTCAGCAACAATCTGGTAGTTTAGATAAACGGTGGAGTATTTCTTGGCTAATTTCTATGGTAGTCTTAGATGGAGGCACAGCCATATGTTATGTCACAGTACAGTAATCTCAGACAAGACCACAAGTATATAAATCCTTATTTATGTAGACTTGAATATCTGGAAGAGCATGAAAGTGGGTCTGTTACTAGAAGAAAAGCCTACTTTACAATACAAAACACATAGAGAACAGTGGAGAGCATGGATAGTGTTTTCCTCTTTTCCATTTAAAGTCTATACAGGTTTCAGCTTAAAGCTGCATCTCTGTAGGTTCTCCCTAACTTTTCTCCTCTTCACCATGACCTTGGTTTTTTTTAGCTTTCTTCTTACTCTGCAAGGCTTGATTAGCAGTCAATAGGCTCCTTTCATCTTCTCAGCAAGATAGGCTGTGGGAGAGGTCAGGCACCTTGAAGGTCCTACGGAAATATGTTTTAATCTTTCAGTTAAACATCTACAATCAAAATTTCTCTTGCAAATGTTGATAGCCTTTATTTGGTGTTATGATAATAGAAACTTTCTTTTCTCATCTAAGCTAAGGCTCTCTTCTAGGAGGGGGAAATGACCAAAAAAAGGGAGGGGGGACTTGGAGAAAACAGATCTTGTCTTACTGCATAACACTGAAGACAGAGAACACAATTATATGGCACTTTTTCTTGAGGAATGATGACATTGCACTGTGGTATTCTTTTTTTCTTCTTTAATTAATTAATTTTTATTTATTTTTGGCTGCGTTGGATCTTCATTGCTGCACGTGGGCTTTCTCCAGTTGCGGCGAGTCGGGGTTACTCTTCATTGCGGTGTGTGGGTTTCCCACTGCGGTGTCTTCGCTTGCTGCGGAGCACGGGCTCTAGGCACGTGGGCTTCAGTAGTTGTGCCATGCAGGCTCAGTAGTTATGGCACACGGGCTTAGTTGCTCTGGGCATGTGGGATCTTCCTGGACCAGGGCTCGAACCCATGTCCCCTGCCTTGGCAGGCGGATTCTTAACCACTGCGCCACCACGGAAGTTCTGCACTGTGGTATTCTAATGAGAGAAGTGGAATTTTTTTAAATTGTTTTGCATAGAGGGAATTTACCACCATAGTGGTGATATCTGACTTCTCTTGTGTCTTAACTTCTGAGACCTAAAGCCATTCAGCAGTGTTTTCTTGGTAGCTCTTGAAATACCAGACTGTAGTAGAAGAAATTACAGACCTTTCTCCAATGTCTAAAGCCAGTTTATTAACCAGAAGCACAATTTAAGGACTCTGTACTTCAAATAAATCAAATCCTTATAGTCTCTAATTTATACATAATCTTTCAGTTCCATTATTTTTCATTTCCAAAGATCATTTTTTTAAAATCCACTAGGCTATATTTTCTACCTAAACTATATGTTCCATTAAAATAAAAGTATGGGGGTTGCTAAATGGGCCAAGATCCTCTCGTGTTCTATCATGTATGTCATTAAAAATAATTTAGAAGGGCTTCCCTGGTGGTGCAGTGGTTAAGAATCCGCCTGCCACTGCAGTGAACACGGGTTCGAGCCCTGGTCCGGGAAGATCCCATATGCCATGGAGCAACTAGGCCCGTGTGCCACAACTACTGAGCCTGCGCTCTAGATCCCGCAAGCCACAACTACTGAAGCCCGTGCTCCTAGAGCCCGTGCTCCGCAGCAAGAGAAGCCACCACAATGAGAAGCCCATGCACTGCAATTAAGAGTAGCCCCCGCTCGCCGCAACCAGAGAAAGCCCGCGTGCAGCAACGAAGACCCAACGCAGCCAAAAATAAATTAATTAATTTTAAAAAAATTTAGAAAACAATGCCATGTTTATTATCAGATTATGTGTCTGTTATAAAAGATACATTGGAAAGCCAGGTTAATCATATGTGGTTTGATTGAGAAATTCAATCTTGATGAAGTAAAAAAATTTAAATGTTTAATTTTTTTTCAGTAACTACTACAAGGGAAATTTAATGCTTTTGCAGTCTAGACCAAAAATTACATCTAATTTTAAAGAATTCATTTAAGTAAATATATGGACATTTCATGTACTACTATTATTATGTTATTATTTTTATTGGGGGGATATTTGTTCAAAGCAACAACTCCAAATAGCCAAAAAGCTTCCCACATGCTCTTCTCTAAATTCCTGTTTTGTTTAATTATAACCCTGAGTTTAGAATTAAAAGGAAAAAGGGGAAAAGAGGGAGACCCTCCTCTGACTACAAGCACAATTAGCTGCCCATTAGCAATTATGATCCTGGTCTTCTGCCTCTGATATCAGTGGCCTCTAATAACATGGGATGGGTTCACTCTGTGGCTTCAGCATGGGAAGAGTTTATGGTTCATCCTCATTCTTGCCTCTTTTACAATGGAAGACACCCCAAAGTGGAAGCCATGTCTTATTTTTGTCACTTCCAGCAATAACCCCCTCCAACTTATTCTCTGGGCTACTGTTTGACCACACTGAGTTCTCTTTTAAGCTCTCTGAGAGTGACAGTGAACTAACTGGAGGACTGGTATTTTCACCATCTCTTACCCAGAAACACTGTTTCTTCTACCAGGTCTGACTGGTAGAACAAATGAAAACAAATTTTCAAACAATAAAGTTTCAAACTCACAAAACCTATCAAATGATTTGTTTGTTGCTTTGTTTTAATCTCAATAACTGCACCTTTCATCTCTAGATGTTAAATTTGGTTCTTTTAGATATCTTCTATATTTCGACATAATTTTTTTTAACATGTGTGGTACAATTATAAAAGCTATTTTGACTTTCTTATCTTCTCATTCTAACATCTGTGCCAGTTTTGGGTCACTTTCAAGTGATTATTCTTATTCTAGTTCATCTTTTCCTGTCCCTTTGTATGCCTGGTAATCTTTGGTTGGATGCCATACTTATTAATTTTGCCTTGTAGTAGTGATGAATATTTTTGTATTTCTATAAATATTATTGAGTTTTGCTCTGGAACATAGTCAAGTTACTTGGAAAGGTTTTCACCTTTTTGTGTCTTGCCTTTAAGATTTGTTCTGCTCTCAAAAACTTCATTAGTTCAATGTTTTAGATCTATTGTTTAGATGATGAAAATGAAATTCCTAGAGAAAATGTAAAAGCCATGTACCTGGCTGTGGTAGGATCTCAAAAATTATCATTGAATAATTTGAATTCATATCCCTCGGATTCTAAAAACACCATGGTGCCACTCTTCACAACGTTTCTCTGTTTTTAATTAACTCACTTATTAGCTAGATGAAAAGTCCCTCAAAAGTTTCTTAAATATCAAATTTAAATACTGTGCTAAAAAATATATAATTATTTTCTTACCACTGGCTGTAACAATTTACTCATCTAATTCAGGTTTTTCAATTAACAGTAATTATATATGGTTATAATATGTGAGAATATGCAATGAGAACTTACGTTGGAAAAATATCTATTCTTACATTTCATATTATAAAAATGTTTTCACTGTACAGGAAAAGCCAGACATATTCTAAAATATTTATTTGCAGTAATGTCTTGGATATATATTTTCCTTTAATAAGTAATAAAACTAAGAACTGACAATAGCATTGATTGAGAAGGAGTATAATTTTGAGGTTCCTGCCTCAGAGATGATGTTAATCTTCATGTTCACATTTCATGTAGTTTAGTTCAGAAAAAAGTTTTCATTTTCCTCTTTGTAACTAAAAGGATCCCCATTCTGCATTCAGAACAGTAACAGTAAAAAACAAAGGCCTACTTTATATAAAGTCAGAATTTATAAAGACACACACACCCATATATACATATATGGATGTGTGTGTGTGTGTGTGTGTGTGTATAGATAGATAGATAGATAGATAGATAACTTCCTTATTCTTGTTTCCAAAATATTATTGTAAAGAAAATTATGACTTCTGTGGTATTTATTCATGAATAAACTCTAATGGAGAGTTCTACTCCTCGTTTTTGTCCAGTGTGTGAACCCATGTATAAGTTATGGAAATCCCCATCTTATGAGGAAGAATCTGTCTCTCGTTATAGAGATTGAAAATGCCAGCTACTTAATCTCTCAGTATCCTTTAAAGCCATAGGCTAGCATATGACCTTAGCTCTGACAATCAGTTATATCCATTCTGGAGACTGGACTAGAAGCTACTGACAAGAAGAAAAGACTGCTTAGAATATATTCTGGAAGTGGAAAGCACACACTGTTTTCAGTATCCAGAACAAATGTATCAGTGATTCATATTACTGTGTTTAGCATCCCCTATCATTGATATTTGTAGTTCTAGCTGAAGTGTCTCTGCCCAGTGACTCTTGCACTAGGTTGTTCCCTGGACCAATTCTACAGCATGATTCCTAGACATAAGTTTAAACTTCCAAACACCAATCCTGGTTGTTGAATCTTTTATTTAGAGATTCCATAAACTGTCCAATATCTTTTTAATAGTTTATTTTCTACGTAATTAACCCAGAGTAACTCACCGATTGCTCTAACATAAATATTGATATCAGGAGAGATCACAGACAACAGATCATTGAGGATATAGGGGAAATTGTCATCACTTATCTAGCCTGGTTGGCACTGAAGACAGTAAATCTCTAGTTGGCAATAAGAAACAAATTGAGAAAAAATTATCCTTCGAGTCTCCTGCAACTTAAAGCCTACTAGTGACCTGACTAGGGAAAATCAAGTAGTAACTCACATGTAAAAGTATGAAGGTCCTGGGACTTCCCTGGTGGTGCAGTGGTTAGGAATCCACCTGACAGTGCAAGGGACATGGGTTCGAGCCCTGGTCTGGGAAGCAACTAAGCCCATGAGCCACAACTACTGAGCCCGTGTGCCACAACTACTGAAGCCTATGAGCCTAGAGCCTGTGCTCTGCAACAAGAGAAGCCACGGCAATGAGAAGCCCACACACTGCAATGAAGAGTAGCCCTCACTCGCCACAACTAGAGAAACCCTGTGCATAGCAATGAAGACCCAATGGAGCCAAAAATAAATACATAAATTTATCTTTTCAAAAAGTATGAAGGCCCTGAGTATTCCAAATCTGTAGGGTGTCATGGTTACTTCTAAGGGCACTGGGAGAGCATCCTTTCCCAATTGTGTATTCTTAGCTCCCTTGTCAATGATCAGTTGGCTGTATATGCATATGTTTATTTCTAGTCTCTTTATTCTGTTCCATTAGTCTGTCTTTTTGCCAGTACCATGCTCTTTTGAGTACTGTAGGTTTGTAATTTATTTTTTGAAATCAGAAACTCTTATGCCTCCAACTTTGCTCTTTCTCAGAACTGACAAATGGTGTTGGTGAAATTGGATATCCACATGCAAAAGAATGAAACTGGACTCTTGTATCATACACAAATATCAACTCTAAATGGATTAAAGACTTAAACATAAGATCTGAAACTGTAAAACTCCTAGAAGAAAACATAGGGGAAAAGATCCTTGACACTAATTTTGGCAATGATGTCCTATCTATATGACACCAGAAGCACAGGCAACAAAGCAAAAATGGGCAAGTAGAACTACATCAAACTAAAAACCTTCTGAACAGCAAAGGAAACAATCAACAAAATGAAAAGGCAGCCTATGGAACAGAAGAAAACATTTGCAAACCCTGTGCTCGACATCACTAATCATCAGAAAAATGTAAATCAAAACCACAATGAGGGAATTCCCTGGTGGTCCAGTGGTTAAGACTCTGTGCTTTCACTGCTGAGGGTGCAAGTTCAAGCTCTGGTCAGGGAACTAAGATCCCACATACCGCACAGTGCAGACCAAAAAATCCCCCAAAAAACAAACAAAAAAAAACCCCACACACTGAGATATCATCCTGAACCTGTTAGGATGGCTATTATAAAAATAAAAAAAAAATAAAGTATTGGTAAGGATGTGGAGAAATTGGAACTACAGTATACTGTTGGTAAGAACGTAACATGGTACAGTTGCTACGGAAAATAGTATGGAGGGTCTTCAAAACCTTAAAAATAGAATTATCACATGACCCAGCAATGCCACTTCTGTGTAGATAGTCTAAAGATTTGAAAACAAGATCTAGAAGATATTTCTGCCCTACCATGCTCACTGCAGCATTATTCATGATAGCCAAGATATGGACAAAACCTAAATTTCCATTGATGAATGAATACATTTTAAAAATGTAATATATACATACAATAGAATATTGTCCAGCCTTAAAAAAGAAGGAAAATCTGCCATGTGCAGTAATGTAGATATATCTGAAGACGTTACGCTAAGTGAAATATGCCAGTCACAGAAGAACAAATACTGCATGATTCCACTTACATGAGATATCTAAAATAGTCAAACTCGTAGAAACAAAGAATAGAATGATAGTTGCCAGAGGCTGTATTATACACTTAAAAATTTGAGAGTAGATCGCATACTGTTTTCTTACCACAATAAAGTTTTTCATAAATTAATAAAATAAATTAAAAATAAAGACAACAGGATACACCAATGTAATAAGAATGTAATATTCCAGTCTTAAATTCCCAGCTCAAGGTAATGCCAAAATATCATTAACTTTCTGTGAATGTGATAAAAGTCTTACTTCTTGCATCCACAGGTTGAGATAGAATAACAGTAAAAATTTAATTCTGATGACTGCTTTATTATGAGAGTTTAATTGGCATCTTGGAATGGGGCATTGACTGAAAAAGAACTGGACTTCTTTGTAGTGGGATGAGGATATAATGGTAGATTCCAATAAAGAAAGGACTCTCCAACCCTCACTTGCCATCTTTCTAAGGAGAAGTCAAGTTTACAATATATAGTAACATTTTTTTCGCCATGATTGGAGACATGTAATGACTTAGCCAAGAAGAGTTACCTAGAAAATGGAAGTCAATTTTTCCCATCCCAACCTCTTTAGCCTTCACTGTATTGATTCTTGGTACTTGCAATACCACTATTCTCCACTAGTCAGGGTGGAGACATGAAGATGAAAGGATAAATGGCAGTTAGACTTAAGTCTGCCTCCCAGTAGGACTAGTAGGATGCCCCAAATGTCCATAAATATTTCATTAGTTTCTTAGTATATCATTAAAGTAGTACACTCAGCCACAAGCAGAATCACCATCTTGGCTGCATGTCTCAGGGAATAATATTTTTATTAGGAAGCCCACTAAAAGCCCCAAGAGCTTCCTCTATTTATTATAATAATATATCAAAAGCATGATGAAATCCCTAAGAGAATCACAGTGATTAGTTTCACTACTGAAGATTTTACAAATTCAGGGTTGGTGATTTCTATCATATTCCCTTTTAAAATTTCAATTTGTCTAGTGTAGAAGTCAGAGTATTCAGGAGTAAAACAGAAGACTGTTATAAATTTGATCAGCTAGAGACAGCAAATTGAGGCCGTTATTCTATATGTGGTCTCTTCACTAGAACAAATCAATAAGGTTCTAAGGAACCTGCTTTGCTTTCTAAGTAATCAATAGCTATTGATTAGGCACATGCTTTTATTCCTTTACTCTAAAAAGCTGAGAACATCAGAACAATTTGCTTGCAAATCGCAAGGCAGCAGTATTAATTTCACTGTATTGTCTCAACTTTTTCATTCTATATCACAGCTTAGCTCATAGGGACCTTGACCTTCTGGCATCACACTTATCCTCTATTTTATTGACATCATGCTCAGAGAACCTACAGATCAGTAAATAGACTATCCAAAGTGTCTTGGCAAGACCCATGTCTGCCTGAAAGTCAGAGATAAATTGCATGAACCTTGTCCATTCCCTATGTTTTAGGAATCTCCCTCTTTATGAGGCAAATCCACCTTTCACCATAGAAGCTAAAGATCTCAAGTACTTGTTTTCTCAGCCTCCTTTGAAACTAGGGCATTAGCACAAAAACGGAATTCTATCAGTTGGATGCATATGCCCCAGATTTGCAATTAAAAGCTGCCAGTGAGTGAGTGGAAAACAGCAATTGTAGAATCTATTCTGGTCACACAAAAGAACCCTAGTGGAAGCAATATCCTCTTTCCAGCAGCATCTAACGTTCTGTGTTTGTGAGCTCAGCATTACAATCTGCAGGGTAATCAAGTAATCCAGAAGTAGTGGCAATCTCATCTTCACCACATCAGACCATGAAATAAGTTTAGACATTTCTCCTGGCTGATAGTTTACACCCACGGTTCTCTGACTCTCCAAACCATTCTGTGAGCTACTCTATATCATTGTAATAAATTCATTTTCTTAAAGTTATCTAAGTTATATCATGTTGCTTAAAACCAAGAGTTCTGCTGATACACCAATTAGCATTTAGTAAGCATCTTCAACTGGCCTTATCAGACCCTAAAGGAAACTAGATAAATAGGATACAAACTCTGTTAGTGCATATGCTTGTGGGGGAAACTGTGATGGTGTTAGAGTACACACATATATAATAAACCATGGGAGTATACCTAAAATTTTGCTTTTCTTATGCTAATTGTGATTTCTACTTTGTGGATTATTTAAGTAAAATGCTTAATTCCTGAACATTTGGATCTATTTTTAAATAATTTTGGTTACTGATTTCTAATTCAACATCTCAATGGTCAGAAAGCATATTTTATTGTATTTCAGTCTTTGAAATATGTTGAGACTTGCTTTATGTACAACCATATAATTAATTTTGTAATATAGTCTATATATACTTGTTAAAACTGTGATTTCCATCATTGTTGCGTAGAGCGTTTTATATATTTCAAATTGATCAAGTTTGGTATTTGTGTTAAAAATCTTCCATGGACTTCTGGCTGGTTGTTCTACCTACTACTGAGAGAGTTGTGTTAAAATCTCCCACGATGATTGTGGATTTACATATTTATTCTTCTTTTCCTGTCAATTTTTGCTGTATGAATTTTTAAAAACATTATTGTTTGTATGAAATCTTAGATTTATTACATTGTTTTAGAGAATTGATCTTTTAATCATTATGGTATTTGAAACAAATTCTACAGGTAAGCCATTTGAATAAGATAATTTAACAAGGTTGCTGAATCCAAGGTCAGTATTTTTAAAAATCAATTGTATTTGTACAGACCAACAACAAATAGGATATTCAGAAAACGATGCTCTTGATGGTAATATCTAAAAAGCGAAACACATAAAAATAAATCTAATGAGAGATATGGAGATTTCTATATGCAAAATTATGAAACACTACTGAGAAAAATTAAAGAATACCTAAATAAAGGGATATAGCATGTTCATGGACTGAGGGAATCAACTTAATAGAGAAATCAATACTCCACATATTAATCTCAGTTTCAACATAGTCAAGTCCCATTAATTTGGGTTTTTTTATTTTTGTTTTTGTGTTTGGCTGTTATATTTGTTGCATATTTGTTTGTTTGGCTTTTGTTTCTTTGTGGAGATTAACAATGGTTTTAAAATCACTGGGAAGTGTGTTCTCCTACAATTTAATACTGCTACTCTCTTCCTCATTGATGCTTAAAATTTCATATTTACATATATATTCTATAACTTTACCTTTCTTTGCCCCTCTTAAATCTCACTCCTCACACTTCCCTGGGAGAGGCAGCACCTTAAGGCTTGTAAGCCATTTACATTTCAGTACAAGTTTGGTATAAGTTTCCTAGAAGAAGTTTTGGTAGGAGGAGGAGAGAACAGAGATAAGAGGCACCTAAAAGGGCAAAGAAAAAAGAAAAGGAGTTCAATAAAGACAACCACAGATTGGAGAAAGACCAGCCTTTTGCTATTTCTCAGTCCTTCTTAGAACAGCTCTGTTTATTGACATTCAGAAAAACAGATGACTGCAGTATTTCTGCTTATTGATTTACTTTATATTCCACTATAAGCCACTACCAATCAAGCAGTCATCATCTGCTTAATCCAAAGTTTTATTTTAAAATTGTTTTTTATGTTGCTTTTTAAGTTGATATGACATCTGGGTTCTAAAACATGACATTCTGTTCTCTTTTGGATACAGGAAAAAATATTTTGATGTTTGAGACTGTATGATTAATTTTCCAAATGGTGGAAAGAGTATTGGATTGAGAACAGAGATTTTAATACTTCTTAATATTTAATATGCAATCATCTATCTTTGGTAAATTGCTTAGCTAAGCAGGCTCATAGTTTTCTCATTTGTAAAATGAAGGGACTAAAATATCTCATGAACAACGTGTCCTCAACCCCTTTAAGGGTACATGACTCTTAGTCACATGTTCATTGGATTACTCCGGAAATTCTTTGTAAGAATAAGACAGTATAATTTTAGATGACACCTTTCTTTTAATAACATCAATTAATTTTTTCTCAAAAATTTCCAGTTAAGCAGTAGAGATAAATATCTTTTAGATATGGGGATATCAATAAAGTCTGAAGTTTTACTAAGCTTACAGAGTTGAAAGTAAAAGGATAAGTATTGTTAATATCAATATTATCATTTAGAAAATGGTTTTTACATCTTATAGGCTTACTTCAGAAACAAATAATGTTTTAAGTCATCTCCAAATGCTCAAAGGGCAAATAATCTATTCTATATATGACAACCATCATAACACAATACTTTGATTCCTTAAATATGATTTCTAATTCAAACTTACCCCTCATTTATTATTAAAAAAGTTTATTCCTTTGATCTAAATTAATTTACTAAAATAGGTATAAATTCTCTGTGCTAGATAATATTTTCAAATGTAACTTCCTTGTCTTACAATAACCTCATTTGAGACAGGAATATAATAGATGCATTATTAAAATGCCTGCTCTTTCTACAATCTACTGGTTTTCAAAATGACTTAGTCAATCAGTAAATACTTATATCAAAAGTTACTGAGACCAGGGACTTCCCTGCTGGTCCAGTGGGTAACACTCTGTGCTCCCCATGCAGGGGGCCCGGGTTCAATACCTGGTCAGGGAACTAGATCCTGCATGCATGCTGCAACTAAGAGTCCACATGCTGCAACTAAGATTCCGCATGCCACAACTAAGTAGTCTGCATGCCACAACTAAGACCCAGTGCAGCCAAATAAATAAATATTAACAAAAAAGTTACTGAGACCAGTGGTTTTTAAATTGTAGTTCTTGGAGTTTGGGGATTTTGTCAAGGACACTTATGAGTTTATGAAAGAGCAGAGGATACAAATAATCAAAGCTACACTTATTTTGTATTTCATAAAGTTATTGGGATTACATGTAAAATTTTGTTTGAAAGATGGGATATGTTGTATTAAACATTTGGATGTCACTGACTATACAGACGCTTTTCAAATGTAGAGGTTAGTAATAATAGTAATAATGCACATTGAGCATTCATTAAATACCAGGCACTGTTTGAGTGCTTAAGAGGAACTAAGTTATTTCATCCTAACATCAATCCAATGATCATTATCTCAATTTTACAGACGTAGAAATCAAGGCACAGAAAAATTAAATATCTGTCCCAGTTAGTAAATGAAAGAACAATAATCAAACTCAGGCTGTTTAACTCCAGTACGTTCACTCTTACCCACAACACTAATTCACTTTCTTAGGACCTCCTTAGAACAGAAAAATGGACAATCTTAAAAGTCAGAAAACAAGAGACAAAATAGACTAAATGAAGTTTCTGATCAGAAAAGCAGCAATACAAAAGTGGTATTAAAAATATTCATCTGGTAATTAAAGTAAAATAAATAATAGGAGAACCTAACTTTGGGTATTTGGGATCATTCATTTATTAATGAATATTAATTGAGCTAGTTATCATCCTTCATGATTAGGTTACATTAATGAACAAAGCATAAAGAAAATTCTGCCCCCTTGGACTTTCTAATGGATCCAGAAACTAGTTACCTTGGCCTAAAGACCTGGCCTAGGAGGATAGCAAGGAGCCTACAGAGTGTTGGTTGAAAAAACATTCAAATTTTTTTGTATCTAAAGGCTATGGGGGCTTCCCTGGTGGCGCAGTGGTTGAGAATCTGCCTGCTAATGCAGGGGACACGGGTTCGAGCCCTGGTCTGGGAGGATCCCACATGCCGCGGAGCAACTAGGCCCGTGAGCCACGACTACTGAGCCTGCGCGTCTGGAGCCTGTGCTCCGCAACAAGAGGCCACGATAGTGAGAGGCCCGCGCACCGCGATGAAGAGTGGCCCCCACTTGCCACAACTAGAGAAAGCCCTCACACAGAAATGAAGACGCAACACAGCAAAAATAAATTAATTAATTAATAAAAACTCCTACCCCCAACATCTTCTTTAAAAATAAAAAAAAATAAAAATAAAAAATAAAGGCTATGGGAGAGATAGAAGAATGAGAAAATCAGAAAGCGGGACTAGGCTTGGAGAGAAAAATTATTTTGAATAGCTATCTTTCAAGGAATAGCAAGACATCCATTTATGAATATTTAGAAGGCAATTAGCAATACAAAGTTGGGGCTTTAGTGAGAGTACATTACATGGATACCATAGCCATTTCCCACTGAGGTAATAGCCAATCCAATGACAGGTTTTAGCTGGAAACATAAAATTGAATCAATAGTCTGATAGAGGAGAACCAGCACACAAAATACAGAAGTATGGTGAATTCCCAAAATAATGGAATGGGAAAAATCAAAAAGAAGCACTCAAAGTAACAAACTGATTTGCTAAATATGTAAAAAGAGTAACAGGTAGTACATAGTCAACACAATTACAGCAAAAAGATAAGAGTCATCTGTGAGGAGCAAAAAATCAAAAGCAATTGAGATTTTAAAGTAAATGAGACAAGAAAAACCTTTGAATTTGGAAATTATAAAGCCACTACTGATGTGGAAAATAAAATCTTGGTGCAATGTGGAATGAAAGCAGGGTGAAAAGAGAACATAAAGAGTTCGTATATGTCATTTGTTTTGCACATATAGTACAAGGAAGGGGAGGAGTAGACCATTAGGAAGAAGGGCATGCTTCATTTTGGTGGTAACTGCATCAAGAACACTACAGGATTTTGAAACCACAAATCAGCTGATGATTAGAGAAAACTTTACTTAGCTTTGGAAAAGCTGTGCTTCAAATAGCTTACGGATAGCCCAACTAATTCCTTAGTCTTTCCACTACTATATGCTACTTCCAATAGAGTAATACAAACCTGTCACTTGTTTTTAATAATGCTTGCTCATTTCCCCAGCAGTTTTCTCTTAATCTTCTATCTTTGACTTCCTTGCCTTAGCTTACAGTAACATTATTTATTTATTTATTTATTTATTTTTTGCTGTACACGGGCCTCTCACTGTTGTGGCCTCTCCCGTTGCGGGGCACAGGCTCCGGACGCGCAGGCTCAGCGGCCGTGGCTCACAGGCCCAGCCACTCCGCGGCATGTAGGATCCTCCCGGACCGGGGCACGAACCCGCGTCCTCTGCATTAGCAGGCGGACTCTCAACCACTGCGCCTCCAGGGAAGCCCCGAAAATAAAGTTTTATATAGTCTAATTGTGTCCTTCGATACTGAAAACTATTATTAGTGACAACGTTGAATTTTACCTGAGCCCTCGAATCCTGGAAAACAGCAAAAGTTAAGATATCTCTCTGCCCTTTGTGTTGTGGAAAACAGCTTATTCCTAAGAACCACCACAGATGCCTCCTCTTGTTTACCTATGGCAATGCCAGACAAAGATATTCCAAATTGCCATTTTTTTGTCTCATAAATTATCATCTGAAGTTTTATTCCTACTAATCAATTGGAACAAACTGCTTATTAATCAAACTGTAAAGTTTCACTCCTTCCTCCAGGCTCCAGAACTCTGACACACTGTCAGACTGAGTCAACATATAATCTCTCCTAAGAACAGGCTGAGCTCAGGGTAAAATATTCTCTGATCTACCATCCACTCAAGCTACTCTTTTATCCCATTTTCCCTCACCCTACCCTTAATACCCCTGTTACTTCCTCGCAAGAGAAGAAAAACCCCTTTTGATTAACCACTGAGAGGCTTGCAGATCGTAGGGTCACAGCATTCTCCCTAATGCAATAGTTCTCCTCCCCCAATTGCAATACACCCCTCCTCACACTTACCCTTTAGAGTAAAGTTTCTCCTTACTATGCTGGTATTGTTTGGTTTTTTTTTAGTTGACATTGGCAACTGAGAGAAGAAGTAAATATTGCTGCATCTGGATATATGTGATAATGGGGGATTGAAAACTCTAAAATTTTTAATTGATTTTTATTGGAGTATAGTTCTTTTACAATGTTGTGTTAGTTTCTTGCTGTACAGCAAAGTGAATCAGTCATACATATACATATATCTGCTCTTTTTTAGATTTCCTTCCCATTTAGGTCACCACAGAGCACTGAGTAGAGTTCCCTGTGATATACAGTAGGTTCTCATTAGTTACCTATTTTATACATAGTAGTTATATATGTCAGTCCCAATCTCCCAATTCATCCCACCCACCCCTTCCCCCCTTGGTAACCGTAAGGTTGTTCTCTACATGTGTGACTCTATTTCTGCTTTGCAAATAAGTTAATCTCTACCATTTTTCTAGATTCCACACATAAATGGTACTATATACAATATTTGTTTTTCTCTGTCTGACTTACTTCACTCTGTATGACAATCTCTAGCTCCAACCACATCTCTGCAAATGGCACTATTTCATTCCTTTTTATGGCTGAGTAATATTCCATTGTATATATGTACCACAGCTTCTTTATCCATTCTTCTGCTGATGGACATTTAGGTTCCTTCCACGTGCTGGCTATTATAAATAGTGCTGCAGTGAACACTGGGGTGCATCCATCCTTTCGAATTATGGTTTTCTCTGGATATATGCCTAAGAGTGGGATTGCTAGGTCATATGGTAGCTCTATCTTTAGTTTTTTAAGGAACCTCCATACTGTTCTCCATAGTGGCTATACCAATTTACAGTTCCACCAGCAGTGTAGGAGGGTTCCCTTTTCTCCACACCCTCTCCAGCATTTATTGTCTGTAGATTTTTTGATGATGGCCATTCTGACTGGTATGAGGTGATACCTCACTGTCATTTTGATTTGCATTTCTCTAATGCTTAGTGATGTTGAGCATCTTTTCATGTGTTTGTTGGCCACCTGTATGTCTTCTTTGGAGAAATGTCTATTTAGGTCTTCCACCCATTTTTTGATTGGGTTGTTTGACTTTTTGATATTGAGCTGAATGAGCTGTTTGTATATTTTGGAGATTAATCCCTTGTCAGTTGCTTTGTTTGCAAATATTTTCTCCCATTCCGAGGGTTGTCTTTTCATTTTGTTTATGGTTTCCTTTGCTGTGCAAAAGCTTTTAAGTTTCATTAGGTCCCATTTATTTATTTTTGTTTTTATTTTCATTACTCTAGGTGGTGGGTCGAAAAAGATCTTGCTGTGGAAAACTGTAAATATTAAATGATTTGGTTCATTCAGTGAATTGTGAGTGTTAATGAATACATTAAACAGTCCACAAAGAGAGAGTCCTTTAAGCATCTGCTGTGTGCTAGGGTTTCCTCTACTAGGCCACAATTAGAAAAATCTGTTTGCTCAAAAAGCACATAGGTCAGTACAGAAGACTAACATAAAACCATCATCAGATGCACTGATAGAAATGTACACAAAGTGCTATGTTTACATTTGATAAAGTCATTTACTATGAGTGCCAAGGGCCTATGGCAGGAAAATGATGTGACCAGAAAACTTTTATAGTAAAGGTGGTATCTGAGAAGAGCATCAAAGAATAAACACGACTTTGTCAGATGAACAAACTGTGAAGAATCTGTATTTGGCACTGGGAACAAAGTGATCACAAAAAGCCCAAGTAATACCATGGTTCCTCTGGAGAGCAAAAGTAGTTGGAACTGACTCAACTGTAGCTCACATATGTAAGACAACTGAAGGGGAGCTGGAAAGATGAGCAGATACAAAGCAGCACAGCCTTTTACAACTATGAAGGTTGGGGGCTGCACAATTCCAGGGGGTACCATTCATAATAATGTCAATGTGAATGACACATGCTGGAGTTGTGTACAGCCCTGAGCAAGACCTCTGAGCAGGTACCAAATTAGTAGAGTATTTTTATGCCAAGTGTGTAAGTTAGGATGCTTTTGGTAGCCAAAAATGGAAACCAAATCTGTCTGTCCTCAACTTTAAGAGGATTTTGGAAAAAACATCAGGGCTCATGTAACAGAGGAGAACCCTATGGGGCCTTCCTAGGATAGACCCCTCCCCCATATCCTCTACTTTAGCTCCTCTCTGAAGTACATAGATCACAGTATTTGATGCACATTTCCTGCTTTACAGATGCTAAAATCCCCACCAAATGGAAGGTTAACTACTTACTGACCATGAGCACATAGCCCCCAGGCCTACTGGAGCCAAAGAATTGATGACCTTAACCCCTGGGACACTGTCCTGTAACCTCACCATCAACCAGAGAACTGTGCACAAACTGATCACATACCTTGGGACTCCCCTCCCTCACCTTGCCTTTAAAAACACTTTGCTGAAACCCATCAGGAAAATGAGGCTTTTTGAGTACTAGCTGTCCCGGACTCTT
This sequence comes from Mesoplodon bidens, assembly GCF_964165515.1. NCBI lineage: Eukaryota > Metazoa > Chordata > Mammalia > Artiodactyla > Ziphiidae > Mesoplodon > Mesoplodon bidens. Next base: position 575,357 of record NW_027671346.1, read on the forward strand.
TGTATGGCGCCTTACAATAAAACACTGCACTTTCTTTCACCACAACCCAGTGTCAGTAGATTGGGTTTACTGCATGTGGATAAGTGGACCCAAGTTTGCTTCAGTGACACTCACAGTACTGCTATGGGGCTTTTGCACAGCAATGGAAACCATAAACAAGACGAAAAGACAACCCTCAGAATGGGAGAGAATATTTGCAAATGAAGCAACTGACAAAGGATTCATCTCCAAAATTTGCAAGTAGCTCACGCAGCTCAATATCAAAGAAACAAACAACCCAATCCAAAAATGGGCAGAAGACCTAAATAGACGTTTCTCCAAAGAAGACCTACAGATTGCCAACAAACACATGAAAGGATGTTCAGCATCACTAATCATTAGAGAAATGCAAATCAAAACCACAGTGAGGTATCACCTCACACCGGTCAGAATGGCCATCATCAAAAAATCTACAGACAATAAATGCTGGAGAGGGTGTGGAGAAAAGGGAACCTCCTACACTGTTGGTGGGACTGTAAATTGGTATAGCCACTATGGAGAACAGTATGGAGGTTCCTTAAAAAACTAAAAAAGAGAACTACCATACGACCCAGCAATCCCACTACTGGACATATACACTGAGAAAGCCATAATTCAAAAAGAATCACGGACCACAATGTTCATTGCAGGTGTATTTACAATAGCCAGGACATGGAAGCAACCTAAATGTCCATCAACAGATGAAATGGATAAAGAAGATGTGGCACATATATACAATGGAATATTACTCAGCCATAAAAAGAAACGAAATTGAGTTATTTGTAGTGAGGTGGATGGACCTAGAGTCTGTCATACAGAGTGAAGTACGTCAGAAAGAGAAAAACAAATACTGTATGCTAACACATATACATGGAATCTAAAAAAACCCAAAAGGTTCTGAGGAACGTAGGAGCAGGACAGGAATAAACACAAAGACATAGAGAATGGACTTGAGGACACAAGGAAGGGGGAAGGTTAGGCTGGGACGATGTGAGAGAGTAGCATGGACATATATACACTACCAAACATAAAAAACTAGAGAGCTAGTGGGAAGCAGCCGCATAGCACAGGGAGATCAGCTGGGTGCTTTGTGACCACCTAGAGGGGTGGAATAGGGAGGGTGGGAGGGAGAAGCAAGAGGGAGGGTATATGGGGATATATGTATACATATAGCTGATTCACTTTGTTATACAGCAGAAACTAACACACCATTGTAAAGCAATTATACTCCAATAAAGATGTTTAAAAAAAAGAAAAAGAAAAGAATGGAGGGTTTGTAAAGAAAAGGGAAAAGCCAGAAACTGCTGGATATAATTGAGGATTTCTGCATTAGAGATTCTGCAGCACTGAAGTACAAGAAAATTGAGTAGGGGGATGAAGATTTAAGAATGTTCAACTTTTTATGAATTTAATTCCTTTCTCCTTTTTTTTAATGAGTAATGGTTAAAATTTGAATTCCTTTATAAATTACTTTTGGGTGATTAACTGTGTTTTTTAAAATGCATCTCTGTACAAAGACTCTCTCTGAAATTTATTACGGTGGCCTAAATAAATTAATACATCTTGAAGGTCTTAGTGGTAAATCACCATGTTTAATTCCAAGAGAATTTAAAAGGTAAAGAAAATTAGTTTCAAAAATATTTTCAACAAGTTGAAATTTATGAAAAAAATTGAAAGATGAGCAGCTATGGGCATACCACCTTATTTTAGCTGATGAACTAATGAATATAGACTTCACACATTTTCAAAGTACTGAACTGCCTTTTCTTCTGTAGCAATCCTCAACCTATACCAGGTTAAAAAACCTAATAATCTTAAATCATGATTTCTTCCCTAAAATCCCCTTTCTACTCATTTATAAATCCTCCTTAACATTATTTTTTTCCTATTGTATTTCTTAGCATTGATTATTTCATGTATTTGATGTACAAATGTACTGAACACTTACAATATGTACAAGATACATTTTTTTAAAGCTACATGTTAGTTGACTCCTTTGTGCTTGGCACTGGAAGATACACTGTTGGAAGATTCAGCCCCTGCACTCAATTTTCTCACAGGTTAAAGAAGATTCAGACAAGTAAATCCACAATTCAACACTCTGTTATAAAAGGTATGAGAAAGGGTTGCCCAGGGGGTTTTGATTGTAAAGAGCACGAGAAACTATCTTTTCCTGGGTATGGGAGGATTCCTAGAGGAGATGTTACCTGAGAAAAGGAAGATGAAAAGAAATTGCCAGGTGAATAAGGGATATTTTTTAGCTTTTATTTCTATTCAATTCTCACACAAAAAGAAAAACTCAAAAAATAAATGAAGGTATATGACTCTCAGAGCTCCTTAGGCTCTTTGGTATCTATATTTGTAGCTGGAGATACATGTGCCACAATTATGTTCTAAGTTAAGGGAGTCTGCGTGTGTCATGCATCAAGCATGTAGCGCAAGCTCATGTTAATAAAAATAGCCAGTCAGGCATAATCAAGGTAGAAAAGCAACAACTCACTACATATTCACTGATAACTTTCCTCTAGTCCCCTCTCCTGTGTTCCTTTCACCCACCCAAATGTTTTGGTGTGTAAGCTTTCCTCTCAAGACAATGGAGTCCACAGCATGGCCATCACAAGTTTGAGTGTTGAACAAGAGGTGAGATCCCTAGTGAATAATTATACCCAGTTGGAGAAGACTGAACAGTGCTTCGAGCCAGGTGAGAGAAATAGCGTTTGGCTTATCTGCTCTGAAATAATATCTGAAAGACTCAATCCATAAAGCTTCCATATGGTTGAAAGCACGTTGAAGAGTGAACCCTGGGTCTTAACAGTGTGTGTGTGTGTGTGTGTGTGTGTGTGTGTGTGTGTGTGTGTGTGTGTGTGTGTGTGTGTGTGTGTGTGTGTGTGTGTGTGTGTGTGTGTGTGTGTGTGTGTGTGTGTGTGTGTGTGTGTGTGTGTGTGTGTGTGTGTGTGTGTGTGTGTGTGTGTGTGTGTGTGTGTGTGTGTGTGTGTGTGTGTGTGTGTGTGTTCTGATTCATCAAATGTTAGGGAGAAACATTTTATGATAGAAAGAGCATTGGCCCCAGAGGCATGGGTTTAAAGTTCTATATCTGTCACTCTCTTGCCAGGAGGCTTTTTTAAAAGCTCATTTAATGACTCAGTTAATGCTTTTTTACATTTGAAAAAGAATGAGGCTTTTTCCAACTTTAAAGTTTGATGATTTTATGGTCACTTTTAGTTGCAGCTTTTTAAGACTCCCCATCTAAATAAACTCTTAGGCTCCATGACGTGTGCCCAACCTAGACATGCCGAAGGGGCTTTGAAATCCTGGCCTGCTTTCAGCCAACTTTATCATTTATATCAGCTGATTTGTTACTTGATAAAAATGTTCAGGATAATACAGTCACTTTTTTAAATGCTGTAGAAAAGAACACTTCAGAAACAGATTAGAACAGCCATGATAATGGACCAGAGTCCTGAGCCATTGAGCTGAGAATTCTATCTCCCCCTGCATGAGAGAGGCAGGTCGTTACCCTCTACAGCATCTGAAGTTGGGGATTTGCTTCCTACCCCCCTAACTCTGGCTAACAGCTTCCCATCAGCTTACCATCTGTGAATGAATCTGGACCTGCAGATTTATAGTCTCAGTTGGTACCGTGTCTTAGGATGTGGAGGACAGCTTGCTTATTATTCCCTAATGCTGCTTCTTCTCAATCTTAAGAGCTAACTCAAGATTTAGTGAATAATCTATACACACGTTATATGAGCTACTCAGATTCCCTCCCACATCGTGTCTTCCAGACTGAGGAGTTCTTCCAACTGCCTATTCTCAAACCCCTAACCTCACCCTCACCCTCAGCTGAGGACCTGCTTCCTCAGTTGCAATGGAAGGGGGAGGCTTCTGGAAGCCTTCCAGTGCCAAAGGATGCAGGGGAGACGGGTTTGTGCTCTGGTCCAGGAGGATCCCACATGCCGTGGATCGGCTGGGCCCTTGAGCCATGGCTGCTGAGCCTGCACGTCTGGAGCCTGTGCTCCGCGGCGGGAGAGGCCACAACAGTGAGAGGCCCACGTACAGCAGAAAACAAAAACAAAAAGAAAAACAAAAACAAGAAAGTATTGGGGCAGTAAGACAGGCAGTGGACATGAACAGGCCCTTCATATAAAAACAGAAAGACACCAGTCTGAAAAGACCACAGAATGAAGGACTCCCAACTACGTGACATTCTGGAAAGGGCAAAAATACACAGACAGTAACAAGACCAGCAGCTGTTGGGGGCTTGGGGGCACTCGGCGGGTGAACAGGTGGCCCCCAGGGATGTTTCGGGCAGTGAAATGGTCCTGGGTGGCACTGCAGTGGTGGCTGCAGGTCATCACGCCTGTCCAAACCTGAACAGTAGGACACAGAGAGTGAGTCTTAATATAAACTACAGACTCCAGGGGAGAATTAGGTGTCAGTGCCGATCCATCACTGAGATGACGCGCCACACAGGCGAGACATGTTACCAAGGGAGGGAACCCAGAGGGACGGGTGTAGGAAAGTGCTGTCTGCTCGACTCTCCTGGAACCCTAAAACTGCTCTAAACACTGTCTACCAATTAAAAAGAAGAAACAGCTTCTAAGCACGTGAAAATACTCTCAACCTCATTCACGGGTCAGAAAACCCCAAGGGAACGTCCATACTGCTTACCGGGGCCTAGGATGAGCGGGAACACGCCACGGCCTCGCCCCTTCCTGTCGGGCATCGCGCTGGAGCCCAGAGTCCCCCTGACGTGACCCACCGCACCCCACCCCACGTTTCATGCCGTCCACAGTCTCCACACATGACATCTTTTGATCAGATGACTCACTGTCCCAATTACAAGGTTTCAGTTTCTCCACAGGAAGAAACCAAAACCAGCACAGAGGGGAGGCTCTTCAGTCAACCTCAGGGTCTGCCTGCCTTCACGTCCCGCTCTTCCTGACGGGAGGCCCACATCCTAAGGAGGGAGGTCCTTACCAGCACCTCAGGAGCCTCATCCAGTCCACCTCACGCTGCTCTGAGAGCCTCGCCAACCTCTGCAGCTACCCAAGTCCTGGTCACTTCAGGGCCGTCCCCCTTCCCCGAGTCACTGAGCCACGTGCTCTGACAATGCATTTAAAACCAGGCTCTCGGACTTCCCTGGTGGCACACTGGTTAAGAATCCGCCTGCCAATGGTGGGCACACGGGTTGGAACCCTGGTCCGGGAACATCCCACGTGCTGCAGAGCAACTAAGCTCGTGCGCCACAACTACTGAGCCTGCGCTCTAGAGCCTGCGCGCCACAACTACTGAGCCCGGGACCCGCAACTACTGAAGCCCGCATGCCTAGAAGCCATGCTCCGCAATAAGAGAAGCCACCGCAATGAGAAGCCCGCTCACCGCCACGAAGAGTAGCGCCCGCTCGCCGCAACTAGAGAACAAAGCCCGCGCGCAGCAACAGAGACCCAACACAGCCAAAACTGAATAAGTTAAATAGTAAACAAATAAAAAATTTAAATGAATAAATAAATAAATAAATAAATAAATAAATAAAAGCAGGCTCTGCTTTGTCAGCACTCTGGAGTTCCCTACGTATCGACGGGCAGGATTCCCGTCCTCTCCTGTAATTACGTCTGTGAAGTGCCTTTCCCGAGGAGAACAGAAGCTCCTGGAAGCAGGGAATTGCTTCTGAAGATCACATGCACAACCTGAAGACATTTGATGTTTATGTCAAAGATAAAAGACAGAACACTAGATGGTGTGAAGGGTCCTCGAGGCCAAGAGCCAGGCAAGCAGGACACTTCCTCTGGGGACCCTTCCATCAGCAAAGCAGAAAATGTCCGTGGCCAGAACTGGCACTCAATTCGCTTTGAACTGAGAAGCACCCATGTAATTACATAGGCTCCCCAAAGAGTAATTACTCCCACATTTAAGAAAGGAGATGGCTTTTCAGGCAGGGAAGGCAAGTACAGTCTTCCCAGCTGGCTGGACTGTGTGTGCTGATGGTCACGATGGAGCTGGGCCCCAGAGCTCTGCTCTCCCCTCAAACCCCCAACCTCACCCTCACCCTCAGCTGAGGAGCTGCTTCCCTGAGAACAGAGAAGCCATCGGAGGGCTTCCCCACCTGCAACCCAGCTCTGCCATCCCCTCCCCACTCCAGGACCCTGGCCCGCAGCTCTCCCCTCCCCCACACGCATCTACTGGATCATTCCCACTGTTATTTCTCCCATCACAACACAACACAACACAACACAACATCCTCCCCGGACCTCAGCTCCTACCCCAGCTACTGTCCAGTTTCTATTTTCCCCGTCACAGCAAAATGTCTTGAAAAAGTTGGGACCAGAACAAACCCAGTTCTCCCACTCCTCTCTCCTAAGCCTCTCCGATCAGGATTTCACCTCACAGATCCATCCAAACGCATCATCGGCGAGGTACGACCTCCCCCCAGTGCTGGGCTCGATGGTTAATGGCTCCGCGGAACGGCAACCTCGTTTGTCCAGTCACCCAGGGAACCTCTAAAGTGCTTCCCACATGCAGACAAAACGCTGTGATTAATATTTTAGGAGAAATACTCAGCGTGGAGAATACACTTGAGCTGCTGGAGGAAAGAGGTAGCGGCACAGAAAAAAAGTTTCTGTAACTACAGGAATGAACAGATAAGCTGTTTTAATGGTAACAAGTATGGGATGAAGGAGAACGAATAAAAACCATTTAGAAGACGACATTAACAAGCCTCACACTACAACGTGGTAACAGAGGATGGAGAAGGACTTTAGAAGGAACTCATTTTTCTGGGTAGGTGACAGGCTGGATGATGCAACGATGAGCCGCCAGGGACAACAGCTCAAGGCAAGGGGCAGGGGAGCTGTAAATAATCATTTCTGGATCTACTGGATCTAGTCATCCGAGGTGCCCTTTGGACAAACTCCATAGAGATGCTGGCAAGTGGCTGGACAGAGGCATCTATCTGGTCCAGGTGGGAGAACTGACAGAGTTGGAGGTGAAAAGCGCCAGAGGGTGAGATCAGACGGGGTGGAGAGTCATGGACCAAGGGTGAAACGACAACACACACAGAGGGCGGAGGAAAGAATCAGTCAGGAAGACAGCAAGGAGAGATCTGTCACAGAAACCCACAGAGCAGACTCTGCAGATGGCAAGGCGACAGTGGTCTGAGGTGACGACTGGCAAATCTCCACTGCTTTGTATGCTGGATGCCAGGTCACCTCAACCGGATCAGGTTCCGTGGAGGGGCAGAACCAAGACCGCAGGCTGCACGATACAATTCAGCTGGGAAACAAGGAATCTTTGCCAGAGACCTCACTGCATGGTGTGTAACGCGAACCTCTGAGATTGTAAGAGACACAGAGCGAAATTTACTGGAAGGGTGACAAGGCTGTTCTTCCAGATGATCCTCATTGCATCCCTCGACTGAGCACTGAAAACAATGTACCTATGTGACAACGGTGTTCTACTGAACCGACAAGTTATATGCACTGAGTGCTCCCTGGACAGCACGCTCTCGGCTTACAGGAAGCACAAGGAAGGCACCAATGTCAACACGTTAGGGGCTGTCGCTCAGGAAGGCTCACGGCCTACAGCGGGATCCTCAGGGAAACCTTTTAACGCCCGAGAACAAAAGTGCTTCGGCAGGACCATGTAAGTCGAGCAAGGGATGGTGTTTTGCCACCAATGTCAAGAACACGAGGCTTGTACTGTGGCTCTAAGAGGATCGTGGGATCTACACGTAGGACTTGCCAGAAACACTTGGTGCTGACCTGCTCCTCTACGCTTTGTCTAACCACATCTTTTACCTACTCCTACTTTCCCATTTTAACTTTTGAACTATTCGCCTCCCAAGGTGTTATCACAAAGGAACAGCAGCAGATAAATACGAAAACAGCAAAACTCACCAGAGGCTGATTCATTTTCCGCTGCTCTTGGAACAACGTGCAGGACTGTGACAGTGGAGGCGGACCTGGAGAAGGAAAACGCAGGCAGTGAAGATACGACTGAAGCGGCTCGGGGTGCACGAGCACCCGCCCCGCGCTCCACAGGAGACACCTGTGGGAGACCCGTCCTTTCACCTTCAGAAGGGCCTGTGAGAATAAGGAGGGAGCAACCACCCTCAGGTCTGTAACTCCCACGTGACTGTGGTACCTGAGGGGATACATTTTTTTCAGTAGCGAGTGTACACTGAATCCTATTAAAATAAACCTCCGTCATTAAATATGAAATTTAAAAACGCTTATAGTTTATCTCTTCCAAGTCTGTTAACAACTTAGATCAGAACATCCACAGGATACCCAGAATAAAGGGACACACTCAGGTGCCTTTCAGTCTTGCAATGATCTGTACAAACTTTACAAACTTAAGTGCGACGCTCAAAAACATCTTTTATTAAAACTGACTTTAAGTGGACAGAACACCTGCCCTAGGAGTTTGGAGTCCTGTGAGCGACCCCACGTGCACACCCGGTGAGGATCTAGGACAAGTCATCTCCCTCCTCAGGCCCCATCGCTTCCTTCCTCACCCGAGGCAGCAGGACAGAAGCCCTGCAGACTCATCCTGCACCGATTACACTGTGCAACTCCACAGGGCACAACCCAGGGGGGCAGCGGACGCTTACATTAGACAACCAAGGTGCTGACGCGCCTTGAGACACACGCGCGAGATGCCGAGACGGCGACAGGAGGCGAGGAGGAGGAGGATCGGGGTTGGACGGAGGGGAGGACGCGGCACGTCCCGGCCGAGCCTGGGGACCCTGCTCCCCCAGGACACCCGGAGCTCACAAGTCCCAGGGGAGCCCCATCAGGAGCAGCAGGCCCTGTCCTCCAGCCCGGCCCCTCCACCTCCGGGAAGCGGTCAAACCCTCCCGGTGGCTCTACTGCGGGCCCTGGGGCTGGCAAAGCCAAGCCCCGGGGAGGGCCAAGCCCCGTTCTCCAAGCCCCGCTCTCCAAGGGCCGCTGGCTCCACAACCGCCTGCAGGCCTGCAGACGCAACACCTACCCCGTGGGGACTCGCTCACCAGCCCCGGGCTCCCGAGGCTCCAGTCCGGGGGCTGCTCCTCGGGCGCGCTCCTCTCTCGGGGTCTCTATTTTTAAAATATTTATAAGTAACCCACTTTGTGGAAAACACCTATCTTTCATCATAAGAATTATTACACTTTATACTTTCATTCCAGCCTAACTTTTATACTCTATTTTCTACCATTTGGCAACTTATACCCTACGCTCTAGTCAAACAAAAATCTCCTTTACAATCACTGAAATATACTGTGTTGGTTCTCAAGTCCAGGATGTTCCTTCTGCCTAGTATGCCCCTGACCTTCTCTCCACGTGGAACATACCTACTGACATTCAAAACCTAATTCCAAGACCCCCTCATTGTTGGCATTCTCTTTAATATCCCCTAGAAGGGTTACTGACTCCGAGTTCTGTTTTACAAATTTATATTTTTATGATTTATTTAATAGCCTATCTCTATTCGATTGTAATGAGTTGTTCATGCATCTCTCACACTCTCTTTTGAGTTCCTCTGGCCTTTATTTTTTCTTTTATCTCTTACCCATAAGCATAGTGCTTGCCCCATAGTACGTGCTCAACGTGTTGGCTGAGTGAAAAAAGACACCTTTTAGCTCTAATCATTTGTGAAATTTCATTTAAAATGACATCAGATTACCCTTTGTTTCCTAACTTAATTTCTAGTACTATAGAATGTACACTCAGAACACGGTCAGTGGCCTACAGGAACAGTGTTCTCACTGGACTTCATGCATATAGTCAACCCCCTTATAACTTTCTCTGGCATACAACTGCCAGACATGTTATTAAGAAAAAAAAAACAAAAAAAGATGTACCAACCCCTCACCTATTAGAAAACTTCCAGAAGCTCTCCATTCCTTATGGTATCTTTTCTACTTGATTTTTCAAATACCTCTGTCTTACTTAATCTATTCAGGACTGCCTTTTCTACCTTTGGCTTTCATTTTCAATTTCATTCATATCATTATCTGCACTTACCCATAGAACCTAAGTTTCAGTTTCTTATGCAAGTTTCCTCACTAGAGGTCAAAGGGGCAAGGACTATTGTGATAAAATATTAAATAAATAGACGATAGAACTTTGTTCTATTCGTCTGGGAAAATTACTACCTGAAACAAAATAATTCTGGAAACTGAAGGGATCAGACCAGTCAGCTTTGTTTACTTCAGACTCAAGTCAATGTCTTGTCTTTACCTGAGCTCTGGTTACATTTAGAAAAAAGTACTGTAAATACAGTGAATGAGCAAGGCCACTATCTGAGACATGTCTGGGTCCTTAGTATAGTAACTGGGGGAATGGTAAGCGTTGGTCAATGTTTGCTGATTGATGACTCAATAGATCTGGTTAAGCCTCACCATCAGAATTCCAGATTTTTTAACAAGCTTCTCAGTCTTTTCAACCCAAAGAAAAAACTAAAGAAAACCAGATGACAAGCATTTCAAATTGTAAAATATCCTGGTTGTCAAATTTAAATAGGGATATCCTGTGCAATGGAGAGGCTGGCTGGTGCCAATTTCACATTTTGTTCTCTAGTGTCCGGACGAAGCCTGCTCTGCCAGTGAGCTGACAGGTCGAGAGCACTCCAGCTTCCACAGACACCCGAGAACTTTCTATTTTTCATGGTGTTCCTGCCTTACCTAAGGGAAGGACTGTATTCACAGTGAAAAGAGTTATGATTAATCACCAATAGAGAGATTCTTCCACTTTCTGGGTGCCCACGTTAAAAGTCTGGTATAGTCAACACTCCCTCTAACATAGGTCGTGTATTGAAATGAGAAAACTATCACCTAATATGGCCAGAGAGATGAAGGGACTTGGCCCAGCTGAGCCCAGGAGACACCTCTAATTCAAAACCTCAACCATTAACATAGTGATTGTGATCGAGGAGACTTGCAGCACGTAAGAGATTCAAAAAGCATATTAATCCACCTCCGGCAACACTGCCAGTTTAAAAGAACGATTAACCTTCTCTCCCACTTGATTCAACCTGGCTGTGTATTATACCACTCTAAATGCTAGCAGACTCTATGCTTATGGCTTCCATTAGGTAGCACTTAGTATACACGAAAACTTTCTTCAAGAAGTAATTACTTTTGAAACCATAAACATTTCAGTTGGGAAAAGAGAAAAAGAAAGGAGGTGCAAGTAAAGGGAACTAGGAAAAAATAAGAAAATACCCTCAAATATAAACATGTTGATTCAAAAAATAATTTAAAGGGGATTTAAATGATACTAGGTGAGCATTTATTCTGTTTCTGCTTTAAATAAAGCATTCTGTTCTATTTGTTAGGTGTTGTACTTGTTTAGTATCTAATGTCTGTTAAAAACCTCTCGAAAGAGATGTATTCATGCTGGTATGCTAAGCACCTATCTGGATGAACAGCACAAGCAATGGGAAGTCATGGGGCATAATGGACCTTGCAAAGGCTCTGGAATCCATCTCTTACTTATGGTCTTTGAGACTCAGGCTCCTCCTCTATGTAGTGTTCATAAAACTTAGTGGAGATCAACACTAGGGACACAGAAGGTCAAAACAGGTATTTACTACGACTTTTCAAATATCTTCCTTTAGGAAAACAAATATATTTTATTTGCAATGAGGCTTTCTTGTGAATTTTATTCTTCTAAAGAAAAATATTTTTAGTGAACAATTGATTCGTTTGCCTCCCTGTGCTACTTTATTGACAATACTCAGGTAGGGGTGGTTTTCTCTCAAGCAGTTAACTCCATGTGATTTGTATTTCAGACCTTCCTAAAAGCATGTTTTCCTGCTCTTTCTTTCCACCCCATCCCAGCTCTACTTAAAATATTGTGATCCTCTATTAAAATGCACAGAAATAAGGAGAAGCAAAATGTTTGTCACTGCCAGCTCTGGTATGCATATATCAGAGAATAAATTATAACTGATGAAGACAGAAATGGGACCCATATCTGTCTGACTTCAGAAACCAGAAGTGTAGCTACTACAAGCTGATGAATTGGAACTCAGATCAAGGCCTAGAGTGGAGAGGAGTCTTCTGATCAGAAGGGGAAAGTAAACAAAGGGCAGCGTTTAATTATTTAATAATAAGTAAGACAATGACTATGGTGTTTTTACAGAACAGGATATAATATTGAAATAAAACCCCCCAAAGTGACACAGAAACATAATGCAATCCTCTTAAGCTACAACCCTTCCTAAACCAAACCATACCATTCTCTTCACACAGCCTGGAAAGTCAAAAGAAAGGGGATACTGATCTGCATCACACTGGCATTAGAAGCAGATCTACTTTTAATGAAGTTTTACTTCATGGACTGAAGTTTCCCCCCCCAAAAGGGTAAGCTTTCTTCTCAAGAAACATTACTGTGTAATAATCAAGGAGCCAGGGATGGTGATATTAATTGTTCTAAGTACAGGGATTTGTTTTGCAGAGAAAAGTACCAATCAGAAGGAGAACTGACCAATAATTACTTAACAAAACTGCTTCAGAAGTAGATTTCTAAATCTACTTTTAGATTAATTGATAGTTAGAAAAATCTTACTAAGTTTATTCATTTTGAGGAAATCTGTGCAAGCCTCTGAAACCAAGAGGTATTGTATCAAAAGAGATAAGGTCACTAGACACTTATGTAAGAGCTACTTCTTCCTCAAATGGCCACCATATAGTCATTTCTATTACATTACCAAGAAGTAACAATGCACCTTTAGGAAACTAGTATGAAAGAAAAACATAATAAAATTTTTTGCAGGTGACTCTTTGATCTCATAGGTGTGTGTTAATTTTCCAAAGTTGGGACTGGATCCCGCCTTTACAAAATGCTCCTTGAAATATCGCATTGAAAATCTTCTCTTTTACTCCTTATTGTAAACACTGTATATGTTTTTAAGAAGACCAATAAAACATATGGACTATGGGGCTTCCCTGGTGGCGCAGTGGTTGAGAGTCCGCCTGCCGATGCAGGGGACACGGGTTCGTGCCCCGGTCCAGGAAGATCCCACATGCCACGGAGCGGCTGGGCCCGTGAGCCAGGGCCGCTGAGCCTGCACGTGCGGAGCCTGTGCTCTGCAACGGGAAGTGCTACAGCAGTGACAGGCACGCATACCGCAAAAAAAAAAAATATATATATATATATATGGACTATGAAATTATTTTTCCAGTAGTGAAATTATGGAGAATACGACTTGCATTTCTACTGTATTCCTGCAAAAAGAGGAAGTCCTTTTCCACAAAGACTGTCATCAATGTTAACTCTGGGAGAGAAGTATTTGTAGTTGTCTCATGCTTTGTGGTGACAGACTCTCACTTTTCCCCCATCTCTATTGTGGGTAACAGGGCACACTTTGGGCTGAGAATTCATGCTGTGGTCGGAAAAGAAAGAAACGAAAAATACCCTCATTAACACTGCTCTTTAACAAGTTCATCAAATGGGCCTCAGGCATTCTAAACAGCAGCAATTAAAAAATAACTTTAGATTTCATACATTTCTTCCAGTAGGATGAAAAGTTGAGGTATGTTAACTTTAATTTTATGGTTTGGGTGAATACAGAGTTCGATTACTCCCTGTCAAAGCAGAAATCAGCCTTTTACAGGGAATAAGTGCTAATTAAGCAAAACAGAGTAAGCATGTTACATGAAGTATATTTGTTTCTTTCCTGTGCACTTTGGCTGCACAAGCTCTAACCACAGTTTCTGGAGCGACCATCAGTGCTCCCTAAGAATGCCAATGCAGTGTTCCGTCCAGCTAGTGGGGTGCAGAGACCAGTCAGAATGCTGATGCTTTCCACAAAGGAGATGGGGCTAGGCAGGCAAATGCAATCAGGGAGTATTATCTCTGTCTTGTGTGCCTGCTACAAAACAGTGTCCTCTCAAGACTACTCTATCCCTTCTTTGCTTTATACGTGTATGTGTAAGTTTGTGTATGTAAGCTTTACAAGTCTCTCATAAGAGAAAACTAAAAATGCCCAGGAAAAAGACAAAACTGCTTCAACAGAGAAAGGTCTCTCTGTTCCAGTTGAAGAGGCTATAGAGTTAATAACAGGAAATATCCATCCCCTGAAACTGTATGAAACATGGATGCTTCCAAAATTTACTCAAGGTCTCACTGACCAGGCTGTAATTTTAATTATTATTTCTTATGATTATGGTAGATTAAAAGTCTCAGTAGTACGCTAAAACTCTTTAACACTTGTTGACCTTTTTTCTTGATAGCTTTCCTCCTGCCAGGCTCCAGCCAACAGTAGCAGTAACAGATATCCAGATCTTAAGAGGATAGAAGTATAACGGTGCACTGAATATGGAAAGGAAGAACCAGTAATGGTTCCTATACATTCATAACGCGAATCAGCATCAAACTAAGGGAAAAAGCTTCCCCAAGAAGAAGTTGACAGCAAATAGTTTCGCCTCTTAATGCATTGAGGAAACAACTTTGAAGTTATCCGTAGCCACCGCTTCTGAAGCGACCAGTAGCTTTGCAACTATTAGTTTACTTGTATTAGATTAATTTATATTAGAGTTTATTGAATGTAATTGCTCACAAATTTTAAACCATTTTGTATAGTGTTCTGTATCTGTTTAAATGAAATGCTTTCCTAAGCTCAAGATCAGTGTTTTTATGTTGTGTAAATTATGAAATTACTGTGGAATATCTGGTAAACTTGATAGGAAACCCCAGATGTCAGCACTTTGCTGGGCAAGATTTAAAGTGGCCCACACCATTAACCCTCATCAGGAGCAGTAGCAGTGGGCTAAGTCATAAGGGCACGCCCATCCATTACATTCACCCAGGATACTGTGAGTGAGAATCAAAGGGCAGTCAGACAGAGACCTCTATGCTCAGATTCCACTGCCAAGAAATGGCCTAAGTCAGCTCTTGTTGTTGAAGAAAATAACCCTTTAGGAATCAGACTGAATCCTATTTTAAGTTTTAGAGGAGGAAGGATACTATTTAAACATTGATGAAATGTGCCTCTCTTTTTTTATCAGCATAGAAATTTATTTGAATTCAAAATAATATGGTTATATTTAGCATAGTGTAATAATTATCTAAAGCACATATCATCGCTGGCTCTGAAACAGTTCTAAAGATGTCATTCTTTTGAAGTAAAAAATATGCAGTAAAAATGTACAAGGAAGCAAAAATATGAAAAAAACAGTTTGCTGAGTATGGGAAGTTGTTACAAGATGGGCACACCAAGATAATTGTAACAGAGTCCAAATTACATAACATGCAGCAAGGAGTTCTCTTGCTTTAACAACTCCTAGAAAATAAACCAGTAATCTCAATGCAAGAATATCACCACTGGGATAACAGGACACATTTTCTGAGGCACACAGGTAGTAATTCACTATACTTCCCCTTTCTCTAATACCTTTTCTCACACCAATTTCTTTTCTTTCCTCGAGGATAGATTTTATCCTGTTGAAAACAATTTTAGTTTTATTTGTAAAGTGGAGTAAATAATATCCTGAGTGAAGTAGGCAGCATTTTAGCTTAAGATGCTCAGGAATCAAACTTTTGAAAAAGGCCAATCAGCTAGCTAGTTAGCAGTTACCATCAGTGGCTTGCAGGAAAAAAAAAAATTACAGATGATATGTTTGTTAAATAGATAAAAAGAATAAGCAGTTTAAAATGGGTGAAAAATCCCAGGATCTATTGTGACCTAGACCGGAGGTGCCTAACCTTTTTGGAACCAGGGACCGGTTTCCTGGAAGCAAATTTTTCCAGGGAGGGGGGCGGGGTGTGTGGGGTTCAGGCGGTAATGTGAGCCATAGGGAGCGGCAGATGAAGCTTATAGCTGGCTTGCTTGCGACTCACCTCCTGCTGTGCAGCCCAGTTCCTAAGAGGCTGCGGACTGGTACCCATCCGAGGCCAAGGGGTTGGGGACCCCTGACCTGGACACTCAAAAGCAGACAGTTGACCTTTGATTAAGCCCATTTTCCTGTGGAGTGAGCCATAAGGGGCTCCAAGACACAGTTTGGTTTCAATGTTTCAGTGTTCACAGCCAGAGGGCAAACTCAGAATGTCTCCTCCTCTTGCAAAAACTGGACCGCGAATGAGAAGTCTTTTTTTGAGTAGCCCTTCACGCACAACATCCCTGCAGATCTGATGGGCTTGACTGCCCAGAAGGATTGGGCTCTTCGTGCTGGTAGCAGAGCCTCATGCTAATCCCAGATCCTTAGCCATGAGTGTTGCTCCAAATCCGCCCTGATAGTAATCAGCCAGGTGAACTCCATCCATCACCCCAGGTACAGGATTGTAAGTGTCACTTGACCAACATCGTCCTAAGCTCGTATTTAGGATTTTAGCCAAGAGTTTTGGGTCAAGCCCTAACCTGAGTCCCAGATTCATAGCTTCAGCAGCTCCAATCCTACGAACACCCAACAGCAAGTGTTTGCAGATCTGCGAAGCCTGGCCAGTCCCAACAGCTCCACGATGCACCACATGGGAGCCCATGCACCACAGCAGCTCAACCCCTCCCATCCTAAATGTATGGTTGCCAGACCGAGCCGTTCCCACACCACCAGAAACAGGGGCATCCGAGAAAACTGCTCCCATTTTCTCAACTTCTTTGGCCAATTCTCTCAAAACCATAGGATCAACAGTACTGGAATCTATTAATAGTCTTTCTTCACTTTTTTTTGAATTCCATTTGCTAGAGTATAAGCTTCTAGCACATTGATGCACTGTAATAATTCTGTCACCTTTTTCGGCTACATCCGCTGCAGAAGACACTACCGGGTTCACTTGCATCTAGAAGCTCTTTGCATGCATCAGGGAACACATCAGCAATAGTGAGTGGCTAGCCATGTTTCAAGAGCTCTTTTGCCATTGGATTCCCCACGTTGCCTACTCCAGTGAATCCAACTGGAGTCTTGGAAGCTACTGACCTAGAACACAGCGCTGCAAGGCTGGCCACCGACGGCTGCTGCAGACGACTCCCTGTACCAGAGGCCGGAGGTGGCTCCACGGAGACGGAAGGAGGCTGACACGTTGCCCGCGCCCCTCCTTCCCATGGTGACCTCCTCGACTCCCGGCTCACCCACTGGCTGCTATAGGGTGCGTGGTGCGGAGGGCCGGCTCGGCTGTGGCGATTCTTAATACCTCTTTGTTACTAGGTTACACATACAATTTCACCTAGTGAGCAATTTAACAGAAGGAATTTTTTTCTACGGCATTTTTGTGGCACAGCAGATAGAAGCGAGGTCACTATTTCTTTGAAAAACTGAACTAAAAATTTATAGAAAGTCATGATTCATTCTACAAATATGCTGAGTCAAAGAAATGTGGAAATTGGTGCGATGGAGGAAGAGCGCTAGACTTCCCTGATGTTCAACTGGGACCTTTCTTCTGGTGTCAGAACATGGTTGTGTAACTCCTTTAATCCCAGTGGATTTTCCAAAAATTCCAGAATCTTCAGATTTTGGTAGCCCCTGTTTACTGCCTTTGCCCCCCCATGCCAAACCCCCACCCCACCCCGCACGCATTTATTTTTTACCAGTTGTCCTCCGGGGTGCTTTTCTTTATATAGTTATTGCAACAGTTTGTTAGACTACTGACCCCCAGTGCAAATGCCCCTCCCCCCCCCGTTTTCTCACCCTGTGTAGTTTTGTTCCACCTTGACCTGGGTTTGGTCACATGACTTGCTTTGGCCCAATGGCATATCAAGAGCTGAAGCTTGGAGAGTACTCGTGCTTTAGGGCTTGTCCTCATGGAAACCTGACATGTTAGGAAGCCTGGCTAACCTAGTGGAGAATAGGTCCAGGCCACAGCCAGCACCAATGGCCAGACATGTGAAAGCAACCAGCCCCAGTCCAGCAACCAGAGGATGGCAGCCTCAGTAGTCACCTCAGGTGAAAGCAAGATAGATCCACCCAGGGGATCCCAGCCCATTCTGCTGATTCACAAATTGTGAGGAGATAAAGTGCCTGCTGTTTTAAACCACCAAGCATAGGAGTAGTTCATCACACAGGAAGAGATATAACTATCTTCACTGTTAGATTATCTTCCCATTTTATACCATGTTTCCCCTCAAACGACTGTTCCTTTATCCAAGATTCTAGAAAAGAAATAACAACTGATGAGGCGGATAGAGCCTTAACATTTTTTAAAAGCTTTATAAACTTTTAAAATAACTATGTTAATAAAATCAATATTTATTTGATCACAAAATTATTTTCTTCAGTTGCCTTAAGAAGTAATGCAGAATTGTACTAAGTTTATAAATCTGGAGGCTCTAAAAATGTGTTATTCCTTGGATTCAAGTCCTAGTGTACTTTATGTGGGCATTCACGTTTGCAAAGTGATTCCAGGAAATTTGCGATTTCATTTTACAACTTTGGCCTAAGGAGTCTTATGATATTTTACCTGAGAAAAATAATATATTAATTCCACTTTCAGCTATTAAACCCATGGCTTCCTGTATTTTCTAAATTCCCTATCAGTAAAGAAGACTACGTATAGCATACAAGACTGTCATGATTAGGAGGAAGGTAGTACAGAAAGAACCTGTCAAATTAGGCATTGCCCAGTCATGTCAGTATACTAACGTGGGGAGCCACAGGCAGCTTGAAGCCTGGAAAAAAGACAGATACAATGTAATGATTATCCTAAGGATCCGGATAATGATTCCTATGATTTTGTTGTAAATATTAATGGCAGAGGATTCTGGGGAAATGATGGTGGCTACAGAGAAGATTTTTATCCCTGAATATGCCACCCCTCCCCTAAATACACAAGCCCCCACCCCCACAAAGAAGAAAGAAAAGCATCTAGGATAGCAAGATCAAAAACCCACAGAAAACATCTACAACAAGGTGTCCACATTAACTGCAACATACAGCCAGGTAGGAACAAATCAACAACAGGAAAAAGACCTACATATGTGTATCCCAAGGTGTGTGGGAGGAAGACGAGGGAAGGACTCTCTCTCTCTTTCAGGAGAGCCAAAGGTTACTATGGTTCACGAACTCACTGAGATTGAAAAACTCACTGAGAACAGCGGCAGAAACTGGGAGTGAACGTTGCAGGCTCCACTTTGCAGCTGAGTGCAAGAACTTTGAAATGTTCTGAGGATGCCAAGTGTTCTGGGGTCTGTGAAACCTTGACACCTATCAAACCAAAGCACCATTCCAGAACAAATCCCCATACTCAACAAGGACAAGAAAGAGGAGCCCTGGGCAGAGGAGGGCCAAGGAGGAAGATTTTAGAAATTTTAAGGTCATTTTTTAAAAGTATGTTGTGAAAATAATAGAAGATAGTGAGCCCTGGAGTTCTGAAGCTAGAAATTATATTCTGATCTATGATTCCCTCCTAAAGTGGAAACTTATTTCATTTAAAAATGAGTGACAGAAGAGTATTCCACTCACATCCTGTAGAAAATCAGTGAGAAAAAAAAAAAAGAAAAAAGAAGGGTGAAAAGAAAGTTCCAGCAAATCCTGAAAACATGACAGAAAGACACGTCCACAGAACAAATGAAATTTATTGCCTGATATTGCGGAAAAAGTAAAAGAAAGTTTAAAAGGAATAGAAACTGGTTTTAAGAAAAACATAAAAGAAATTAGAAAAATTCAGAAATGAAGTGATTGGAGAATAGCAAGATTTGAAAAGGTGAAAAAATTCAGTAAGTAATTTGTTTAAAAAAAATCATGTCCCGAGAGAAGGTTAAACTAGAAGGAACACAAGTTTGAATAAACACAGTGGATAATGCCTCCTTGGAGAAATAGCTGATTTCAAATCCAGCATAAGAAACGAACAAGATGTTCCTGTTACACCTTGTCATACAAGAGAGCTGGGAAGACTTCAAAGACTACTGTGGTTGTGTGGAAAGGACTCAGGAGCCAACCTGAACAGGATCCGTGAACCTAAGAGGGGACAATCTCCGCATCGATATTTATAACAACCTCACTGAAAACAACAACAAAGAAAGAAAATACCTCATTAGTCATCTTCGGAAGCTACTTTGGAGTCAACCTTTCTCTCTCCTGTTTTTTCTTTTTTTGTAAAACTGGTAAATAAAATAAAAGAAACATTTATTCTTCCTTTCCTAATTAAACTGTAACTCAGGGCAACCAAGTAGTTGATGAAATCATCTTCTAGCTAGTAAATGAATAATAATCTAATTAGTAGAATATCACCATTTGGTACCCTTAATAAATTAATGGATCTAGACATTGATCATTAATGGCCGCAACGTCACAGTAAGACAGACACTTTATAGTTCCTTTTGGAATTCATCAATATTATCTATGAAGTAAACTTGACAAAAAATCACACCTGAATTATGTCAGTGCTCTAGATCTATCTACCAACTGACAGTAAATACATGGGCCAAAGGAGCATGATAAATATATAAGCATAAAGGGGATGCAATCCGCATAATCCAGACAGTTGGGAACCCTACTGGATGAATGCTTTGAATTCAATGACAAATACTTGCAAGAAAAATGAGCAAATTGAGTTCTTCTAAACCTATACTTTAAAAGAAATTGTGGGGCCTCCCTGGTGGCGCAGTGGTTGAGAGTCCGCCTGCCGATGCAGGGGACGCGGGTTCGTGCCCCGGTCTGGGAGGATCCCACATGCCGCGGAGCGGCTGGGCCCGTGAGCCATGGCCGCTGGGCCTGCGCGTCCGGAGCCTGTGCTCCGCAACGGGAGAGGCCACAGCAGTGAGAGGCCCACATACCGCAAAAAGAAAAAAAAAAAAAAAAAAAAAAAAGAAATTGTGTTTGGATCAGCAATCAAATAAATAATGGTTATTAAAATAAAAATACATTTATAGGACAATCAAGGAAACATGAACTGACTGGCTATTTGTTGATATTAAGGAATTATTATTATTTGCGGATGTGTGATAATGACATAGTTGAGCTTAAAAAGGGCAGTTCTTGCATTTTAGAAATATGTATACTGACGTTTTCACTGAGAAAAAGAAACCTGGGATTTGCTTTAAACTTGCTGGGGATGATGGTGGTAGTAGTAAGAGAGGGGACAGAGAAAATCTATTGGCCTGAAATGGACATGTGATGAGAACAATTGAGGAAAGTTTCTACTTCTTTCTTTTTACTCCTGTAGATGTTTGAAATGTTCCATACTAAAACATGTTTTATAAATGTAGATGGCTTGCAATTTGCTCTTCTGAGCTCTCAGAAGGCAAAAAGCCATTCTTAAATTAGGAGCTTTCTTCTCTAGCCAAGAATTCTAATGATAATTGTGTCCCAACTGGCCAGTGCACTCAGATTGCTCTGAGATCTGTTGGTGGAAAAAAATAAAGAGGCTCTTTAGTCTTAGAAGAAAACAACAAAGAGTAAAGGCTGCTGCTAGGTCTAGGGCAATAGTGTAGTATCAGTATAAGACAAAATATTAGTTTCTTCCAAAATCCACTTGTTACTACTGTGTATACTTTTGCAGCAAAATATCTTTTCTACATTGTCAGCATTAAAGTAAATTTACTATTTAGGGGGCATTTAAATTATCATATACTCAAAGCCTAGAAAGAATCCCCTAGGCTGAAATGACATTAAATCTTATTTTGGCCATTGTAGTGTATTCTCCAGTCCTACTTGCTTTGTCTATAACTGTCCTAAAAAGGTGTGAGGAGATCTGCCAATATTAATGCCAGGATTCAAAATGAGTTCTTTGCAGCTTGCTTCCTTCAGGATCTTCTGCCCTCAGACCCATGTATTTACTTAATGCCTCAGATTATTGTATATGTCACATCTTTCCAACTAGAAGACAAGCTCCTTTAAGGGCAGTGACCAGTCTCATCAACATCGAATTTACTCCAACACCAGTGCTTTCAAAATGTGTGTTGCTTAGTATATGTCTGACCGTAAGAAGTTATAGAAACAATTCTACTCTAACTAAATAATAATGATACTACTACTACTATTTCTACTACTACTGCTAATAAAATGTATGAAATAGAGTATAAATGAGAAAATAAAGATAACACTGGAAATCCCAGACTATAAAATGAATGATCCCAAAGCCACTTGCCAATCCATTGACTGTAAACAGTTACTTGTGAATTGGTCAACATTTAAATGCATAATTGAGAGAAGGGTTAAAACAAATTTTATTACCAAAAAACACAATTTTTATACCTACAATTTTTGAGCTCAACTAACCTGTATTTTTAACAGAAATAGATGAGATTCCAAGTATTCATTCAGGTTCCTAAATGATCCATTCCCTATCTTTCCTTATGAAACAATCAGTTATAACTCTAATCATTTGTCAAGGATTCACCAATCTCTACTTCCTTTATTTTCCAAGGTTTGGTATCATTACAAAATTAAGTCCTTTGGCAGAATTTAATAGTGTCAAAATCCCTCATCAATATTATTCACTGGGATAAAATAATATGAAAATTTTAAAAACACTGACTATGTGCTGAGAAATGATCCTTCAGTGATTCACTCAAGGTGGAGACTAGCATTCAGGCTACACCTGAGGTAGAACTTGAATTCCAAAGTGGACCTTTAAACCACAACTCATCTTCTCTTTTTAAAACCATCAGAAATAAGCCTGTTGCCTGACCTTTGACATTCTGCAAAGAGACCATATTTACATCTTTTGCCTCTTTTAACTCCCCTAGTCCCCTTCTCTACTTTCAGAATAGTGATTCCCAGATAAGTACAATGAGTTCAAACAGTGTGGTTAAAGGGGTAATTAGTCTGCTCTGCAGCCAAGTTACTCACAGAATAAATAAGTTGGCTTTCACAGTTGTTAGTTTCTTCCTGGGCTTTGTTTAGAGGGGTCTCAGCTCAAGCAAGCAGCCTGTCAGCAGCCTGAAATAACTCTGTGGAAATCTAATGGCATATATGTAAAATATGTCTATGAAACCTTTTATGCAATCTTAGATGCATAATTTTACTACTTCTTTAGGCCTGGAAAAGGATATTCAGCTACAAAAGGACAGAAAAGAAAATGTGTATAATGCCTCATGCCTGCCTCACACCCTAGAACCTTATTTTACCCCTGTTTCATCAGAAAATGATGTATACTGTAAGAAACATTTTTAAAATTATTTGATCAAATATTTAAGTGCACTAAGTCTCTGTATTTCTTAAAGCAAATATAGTTACCTTTCTGTCCCTTTCTAAAAGAAAGCAAAAGATACAGTTCTTTTTTCTTAAGACTCAGGGTTTATGGATATTAATTATTACACTATATTGACACCCAGACATGTTTATAGGAGGCTTTTGAGACATACAGAGCTATTTATTCCCATACCAAATGGCACTTCTTTTTCCTCTGCCTTCTGCTTGTATTTTTTCTGTTGTGATTATATCCTACTGAGGCTGCTACATGTCTTTGTTTGATTTGAGGTTCTAAAGGTAAGACTGTATAGTCTCCTTGCTACAGAAGAATAATGGGTTTTATGACTGTTTGCCTTCAGAAGCCTCCTTTTCCACTCATTCTCATTTCATATCTATGGTGAGGTGTCTAAAACAGATGAGTTAGTTCTGAACTGGTGACATATAAATCAATTATTATTTGATTCATATTCAAAGCAGCTCCTCCTAAAATAGTGGCCTTCCTGTCTGTGGGATGTAGTCTAACCTACTGCCTGGATCTACACCCACCAACACCCATATTTTGTCTATTGTTACCTTGGACACTTGTAGGAACTGAGTGGGTTTCTGTTTCTATAGTGTCCATTGACAGACAAATGAATAAAGAAAATATGGCACATATGTAGAATTGAATGTTATTCAGCCTTAAAAAATAAGGGAATCTTGCCATTTGCAACAACTTGGATGAACCTTGAGGGCATTATGCTAAGTGAAATACGTCAGAGAAAGACAAACGCTGCATAATCTCACTTTTACGTGGTGTAATCTAAAAAAGCTGCTCTCACAGAAACCGAGTAGAATGGTGGCCGTCAAGGGCTGGGGAGTGGAGGAAATGGGGAGTTGTTGGTCAAAGGGTATAACCTTCCAGTTATAAGATGAATAAATCCTGGGAGTCTGATGTACAGCATGGTGACTATAGTTAACAACACTCTATTGCATACTCAAAAGTTTCTGAGATAGTAGACCTTACATGTTCTCATCACACACACACACACACACACACACACACAAAACGTAATTAATTGTGTAAGGTCATGGATGTGTTAACTAACCTTATTGTGGTAATCATTTTGCAATATATACATGTATCAAATTACGATGCTGTACACCTTAAACTTATACAGTGTTATATGTCAATTACATCTCAATAAAACTGGAAAGAAGAAAAAGATTCAAATGGAGAAGGGTGAGGCTGGTAGAAAAAAGCCACTGCCTTGAGCAGTACCGAGGTGGGCAGAAAGCCATGGGGCTCTATTAGCACTGCTGGGGAGGCTCTGTTCCCACGTGTGGGGAGGGGGTAGGACAGCACAGCTGTGATCCTTATTGCAGACCCTAGGCAGCCTCAGGCAACTTTTCAAAGTTAGATGCTGAAAACCAATAAATGAAATTATAAGGAAGAATTACATAAATGTCTTTATTCTACTTCTGGTCCTCTTGGCAACTTTTTCCATCTAAAAGCTGCGCCCTGCAGTTCTCAAAGCAGGAACATTAACATGGATCAGAAGTTTCCAAACTTTTCATCATCAACCCCTACACCAAAAGA